>NC_134843.1:41159034-41804034 GCF_965363235.1 Mytilus galloprovincialis | reverse complement strand
AATTTTTGAGAAAAAGGACGATGACTATGAGAGAACAGAAACAAATTAAATAAAGAAAAATTGACTATTAGAGAACAGAAACCAATTAAATAAAGAAAGAAAATTGTCCTTGAAAAAGAAAATGGCATAACTAACTTAATTTCTAATGCAAAAAATGAAACAAATGATTGACTATATATTCAGACAGATATTTGAAAACATTCTAAAAGATATCCAACAGGAACTATTAATTATTGCTGGAATAATGTAAGATAATTCCAATGACATTGAATTATTGCGATACCATCAAACCAGACACCACACTATCATACACGTCCTTACGTTTCTCACTTAATCTTGTAATTAAGAAAATAAGCTTTTAAAATTTGTAAATAGTATTTCCTGTTCATAGACTAGAGTAGTACTTATTATAACTAATGCAAGATGAAACAAAACTTTATATTTTGAGTCAACACTTAGAAATATTTCATACTTAAATGCTTATTTTAAAGGGTATCAATGGCACATTTATATTAATACATTTAAATAAAACCTCGTAAATTCAAGCCAAAATGCTATTAAGGCATTCTTTCTCAAAAGTTTAGATATTGTTATCTTTAAGGACATAATCATTATAAAAAGATGATTATTATAATCATAAATTATCACAAATCATATTCAAATATCCATAAACTTTTTCCAGAATATTTTTTTCCTTATGCGAGTTATTTTGTTCACAAAAGCAATCTATTTATGTTTTATATAAATACGGTTATAATTTATATTTTTGATTGTGCTAGTAATATTTCTTCTCTCATGTATCAGATGTTAACTTTATATTCTTTTTAAAAATGTGCAGAAACTTGTTGTATATGTGTTTTAAAGACTTTAAAAAGAAACACTTTTTGGTACGATATTTATGCATTTCGTTTAATCTTTGTGATAGTTTTGTGTAACTTTTAGAATCGCTTTAAAAAATTGCAAATAATTTTCTTGTTGTAATTTTTGTCTTTTAATACTGGTTTGATAATCGTACAAATACATGTTATAATTGTATTGTATTTGTTTAACCAATAGGCTTTTTTTTCATTTATTTCACATTTTAAACACAATAACATCTGTTTTTGGTTTTACATGCACTGTAAATGAAAGTTTACTTATATGACGTTCCAATACTATAAGAAGGTTGACATAAAAGAGAGTGACTTATACAGTGTCAGAAATATTATGTTTTTCATGATAATATTGTACTCTGGAGTTCTTTCATTAATTGTTATCTACAAGAATTCTTCAATACAGTTAAACAGGTTACACCAAATGGGGAACTATTACCCTAATGAGTATCAACCCCTTATTTGAGTAATCATTTGATACTGCTAAAAACCAAAAATTCTTAAATTAATTTGTTTTACTTAGAATAGCAGAAACTTTTGGAAAAATGAAACAACTTCTTCATAAGAATTTAAAAAAAATATAAGCTTTGAAAAAGTTATAATAAGCTTGTAAATTCTCAGGAAATCGAAATTTATGTGACCATTCATTTACCCTTCTGAAATAGAGATAATCCCGCGTTTCATTCTTGTGAGATAACTTTGTCTGCAGATTATTGCTAGAAACAAGTTGGTGTATTAGATTTGGACCTGCCAAATCCTCTGGTAACTTTTTTGAACATTTTTTTACATGCAGTGGATGGCGTTTATCTGTTTGATCAATTATGTAAGTTATTTCTTTAGAACCAGGTTTAATCCACCATTTTCTACATTTGAAAATGCCTGTACCAAGTCAGGTATATGACAGTTCTTGTCCATTCGTTTTTGATGCGTTTTGTTATTTGATTTTGCCATCTGATTATGGACTTTCACAATTGATCTTCCTCTAAGTTCAGTATTTTTGTGATTTTACTTTTTAAAAATCAAAATAACTTTTGTCCATAATTCCCGTCACGAAAAAATCAGAAAAAAATGTTTTACCCCAGGCATGAATAGAAAAAGTCAAATTAAGCAAATGAACTTTAAATACGCTTTGAGTTTCAATGCTCTTTAGCTTCGTTATTATCTATGTGTGTCATTATTCTAACCAGTATGTCATTGGTTTGCCATGGATTTGTATTTTGATAGCATCAGTTATTGCAAAAAACTCAATCCCTTATTATTTGTTTAAATACTTATATTCCTAGTATTTGAAGTGCCTTAAATGTAATTTGCGATATAAAAGATTGTTTCCCATCTTAAGCTTGATCTTATATTGAATTGCACATCTTCATATGAATTATCAAGCGAAGTAAAGTTTCAGGTTCTTGAATTTCACAGCCTCAGATATTAAATAATTGAGAATGGAAATGGGGAATGTGTCAAAGAGACAACAACCCGACCATAGAAAAAACAACAGCAAAAGGTCACCAACAGGTCTTCAATGTAGCGAGAAATTCCCGCACCTGGAGGCGTCCTTCAGCTGGCACCTAAACAAATATATACTTTGTTTTTCATTTTTGTTTATGTTGTTTTCTGAGACTTGATTCTATTTTCAGTTCAATCAATTTTACTAGTTTTTTACGTTATCATATTGAACAATTTCTGTATTTTCACTTAATTAATAATCCCTTTAACTGCTGTAATTATCAATCACTTAGATAATTTGTAATTATAATAATAAGATTAAAGTAAAGTACAAAGATATTTCTAAAAATATATCTTTTTACTGAGGATAGCACCGAAATAGTTATATAAAGAGGAATTTTTTTTCTTAATATGTTGAGTTTATTATATTACGAATAGAAACAAAACTGTACGTTATGCCTCTTTGATTTTTATTTGCTTATATAACAATATTCATAATAGCACATTATCATTACTATCTTACAGACCACCATTACGTTCCAAGTGTTTTTCGTCAAGTGCATGATATTATAATCTTGAAGTTCATAAATCTTTGTAAAGGTTGTCCAAACATTTAAGAATATTGAAGTGATTGTAAAGATCTTAAAAGCATCACATAATGTTCAATAACACAACACGCCCATGAATACCAGAATTATTTTCCTTGTTGTTTTTGTTTTATTGTACGTCATCGGTCTGTCATAACAAAAATTATTCCTGTGCCCACACAATCGTTTATACACAAAAATTTGCATGTAACTAGTGCAATTTCCTTCTGTATGAATGTATCGATATTTGTAATATTATCAAAGGTACCAGGCTTATAATTTAAAACGCTTGACGCGCGTTTCGTCTACATAAGACTCATTAGTGATGCTCAGATCAAAATAGTTAGAAAGCTAAACAAGTACAAGTCGAAGAGCATTGAAGACCCAAAATTCCAAATAAGTTGTGCCAAATACGGCTAAGGTTAACTATGCCTAATATATTATCTTGTTTTATTCTCAAGTCTCGTTTAAGTGACATAATGTACTCAACATGTTTTAAGTAACAAATATTATGTAGCAGATGATTTCTCCACAACAAGTAAAATTGCAAGATTTTGAATAACGATGTACATAGATCCTATAGCATATTCCAGTTTGCAAATGTTTTGTTTTGAATTTGTGCATTGCTTATATCTTTGAAAATGCTGGTGAACCTGAATATATACAAATATCATTGATAGCAAACTATATCAAATAGAACAATTAATTTATTCCAAGATAAATGTCTTTCCAAACTTTAAACCCTAAGCATTCTCAAAGACTTTCAATTCAGGAATGTGTTTCCGAAACAGAAATTCGATTTTTTTTGTTTGTTTATTTACATAAAATATTTGAAAACTATTAGAGTTGCCATTTTGTTCTTTATCTTGGTAGCAATAAACTAATTGACAGGTCATTATTTTACTATAATTAACTTTATAGAAGTGAATTAAAGAAACAAATACGAATAAGTTAAAATTAAAATGTTTACACTGTTTAATTACGCGCATTGCGCATGCTTATGTTGGTTTGCAAATCACAACGTTAAACTTTTTGAAAAGCTACATAGAAGTGCTCCAGTTAAAAAGAGGGCATACTTTCAACATAGTTATAGCATTTTGATCATTCTTTCGTTAATAATATTTGCAGACATTCTTCGATCAGGTATCATTCATAGCAGCATTAAATATCATGTGTCTATGTTTCACTCGACTTTCACAAAGATTTTATAAAGTTGAGCGCTTTGTTTTAATATAACGTTAACTGTATGTATTAGATGGAAGATTATTTATATTATATAGTTCATATCAGTTGAATGTTAAAGGGCACTTCCCTTGTCATGATTGTTGGTTACAATAGCGCAATTATTCGGAATGCATTTTCCATTGGGTTCCAATGGTGTTCCGTATTTTTAACTAGGGAAAAACGGGCAGCAGTTCATGTTACTGAAAATGCCAGTGTTGCATTACAACTAAACAAATATATAGGGTCATGTGGCCCAAATTGACTTAAAATTCAGTTGAAAAAGATCGTCTATTTTTTTTCGCTTAATGAAAAAGGCATTTTTTTAATGGCTCCGACGTGCAGAAATTGAAGATATTTTCTATATTTCGTAAAATGTGAATATGATTTTCGGCAATTTTTACACCTAATTGGATAAGCTTTCGATTAAATGTAATTCCAATCCTGTATCATCCAATCAGAAGCCGTATAGGATTCTATTCTGAGTACCATCTTGTCGGTAAAATGTAAACAAATAATTGCGCTGTTGTAACCTGTTCTGATCATCATTTTCATTACATTGGTGTCAATTTAGAAAAAAATATACGGTTACAATCTGCCTTTATTATCTATTGACAGGGTTTTTAGATACAAGACGACTTGACCAATGCTGATCTTGTGACAATATTGATTAACGTAAATGGGTTAGTGTTGCATTGACATGTTCACCTCACCTGTGTTCATTGACCTTTAAAGGTTTTTTTGTCACTTTGAAAAGGATGAAACCCTATAAATTTGTTAAATGTTTCTTTCGTAAGGAAAAATTACAAAATAACTTCAGAGTTGTTTCCGTAAATTGATTAGGGTTGATCGTGTTACATTTCTAAGAAAAAGAGATAATGATCAACATATTATGTCTAAAGTATATAGTTTTGAATTATGTTAGTACAAATCGTTACGTTAACTAACATAAACACTACAATAAAAGTATCATATTATAAACAACTTTATTGTAAAAGGATACATTGACAGGTGTTGCAAAACACATTAAATAGACCTACCTCTGTGTGTTGATATAATATCCAACGGTAAAACAAAAATAAAAGTACAGAAATAAAATGGAAAAAGTTCAAACAATGAATGACCTAAAAAAAACTATACATGGAAAAAGCATATATATTGCCAATTTTATAGTCTGATAAATTGTATCTTTTATTGGATAATGTCACAAGCACTTGTCTCTTTAAAACCAAAACTATATTCCTTAACATAACACAGGGTACAAAACGCGTTTTATAGAGAAATCCTACTTTGGTAGCGAAATTGCGATATTTCTAATTCCACGGTTGTCTACCCTTCTGAAAAATGAAATGTCGTAAATCTATATCAAAATATTTACAAAAATATGTAGAGCATGTTTTTTTTTTACCACAAATACTTTAGTCTGGGATGCATAATTTGTTTTAAGTTATTGTCTTCGCACAAACTTTCAGTAACTACGAGTCCTATTACAAAGATACATTTTGTCTATTTGTTTTTAATGCTAGATTTGTAAATTGTGTTTAGTATCGATTTATCTAATTAAGACTTTCTTATCCCAGGAATAGATTACCTTAGCTGTATTTGGCACATTTTTTTTGAATTTTGGGTCCTAAATGCTCTTCAACTTTGTACTTGTTTGGCTTTATAACCATCTTGATCCGAGCGTCTCTGATAAGTCTTATGTAGACGAAACGCGCGTCTGGCGTATTAGATTATAATCCTGGTACCTTTGATAACTATTGCGAGAGATTTTTAGGGTTTATTCTTATGTTGTGCTATAACACCACTATCACAGATTATGGGAGGGCTCATCAGTCACAAACATGTTATGTGTCTGTACCTTATCAGAAGCCTTCAATTCAGCGGATAGCATCGTTGTTTATATCTGTCATTTTTAGCTCACCTGGCCCAAAGGGCCAAGTGAGCTTATCCCATCACTTTGCGTCCGGCGTCCGTCGTTAGTCGTCGTCCTGCGTCGTTAACTTTTTCAAAAATCTTCTCCTCTGAAACTACTCGGCCAAATTAAACCAAACTTGGCCACAATCATCATTGGGGTATCTAGTTTAAAAACTGTATGCGGTGACCCGGCCAACTAACCAAGATGGCCGCCACGTCTAAAAATAGAACATAGGGGTAAAATGTAGTTTTTGGCTTATTATTCAAAAACCAAAGCATTTAGAGCAAATCTGACAAGAGGTAAAATTGTTTATCAGGTTAAGATCTATCTGCCCTGAAATTTTCAGATGAATCGGACAACCTGTTGTTGGGTTGCTGCCACTGAATTGGTAATTTTAAGGAAATTTTGCTGTTTTTGGTGATTATCTTGAACATTATTATAGATAGAGATAAACTGTAAACAGCAATAAGTCAACATAACCGAAAAGGTCAGTTGACCCCTTTAGGAGTTATTGCCCTTTATAGTCAATTTTTAACCCATGTTTCGTAAATCTTAGTAATCTTTTACAAAAATCTTCTTCTCTGAAACTACTGGGCCAAATTATTCCAAACTTGGCCACAATCATCTTTGGGGTATCTAGTTTTAAAAATGTGTCCGGTGACTCGCCTACCAACCAAGATGGCTGCCACGTCTAAAATTAGAACATAGGGGTAAAATGCAGTTTTTGGTTTATAACTCAAAAACCAAAGCATTTAGAGCAAATCTGTCAAAAGTAAATTGTTAATCAGGTCAAGATCTATCTGCCCTAAAATTTACAGACCAATCGGACAACTCGTTGTTGGGTTGCTGCCCCTAAATTGATAATTTTAAGGAAGTTTTACTGTTTTTGGTGATTATCTTGAATAATATTATAGATAGAGATAAACTGTTAACAGCAATAATGTTCAGCAAAGTTAGATTTACAAATAAGTCAACATGACCGAAATGGTCAGTTGACCTCTTTAGCAGTTATTGCCCTTTATAGTCAATTTTTAACCATTTTTCGTAAATCTTAGTAATCTTTTACAAAAATCTTCTCCTCTGAAACTACTGGACCAAATTAGTCCAAACTTGACCACAATCATCTTTGGGGTATTTAGTTTAAAAAATGTGTCCGGTGACCCGGCCATTTAACCAAGATGGCCGCCATGGCTAAAAATAGAACATAGGGGTAAAATGCAGTTTTTGGCTTATAACTCAAAAACCAAAGCATTAAGAGCAAATCTGACATGGGTAAAATTGTTTATCAGGTCAAGATCTATCTGCCCTGAGATTTTCAGATGAATCGGACAACCCGTTGTTGGGTTGCTGCCCTAAATTGGTAATTTTAAGGAATTTTACTGTTTTGGGTTATTATCTTGAATATTATTATAGATAGAGATAAACTTTAAACAGCAATAATGTACAGCAAAGTAAGATTTACAAATAAGTTAACATGACTGAAATGGTCAATTGACCCCCTAAGGAGTTATTGTCCTTTATAGTCAATTTTTAACAATTTTTATAAAATTTGTAAATTTTTACTAACATTTTCCACTGAAACTACTGGGCAAAGTTCATTATAGATAGAGATAACTGTAAGCAGCAAGAATGTTCAGTAAAGTAAGACGTACAAACACATCACCATCACCAAAACACAATTTTGTCATGAATCCATCTGCTTCTTTTGTTTAATATTCACATAGACCAAGGTGAGCGACACAGGCTCTTTAGAGCCTCTAGCTGTTTTCCGTAAGATTTATTGTATACATTAGGATTTCTGTTTTCTCATTTGAATTGTTCCACTTTTTGCATGTTTGAATCTTTTATAGCTGGTTATACGTTGGGTGTTTTTGACGTTGTTAAAGACTCTACGATGAGATTTGATTATTTTTATCCTACCACATCACATGAGCACGTTTTTTTAAAACATTGATTACGAATCCGTAACGTATAGTTCACACAAAATATTCAACTATCAAAAACATGTGCTGATAATTAAATTTCGGGTTTGTATTGCCCAAGTTTATCTATCATGGCCTTGATCAACAATAAACACAACACTACGATGCCTGTGGAAAATAATAAATTGATCGAGGTATGTTTATTTCTTATAATTTTCCATGCCTAGATTTGTTTAAGTTGTTAAATGATTTCGTGTATTATGATTTATATTACGACAAATTAACACTGCATACGGCAAACTGTCGGTGAATGATGGTGCAACAAGAAAATAAATTCAATAGCAGTACATTTGTGACTATTGTGATAATATAAAAGTCTTTCTTCAACAAGAAAGTTCATATACTGTTTCTGATACGAGTTCCAATGTAACAACTATCCATTCAAGTCTCATTTGTTTAATAGTAAAATTTAGCCCTTCAGGTACATGTATATACAACATATTTTATAACTTTATTTTTTAAATTTGAAATATCAGGCCTAGGTATGTACTCAATATTTGTAAATTAGTTCCATACATAGCGATGATCGACTGAAAATAACATACCCTTGGATGCAAATGACCCATATGATCACTGACTGACAACTTAGTAACTTTAAAATTTGACAATCGTAAATGACTATTCGTTACATACTAACTTTTTTATTTGGGATATGTTTTCATCAAACAATAAATTTATATTTTGTTTAATTACTTTCTACCTGAAATATTCTATTTAGCACTTACATGAAGTCAAAGAGAACGTTTGGTGCATTATAGATAATTAAGAATAACAATGTTGATTCCAAGTAACCAATTTGAAGACATCATAAATTATTTCCATGATGTTTGTTTGCGTAATATTTTCTAAGAATTGTCATCAAAATGATATACATAAACAACTAACCAGCCAATCTTTTAAATCTATTTGTCAAAGATAAATGATGATGACAGGATTGTCTCATCATATTTGTGTCGCTTTATAATTTTTCACGTGTTTGGCAGAAGATGATCTTGTTGCGTGTTTTGAATCAGGTCATATGATACTTCAAAAACTAGACGTTGGAAATTAATATTTGTTTCCATATAGGAGATATTACGATACTTGAGGATTCTTTCCGTAATTTGATGATTTTATTTGTACAGTAGTTTCTATGAAACTTGATAACAAACAAGAATTATGTCAAAAATATTGTATTACTTCTGTTAAAAAAAGTATCACTAGCCCAAGTCAGAGCGAAGAAATATAATGAAAAAAGGGTATATACACGTTCACTTGGATGTATACAGTGTTAATTGGTCGTATAAATATAAATCATACTACAGGAATTCATTTAACAGTTTGTAGAATTTATTTAAAAAAACAAGGCATGGAAAATTATAAGAAAAAAACCTAACTTGATCATTTTACTATTTTTCACAGGAACCACAGTTTTTTGTTTATTATTTTTTTTTATCAAAGCAATGATAGATAAACTTGGGCATCAAAACCCTTAATTTAATTCTCCACAAATGCTTTTGATTGTCAATCACTAAATAGAACACTGTGTGAGAACTATACGTTATGGATTCGAAATCAATGTTAAAAAAAGTTCTCATGTATATACATAAACAATGCAAATAACCAGTCAATCTTTTAAATCTTTTTGTCAAAGATAAATAATGTTGACAGAATTGTGTCATCAAATTTGTGTCACTTTATAACATTTCACGTTTTTGGCAGAAGATGATCACGTCATATGATACTTCAAAATCTAGACGATGGAAATAAATATATTTTCCATATGGGAGATATTACGATACGTGAAGATTATTTCCGTAATTGAATGATTCTATTTGTACAGTAGTTTCTATGAAGCTTGATAACAAACAAGAATTATGTCAACAATATGTCTTTAGTTTTCTATGTTGTTTCTTGTTTACTATATTTTGTCTGTTTGTCTTTTTCAGCCATGGCGTTGTCAGTTTATTTTCGATTTATGAGTTTTGACAGTTCCTATGGTATCTTTCGCCCCTCTTTTATTACTTCTGTTAACGTGAGTATCACTAGCCCAATAGTCAACACGTTTGTGTTAACATGAAATTTTTATTGATATGTTTATTTTGTTTTCTACTCGGAACACGTCTAATTTTCAACACTGAGGTTGTGAATTCGAAATAAAATGTGACATGTGAGCCCGAAATCAATTTTATTGTCTAGGATTATCAGTTTTCTTACCGAAGATTGTTGGTTCACTCTGGACTTCCCAAACCTATAATAACTGACCATCAAGAAATAGCACAAAAGTGCCGAAAGTGGCATTAGACAACAATCAATTACGCGAATACGTACGGGTTTCTTTCACCACGTTAGAACTGCCTCAAGTCAAATTTCGGTTTTAATTGCTCTTTAACTTCTTACATTGCCGTCTAACTGTTTTGATTCGAACGTTCATGACGAGACTTACGTAGACAAAACGTACGTCTGACGTACAAAATTATAAGCATTGTATTGTTTATCAGCTTTTATATCAAACTTTAATAATCATGGGATAAATTTGTTCAGATATAGTTATTTCACATCGCTTGTATAATACACGAAAGTTCAAGACAAGTTTCATGCTGTACATCGTTATCTGCTTTTTATTTAAAATCTATTGGTGAATTCTACGTTTACATATTAAAATAAGACAATTAGAGAGAATATGAAACATCAACAAATGTGACTTTTACCATTTCAACTTGTACATTCAGTACAGTAAATACAATAACAATGTACAAATTATTATGTATTGGTAATGATAATATACAGTATAATATATATGCATCTAAAATAAACTGCAAGTCAAGAACATTTGACCTTTGCTCAATTCCAGTGGTCATGTGGTAATTCAAACATGTATGTTATATTTAAAACTGTATAAATTTACATTTACGTTCATTGCGATCAAGGCGCGATAATCATGAAATTTTTACATCTGATCAGAAAATTTGTAAAATTAATACACTGTAAACGATTGATTTAGATTATTGGCTTTCATTTGATAATAAACTTATCTAGTGATAGGAATGACATTTTAATATTACTTGTAAGCATTTGTCAAATAAACATCTGAATTGAAAGCCAAAAAGTTAAAGATGTAAAGATAGCTCACAAAATCAAATAATACTTGTGTGTACCAATTAAAATGACCAGAGACTCATTCAAACGCTCGGATCAAACAAGTTTAAAAGGGGAAATAAAGATTGAAACTGAAGAGGATTCTAAATTACGAAGGGTTTGAAAAATACAGCAAAGATAATCTATTCGTGAGTTTTAGATCAAACTATCATGCAGTTTGATTTGTATACAGTTGTAGATATCATGGAGGAGAACATGTATCTATCATCATCATTAGTATCTCCGATTAAATTGACCTTTTATCAATTCATAGTCACAAAACTATTTGAAAATTGTAGTTTTAAATAACGACCAAAATAAAATGAAAATGAAAATTAAAAACCAATTGTTCAGAGAACAATTGAAGGTCTTTCCAACAGTTAATATCTAATTTGATATTAAAATATTAAAAATCAGTCTAAAATGTCAGTTCATGTGGCTTTATAATGTATAGATATGAATTTAAAGCAAAGGTAAAAATCTAGAACGTCAAATTAACCTATGACCATAACCTCAAAATCAAGGTCACAAACTGAGGATCTCAAATCAAAAGACCCTAGGTCTCTAATATGTATGGCTAATAAGTTATATCACTTTACACATAATTTTAGATATGATAGGGGCAAAAACTCCCATTTATTGTCTACGCACCCTTTCAACTAAACTTATTAAGTTAAGACATGTCGCAACTTACAATTTAGTCAAAATAATTTGTTGATATCTTATACGGTTTCTGGAAATGAGTGGAAATAAGCCTAATTTAAAAATTAGAATATGACCTTGACCTTTGACCTTGACCTAATTTTCATTTTTTTGGACCAAGGACCTCAAATCAAAAGATCTTAGGTCTCTATCACTTATGGTGTTCCAGTTTAAAATACATTTCAAAATTTCAAATACAAAAGGGGAAATAACTCTCATATGGAGCGTTCATATTGCTTCGGTCGAAATTGGACAAATCATGCGAAGGATATAACGAGCAATTTTATAAAATAAATTTGTCGTAATCTTTTACGGTTGCGAAGAAGTCGTGGACACAAGAAAAACAGAGATAACTCCTAAAAGAAAAGTATTCGGTTACGCAGGGTAAATTTCAAAAGCGCATAAACTGTTCGATATCATATACCAAATATCTAAGCGACATATTGCGAAACAAATATTTATCGCAAGAAAAAAATTAGGCGGAAGAAAAAAACAAAATAATCAGAAGAAAAACAATTGGTCTTTCCACAGAAAATTATTTGATTAAGAATTAAGATTGACTTCAGCAAATCAAAATGCATTAATCATCGCAATCAGATAAATTTACAGGTAACAAACTGAGTCAATGTGCTCTCGTCATTTGTTAATTGTTAAACGTTTTGTACGTTATTGAAATCGAACTATTTAGCAAACATGTATGTATAATCTTTCTAATATCATGAAGAATTGTTCACTTTCGATATAATGAATAGTAGTCACATAGGTGCTTTGATATGCGTATACAATCTGGTACAACAACAGAGCACATAATAAGAGCTAAAATGGCGATTCCAGAATATCCGATACACCACACAGATCGTCTATCTTCCCATATGCTAATTTTGGATCGTCGAGCTTTCGACGTAGTTTTACTGTTTATTCGTATTGAATTGAGAATATCATCCATTTGTATAGTTTGAATTGCTGTAAGATAAACATATGTTAGTTGTATGTTTATATATAATAAATCATAACTTAAGGAACACTATCTCATTGTACGTGCTAATTCACTATGCTACATGTATGAATGGATACAATTCGTTGTATAACGATAAAAGTTGTTTTAAGATGAAACTTTGAAACTAGAGACTCTAGTATGTATCGACAATTAGATTCTATTCCTGATCTAATAAATAATTTTAACAAAAGTGTAAAATGCATTTAAAAATGAATTTACTATTGACTATATTCTTCAGTTGCAAGCCTTGTAATATGAATGCAATCTATAATTAACTTCCATTTGATAAATTTTGTCAGGGTACCATCAAATAACATACATGCGGTCACATGGACTGTTTGCTCAACAGTGGGCAACATAATGTATGCCAGCCAGAGTCATTAGTTGTCCAATTTGAAGTTTGAACATCTATGTGACAAAACTGCCCAAAAAAATAGTGCAAGTCTTTCAAATAACATAGCAATTTTGTATTTCTAGATATCAAACAAAGAACAATATAAACATTACGAGAAAATACCTTTGCAAATTAATGATGTCCCATGCCATGTTAGATTTTTTAGACAAAATCTATTCACATCGCCACCAATTTGTACGTATCCATGTAGACAATGATATGAAACTACACCTCCAGGGTGGTTGTCATATTCATTGAATGATGCATTTTGTCCCTGTGGAGGTACTGGACAAACCCCTAAAATCATTCAGAGTAATTCGCTTTAATATTTTATTCTATTTGTTACTTACATTAAGTTTTTAATTTGTTTTTACAATCACAAATATGAAAGACCTGACATCGCTGTCCCAAGAAAATAACAACTCAACCAAAACTCTACCTAGAAAACTTATGACTTAGCAACACAACAGACCCAAAGGGTGAAAAAAAAGTGTTCTCTTTTCGAATCTTTTATTATGATGTATGAACGCAAAGTGATACTAACAGATTATATATGACAGAAAGGTTACAAAAGCCCCATCCAATTAATTTGGTCAGCATGTCATGAAAGGTTATCTCTAAAAAAATAATTATGAAATCTGCGCCGCTAAGATCTTATTCCCTGACACTACCACTGAAGTTAAGGTTGGAATAATGTTAACAGGTATGATAGCCAACCCACAAAAAAGCATATTTTGGCTTTAATATTGATTCACTTATAGGGTCTTTGCATCGGAACTAAACACATTTATTTGAAAAACAGTTGTTGGCATGACACGGGTTATGTTCTTCTCTTATATTTTATGATAGTATGATACTAAACCCCTAACGGGAGGGATTGTACCTGATATTCATATGATGAAGACATAATCTTTCAATCAGTTTATTTGAGGTCTGGAGCTTACATGTCAGTTAACTGCTAGTAGTCTGTTGTTATTTATGTAGTATTGTCAATTTATTTATTTTCTTTTGTTACATCTTCTGACATCGGACTCGGACTTCTCTTATCCTGAATTTTAATGTGCGTATTGTTATGCGTTTACTTTTCTACATTAACTAGAGGTATAGGGGGAGGGTTGAGATCTCATAAACATGTTTAACCCTGCCGCAATTTTGCGCCTGTCCCAAGTCAGGAGCCTCTGGCCTTTGTTAGTCTTGTATGATTTTTAATTTTAGTGTCTTGTGTATAATTCGGAGTTTAGTATGACGTCCATTATCATTGTACTAATATACATATTTTTAAGGGGCCAGCTGAAGGACACCTACGGGTGCGGAAGTTTCTCGCTAAATTGAAGACCCATTGGTGGCCTTCGGCTGTTGTCTGCTCTATGGTCGGGTTGTTTTCGCTTTGACACATTCCCCATTTCCTTTCTCAATTTTATCAATATCTTTCTCCTGTGAGTTCTGATCTAAAACAAAGCATACAAATCATTTCATACATGCATGATAATGTGACAACGCGATTACAAGAAATGCAATGTCACCTTTAGTACCGGAACTACAGAAGAAAAGACATTAAAGGAGGTTTCTCTCGTGCTTACAATTTCAGCTATGATAAACTATAATAGTGAAAGGAGAACAGGGTCAATAAAAGAGTTCCCTTTGGTGCCGACTTGATATCATTAACTTGACAAATGTTACATCTTATCCGCGAAAATTAAAAAAAAATAATTAAAAAAAATGAAATATCCAAGATGTCAAAATTTCGTTGAACCGTACCAAGGAAAGAAAACACGGGATCAATGAAACAGTAAACCATCGCTTTATCGGCTGATTTGGAGGAGTTCTAGATCACCTCTTAAGAATACTTTAACTTATAAATCTTTTAGTTCAAATATTTAATAATATAAAAAGACAAATAGGAGGAATTTTATAGTCTCAATCAACATGTTAGTTGCTTATTCCTGTCAATAACTTGTCAGGATGTTTCATCTAAAAAAAAATGCACGAAATGACAATTTTGGAGGAATCATCCAATATTTGACTGGTATAAATTAACGACACAAAAGGATTTGTGCAATTAAGGAACACTCGAGTGTTATAATATTTGGACAAAATTAAAAGTATTGGTTGTTCCGTTAAAACTTAATATAGATGTATGGGTGTGTGTATTTCATGTGCATAACTGTATAGATACTTTCACAATATGGCAGGTTGCATTCCACTCTATAATGTATTGTACAAGTGCCTATCACATGACCAAATACATGACCAAAAGCTGCATCACAACTGTAAGGACTTCGTTCTACTGATATGCCACTGCTAATCAATCCTGGTTCAAATAAAAATACAAACAATAATGCATTTCTGAAGAATGAACTAACATCACATTGAGGTATAAAATACAAGAACAATTAAAAACAGTGTTTCGTTTCGTTTCGTTTATGTTTCGTGTTGGTGTGTTTATACATTTATTTTTTGTACTCGCATACCTAAATTTTATAAGCGTCATCTGCATGTTTTAAAATCATGATTTCTAATTCAGAAAATAAAGAAAATATTATTATTTAATTTTTGCTATCTGAATACATTGACAAATTGGTTAATAGTAATATATATGTCGTGTAATAATTGGGATTTTGTACGTGTTCTAACGTGTAAAGAAATATTGCACATGTTATTATTTGTAAAATGCAAAACAAAAAACAAGTTGTAACATGTAAAAAAGTATTTCGTAAATGTTATTACATGTACACAATATTGCTTTAATATGGGTTTGACATGTACATAATTTAGAAATAACAAGAATGTGTATGTTCCATAGTACACTCGCACCATCATTTTCTATGTTTAGTGGACCATGAAAATTGGATAAAAAGTCTAATTTGGCATCAAAATTAAAAAAAATCATATCATAGGGAATATGTGTACTAAGTTTCAAGTTGATTGGACTTCAACTTGACCAGAAACTACCTTGACCAAAAACTTTAACCTGAATCGAGACAAACGGACGGACGTACGGACGGACGAGCAAGCGGGCGGACGGACAGAAGCACAGACCAGAAAACATAATGCCCCTTAACTATCGTAGGTGGGGCACACATAATTCAAATAAAGAAGAATGTACATTTGGAAATAAATAATAAAGAACAATTAATTTAAAGTTAAGAAAGTTTTTTTAAGAGCACAGTGGTCAAAAAGTTTCAGAATTGTTTTATTGCTTCATGGCTTATGTTGGCATATTGCAATTTTAGGTCATCATATGTGTTATGCAGTCAATATGGTCTACAGCAGTGTGACGCTGTTTGATAATAGAATACATTACCTCAATGGGAACACAGCAGATTACTGGTTCATCTGATATTTAAAAGAACAATGCATGTACATTTGAAATTATACCCCGTCTCTTTTTACCATGAAAAAAAATAAAGCAAACTGTTATATGCATACTCTTTAACAGCCAGAGAGAGAAAACTGTTTTTAGTGGACACCACCCAATTATAAATAACTTTGTAATTATTGAATCTGCATCCACATTTTTGGCGTTGAGCTCAAATATCATTTTTTTCTTAAAATAACAAGATCATTCCATGAGTCGAATGTCATTTTTATTTTTTTTATTTCTAGCCTCTCCTTTGAAAACAGGGTATTGTTTATATTAAAATATATATTAAAGTAATTATAAAAACTGTTTTATTGGTCGTCAACTTTATTAAAAAGGACAAAACACACTAACATTCATGAATGAAAATTAAAAAAAATAAAGAAAATTTATTGAGGTGTTGTTATAATAGAAACATATCTTTATTTTCAAATATTGTGAAAGTTATTAACTATATTTTCAAATATTGTGAAAGTTATTAACTATATTTTGTACATGTTAAAACATTTACGAGATACTTTTGTACATATTATAACTTGTAATTTTGCATTGTACAAGTTATTGTCCGTTATTTTTGTACCGTTTTAACATGTACCAAATCGCAACCTATACACGAAGTATGTTATCAATAAATATAAATTATGAATTATTTATTTTAATTAATATTTCTTGATGCTTGATTCGTTTAATGCTAAATTATTTTTAAATACCTCGAGGTTTAAGTCGAATAACTCGAATGATGACAACAGCTGTTTCTGAGCTCTGATGTGCGATTCCATTGCCCCATCTCTCTCCTATATTGATGATATTACCTTTGGAGGCAGTATCAGATGGCCGCCATACCATAACTTTATTCTCTGTGTAAACATATACAACACCACCAAACCCATATTGTGTCGACGCCATTGTAGTTCCTGTACCATAAAACAGCATTCCACCATTCGCTCCACTATTTTGAAGTGCTTTTATCTTAAAGATACATAGGTATATTTTTTCATCTAGTTATAACGTATTAATGTTTTTTGGTATAAGTATGTAGAAAGGAACTCATTGACGAGTTTCGAAGTAGTCCAGCTACTGTATCACAAGCCTATCAACACTGATGTTGTATGTTCAAATCCCGACCAAGGCAGCTGCACTTGATTGGATAAGATTTTCAGTTTTTCTACCGAAGGGTTGTTCTCTTTTGGCACTCCAGCTTCCTCCTCGACTACAAACTAGCAACCACGAAATAGAACAATAATGGTGAATGTGGCGTGGAACACCAATCAATTGACCAGTTTAATTATGAGGAAAAAAAACAGAGTGCATAATTTAAGGACCCTCTAAACAAAATCCAAGTATCTATCATAAATTTATCCCCAAAATATTAACTAGTAGAGTTTCCTTGGTCCATGCATACAAATGGATACTCAATCATTCGCATATACCATGATTTACTAAGGTACAAACTGAAATGAATTCTGATAAACAAAAAATAGAAGGTGCGCAATACCACTATGGTTATCAGTGTGAGAAAGGTTCAATCATTTAAACAAGAGGAGCTGTCAATACGAAATGTTAATCCCTTAATTAAGGACATATCTTTGAAAGGGAAACACACAAAATACCGTTGACTAAATAAGCAAAATCACATTAAATGGTTATGATTATGGGAAATTAAAAACAAAATTGTGTTCAGTGGTACCTGTATATACATAAACAAAACAGCAACCGCCAAAATAAAGCAAGGATAAGATTCCATTATTGGGTATGTGAAACCTGAAAAATGATTAAGACCAAAAATATAATTCAAGTTACTATGATAGTAATTCGGAGAAAGCTCCATGAACTGTATGATTAGCGGGTACATATGTGTATTATAGTGTACAAACATGACGACGTCCATACCAACACAAATTAGAACCCAAAAATCAAACAGAAAAAACAATATTAAGAAGGGATGCATCATGTGTTAACGAAACGAAAGTTTCACAAAGGACAAGGTATGATAAGGGGCATTTTTGGTCCCCTCTTCAAACGACTTCATATTTAATCTATCATTAGTCTATGCATAGTGACTTAAACAAATGTTGAACATTTTTTGTTTAATATGTGATTGTTTGGTTGCCTAGCAACGGGTTTTATAAAAATGAACTGTAATATCCATCTTTAATGCAATTGTCCTAGGAAATGAAAGGTAATGTGTTACAAAAAACTTGAATATTTATTATTGTTGGATCTATCATTTTAAAAAGTTCTAAAGAGGAACCTAGCAACCACAATGTTGCCTAGTGACCACACAAAAGTAATTTTTATCCAATGTTATCCATAAAAAAATTGAAAAATTCAATTATTTTCATACACCTCATATTGAGTCGACTCCTATATTGATATATTCAGTAACTATGTTTGCGTTAAAGAACAATTTCATTTTGTATCTCTATAACCCTTCATATCAACCCGAGATTGCCTTAGCAACGTATAGTTGTTTTTAAGTTAACAGTTGAAGAACATTTCAAAAGGTAAAACTGAGTGTAATCTTGAAGCTTGAAGCGTTGAACTAAAGGAGTACCTTTATTGCAGATTTGCAATTTTGATATAGTTTTTAATTCAATGTTTCCATGGTAACACAGGAACGTATCCATGATATATTATTTAGCTTAGCAACCATTGCAAATCAGATATATTAATATTAATATATATAATATTAATATATATCTAAGTATGTATTTTCATATAAATGAGAGACAGAGACAACAGATACCTATATTTAGTTTTGCATACTGTATAATAATCTAAGATTCTTTCCTGCCAACAACAGTCTAATGTCAAATGTCTACCAGTTCAGGAGAGGTTTGAGATACTAAGTGGACATATCAACAACCGAAACGATTGATTGGAAATTGTATGTGCTGACGTTGTTTATCGTCTTAATGACGTGTTACAGTCACTGTTTACTATATTTTTGGTAATATACATCTGACAAGGTTCGATACTTATACATCATGTCAGTGTGTTTTTTAATATTTTGCTATTGTACTTAAACATCCCGTCAATGTGTTTGTATTATCTGTCATTTTTTGCTGGTGTGTTTTGTATATGCGACTTTTTGTTTTTCTTTGGTTCTTATAACTTGACTCTGTACTTTAAAAGATCCCGTCAGTATGATATTGTTCTATTATATGTCATTATGATATATTTCTATTATGAATTAGACAATACGTTCAAAATCATTCAATCGCGTGGTGAAATGAACTATTTGTGAATTCGTATAAATTCTATATAACTTTTGGACTATTTTAAATAACGGTCTATTTCTGTAATTACTTCTTACATAGTTTTGATTTTTTAACCCTGTATGCCAATATTGCCCATGTGAAATTTTAAAATTGTTTGTATATACATTTAACGATAAATATATGTGACGTATAAAATTTTCTGACGTCAGACACGCGAATCAATGAATGTGTTTGTAGATACATGTTTTTGTGTTCTGTTACATTGTTCCTTTTAAAATTGTTACACGATGATGACTGGTGTACCCATATTTTGACTATTTTATTTATTATGCCTGTTTAGTTCACGCATCATTGTAAATATAACGGAATTTAAGACTGTCATCAAAGGGAGAGGTTAAGCGCTATAACACCAGGTATATCCACCATTTTCTACATTTGAAAATGCCTGTACCAAGTCAGATATACGACAGTTCTTGTCCATTCGTTTTTTATGTGTTTTGTCATTTGATTTTGCCATGTGATTATGGACTTTCCGATTAGATTTTCCTCTGAGTTCAGTATTTTTGTGATTTTACTTTTTGTGCTGTGGTAAAATTATTGTGTTCTTGTCTATTGGTTTTGCTAATTTAATATTGCTAGAGGGGTTAAACAGGGAGACACACTAAGTCCCACTTTATTTAATGTCTTTATAAATGATATTGTAAAAAATTTTGAGGGAAATGATTCAAGTCCCCTTAAGCTTATAAATAGTAAGGTAGGATGCCTTCTTTTTGCGGATGATCTTTTAATCCTGTCAGAATCAAAAGAGGGTCTACAAAACAGTTTAAATAACGTTAAATTATATTGTAACAAATGGCAACTCTCTTTGAATACAAACAAAACTAAATCCATGATTTTTAGTCAGTCAAAACATAAAAGTGAAACATCACATATTTACTATGAGAATAAAGCCATAGAGAGTGTAACAGAATATTCATTTTTGGGAATGTTGATAAAATGTAATGGAAATTTATCACAAAGTACTTTAGAGCTGACAAAAAAAGCAAAAAAAGTATTTTTTGCAATAAAATCATATACTAAATCATTGAATAATCTACCTATAAAAGTAGCAAATAATCTTTTTGATTCTTTAGTAAAACCAATTATGACCTATAATTCAGAAGTAACATATTTGGATACATATATTTCTTTTCATCGAGCCAAAAGCAGAGCCTTAACTTCAGGAAAAGAAATTAATCAACTTGATTTTATAGACAAAACCCCCATAGAAAATATGCATCTTAAATTTTGTAAATCTACTCTAGGGATAAGAAAAAAATGCATCCAATTTAGGAGCAAGAGTTGAATTAGGAAGATTGCCTATAGAATGTTTTATTAAAACACAAACCCTTTTATATTTAGCTAGACTATATAATAATAATATTAATCCATTGTTAAAGGAAGCTTTTTCTCTAGCACAGTCTCTAGATTTGACAGGAACTTACTCATGGTATACATATGCTAAAAATATTGTTAAAGAGACTAACGTTGACCTTAATATTCTTTCTACTTGTAAGGACATAAAAGATGTAAATAAAATAAAAAACGATATAAAGTTAAAAATGAAAAATAGATATGAAGATTTAATTCAAAATAAATTTCAAAACATCGATGATAAAAGTAAATTTTTTCTCTATAAAAAACTTAAAAAAGATTACAAACTAGAATATTATCTAAATACATCTAATTTTCAGATAAGGAGATTAATCACTAAATTTAGAATAAGTGATCACTCCCTCTTGATTGAAAAGGGGAGATATTTTAAAATCCCAAGAGAGGAACGTCTTTGCCATACATGTAAAATACTAGAGGATGAGAAACATTTTTTACTATATTGTGAGTATAATAAAACTCTAAGAAATGACTTTTTTCATCACATATGTACAGAAAATAATAACTTTAATAATTTAAATGAAGAAGAAAAAATTCATTATTTACTAAATCCATCATCGCCTTTACAAACAAATAAGTTAGGATCCTTCTTGAAAAAGTCATTAGAACTGAGGGCAGGGGACTCTTAACAACTTGTTTGTTGTTATAAATTTTAATGCTGTTGATATTTTGTATGTTTAATATGTATGTATATATGTTTATTGTGTTTAATATTGTATTAATATATGTTGGTCACAAACTGTAAAGTTTATATGACAATAAAATATTTGATTGATTGATTGCTAATAAGCTTTGTATAGTGATTTAGATTATAACACAATGTTGACTGCTGTACATTTTTTTTGCCACTGTCAGCCATTGCCTTTTGTTCACACATTCTTGTCAATATAATTGACTTTTATAAGTGAGAGGTTTAATTCACCGTTTATTACATAAGATCATGCATGAACTAAGTCAGAAATATGACAGTTCAAGTGTTATCCATTTATTTGATGTATTTTAGCTTTTGATTTTTCCATTTAATTACGGACTTTTCATTTTGAATTTTCCTCGGAGTTGAAAAGTTAGGTATTTTACTCTTCGATAACTGGATATAACATATTTGTCATTACCTGAACAGTTACAAGATGGTTTGTTATATCATAGAAACAAGGAAATTGAAAAGTGCCATTATGGTCAATATTCTTTCCTAAAACAATCTCATGATGGCAAACTTGTTGTTGACAGCCAAAATTCCATGCTTTGATATCAACTATTCCAGAAAGCATTCGTCCTCCGAACGACCAACCGTCGTTAGCACTGAAAACTCCTCCATTAGCTAAATGATAACAAACATTCTCATCTCTTTATTATCAAATTACTTAAAGCCAGGTTCTAGTAAAACCTGTTTATATTAAGGGGAAATGAGCGAATGGAAATTATTTACAGACAGAAATAAACACATAAGCAAACTCGTGCACACGACCTCTGACCTATCACGGTTTACTTTTATAAATTGTGACTTGTATTGTATAGAGAGTTGTCCCATATCACAATCATATTATTTTACAATACTGAAACAGGATGGAGGAGGTATAACCTCTCACTGATATATTTTGGTTGACGTTTAACCGTTTCTCAAATGATATCGGATATGTTCCGTACGTCGTAACTACAATCCCCTTCCCTTTCATGAATGTGACCTAACGAGTTAGACTATTTTCCGGATTTGTTAACACATAAGCAACACGACGGGTGCCACATGTGCAGCAGGATCTGCTTAATCTTTCGGAGCATCTGAGATTACCCCTAGTTTTTGGTGGGGTTCTTGTTTCTTATTCTTTAGTTTTCTATGTTGTGTCATGTTTACTATTGTTTGTCTGTTTGTCTTTTTCATTTTTAGCCATGTCAGTTTATTTTCGATTTATGAGTTTGACTGTCCCTTTGGTATCCTTCGTTCCTCTTTTAAACAGATACGCATAATTAAGTTTCGACTTTAAGAATGGTTCAATAAGAAAACATAAGAAAATGCCTGTACTTAGTCAGGTATATGCGAGCTGTTATCCACTCGTTTGATGTGTTTTATCTTTTTATTTTGCCATTTTGAGGACTTTCAGTTTTGAATTTCCCTTGGAGTTCAGTACTTTTGTGATTTTTAAACTCAAGCTTCACCTCCTGTAAAGGAAATCAGGTGGTGCTATAACTTTGTTACATGAACATGGGAAGTGCACAATGAATATAAAAAAAATGAAATCATTTATTTTTCCTGTAATTACACTTTGGATAATACCTAATTATTTAAATTCAATACTAGAACAGAATAAAGTTTTCCAATATAGCTCCTTATAACAACACATAGTATTTAAGATATAGCCACATTTTACGCTACAAAATCGATAACATTAATGACAGAACTAGTTTTCGTTGCCTAGATTTAATTATTTTCTCTGGAAGTTATTTGTATATGCTAAACAGAATGACAAAGTTTTTGATGGACACCAAAAATATCAAACGTGTAAAACATAGGAAAAAATCGGGAAATACCGTGAAACCTGTGTTATCCGACACATTAGGGGACCAGAAAAAAATGTTGGATAAGCAGGTAAACAGACTTCAAAATACTGAAATTTAAAGATCTGCTTCCAATCTATATATTTCGTCGATATTGACACAGACAAACTAAATTTTATTGGTGTCGAAACACACGTTCAACTCTATTGTTAATATGATACAGATTTATAAAAGGGGACCATCAAACGTATCAACATTTCACATCGTCACTGAAAGAAAATGTGACAACAAACATACAATAGTACATATACATCACTAAACAACTCACAGTAACACTAAAGATTTAGAAATACGAACCTGTAAAAATATGAACGTGAACTCAGGAAAGATTTGCTTTCATGATTTGCTGTAACATAGCTTTGGGCATTTTTCTTAGTTTACTTTTCACTATTTACGGTATCTACTGTCAACTACAAAAACATTTTTCTACATATCTGCGTCTTGGTCTACTAACAACCACCCACATACATGTTTTGTTCGCGTCTTTGTCAAATTTACCACTAACTGCAACACTATTTGTGTTAGGCTATTTGAAAGCTGTATTTGAATTTTTGTTTGATTTCTTTCATCAGTTTCGTTGCCTGTCTGTGATGTATATTTTCAAAGTCGGGGAAGCGAGTTTGGGCCCCTGCAAACATGTTACACTCTGCCACATTCTGTATGTCCCTGTCTTAAATCAATAACATGTAATTCAGTGGTTGTTGTTTGCTAATGTATTTAATTTTTGTTTTTGTTTATTTTGTACATAAATTATGTCATTCGCATTTATCACTGCATAGTATATTTGTTTTTCGTATATTGCTCTGTACATAAATTAGGCCATTTGCATTTGTCATTTATTGGCCTTCTATAGCTTGCTATGGGTTATGGAGTTTGGTCTATTGGTAATTGTTTATTGTGAGTATCTTAATATGCAATCATTTAACATTATAGGAGGCAAAGTTTTGTTTTAAAACAGTGAAAATCACTTTAATTTGACGAAAATAACAATTAACAAATCTGAGTTTATGTAAACCAAAAATTTTAAATATTCTAAAGTCTCACAGGAAATACGTTGTTCAATGATAACTCAGACTGCCGATATCCCCCATAACGTAAAATGATTGCTCTCCGTTGGTAAACATACTATCTGATAGTCCTTCCAACGTAGGAACCCATAAACGAACCATCTCATCATCAAATGCGTAAACAACACCACCAAGGGACAAAAACTGGCCATTACTGTTGTTCAAAAATGAAACTCCACCTTAAAAAAAACAATTACATTATTCAGACATTGACCCCTGTCTTGTTTTCCTGTGCATGCATCAAACAGTTCACTGACTAGTTGTTAGTGAAATTGCATTTAACTATTATCATGGTACAATGCTTATCGGAAAATGGAACGAAAGGAACGAAAATGAGTCTATTGACGTTGATCTCTTTTTACGTTAAATTATAATGTTGTGCAACGTACGATGCCTATATAGCTAACTCTATCACTAATTGCTAGTTTCTTTGGATTTTATTTCAACTGCCTCAAGAATCAAAAGGATCTAAAGGAAGTATCTTAATTCTAAATTGAACAAAGTCATGCTTAAAATCATGTTTTGTGATACCGTAAATAGTTATTAAAGGTACCAGGATTATAATTTAGTACGCCAGACTTGCGTTTTGTCTACATCAGACTCAAGTGACGCTCAGTTCAAAATGATTATAATGCCAAACAAGTACAAAGTTGAACATAATTGAGGACCCAAAATTCCAAAATGTTGTGCCAAATACGGCTAAGGTAATCTATTATAAAAATGTTGAGAAACGAACTTCCAGAACCATAACTGAACGAATCTTACGACATGGATGCTGTTGTTTATTCATAGCAATGTATAAATCTAGCATAAACACACATGATGAAGTAAAGTAATTCACATCGTCTGCATGTAGTTTAAAGGAGATATTACCTGTCCCTGAAGCTAACTCATCAAATCATCATCGCGTGCACCTATTTTTGCGATTGTCATTAATGCAAGACTAATTACTGCAATATCAGGAAAAGCTACATATTAACATAGGCATTAAGTATCAGAATACGAGTTCTTATCATTCTGATACTCACCTCGCAATAATTTCTGAACTTAAAATAATTTGATTCTCTACAATAGTCAAAAATGCTATCCATATACAAGAATCTGCATTAAATATTGAGTTGTAAAACAGTGTTTTAAGGAGTTTTGAGGGTAAAAAAGGTGATAGCATACATATTGAAAATTACTATTTAGATATGATCAATGACGAATTTCAAATATCTTTTCTTTTAAGCGATTGAAGTTGGCTAATGCCCCCATGTCGCAAGGAACCCAGTCAATTAAAAAAATAGGTTTGTTGCAACTCGACGTTTGCATATCTGATGCTTATTACATTTTCAGCTCACTTTATCAGATTTTTCATTTTTATTACAAGTTTTTACATACATCAATGAGTTTAGAGACTTCAATCAACAAAATTCATTTTATACAACATACCAAGTCAGAGGAGTTGCAAACTGTTTTAGCCGTGTCGATTAATATTCCATTAAGGACCCCTTACAAGTCAGTTGAAATCTTTTTATCGTAGCAGTTGTATCGCCACATTGCTAGTTTCTGGAGAACGCTTAAAACTTAACATTTTCGTCTTATGATCAGAAAACGGTACAAATATAACACATAGGTTTACTAATTTATTTTCGTTCCTATATATTTCGTGCATATCTCGGTTTTATAGTGCGGGTTGGATAATAACTTTCGAAGATGTACTTTTTTAAAATTTTAAGCAACTTTGTTTTCCTCTGCATTATGTGTGACTTTTTAAATCACATTTAATGATGTTTCTGACCAGCTTGTAATTACAAAGAAATCCTGTTACAATAATGCCTTCGACCTACTGTTATCCGCGACATTATAGGCATTATAACAGTTTGAGACATATAAGAAGCAGTTTTTGCAGGTAACATCAGGGATTTTCGTGGGTATCAATTTTCGTGGATTGTAGAAAACATGCTTTTTCGTGGCAATGGGATTTCATGGTTTTGTCAAAGTCTGCATACATCTTGTTAGCAAATTTGTAATTTGTTGAACTTTTGAATTCGTGGTTTACCTGTACCCAAGAAAACTATGAAAATTGATATTCAACAAATAATAATGAATCCACAGTATATGACATAAAATCCTACCTTGGCCATCTGAAATATATCCGTCGCTCATCTTTGTTTGAACGGACACACTATCCGGGTAATATTCTAGTCCATGGTGTACCTCTTTGAAATTCTCAGTTACTAGTGTTCAAATCAATATTGTATAGAGAAAAAGAAATGTCGAGGACTATTACATATATATGACATTGAATTTGCGTGTGAGGGAGGGGTTATGTTTTCCTAAAGTACATGATATATATTCAACCGTCTTGAAAATTTTGCTTTAGTTTCAGATTGATTGTAAAAAGTATTTTTTTTATAATTTGATTAAGAAAAAAATCCGTTATGATATAATAATAATAACTTGTGTTTGATTAAAGTTGAAAAATAGTTTGTCCTCCTGTTGAAAACTAGATCCATCTTAACTTGTTGATAATGTTGTCGACTCTTTTGAAGGTTCTTCTCAACGTTTTATGCGTCTTATTTCCATATTCTTTTTAAAAACACTTAACTTTACAGAAAAATTAACTGTTAGCGCATTTCAATGAATATGGAAAATGTCAGTGTACGTACACCAAAATATAAATAACGTTACACCAACATTTAAATTCCATTGTAATGAAAATTATTAACCAATCACAACAGTTTTGTGTATGCTGTTGGAAACAGCAGTGTGTTGCCAATACTCTTAAATTTTAAGATCATCAATTAACTGAAGACATCTGTCAATAATAGGTTAGAAAATACCCAGCCACTCACATTTTTTGTTTTTTTAAACAAAGAATAACAGATTTATATATTTACAAAGTATATCAGGTGATTAAAAGTTTTGCAAAAATGCAGAGTACAATTACGCAAAGGCCAAATGTCTTCAAGA
Organism: Mytilus galloprovincialis; assembly: GCF_965363235.1. Taxonomy (NCBI): domain Eukaryota; kingdom Metazoa; phylum Mollusca; class Bivalvia; order Mytilida; family Mytilidae; genus Mytilus; species Mytilus galloprovincialis. The sequence goes on along the minus strand of NC_134843.1, from coordinate 41,776,213 downwards.
TATTTTAGTATAATTTAATTTTGGATGTAACGCGTCTTCTGATTGGCTAACGTTATTTTGTTATCAGTCCATATATAATTTAGTCATAAGACCGTGACGTCATCAACGTTTTTTCATTGTTTTCCACGGTTTAAAATGAAATTTATAATTAAATTATAAATAATGACTTTAATATTTTTTCTGTCTATTCGAAATAACATAAAAAATGTGGTGCACACTGTTAAATAACCCGCTACGCGCGTTATCCAGTGTGCACCAAATTTGTTATGTAATTTCTTTATAGGCAGCAAAAATATTACAGTCACTCCTTTTATTAAGTCTTTTAAAAATGAAGCATACCACTCATATGTATCGTTTGTGAAAATAAAACATCCGGCATATCTGCTTCTTTCCAAGCTCTCACTCTAGCAAAGCCTCTAACGTAAGGTCCTGACAAATGGTTTGGCCCATGGTATAAATTTGATATTCCTCCTATAAGATCATAAAAAAAATTTCCAATGTCACAATAGCAAATATAAAGAATGAAATTGAGAATGAAAAGAGGGAATGTGTCAAAGAAAGACGACCAAGAAAGGAGATTGTTTTGCAATCAATATTTTTTAGTCTTTAATTCTAAAATCAGTTTTTTTAATATAAGAATAATCCAGTTTCAACGTTAAATTAAATCTATTCAATTTATTCTCCATTTCAATTAGCAACGATCAATGAAATTGAAACTATTCAACGTCAATGATATATAAAAAAATGATAATGTTAAAGTATCGATTTTTTAATCTGATCTACACCACCGTTTGTCTGGTTTGAATTATTTCCTTACTTTAGGTTACTCGTGGCCTTTTTTAACAAAATATACGGTATGTGTCTTTGTAATAATTGAAGACCGTACGTTGACCTTTAACCCTTTGCTTTGTTTTATGGGACGTTTTCTCATTGGCAATCATACCACTTCTCCTTATATTTATGTTGTCAAAAAGAACGAAAATTCATCTGTATTTGAGAAAAATCAGAAGCAATAATCCGTCAACCAAATTTTTCTTACTATCTTTGAAACTCACAATTTCCGACAATGCTGTGTTATTGTTTGTATACCTGTATAAGCAATCCCACCACTGTCAGAATGTGAATATAATTTGGTATCATATGGTGTGGCTAGTTTGATATGTACATCATTATATTTGTAAACAACTCCGCCATAAGGGTAAGGATAGTCGTCATCTCTATGTGCTGACCCTATTCCACTGAATATATGATCCTCTCCATCTACATGAACTTTAACCTGAACGTCAACCTTGACAGGATACTGAGCCAAGCCATGGTCGATAGTTGTGATTGATTCTGAGCTATTCTGAGCCATAATTTCATACCATGTGCTAATAAAACTTGGTGTGTACATGTTTCGATGGCTGTAAATTTCTTTAAAAAAAAAACACATTTTGAGAAGACGACAAATTGTTCATCTTAGAATACATCTCTCTACGAATTTCAATTCAAATACAATTGTTTTACAACTTTTATATCTTATACAATTATAATGGAATATTTGTTTGTCAATTAATTACAAATTTTTCAAGCATAACAATCTTTAATATGGGGACGAAGTCCCAAATAACAGTAGAAAAATTCAATAAAAAGAAATAATGAAAAAAAAAACAATCTACTAATGAACTCAAAATTGTTAACTTTTTTCCCCCGCATTTGCGCAGATTTCTTCCGGTCTTGTTTGTCACAAAAGAGGAACAAAAAATACCAGAGGGACAGTCAAACTCATAAATCGAAAATAAACTGACAACGCCATGGGTAAAAATGAAAAAAGACAAACAGACAAAGAAGTACACATGACACAACATAGACAACTGAAAAATAAGCAACACGAACCCCACCAAAAACTTGGGGTGATCTCAGGTGCTCCGAAAGGGTAAGCAGGTCCTGCTCCACATGTGGCACCCGTCGTGGTGCTAATGTGATAACAAATCCGGTAAAAAGTCTAATTCGGTAGGTCACATTCATGAAAGGGAAGAAGATTGTAGTTACGACGTAAGGAACATATCCGATATCATTTGTGAAACGGTTATTCCATAACTGTCAACCAACTCGTGATGGCGTCCGTAAACTTTACGAAGGGATGATTTCAACTTCACCATTTGGAACTCTTGATTTAATAGCCTCCTTGTGAGCAGCAACCCTCTATCAAGAAAACCATGATAGGAAATGCAAGCACGGGAATATCGTATCAATTGAGAGATATATACCCCGTATGCAGGTGCTGCTGGAATGTTGCTACTTAGAAATGGAAAGTTCCCAATTGGAAAACTGAAATCATCTCTTTTGTCGTAAAGGTTTGTTTTCAACCGACGACCCTCAATTTCTAGATGCAAGACAATATATGAGGCCGACTTCAATGTATCAGTATTATCCTTTATCACAAGTCTTTGAGTAAAATATATATTTATCAGTCTAGTAAAATATAGGAAAGAGAACAATAACAATTAATTATTCTTTGATATGAAAAATCATTTCCTGATGACAGCATTTATTTGTTTCCATTGAAAATGACGTCTTAACTAAAATGACGTCACAACTAAAATACCTTACCACAGGACCAACACGGTAAACGCTACAGTATTTCCGTTTTTATTTTAACAGATTTTGAAATTAAAATATGTTTTAATTAAGACATAATTGATGCAATCTATACCTTATTATAGTTTAACTTGTGTGGGCATTATATTCATGATTATTTTTGCCCGAGCTTCCATGAACCTCCCTTTTTTGTTTGTAAATAAGCAAACGACTGACAAAATTATTTTGTTCAGAGGGAGGAGTTTTGAACAACCAGCATGAACGGTTTTCGTATCTAGATCAAATATGTCAATTTCGATTGGCAACACATTACAGTCATAGTAAATGAATTAGTAACAATATTTGCCTCATTTAAGAGTTTGGAAGTGTTTTAAGTTAATGACAAATACTAAATGCATGCCAAATTGATCAAATTCATTATTCTGCATATTTTGATTTAGTATTGTGTAGACTACATCTGAATGTTCAACCTCCATCGTGCAAGGCTTTGTCAAACTTCAAACCAAATGCCAACTCTTAAATTGTGAAATGCAAATCACCGTCAATGTAACTAATGTAAACTTGATGGCACGATTAACAGGCTAAATCGTTTCAAATTGAAACACTCCCCATTATTTTCTGAGACATCAAAAGAAAATGAAATAATTATCAGTTTCAGAAATTTTTAATTAGAGGAGATCAAAAAGGTTTTTTTATTTTTCAATCTAATGTTATTATAAACGCCATAGTAGGTGGATTATTAAAAGTCAAACTTCGCCTGAAATCCTCACAGAGAAGCCTTATAATGTCAAAGGATAAACTTCAATTCATCTTATTATAAAAGCAAGGCCTTCAAACATCAACTTAAACTACCGGTTAATCAGTCGAACGATTGTCCGAGTAACCGGTTAGGCAATACTGTACGATTTGACAACACTTATTTCTTAACAACTTTTATAACTTTATTTTATAAATATATTGTATGCTTCAAAAGTATAAAGGTTAAATATCGTATCTGAATGCAATTCACTGTTGTAGATATCTTCATAAGAATATGCCGGAAATCTCAATGAGACACGAATAGAAATCTTTTGAGTTCGTTGTATTTCCGTCAAAAACTTTTGTTTTAGTGAACATCACAAGTGCGTTTAGGGGCACAGTCACTTCCATGCCCATACTGAGCGATCGGTTGAAAGAAAAAGGATGACGCTATAGTGCGCGAATTATTATATCATTATCATAAGCCTGGTACCTTTGATAACTATTATTAGTCAAATTAAATTCTTATGACATCTATCACTGCTGTCATTAGGAAAATGTGATCAAGTACTTACGGAACACACATTATTTCTATTTTATCCTGCATAATGACGATCACGAAGACGCTTGGTGAACTTTAATATTGCAGGGATACTGGCGATCCCCTCTATCTGGTAAATAAGTATCGAAATAGGAACAGTAAGAGGCTAGTTTAATATGATACAGTTTTCTGATGAGTAGACCTTTGATACTGAATATACCTATTTTGTGTTTTTCTGTGATTCAAACAGTAAAAATCTTGTCAGGCGTCTAAACCTATCTCAATTTGTAAACAAAACGAAATGCGTATATAAATAAAGGCAACAGTTGTATACCGCTGTCAAAATTCATAAATCGATAGAGAAAAAACAAATCCGGGTTACAAACTAAAACGGAGGGAAAAGTGTCAAATATAAGAGAACTACGACACAACAGAGACACAACAGCGAAATGAAACACACACATAAACGAACCATAATGTATATAAGTGCATTGTTTTTTTTTTGACCATAAAATGAAATAGAAATTGTCAAGATTGTGGTAGCTATTTGTGAATGATGTTTGAAATTAGTCTATGGTTAAAAATAAAGCCTCAACTATGATAAAAAATTTAAATTTGATGACATTGGAAGCTGAATTTTAGTTCCAGACACTTTCATCCATCAAATTGGAATGTCATAATATTAACATTTATCTAACAAAACATTCAATTTATTAGATTTTTGTTTTTAAATTAAAATGAAGGGAAAAATACTTTTGAGTTGAACGAAGACCCAATCAATATGTTTAAACGGATTCGATATGAAAATAAGATAACGACTTTTAGAGCAAGATGTTTTTGCCTCGCTCCTTAAGTAATAAATTCCAAAATTAACGAAAATCACATATTATAATGTTAGTTGTCAAGGCGTTGTCGATATTTCGTTGAAAACTTTTTGTGTCTTGATTTTTCTAATTCATTTTCATCAAGGTCATGAATAAACTCATCAAAGATACCAGGACTAAATTATGTATATACGCCAGACGCGCGTTTCGTCTACAAAAGACTCATCAGTGACGCCCGAATCCAAAAAGTTAAAAATACTAAATAAAGTACGAAGTTGAAGAGCATTGAGATCCAAAATTCCTAAAAGTGTTGCCAAATACAGCTAAGGTTATAAATATAAAAAAAAAGAATCCTAAAAATATATAAATGTTCAACTCGTGTCCAAACAATACGTAAACTAGCTCATGCTTTATGCGCAATTGTCAATAAATGTGTTCTGCGTTCACTCGTTGAATACTTTTTGGATATTTGAATTCTGCAATAAGTTATTCAATAAACATATGTTAAGTGTTTTCAGCTTTGGCTATACAAAATGACATCAACTAAAAACATAAAAAGAAAAAGAAAACACTGATGATTATCTTACCAGGTATAAGAATGGTCAACATTAAGAGAAGAATCATTATCCTTATTTACAACCGTGTGTGTACACTGAATATAGTGAACTGAATGACAATTGTTCAAATACTGAATTAAAAAATATGAAAATCGTTAGGAAAATATATTAAATATCCTCATATGAAAGTTAACAAAAAGTCTATCGGTATTAAAAGAATAATATATTTTTCAAAACCTAAAAGTAAAAACAGTCTCTATTCATTGGCTTATGCACAAACGGTATTATCTGAGGTACATTAGAGTCTAAGGTTAGAATATGTCCTAGATAGAAGTCAGGGTGGTTCAAGGGATAAATCTTTTTTTTTTAGTTTTATTATACGAATGATTATAAGTATTAACTATATCTTCAATTATCAATTTATTTATTTAAAATTCTTATCTCTTTCGTTTCTACTTAACAGCTAGGCTTCTTTTCATTTGACAAAATATTAGGGCGAAGGAAACCAGCTGTGAATGCTGAATATTACTGATAATGAATAGGAAGCTTATATTTTACTTTATATATGTCCATTTTGGTAACCTCCTCGTGCCTTGTACATTACGCACAGTAAAAAGACAGCACAGTAGTGTTGCTTAAGAACACGAACATCCATTCATTAAAGGGCCATATTATCAAGGGGATATTTGAGACATATATAAGGAATCATATCATTATTCCCTTAGGCTGTAAAATTGAAATTGTCACTTCGGAGTTGTATTGTAACTACTATTATGGGTTGGAAGACCCTAACTTATTTTAATTTTTCATGGGAAAACCAATTGTATTGCATAACGTTAGAAATTTTCGGTTTTCAATTCTCTTCTTCTATCTAATTTAGCCTTGTTTAGTTTTGGCTCCAATGCCATTGATAAGTCTTGTGTATACGAAATGCGCGTCCTTTCGCAACTAAAGTTTTTAATTACAATCACGTTTTGCAGGATTTCAACATTGACGACTTCAAGTCTAAACCTTCTGATTGCACCTGTGCTAGTTCCCAATTCACATATAATCCGGCTGGCCTCGTTATTAACGGAGACCTCAACATTGTCAAAAATACTTCCCTGCGAAATTGTTAAAGGTTAAGAGATTAATTTATACTTTTGCAAACAGTAAATTTTATAAAATGAATATTCAAAAGATGTACATGATAAAACTGAAGTATTAACTAATTACAGGAAACAACTGAAATACATTTTCATAACCAGACATTTGAAACACAAAAGTAGACACATCCGAATAAGTGTAAACCTCTACGCCAAGTGACGTCCTATTTGAAACTGAAAAATGACAAAAAAATGACTTCATTTGAATTTGTAAAACAGATCATCAAAAAATGAAAAATGACGTCACATAAGAATGAATAAGATAGAATTAGGATTGATTTAAGATTATATATTTGAACTAAATACTGATTTTGCATTTAATAACAAAGCACATTTTAATACTGATTAATATCAAACTAAGGTAGCAATTAACTATATTATAAAATTATGTCCGGTTTGTTTTGAATCTAACTTCAAACGTAAAATATCGTACTGATTACGTTGAACGAAATCAAATCTAATAAATGAAGGCGGTGATTAATTTTCTTTACCATAACACATAAATATAATAGAAAAGACGTCAACACATTTGACAAAATCCGATGAGAATTACAAATATAACATTAAACATTTAAACTAAATACATGAATTTGGGATAGACAAGTACCGTACCACGTCTTATAGTAATGCGAGTTCACACTCGGCAAAACAGTCACAATCGGGAATAAGTCACGTTTGGTAATTAAAAGATTAGACGACATTATGACAAAACACAATCTACCATGTGGTAAAAATGTCCTTAGATAGTTTGGTCAACGACACATCGTATGGATCCACCAAATCGTGATGGTGTCCATAAAATTTACGGAGTGTCAATTTTAATCTGTCCTCCTCATAACTTTGTTGGAGCAGTTTCTGCGTAAGGAGCACACTCCTGTATATGAAGTCCGTATAGTGTGAACAAGCACGAGAATAACGTATCAATTCTGATATGTAAACACCATACGAAGGGGCAGAGGGTATGTTACTGCTGAGAAATGGGAAATTGATAATTGGGAAGTTGAAATCGTCCCGTTTATCATAGATTTTCGTGTGAAGTCGTCCATCTACGTCAATATTGAGGAAAAGATCAAGGTATGAAGCAGTCCTTCTAGTATCAGTGGTATCCTTAATTTCAAGTTCACTTGGATATATGAGATGTAAGTATTGGCTGAAATATGGGTTATTCAAAGATAGAACATCATCAATATATCGGAAAGTAAAATTAAAGAATTTCGCAAGGTGCTTTTTCTTTTTATCTTTTAGAAGGTTCTGAATGAATTCTGCTTCATACGAGTACAAAAACAAATCAGCCAGCAGGGGTGCACAATTAGTACCCATTGGAATACCGACTGTCTGTTGAAATATAAATCCTCCAAACTCAACAAATATATTGTCGATCAAAAAGTCCAGCATTTTGATAATATCATCTTCAGTATATTTTCTGGGAGATTCAGTGCGATTTTTCACAAAATATGAATTATTGTAACCCAAACAAGAAATTTGTATCTACGATTTCCATTTTTATAGAAAAAGCTCTGTTTTATAAGATGGTGTAGTCGATCTTTCAACTGAGCATGGGGAATAGTAGTATATAGCGTAGAAAAATCAAAAGTTTTTATGTTGCTGCAAAATTGCAAAGATTGTGATTGAAGGTTAAGCATCTTTCAAATTTTTGAGAATCCACATCTGGTTAACACCACTGGTAGAATATATCTCCTCACAATATTTTTGAAGCCCATCTTTAACTGTCGAAAGAATAGTAGTCAGTACTTTAGAAAGATGTTTGGTCGAACATTTTGAAGACCCAGCTATGTATCGTTCTTTATATGGAGTTTTGTGTAATTTAGGTATCCAGTATAATGAAGGCAAGTTTTCTTCGTTTTCTTTGATGTTGATACCAAAAGAAAGAAGGACAGATTTATGATTTTGTAAAATTTAGTCCTTGGTAAATGATGTTAAAGAATATGTAGGATTACCAGTAGTTTTATCAATTCCAAGCTCTGTAGTGAGACATTGCAAATAATCTGCTGGAACAACGACATATTTGTCATGCAAAGAGGATAAAAAAACCACAACCTCCGGATTCTTAAAAGGGTTAGAAACTTTAGTACTCATATTACATCGTAGTTTTTGTATGCGCCTCTGAATGCATGATCGAATAGCTTTGATCCATTCAGACAAAGTGTCCAGTTCTGGTTCGTCTGGTTCGCGCTTTACCCATTTTCTTGCATAGTCCTCAACTGCATCCATCAGTAACTTGAAATTCTTTTTCCAGTTGATGGGCTGGGGGATTCTATATTTTGGTCCCTTGGCTAACAACTCTCTTAGTTGTTCATTGGTAACGATGCCAAGGTCTCCTGTAATAATATGACCAGTTGGACTGTAATGACTGTAATTGTATTGTGACGATGCACATGAGTAATCCGGAGGCTTGGATTTTGTATCTTTGAGGTTAAAAGCATCTAAAACTCTCTTGTGGTTGAAAATCTTGGATGCAATAGACTTGGTGTAAGTATAAGAAATAACAGGTGTAGCTTTATTTTTGAAGTAATCAGGTATAGTTTTTTGTACAGATTTTTGATGAAAATATTGCTAATATTTACAGCATCTAAACCTTTATTGGCGAATTCTACCTTAAAAAAATAACGTTTTTCCTCACTATTGGATGTAGTCGATACGGGTTTGAATATTAGTAGTCTATGGTTAGCAATGTCCATGATAATTGCAACTAATCTATACAAAACAGAACGAGAATCAGTAACGGAAGTATTTTGGGCATCTTGAAATAGTAAAGAAAGTTTTGACAATGGAATGGAGTATAATTTAGTTCTAATATGATGAATTCCTAAAGGTTTTTGAACAGACGTTAATAGACTATCAATTGTCACGGTGTGTACAGCAGGTGGTATATATTTTCTGTGACCATGACTTCTATTTCGTCGAGCAGAAGTATTAAACAATTGTAATGTATTGACGGTACTACACCTGGGACTAGACAAAATACCTACACCATCAATTTTGTCATTGCATCCATAGGGAATGGCTGTTCCCAACTCTCTTATCCAAAAGGCTTCTCTTTGTAAACGATATGGTGTACTCAATATGGGGTCATTTGTTGGATGATATATTTTCTCTATAATCCGGACTTTCATTGAAACAATAGAATGGTCGGGCTGATATAAACTGCTTGATAAAAAAATAAGGTATTAACAATTCACTTTGAAACACAACATATACCATCACGACACTTACCAAAGGAGACATTCTGGATAATCATAGGTCTGTTCAATGTTCCTTTGGAATTTCAACCAAAGATAAAGAACTGGACCTAACTACATAGGTGTCATTACGAACAACAGTATAATGCTGGGTCTTCCAAGTGCTCCACGAAGCCTCTTTCTTAATTATTAACATATATTTTATCAGCAATCAAAGAAGGGCTTCAAAGTTATTGTGAAACTGCCTATTCTAGAGGTGGCGTGAATTTGATGTGGATACTAAAATATTCAAAATAATAGTTAGTGACATACAATCTAAGACTCTCTCATCTTGCAATAGTATTAAAACATTTGACTTTTCTACACTTTACACAAGTATTTCCCATTCCAAACTAAAAGACAAATTGAAAGAGTTGGTGTTGCTTTGTTTATTATGAAAGAATGGCGAACGAAGATACAAGTATCTTGTCTTGGAGAGGGATAAATCCTACTTTGTAAAGAATCACTATTTTCTAACAAAAAAATCTATAAAACTGACACTATCAAGATGCTTGATTTCTTGATTGACAACATAGTTGTTACGTTTGGAGGATGTGTTTTTAAACAGACTGTCGGAATTCCAATGGGAACCAAGTGTGTCTCTTCTTGCCGACTTATTTCTTTATTGTTATGAGGCTGACTTCATACAGGAACTTCTTAGGAAGAAAGATAAAAAGTTAGCGATATCCTTTTACTTCACGTACCGCTATATAGATGATATTTTCTTGCTAAATACTACAAAATTTGGAGACTATGTTGAACGAATCTATCCCATCGGTCTAGAGACAAAGGATATAACAGATACAGTTAAGTTTGCCTCATAATCTTACATGACTATACTTACATCTAGAAATTGACAATGAGGGTTGGTTGAACACAAAACTTTACAACAAAAGAAATGATTTCAGCTTCCCAATTATGAACTTTCAATTTCTATGTAGCAACATTACAACAGTGCCTGCATACTGAGTATATATTTCCCAATTGATACGATCTTTTCGGGCTAGTATTTCCTATCATGATTTCCTTGATTGTTGCTACTCACAAGGAAGTTAATAAACCAAGAGGTCCAAATGGTGAAGTTGATATCATCCCTACAGAAATTTTACGGACGACATCACGAGTTGGTTGACCGTTATGGAATAACCGTTTCACAGATGATATCGGATAGCTATAGGTTCCTCATGTCGTAACTACAATACTCTTTCCTTTTCACGAATGTGACCTACCGACTTAGAGACTTTTTACCGGATTTGTTATAACAGAGGTAGCACGACGGGTGCCACATGTGGAGCAGGATCTGCTTACCTTTCCGGAGCACATGAGAACACCCCCGGATTTTGGTGGGGTTCGTGTTTCTTAGTCTTGAGTTTTCTATGGTGTGTCTTGTGTACTATTAATTGTCTGTTTGTCGTTTTGTTTTTATAGCCATGGCGTTGTCAGTTAGTTTTCAATCTATGAGTTTTACTGTCCCTCTGGTATCTTTCGCCTCTCTTTGATGAGTTTCCAAAATCACTTAGATCGTGAGTCGATTCCACTTTTAGTGGACGTGCTTATCCTAGAGTACATCATATGATATAATTTTATTTGAAAATTAAATATTATTGATATGTTAGTTTTCTGAAAAAGTGTTTTCATAGTAAAATGTTGAATTATTAGAAGCACTGAAGCTTTTCTACTCTTAACATAGATTACCTTCGCTATATGTTGCAAATAATCGGAATATTATGTGATTAATCCTTTTCAGCTTTGTATTTGATTCGGTCTGTCAATTAGTTACCAACGCCACTGGTGAGTTTCATGAAGATGAAACGAGCGTCTTGCAAATGAAATCTATTCAACTGATATATATTTACTGACTTTTTCTCCTGTTTTTGTTTTGTAATTGCTTTCTCGTTTGTATTCCCTATTTCTCTTTCTTACATAATTACCAGAATAGATTGCCTTCGCTATATGTTGCAAATAATCGGAATATTATGTGATTAATCCATTTCAGCTTTGTATTTGATTCGGTCTGTCAATTAGTTACCAACGCCACTGGTGAGTTTCATGAAGATGAAACGAGCGTCTTGCAAATGAAATATTTTCAACTGATATATATTTACTGACTTTTTCTCCTGTTTTTGTTTTGTAATTGCTTTCCCGTTTGTATTCCCTATTTCTCTTTCTTACATAATTACCAGAATTGTACACCAGATTTTTGAAGCTGGTTGAATAGTGACTATTTAACGTTTCAGTATTGTTGAAGTTTCAGTAAATATTACTGTACTGAAGGTTCTCCTCCAAACAAAACAAAAGTGCCACTTAGAAACATTTGCCTGTTTTATCTATTTAAGATATGCATTGACCTAGATATAAAGTTGCAACTCTATCGAGTGGAAACCGGAGGGTTATGTCAGTAGTGACTCTGCTTCTTTTGGTTATACAGGTATTAAAGTAATAATGTATTTGGATTCCTAAACTGTAAGTCTCGATTGTTAATGTACATCATAAATTATTTAACCGAATAGATAAAGGCAAGGTCTAAACCGGAGGGGAAATGGTATCTTTTATATCTAAAGCTCTTAAATCACATTATCATATTTTTGACTTTTACATTCTTTTACATATCTGTTTCGTATAAGAAGAAAGCACACCATTATCTAGGCTTACCTCTAAATTAAATGTAAAACATGAGAATTTTCACAAAATTACGCAAAAATAAAAGCAATCGCTACTTCTTTTTTTGTCCTTTGCGAATTGAAAGACATATGGGCAATTCGATGGCTGATGAATTTATCTCACACAAATCACCTATGTATTATTTTGGCACTACTTATAAACAATTATAAACAGCTATAATATAAACTCTAATACAAGTGGGAGGTTAAGCTAGCTCAAAATCAATGTTTAATTCACCATTTTTTGGATATTGCAGTTGTTTTTACGTATTCTATGTGCTCCGTTAATTAAAAGCTTGTTGTTTTATCAGTTTTTATGGACTTCATTGATTTGAATTTGTCTCGGAATTCTGTATTTCTCATACTATTTGGACATCTTTCCACTGTAAAAACCGGTATTGCTAAGTAGTGAATTGTCTTATTTTTTCTGTCAATAATAAGTTTTACCAATGCGTTTGTAAATATTAGAAAAAAGGATATATTGTTTAAGAACAAAAAAAGCATATTGGTTTAACGTGACTTGAAATATTTAATATACGTTTGAAAAAAATACTTGCGTCATAATGTATAATTTTCTGTTCATATTCAAATTAATATTAATCAATTTACCAATATTAATTAATTATAACAGCAGCATATTCAATAAGCGTACTACGTTCACGTTTGCATATTAATTGAATTTTCAATAATCCTATTCTTCGTTTCATAAACGTTAATAAAAAAATAATAATACTTTGAGTTACTCAACCTTTGGATTCAACTTTCTACGCCTTAGTGTCTGCTTTTCTTCTTCTTTCTTTCTCTCTCAGTATTTTTGAACAAAAACAGAGCTATTAAAGTTTATCAGTTATATGGTCTTGTTCAAAGAATCATCAGTAAATGGTTTTCATAAAACACATGGTGTAAGAAAGGAGAAATGAAAACAAAGTAACCCTATAATCAATACTTTCAAGTCATTCAATTATCATTATGTAGTAAGTCAGTCTTTAACAATGGTATTTACTAAATAGTTAACACATTTTGAACAGAAAACCGAAATATTTAACGTACTTGTGTAGGATTTCATAAACTGTACCTTAAGACATAATATGGTAATCAAAAGATTTCCTAAAGGTATTCGATCAGCGTGAGGAAAATCGTTTCTAGCTAGAAATATTTGGAATCACTTTAAAAAAAAAATTAAAACGACATCCTAAAACCTTTATTACGTTTTTTAAAGATAGGAATTTATTCACAAGGTAAAATAAAGTAAAACTTCGCTCCAAAGTACAAACTGATGTCTTACATCTCGAATTGGTTTTATGTATGAACAGATTTTTAATGAATGTCCATAGGGAAGACTACAAAAGAAAGTACGCCAAAGTTGTGCAATGTTAATAAATACCTAACTCATAAAACTCTGTGACAAAAAAGTGCATGCAAAACTTATGCCAATGCGGATGGATCAAAATCGACATGACGGGTCCTTTTTTGTTTTTTTTCTAATCCAGTCTTGCGTTCGTGTTATATTTGCATGAAATGAGCAGTTTCTCTTTAACTGATGTTTTTTTGTGAGAATCGGTCTTTTTTTCGTATGCAGACGGGGTTATTTTTCGAGTGAAAGTACATGACAACAAATCGATATACCAGCTGTACTCCTGATTTTCAAACTTATATTTATATGATAAACAAGTTTGTACCATAATAGACGCAATTTTATGATAAACAAGTTGGTACCTTAATCGACGAACAATTTTCTTCATTTCATTTTAATAAAGTAAAGATTGTGTTTTCTTCGTCCAGATTTTTTGCTCACTGCAGTTTCTTATAATCGTACTGCTGTATAGAGAAAATATAACGAAGATAAAAGGCCTTCGCAACCATTTTATGAACGTGACTAAAGAACAATGTCACTTCGAGGACTTTGAAAGAATAGAATACTTATTTGACAAATAAACAATACGTTTATCATGGAATAGCAATAAGTGCAGGTATGATCAACTGGAAACACCTACCGCGTTACTCTTAATAAATATATTGATAAGTCTACAAGTGTGGACACATATGAGTGTGGATAGTATGTTTGGATGTTTGACAGTGTCTTATGACAAAAGGAGTTCTATGTTTTTCCTATATATATGGTGTTATTAGTTGTGTTGCACGATGACAAACAATCTGACCATAAGGAGTGTTGTTTATTTATTATTTAGTTTTTATGTTCAAGACGGGCATGGAAGAGACATTAATTGCATTAGTTACCAAATGATTTAGATAGAATATGTTCCCCAACTTTGATTTTGGATACATTTTGTAGCTAGGAGAGCAATACATAATACATTTTTCTAGGTTTATTTTTTCATGTGTTTTTTTTCTAAATGGGAGATGATATCTAGATTTGAGAACATGATATAAGGAGCCTGTAATTCAGTGGTTGTCTGTTACATATTCGTTTTCACTTATTTTTTGTACATAATTAAGGCTGTTAGTCTTCCCGTTTAAATTGTTTTACATTGTCATTTCAGGGCCTTTTATAGATGATTATGCGGAATTGGCATTGCTCATTGTTGATGGCCTTACGGTGACCTGTAGTTGTTAATTTCTGTGTCATTTTGGTCTCTTGTGAAGAATTATCTCATTGGCAATCATACCACATCTTTTTTTATAAGTCTAATACTTAATGAATAAAGAACTACGATGTGCTAGTTCCATATCTTTGATTGATTCTGTTAAATTTATTCATAACTACAATTGCAATAATATGTGGACAATTTATATCTTGGCATGTTTTCTTTTAGACATAGTCGATAACGACTATATTTCAATCTATATGAGTTTTTGTTGTTGGATTGTCGACTCATGGCGGTCTATCCCACACCTTCTGTTATAAATTAAAACATATCCTCGTAATAATATAAAGCGTTACAGATTATATATAATGCTGGTATGTTGCCTCGGACTATTTAGTGGTTTTAACCTGGTCTTGGTGGGGGCGGGGGGGGGGGGGGGGAATCGAAATGTGGACCTCATTAATAACCATTATTATACAAGACTTTTGAAATGAGTAATTCAGGCAAGCTAACCTCGTGTGTTGTTTCTAATTAATCACAGGGAAGTTTAAGTTGTTATTTGGGGGGGAAAAAAAGAAGTTATTTAAGAATGATTTCACATACTAGAGTCATCTTTTTATTTTGTGGAAATTAGGTGTACATAGATCTCAAAATTCTGTGCATTTCAGCTCTAATGTATGTTCTCTATCTATTATGGTTTCAAGATATTGATAAATGACAATTAATACATTTTAACCATGTTTTCCTTTTTGTTAAGTTATTTTAGCCATGTCAGCCATTTTGTTGCTTGTGAGAAATAAAAAAAAACAAAAAAATATATACCAGCTACAATAAAGAAATTGATCAAATGGTTTTGAAGGTTTCTTCTTATGATTTATTGAAATTCAATCCACCAGACTTACAAGTGAGAAGTTTGGCTAGCTATAAAACCAGGTTTAACCCACCATTTTTTACATAAGGAAATGTCGGTAGTAAGTCGGGAATACGAATTTGCTTGATGTGTTTCAGCTTTTGACTTTGCCATTTAATAAAGAACTTTCTGAGCATTTTAAGCTCTAATGTATGTTCTCTTATCTATTATGGTTTCAAGATATTGATATATGACAATTAATGCATTTTAACCATTTTTGCCTTTTTGTTTTGTTATTTTAGCCATTGCAGCCATTTTGTTGATTGTCAGAAATAAAAAAACAAAAAATATATACCAGATACAATAAAGAAATTGATCAAATGGTTTTGAAGGTTTCTTCTTATGATTTATTGAAATTCAATCCACCAAACTTACAAGTGAGAAGTTTGGCTAGCTATAAAACCAGGTTTAATCCACCATTTTTTACATAAGGAAATGTCGGTAGTAAGTCGGGAATACGATAGTTGTTTTTCATTTGCTTGGTGTGTTTCAGCTTTTGACTTTGCCATTTGATAAAGAACTTTCAGTTTTGAAATTTCCTTGGAGTTCAGTATTTTTGTTATCTATCTTTTTAGGCAATGTGCAAATTGTACCATCACCTTGCTCAATAACCAGATTTATAATTTAATGCATTGAGGGATAAAAGTCAAATCGATGGAATACACACCACAGGTAATTTAATTTGATTCAAACTAGCTTTGTGGAGAAAAATTTAAATTATCGGTAACAATTACTTCCAAAAAGCAAATGTATGCATGGTTAACTTCAATGCAGAAATTTCAAATTCTTGCAATGAGTGCACACACTAACATGTCTTGTCTGCCTAGCATGTCTTGTCTGCCTAACATATCGTAATCAAGGAAGCTATTAAACCAAGTGTTCCAAATGGTGAAGTTGAAATACTACCTTTGCTGATTGTGTGGACGTCATCATGAGTTGATCGACCATTATGGAATATCCGTTTAACAGATGATAGCGAATATGTTCCAATGTCATAACTATAATCCAGTGCCCTTTTCATGAATGTGACTTACCAATAGTTATCAAAGGTACCAGGATTATAATTTAGTACGCCAGACGCGCGTTTCGTCTACATAAGACTCATCAGTGACGCTCATGTACCAAACTAGACTTGTTATCAGGTTTGTACTATCATAAGCAACATGATGGGTGCCATGTATGGAGCAGGATCTGCTTACTCTTCCGGAGCACCATAGATCATTCCCAGTTTTTGATTGGGTTTGTGTTGCTTAGTCTTTAGTTTTCTATGTTGTGTTTTGGGTACCATTGTTTGTTTGTCTTTTTCCTTTTTAGCTCTGGCATTGTCAGCTAATTTTCGATTCATAAGTTTGAATTTCCCTTTGGCATCGTTCGCCATGTTTTTTTAATAAGCTATTGAAAAATGGAAATGATTTCAAGGATGACAAATGTATACATGGTGGAATTTCCAGAACATAGAGCATCTGAATACAAAGTATGAAGTCTTCTACCTTCACCCTAAGGAAAAGTAAAAATGGTGGCACTAATAAATATAGATAAAAACTATTGGACATCAGTCATTATCATGTTTTGGCAGCATGTACTTATGTAAATCAAATTTACAAAGTATCTACCCTGCCAGATGCAGAAAATAATAATAACTGTTGAAGAATTTTTTTTTTATGAATAGAAGTTACTGCTTTACATACAATTAATTTCAATTTAACTACAATAATTAACTTATTTCAGGTATTGTTATATTCATCACAAACAGAATTATTTGACTCGAAAATTTTAATAATCATCATTAATCGCTTTTTCTTTTATACTTGAGTTTTATTCCTTAGAATGAAGCTGATAAGGACTTATTTAATTACAATGGAATTCTATACATTTTTTCAACATTGTACTTTTTGGCCTTTTTAACTTTTTTGGATTCAAGCGTAACTGATGAGTCTTTTGTAGACAAAACACATGTCTGGCGTAAATAGAAAATTTAATCCTGATATCTATGATTAGTTTATTCTTTACCTGAGGTCATTTTACATTCATAAAAATGCATAATAAACAAACATACCTCATTTAAGATGTTGCATAGATATCAAGTAAAATGAACAGTCTAAAAACATGATTGCTTGAAGCTCTGGCTCTATATATACATAACCCATTCTTTTAAATATAAATTAAAATATATCACATATAAATAACACTAAAACTGTTTTTTATCTACTTAAACAAAACATTAACAAAGAATAAATAATTTTGAAGACATGGTTTAGGTTCTGGGCCACACGGGTGTCTGGCCAGCATCAGTGTAAAAATGTTGAATGAGAAAAAAAAATCCATGTTTGGCAGTCAAATACAGAAAAAAATATCAAAAATCAAAATTTTGCTGTGTTTTTTTTTTTTTTTTTTTTTTTTTTTTTTTTTTTTAACGATTACAAATATTTTTTTATTTTCTGATATATAAATACCTAAGTAGCACAGGTTGCATACTTAGGGACTCCTGTATATTAACAGCCTCACTTTACCAGGGGAAAAAAATCAAATGTTTATCATTCAAATACAGAAAATATAAAAAATATAAATTTTGCTTTGTCTGATACCTCTTAATAAAAAAAAAAGCTTTCGGAAAATTACATGTAAGTTTGACTCAGTGATTTAAGTTTTTAACCACAAACTGTATCTCATTACAATGTAAAATGCTAAAAAATGTAAGACATCTTTTAGTGGGGGAGAGGGGAATCTGAATTTAACTCTTCATGGCATCTCTTGATTATGATGAAACTTATGTAAAAGTTTCCTGATATTCAATGCTTGTTTGAAAAAGGTAGGATCTCTAAGTCTTGCCTTTGCCAATGTTATTGCAGGCAGCACAAAATTCATAAAAATTAAACCACAGTATTGTTATTTACTTAACTGTTTGGTATTCTCTTCAGTGGCGGATCCAGCCATTTTAAAAAGGGGGGGTTCCCAACCCAGAGTAAAGGGGGGGGGGGGGGAGTTCCAACTATATGCTCCCATTCAAATGCATTGATCGGCCAAAAAAAGGGGGGTTCCAACCCCCGGAACCCCCCCCCCCCCTGGATCTGCCACTGCTCTTTAATCACTGATGACTGAATCTACTACAATGTCAAACTAACTATTGACTAATTACTGAAGATTTGAAAAGTAATGGTTCCAATATATGAAATAGTTTGTACATGTAGTTAAGCTATAATAAATAGACAAAATAAAATGTACTTCTTACGTCTTTTGCAATCACAATGCCAAATTCAACATGTTCAATTAAAATATGTATGATCATCAAAATCTATATATTTAAACCTGGTTTCAATTTATTGTAAAGACATGTGACACTACAATACAAATATTCATCACAGTATAAAAGATAAATTCTAAAAATGTAATATAGAAATATTGGGTGTATATCATTCCACAACATTGAATACTGCCATTTTTTTTTATCTAACAGAGGTAATCTAATGAATAAAGGCAGCAGTAGTACACCGCTGTTCAAAATTCATAAAGCGATAGAGAAAAAACAAATCCGGGTTACAAACTAAAACTGAGGAAAACGTATCAAATATAAGAGAACTACGACACAACAGAGACATAACACCGAAATGTAACACACACAGAAACGAACTATAATGTAACAATGACTTGGTACAGGGCATTTTATGAAAAAATGGTGGGTTGAACCTGGTTTTGTGGCATGCCAAACCTCCCTAATGATTAATTGTGAAATATGAATAGGAGCTGTGGTAATGCACCATAGAAATTAAACCAAGCATACCAAGCACACATTAAAAGGACCGTTGGAGGTCACATATTTTTTTAACACATCAGACAAGTGACACATGTCCTGCATCAAACATACTGGTAATAGTTAAACATTAATTTGCATTTTCAGCAATATTGCCTTAAATATATGTTGGACGGATTGAACATATCATAACTTATTTTATAACCTAGGCTATTAAAATATTCTACAGACTTCGATTTAGACATATTCTTCAAATATTTGTTTACATGTGACTTTATTTTTCACAGTTCAGATTAAAGAAGACAGTGCATGTCACACATCCTTGATTTTTTCCACTTATTTATTATTTTAAAGTTTTAATCATCTAAAACAGCATCTGAAGCTATTATTATATGAAAGTAAAATAGAAATTGTGCTACTGTCAACAGTTTAACAGATAAAGTCTGATACTGTAAATTCAGAAATTATTGCGTGCATTTATTATTGCGATTTCTTAATTAAAGACTAAATTGCGATTTTAATTTTTGCGATATTTAGAAAAGTCCTGTTTAATTCTTATTAAAAAAAGTTCAAAATGCGAGTTTAAATTATTGTGATTACAACCCTGTCACAGTTTTTCACAATAATAAAAACATCGCATTAATTTCTGAATTTACAGAAACCCTAAATTGAAAAAAAAAAAGTAAGAGAGACCAAAAGTTGTTTAACTTGTCTCATCAGATAAAATCTTTGTAAATATTTAACAAAGGAAACCTGAGATGAGCCACAAAATATCAAACAGTTTTATAATAAATTCTCATATCAAATGATCTTAAAATATTCAAAACCAAAATAAAAATTGTCTACATGGAACAAAACATTGCATCAAAATTTCTGAAAGATCTTCTTTAAAAAAAACCTGAATTATCAGCAGACTTGTATATTTTGAAGATTAACTGTTCTCATAGATCCTGTAGATACCTGAACAAAACATTGTACAAAATGTCATGTACAATTGATAAAACTAGTTATTGCAAAATGTTCTATAAATGGATGATAAGTTTATAATAATATTCTAAGACTAATAGTAATAAATATGCTCTTTGTAACTAAACAGACTTAAATTTACACTAGAAAATATAAATACCGATTTCCCTTAAAAATCCAAAACCTACAAAATCCTGATTTATCTTAAAGCACTTTCTTAGCACGTAAACAAGCATAAGCCTCATCAATGTCATCTGTCAGACTATCAAAATCTACAATTTTATTTCTATTGGTCTGAATACTTTGGAGATCGTTGTTGTGAGATAAAGCACTTGTGGTGTCTGAGATATTAGTAGTCATATTTTTTCCTGAATTGTCTCCCTTTGTTTCCATTTTAGCTTCCTGTTTACTTTGTTCTGTCTTAGTTTTCGACCCTGTACTTTTGTCATGGTTAAAACCGTTTACATTGTTTGTCTTGTATGCATTATAGGGTAGAGGGTATAACCCATCATCTTTTGTGGGACTTCCATTTAAAACAAATTTCTGAAATGAATTCAAATTAATTTGGCACTCTTTGTAATCATTGTCTTGATCTGTCTCTGGAAATTTCTGCCTTAACTTTTTTTTTGCCTGAAATAAAATGAAAATAGCAATTAATAAATTACAAAATTAACAGATGTTCTCAGAAAACCACTCTAGTTCAAAAGTAGAAACTAAGACCTTTGGATATAACACAGTGATATTACATCTTTTAAATCAATTTTTAATACTTTGAGATAATTCAAGTGTATCACTATAAGGAACCAAGGTAACCTCCTTTAAATTTGAATTTTTAATAGACTGCTTAGTGATTCATATCAAAGAATAATTCAAACTAGTTTCTGTCTAACATACCCACTGATTGACAATATTTATTCAGAAAATATTTTTTTTATGGTCACAAGCCTATGCAGAATACTTTGTTAAATTTTGAGATTTCTTTTTAAAAGTAACTAGTTTAATCTCACTTCCTATTTTACCACATATGGACAAAGGGACAAAACTCTTGCCTTTAAAGAAACACCTACTTGAAATGTTGATTGACATTAGTCTACAATCTAATATAATTGACCATAGATGCAATATGATAAAATTGAGAAAGGAAATGGTGAATATGTCAAAGCGACAACCACCCGACCATAGAGCAAACAACAGCCGAAGGCAACCAATGGGTCTTCAATGTAGCGAGAATTCCCGCACCCGTAGGTGTCCTTCAGCTGGCCCCTAAAATATGCATAATAGTACAGTGATAATGGACGTCATACTAAACTCCGAATTATACACAAGAAACTAAAATTTAAAATCATACAAGACTAACAAAGGCCAGAGGCTCCTGACTTGGGACAGGCGCAAAATTGCGGCGGGGTTAAACATGTTTATGAGATCTCAACCCTCCCCCTATACCTCTAGCCAATGTAGAAAAGTAAAAGAATAACAATACGCACATTAAAATTCAGTTCAAGAGAAGTCCGAGTCTGATGTCAAAAGATGTAACAAAAGAAAATAAATCAAATGACAATAATACATAAATAACAACAGACTACTAGCAGTTAACTGACATGCCAGCTCCAGACCTCAATTAAACTGATTGAAAGATTATGTCTTCATCATATGAATATCAGGTACAATCCTCCCGTTAGGGGTTTAGTATCATACTATCATAAAATATATGAGAAGAACATAACCCGTGTCATGCCAACAACTGTTTTTTTAGAAATAAATGTGTTTAGTTCCGATGCAAAGACCCTATCAGTGAATCAATGTTAAAGCCAAAATATGCAATCTTTAATGACCTGACAACAGTATCGTAACTATATCCCCTTTTAATAAGTCTATTTAAAGGTTTTGTTAGTTTCTGAGGAGAATACTGACATTTTTGTGCTTTATAAAGAATATTTCCATAAAATTTTGGATGTGAAATACCTGAACGTATAAGATGTCTGCATGTTGAGTTATATTTACGAATTATTTCCTTATACCGGTGATAAAATTTAGTAAATGTTTTGACCAGTTTGTGATATCGAAAACCCTGGTGTAATAATTTTTCAGTAATACATAAATTTCTCTCGCTAAAATCTAATACATTGTTACATACACGAGCGAATCGTACAAGTTGAGATATATAAACACCATAAGATGGTGACAAGGGAACGTCACCATCTAAAAATGGATAATTAACAATAGGAAATGAAAAATCATCTCTTTTATCATAAATTTTTGTATTAAGCTTCCCGTTTATGATATAGATATCAAGATCGAGGAAAGGGCAGTGGTCATTGTTATCATTAGCTTTATTTAAAGTAAGTTCTACAGGATAAATTTCTTTAGTATACATACTGAAGTCGTCATTATTTAGAGCCAATATATCATCCAAATATCTAAAAGTATTGTTAAATTTTTGTATCAAATGTTGTTTTGATGGGTCTTTGCTAATTTTAGTCATAAATTGTAACTCATAACAATACAAAAACAGGTCCGCAATAAGTGGTGCACAGTTAGTCCCCATTGGAATTCCAATAACTTGACGATATACGGAATCTCCAAAGCGAACAAAAATGTTATCAAGTAAAAATTCAAGTGCATAAATAGTATCAAAGCATGTCCAATTGACATAGTTCTTTTGTTTATTGCTACTAAAAAATGATCTAAAAGAGTTTGAACATATGTACTCGCATTCCGACTTTTTAAATGCCCAGTTAATTAGGGATGTGAATTTTTTCTTAATAAGAATATGAGGCAAAGTGGTATATAGGGTAGAAAAATCAAAACTTTGAACAGATTCAAAATCACCAATATATGCATGCAATTTATCAAGTACTTCCAACGAGTTTTTGACACTCCAAAAGTAATTAATTCCACTATTTTCAAAGGCCTTATTTGAACAATTTATTATCAGGTTTTTTATTGTACCAAGTGTACTAGTAAGTAAAACAGACAATTTAGTAGTTGAACAATGGCTGGAAGATGAAATAAATCTATATTTGTAAGGTTTTTTGTGCAGCTTCGGAAGCCAGTACATAGTTGGGACTTTCATTGTGTTTGGTTCTGCTTGTAAAGAAGTAGCTAAAAGTTTATGTTTGTTACAGATGTCGTTTTCTGAAAATGAAGTCAGTTGGAATGTTGGTGAATTCGTGATTTCCTTTTGCAGAACCTCTATATAAAATTTACGTCAAACAATAATGATATTATTAGCAGCTTTATCAGCCGGGACAAAAACAAATTCCTTGGCTAGTTCTGTTAGTTTATTTTTGATACGCGAAATAGGGTTTTTATAGTTTTTGTTGAGGGTAAAATGTTCTTTAAAATGTTGTATTCGAATATCAACTATCTTCATTACTGAATTAAAAAAAGAGTCCAAAGATTTTTTGTCAGCTTTTTCCCGTTTTACCCATTTCAAACAGTAGGCGCGGAGTGAGTCGTTGATGATATTACGACACTCATTCCAGTTAACAGTTGACGGGGGACGATATTTAGGACTCTATTACAATTGAATAAACATAGACAAATATTCCAGAAAGGTGAATAAATCTTATCTCGTTTTGCTCTGTTAAAGTCACAGAAGGTGGTAAAGGGGGGTGCTTGCACGAAAAAAACGTGAAATAAGACATAAATTCACGTTGAACGTGAAATAATTTCTGTAATGAACGTTGCACAAAAAATGAATACTTTTATTTGTACCTTTTGTGACTGAGTCACTGTCTTCTTGTATATATTAACTCTTTGTTTTACTTGATATTCCCGATTGAGTATACACATTTATGATATAATTGGTTTACGGCTTTTAAAAAAGTATTTCTTGACGATCCCTGCCATGTGTTTGAATTTTATTTGAAAAATACAGAGCACGCAAAATAAGACTTTGAAAATCACTATGCACGTAAAATTAAATAAGCAGAACACGTTGAACGAGGCACCCGTCTTGCACGACTGAACGTCAAATAAAAAAGTAAAAACACATTGAACGTGAAATAAAAAACGGCGATCACGTTGCACAAAAATAACCCTTTACCACCCTAGTCACATCATAATCTTATTTTTTTCACATATATTTTAATCTATGTACTTTTTTAATTATTATAATAACTTTTAATAGAATTGTATAACTCTGATAGAAAAAGAGGCACAGCTCTTTAATAAGAAAAGAATTCCCCCATAATTTGCGTAATCTTTTCATTGTTAATACATATATTAGAACAATATCCATTTTAAATTATTATTATGTTTATTCATTCTTGAAAAAGGTGATAAAAAATCATTACCTCTTGTAAGTTTTCATTCTGATATTTCATCAGTTGTTTTTGAAAACCAAAGTTAGGATTGGCACCATTACGCACACCTCGTATACTGTTTACAGCTTCTCTCCATCCAAGTGGTGTCACAGTCATGATGTATGCAGCAGTAATAGTTACACTTCTAGATACACCAGCAAGACTGAAAATAAAGATTTGCAATACTACTTAATATGTTTACTTTCGTGTCTTTGCTTATAATTGTATTCATCTCCATCATTTCAAATATTTCTATTGTTATAGAAGGACTCTTGAATTGCATTGCCTAGCATAACAGAAATGGTAGTTACATCAATTTGACCACAAGTTTCTGATAATACTTGGTTCTCTTTTCTGATCTGGTAAATTTTATATCAGCCAATCAAACAGCTGCCTTTAAATTTTTGAACTTTTAAATGCTTTCAGTTCAATTCAATTCACTTCAATCATATTTTGTTCATATGTTCCAGTTTAAGAGAGAGGACCTCACTAATGTTGTTATAACTTGTGTCCAATCCCTTTTGCTAATTTTGCAAATAAAATATGTTTAAACTAAAAATAGCAAATAATAAAACATCTGGCCAATCACAATGATTATATTGTATAAAATTCCTGATACACCAGCCAGTGTTATCCCGAGGGCCTTTGCATCATGGTACAAATGAGATGCTATAATCTTAAATGTGATGCTATATGAAGTGGTTTTCTTATAGATAATGTTGGATGTGATGCTATATTTTTTTAGAAATAAGATGGTATTATATTTCAATTACCCCTGTTTACCAGGATGCTCTATGAAATATCTGGGGAGAACAATGCACCCAAGTAATGACAGAAAATTTGCACATCTCACAGTTTTAAAACTTGAGTTTTCAAGTTATCAATCTAAAATGCCAAAACCATTTCTAGGCAACTCTTTATATTGGTCTTTTGCTGAGTTGGAAAAAATTCTGATTATCCGAACACAATGAAAATCTAATAAATATATATCATTACCAATGAACTAAAACACCGCCATTGTTGAGACGAGCATTGTGAATAAATTCAATGCATTCTGGGAAAAACTGTATAAGTTCTTGCTGTGAATTATCACTGGCCACAATACACAGGTATTCTTTATCCTGTGAAATAAAATGAATATTAAATATGCTTTTTAAATCATGTATTTCAATCCAGTATGACCAGTGCTGGCAGGCCAGTCATGGAGAAGACAAAACCTTTTCCCCATGATCTTTAAGGATGTTCGCTTGTCCTGTTTGGAATTTTAGTCAGATTTTCAGAATCATCTGGTTTTTATCAATTTGAATGCCTTAAAAAAATTTGCCCATTGACCCCCATTTTTCTTTTTATACATCTTTTACATGTATAATTATATGCCATCTGTTAAAGTCTTATAAAATACTTGTTATTTTCAATAGTTTTTAAGAACTTAAACATGTCAATGATAAAGCTATGAAAAATCAAGAGAGAACATTTTCCTGCCAAAATTTAAATGGCCAATATCTCAAAAACAAGCACAAGGTCCTACATATTTTTTCCGCTATTTTGGTTCCTTTATGAATCCCCTATCAATACAGTGTTCTCCCCGGGCCAATATGACGCTGCGGTGCCGCAGCGCCTTCATAATATTTTCGTAGATCCCGCAGCGTCTTAATTGGCCGCTGTCCCTTAATACTTAATCCCGCAGCATATTAATTTTCACATTTTAATTATAAATGTTGGTTAAAATTGTCAAGTTGCTGATCACCGCTGAGAGGTCGGTCAGTGTTACGCAATAACTGATAACAAAATAACAATATCTTGAACCAATAACCCTAGAAGGAGCAGAGAGTACAGATATTTTGACTTCTTTAATTGACTGAATATAAATAACTTTTGTGTTTAAAATCAATCTATTTCATATATTCTTGTAATTCATTAGTACTCTGCATTATTAAACACATAACACAATGCATTAAAATTTATATTGCATGTCATGATTTATGACTAATTGCTTAAGATCACAAAAGTTCACTCTAAAAAAAAGAGTTACGTGCCCTTGAATTTTGCGCCTTAAAAAAATCCTGGGGAGAACACTGCAATATATAGTAATGTTATGAAAAGCTTATTATTTTGAAGCTGAGTAGCGAACTTCCTTAACAAAAATTATTTTGTTCATTAAAAACTAAAACCAAAAAAATGATAATAACATATATACAGAATAAAAAAAAAAAAAAAAAAAAATCAAAATAAAGTCGTACTTAGCCGACTCAGCCACACGCACATCACCGTGATGCCAAGTATCGAGACTGGCAAGCCGTTTTTTGACTTTGGGCCGATGTATAAGGTAATTGCAAATATTATATAGATTAAAGAAATTATAATTGACAAATCTGAATTATTATAGCTAAAAAGCAGTAGTAAATAGCCAATAATTCACATGATTAAATAGCTTGGCTGTCTTATAAAATCTGATCTTGTAAAATTTTGAAATTACAAAATGTATTATGTATTTTGAGAATGTGTGTAAATGTATACATTATATAATCGTCTGTCAGCTGTTCTACCATTACCTCATGTAATTTTTTAGCTTGGTCATGTATGGCTAGTATATGTGTAATATTATTGTCAGCAAGCTGCTGTCTATCTTTGGCATCTCTGAAGTTACCAACAAACAGGCCAGGTAACACCTGAAAAAAACTAGAATTGTTTAAAGGTGCTACTTTTAGTTTTCTCTTTTGAATTGTTTTAAGACGACGATGGAAGTTTTTAACAACCTTTACTGGCTATACAGCCTTCACACTGTCTGTTTAAGTTTGTCATTTCATGGCCTTTAATTTATATAATCTTTATTGCAAAATTACACCCATGAGGGTCAAGCAATACAATCAAACAATAATTTTATACTATACAATGCAATACAGTGAAATACAATGTAATACAATGAAATACAAAATAATACAATACAATATATAGAATAATAGAACATTAGAGTTCAATTATAAATGTATGTAAAAAACACCATCATAACCTTGCCTGACACGGGTCTGACTCCCTCAGTTCTAAAGACTGTTTTATGAAGACTCCAATATGACAAACAAGTTCAGGGATGGGGTTTAGAATGTGTTTAAGTTTATTGAATGCATCAAGATATTGAAATAATGGTACATAGTCTTTTAGATAAGCAAAAAGATTAGAACGCAAAGATAAGTTAATGTCACAATACAAAAAGAAATGAAATTCATCATCTAGGACTTCACATTTTTTACATAATCTTTGTGCTCTTGGAATGTTTCTGTACCTTCCTAATTCAATGCCTAGGGAATGATCACTTAGTCTAAATTTTTAGAGTAACTGACTATGTATAAAATTATTGCAATTTAAATATTCCTCAGACTGACAATTATTTTTTAATTTCCCATAAAGACAAAGTTTGGATGAGGAATCCATTTTTGAAAGTTTAATTAAAGTATTTTTTTCATATTCCTCTGAAACACACTTTTTTTATATTACCGGTACATTTTAACATGTTTTTTGATTGTTTAAAAGGTACATTATTATTAGAGTAATTTTCTGGGTTTATTTTCATCTCTTTAAAAATTTTATCTGCAAATGAGTACCAAGAATAAATTCCTTCTGAATGTAAATTTATGTTTGTTTGTAGAGATTCTTTAACCAGGGGATTAATATCATTACAATTTATTCTATAAAAATACATGAGTGTTTGAGTTTTTATATATGAGTCCAAAGTAAATCTACCTAATTCTGATCTAGCACCTATGTTAGTGGCTGTCTTTTTCAGTCCTAATACTGCTTTACAAAATTTAGAATGAACCTTCTCAAAGGGATATTTTTCTGCTAATGCAAGAGTATCACAAAATGTATTATTTACTGCAGCTCTATTAGATGCCCTAATAGCTGACTACGAGGTATGGGCTTCTCTCATTGTTCATGGTCAAACCGTGAGCTACAATGTATAGTTGTTAATTTCTGTGTCACATGGTCACTTGTGAAGCAGCTGCTGTGAAGAGTTGTCACATTGTCAATCATACCACATCTTTTATTTTTATTACCCTTTAAACCAATTTATCTAAGGAATGATTGTAATATTTTTTCTATGAAGAAATAACGTTAAAAATGTGGTGCACACTGAATAACCTGTGTAGCGGGTTATTTTAAAGTGTGCACCACATTTTTTATGTTATTTTGAATAGACAGACAAAATATTACAGTCATTTCTTATAATTTAATTCAAAATTCCATTTAAAGCCTTAGTTAACCATGAAAAAACGATGATGACATCACAGTCACATTACAAAATAATGTCTATGGGCTGATAAACAAAACAACGTCAGCCAATCAGATGAAGCTTTACATCAAAATTAAATTATATTGTTTTGGTTTTTTGGCATCCAGGGGAAGTCAAACAGATTTTTGTTTTTCTTTGCTGAATATATCCAGAAGTTTATAGATCTTAATTCAGACATTTTCCTTATTATCTTAGACTTAAAAAATAAATTGTGAATCCCAATATAAATGTTGTATTTATTTTTTTTTATAAATTTGTGTATTTGGATAACTTTCTCCTTGACACTTATTTATCCTAAATCTGTCCTTGTCTTACATCATGTTTGCAATTTACCTTATTCATACCATTCCCCATTATGTTCAATTTAATGAAGGCAGTCAGCTGTCTGTTATATCTATGTTAACTTAACATCATAGCTGGCAGCTGTGATTCTCATCCTGAAAATATATTCATGTGATATAACATGCATGATGTAAAACAAGTCTATTAAATTACTTTGACTTTATTATAACATTGTACATGTACAATTCTTAATAATTCTTCAACATCAATTCTAAACAGACTTCATTTCAGAAAAGTACAGATCAAAATACATGAAATAACAGTGTTGTAATTATCACTATCATTATATTCTACTTTATACTTCATTTTTTGTACTTACATACATGGTATATATGAAATATTTTGAGAAATAAAAAGTTATTAGCATCTTTATTTGGTCCTGGCATTGTCAGCATTTCCATTTGTCAGGTCAAGCTTTTTGAAGATTGAAACAAAAAATCTACACATTTTTTTCTTATATTAATGTTTTAAAAGATGAGATCTTATAATCTTTCAAATTTGATATAAATCCTTTTACAAATGTTTTAGAAATAAAAAAGTTATAAGCATTTGTATTTGGTCCTATCATTGTCGAATCAATTTTGGTCCTGTCATTGTCAGCGTTGGTCAGGTCACGTTTTCAAAAGCTTTTAAAAAAATAATCTTTATTTTTTTTCTAAAATCTATGTATTAAATGTTTTTTCTAATTAAGGTTCATCATAACATATGGACAAATATGGCTGCATTTTCAACTCAAAAACTACTCTGTGTACAGATTTACCTGTGCAGTTTAGAAAGTTTTAAGGCTTGGCATCCACTAGATTAGTCCAAATAATTATGATGTCTTGGAAAGCTATTTTAAATTTTTGCTTTGATGCCTTCCTGCGTCGATGTAAGGCGTCAAAGAAAAAAAAAAATATGATAACCTTTCAAGATGTCATAATTATTTGGACTACCACTAGATATATAAAAGTTAGATTTATTTTGCATAACAGAAAGATAAAATCATTTTTGGATTTTGATGGGCATTTCTGTACACAGAGTAGTCATGGTAGTTTTTGAGGTGAAAATATGGCCATATTTGTCCATTTTTTATGTTTGTTATGATGAACCTTACTTATATGTTTCAAATTGGAGGTAAACAGGTTAGGAATAACCACCAAAAGGTGGATTATACCTCTATTGACGTATAATCCACCAATTGACATATCATGGTATAAACCAATTGATGTATAATTATTTGTTTTTCAAATCAAATTATTCAACCAAAATGGAGCATAGTTTTCTTAAAACCATATTATGGTAAGAAAACATGTTTAATATAGTGACATACTGCATTTAATCATTAATTGTATTAGTAGTTTCTTCTATTGTTATCTTGTCAATTCTTGATTGGCAAATTAACCACTAATCTCCTGTCAATGGACAGCAATACTGTCTGCAGTCATGTGATTATGAGTACAACTCCACAGGTGAATGAAGCTCTTTGTCAATACAATGTACTTGACTTTCATTATTAAAAGTCAATTATGGTCAATAGTACAAATGTTTCAACAAAAGAATTGTTGTACACATGCATTCTCAAGAGATGCAGCAGGCTTTGACAAAACTGAAACTTTAGGACTCAACATTGGTCATAAAATAGGTTATAAGTTGCAAAATGATGCTCCTATTTCCATGATCTCACACTAGCAGTTTATTACAAAAAAACTTGCTTTATACGTCAATTGGTCTATACCAATATATGCCTCAATTGGTGGATTATGTAACATAAAATATTGTCCTCCATGAAATATTGTCTGTTGGACAAAATTTCATATGAAATATTGTCTTAAGACACCATTTCATATGAAATATTGTCTTAAGACACCATTTCATTATGAAATATTGTGCTTGTCCATGAAATTTTGTCACCGCCTTAAAGACAATATTTCACTATTAAATTTTGTCAATGACAATATTTCACTATGAAGTTATGTCCATGACAATATATCACTATGAAAACGTATTTCCACTTTCAATATGACAAAGATACACCACTCTTTCTAATTTGTCTTCATGAATCACAAGTCTTTTCATAACTTCATTTGATTTCTTATCAAAACTTTTGAAATAAATTTCATTGTTCTGTATACAAAGGAATTAGACTTTCTTCTAATTACTCTCTTCTGATTTTCTAAAATTCCTTCCGGTAAAACTTTTAGCATACATGTGATGGACTGTGAAACTCATATCAGGAGATTTGGAAATTTTGGTCAGGAGATTAGGACTCAGATCAGGAGGTTTTTTATCGACATAAATTTTGTCGTAAATGTAAACGTATGATGTAGAAATGGTGTTTTTCTTCAAATTGTAATATGTTTATAGTACCCTTATTGCATTTCTATTTGAATGAAAATAAAATATTAAAAAGAATCTTTTTCTTGTTTTGTTTTGTTTTTGATAATTGAGTATTCAATGCTTGCAAATAATTCATTATATTTATTTATCTTATCTGTATAGATTTGTATAGAAAGGTACTTACATGTATATTTGTAACATGATAAATTAATAAGAAAAATAACAAACACTAACAATAGTATTGCATGGTTTTTAAGCATTATGAAAGTCATATTTCTAGAAAACTTAAAAGTCTCAAACAGTGTAAAATGTTTTGCTTTACAATTATACGTCAATTGAGGTATAATCCACCAATTGGTGGTTATTCCTGACCTGGTAAATATTAATCCTTTGAGAAATAAACAAAAATGTGTACACGGATACCCCATCTGCACTATCAGTGGACCATGAATATGGTATAAAATCTCTAATTTGGCATTAAAATTAGAAAGATCATATCATAGGGAACATGTTCACTAAGTTTCAAATTGATTGGACTTCCAACTTCATCAAAAACTATCTCGACCAAAAACTTTAAGGTTCATGTGGACCCTATGGCTAAAATGGCCGTATTTTCACCTCAAAATTTACCAAAAATCATAATGCCCATAAATGGGGCATAAAAAGTAATTGGCATTTTTCATTTTGGTTCTGTCGTTCGGTCCAGTCATTAATGTAACCTTATGAATTGTAACTCTGATATATTGTTTGTGTAGTATCACTGATACCTGTTTCAATATCGTGTTTTTAAAGACTAATTTTAACCAAAAAAAATCTTCAATCTTTGTCGTGATGAATACAAAAATAGAAAATCAACAAACAAACCAATAATGTTCAAGGGAAACAACTACGCTATTTCCGGTACAAAATCAATCTAAATACCAGAAACAAATAAAAACTGTAAAATAAAAAGAGGGAGCGAAAGAACTCATAACTATTTGTAGCAAGTTTACTTGACCATATCGGGAAATAGGTATTTAGTCGGATCTTAACACGTACTTGTGATTTGTTTAAAACCGGTTTTGATAAAAAATAAACGAAGAAATGTCGAAATGTTCAGGACTTAATTAAATCCGTATTTCGGTAAGATGGTGCAAGCATACGATTTTTATTGCGTCTTACACTTTGAGAAGCGATCAATCTTTAACTACTTTATTCAAATATTGTGTAAATCGTTAATTATGAGCTATGAAAGTCAAGTGGCTTGAGCATTTTTCTGAGGAACTTTTAAAAATTTGCAAAGAAATATTTTTACCATTAGTCTCCACTATCTGTAGATTAACAACTTTTGGTTATATTTATAATTTAGAATCATCATTGAAGGTGGAGCACGATTGCACAGTTAATTAATTATATTGATGTGCCATTTGTATGCAAGAGTGACATTCCGTTGTATTATGTGCCAATTCGAAAAAGTTATGCGAGTATTGTCTCCCTTTAACAGGTTCATTATTTTATAATTAAGTTTAGGTTTCTGATATAACTTTTAATAATTACAAATGTATCAATTCAATATATTTCAGTGTTTGTTTTTGATGTATCAAAAACATTGATATACGAATATAATTTCATAAATTTGAAACGTTTAAAATGATTACATACCAATATAAAGAACCGTTCATCATTTTTACAAAAGGCTATGAATGAAAATGGAATTATTTATCTTCCCTTGATGATAGATTGATTGGGAAATGAACCAAAGTTATCCAATGGTAATCACAGAGAGGGACTAGCAAACAATTTTTAATTGTAGCTTACTCAACGTTAAAACAATTTTCCATTATAAACGAATGTTATTTTATACAAATATAAGGACTTTGGTAGCTAAATCTACAAATTTTATTAGATATTATGATTTTTTATTGCAATAGATTAATATGCTACTATTTGGAAGCCACGAGTCAGTCATGACAAGAAATGAAAAAAAAAAAAAAAACGATCAAATCACAAACAGTATACACAATTTGGGTCATCACTGAAACAAATGTAACTGCACCAAATACTAAATATTTCGTCAGATACCTAGATCTACTTAGGTCTTTCAGATCGGCTTTGCCAAAAATGTAGATTTAACATGAGACTACTAACAGATTCTAACATGCATTTAGATTTTTTTTTGGAAAAAAAATGTATATATCTCCGTGCTTTTTTGCGAGCTATATGCTGTGTTGAAAATAAATAAAAAAGTCCTTTAAATTGGCATGTTTCATTTTCAGCAAAAACCATTTACTTTGTACAATTCCCATTCTAAGAGTTATCTCCCCTTAGATGGCTTAATTGAAAAATTGAATCCAGCAAAAATATATATTCAGTACAAAAATCGTTTATTTTCTCTATTTGAACAAAACAGTTCAGTGTACGTATACTTTGCAATTGTGTCTTAAACTTTGCAAATTTATGCAAATAATTAAACCTATTATATATGGTGTGTACTGCAGGTTTACACCCGCGATTGACAAATTGAGTTTTCCAACGACCGTATGAGGGCCAGTCAAGGTCGTTATTAACAATCCCATCATCATCAGTTATTGACCGTGCGAGGGGTGTATAGCCAGTCAAGGTCGTTAAACTTCCTTTGTCATGAGTTTTTTTTTAACATAATGCGCCCATTTTATACAAAAACTACTAATTATTACAATACATATTTACCCAATAATTCATACTTGTCCTGATTTCCACGAAAATTGTCACAACGTTTAACAGATTTCTTCTATGTTAATGATTTTGCTTTTGTTCAATATTTTTTGTAACATAATCACTGTTATCATTAGACCACGTTCAAGACCCGTGGCATATACATGCATTCTGCACATTTAACAATTCGTCCATTACTGACCGTGTAGCCTCAATAGCACATTTGGACCAGATTGATAACTATGCAAAAGAGCGTTTTGTTTTTCACTTTGCCTATTTCAATTCTTACCTCATATACCTAAATGCTGTTAAATTTAGTCAACTAATCTAGCTTAATAAAAACTTTAGATCTTAAAAATTAATTATGTGCCCAGGCTGTCCAAAATCAAAAACTGCACCAGCGTTGTGTAATGTGCAAACTCTTTGTTATATTTCTTATTGGCAAAATTAAATTATGTGTTCAAGTGAATGACAGATCTTTGACAGAATCAGTTGAATGTATTTACTTTTTCTTTTAACAATAGACGGTTTAGAGATTGACGGTGGAGCCTTGAATTTAGAAAACGGGGGCGTCATTGTCAAAAATTGTATACAAATCGCCATCTGTGCCCCCTGAATCCGCCACTTGTCTCTTTTTAAAGGTGATACTCATAATGTTAGCATTATAAACATAATAAATGTCTTTTGATAGTTTGTGTCGTTGTTTTACCCAAGTGAAAGATTTTAAAATTAATCAGAAACAGCTGACTATAAGAGAGCTTCTAGTTAAGCATACATGTAAACTTCACATTGGCATTTATAACTTTAAGGGACCTTCATTGCCAATATTTCACTTTGTAAATATATGACTGAATGATACTTTTACTTTTTTAATATCCTAGTTAAAACGAAAACATACATGTTTATGAAAAAGATAAACAAAGATACATGACGAGTGAGAATCTTTAGGGATAGTCCTTGAATTGAAAAGTCAATACTTATGAAATATTACGTCAATGAAAATACCAATTCATTTCAAATGTTTATTGCGATATAAACTTTAAACTATATATTTGTCACACATATCATCTTTTCTGAATTATGCTAACAGAAACAAAGGAAAGACAAGATATTTTACCGAATTACAAAAAGACACATAATGTTGTGAATTCTTCTGACATTGATCGTTGTTGAAATTAACTTAGTTATAATATGTTTCAGATGGATCATCGGCATATATTTTCTCATATAGATTTTTTTTTTAATAAAAAATGAACTTTACCAAAATGTAGATTAAACCATGATTTTCTTCCAAAAACATAATAAAAGGTATGGATCACCGTGCTATTTTGCAATCTACAAGTCGTACACAATTGCCAAACTATGCATCGGTTACAGAAATCAATTAGACAGAATTTTAAAATAACATATGATAAGATAGATTTTACGGTATGCTTTAGCAAAAAAGAGAACAATTGGTGCTACAAGTAAACAATGACAAATTTATTAACATTCCTTTATATAAAAAAAATACTATCTCCCCTTGAATGACTACAAGATAAAAAAAAAAATTGATTCGAACAAAAGCAAATAGTTGGTATTTGTTAGAACAGTCTGTATGATCCAATTAAGTACTTACTATTTTCCTTATTCAAATAAAAAGTAAAATCACAAAAAACTGAACTCCGAGGAAAATTCAAAACGGAAAGTCCCTAATCAAATGACAAAATGAAATAATAAAACACATCAAACGAATGGACAACAACAAAACAGTCTTACTCTTATTGTAAAAATATTATGAAAGTGAAAAAGCTCTACTAGTAATGTCATGATGTACTATGAGCTAGGTAGACTGCCATTATTGCACACCAGAAAATGTCGCATTTTTAAATACTGGTTTAAGCTGTTATGTACTACAAACTGTATTTTGAAAAACTGTTACTGTTTTTTATATGACGATTTACAAAAATGTCCAAATAATAAGACAAATTGGTTGTATTTTATTAAAAATGAGTTGCTCAGTATAGGTTTAGGTGATATTTGGTATAATCAAGGTTTATTATTAGATAGTAAACTCTCCAGTAGTTTTTACTTGATAATTAAAAAACGCCTGTTTGATTGTCTGAAGCAAGATTTTGACAGCCAAATGAATAATTTAGTTAAATGTACAAGTTACAGATATATCGTTCAAAACTTTTGTTTACAAAATTATTTATGTAAACCAATACCAGTTATTTATAAGACATGTATTACCAAAATAAGACTTATTAGTCATGATTTAGCTATAGAATGTGGTCGCTATTCTGCAATTCGAAGAAGTAATAGACTATGTAGTTTTTGTAAAAATGACATTGAAGATGAGATGCATTTTATTTTAAAATGTCCTACTTATCAAGGTCTTAGATCTTATTTTATAAAACCATATTATTGGAGAAAACCTTCTATGTATAAATATATACAATTAATGAGTTCTAATAATCCTAGAGAATTATGTAATTTGGGTAAATTTATAGTTTCGTGCACAAAAATTAAGATCTAACATGATGTAATATGTTTCACACATTACCTTCTGCTATCTATGTATACTTTATGTAGTCTATATGTTGTATGCCTATAGTTGTTATGACTTTGGAAAATAAAGTTATATATTAATACTCATTAATTTCCAATCTGTCTTAAAATTTGCAGATTGAAGCAAATAATCATATCGAATTTGTGGGCAGTCAATGTCGTTATAAACCACCCTCATTAACGATTGCATAATTTGAACATAAAAATATCTATGAAGAAAATGTTTTATATCTTTTTTAAATTTTTTACAGTGTTTTAACTCCATGAAATTGGCTGTATGTTTTAAAGTATGACGAAAATATACACTGAACAATGATCTTTAAACCATCTTGTCCTTTAATTCGTCCACATATTGATTTATTCGAGACACTAAGGATTTTCTGCGCCTGGAAGAGATTACCGTAGCTTTATTGGTCAAAACCTTTCGGAATTTTTTGTCCTGAATGCTCTTGAACTTAATGGTATATTTGGCTTTTTGTATTCGTGCGTCACTAATGCATGAGTCTTTTGTAGATGAAACGCACTTATAGCATACAAAATTGTGACCCTGATACCTGTGATGAGTTTATCTCAGTGGAGTAAAGAATCTAGCAATTACAAATTCATATTTGATTTATCAACATTTAGAATAAAAAAAATGTAATATTTACACGATTTGACAATACGTATACATAGTTTGAAAGATATTTTGCAGTAAAATTATTCTAACTTTTTGGGCCCGGACGAAGCAAGAGTGTACTCCATTTTACAGAGCACATTATGTCATCCTAGATGTCGAGTTTGCTTCATGTTCCCCATTCTAGCATGTATTGATGACTTTCGTTACTTAATTTTCTAAAAGGAAAGTAAAATGTAATTGATAAAGAAAACAATATTTAATTGGCTAAAATGACTATGCTGCATCCGTCAGCGGTTTCTCGCATTCAGATGGTAATAGTTCTGGAGAGATAAAAATGTAAAAGTTGTTGAAAATGAAACTTTTAATCGAAATATAAAAAACATAAAAGGTAAATATTTCAAACGATTATTTTATTTACGATTCCACATACAGATAAAATACCGGTTTTTCATAAACTCAGTGCAAAGTCTTAAAATTTTTATTAGTTTTAATGTTTGGCCTTTTGAAAATATGAAACACAAGTTCAATGCGTAATGAAATGAGCCCCTTTCACAGTTCTGTTTGAACTTATAATTTTCACCAATTATGAAATGGAAAAGTAACAGGTTACAATATATATTAGAATCAAAATTCTATCTACAAACAACCAATATTAAATACGATTGTTTTTATACATGTTATTATTTGTTTAAACACGTAATCTATTTCCTTCTGATTTTCCAGATATGTCCACTACTTATGTGTGTTCATTTCAGTTAAAACGGTTATTTTGTTAATGCAAAATAGTGTGAGTGTATATAGCATAAAGTACATTGTATGACACAGACATTAAAAAAAATACGCAATGAAAAAATAAAGATCTTATAACCCTAGGCCTACTTCAGTGTGTACCACATACACTGGTAGTCATGGTTATTACACAGACCAGCTTTCAATATACGTAACTGTTATAATATAAACTTTTTATGGCTGACATCTATTCTTTATGTATGACTATAATGCTGAAGGTGTTTCATAGTTTGCCAAAATATGTTACATTATAACAAAGCTAGATTATAAACGAACCATTGCATTTAATATCTCGCGTGGAAAGAGGTTATGCTATCTTTTTAACTGACAACGTAAACCAGTTATTTATATTAAATATCATTTAATACAAATGATTAAACTGAAGAAAAACAATTGATCCTAATTAACCCAACTTTAATTTAATGTGATTGGATATGAGTTGGATCACCGTTGTTGAATGGAGTCACTCGACCAACAGTGCTCGCCACACGCGACCGTGCCTTCCTTTGGTCCGATCATCTTGTATTCATTTCAGCAATTTAAATAAAACAAAAAGATATTTCATAATTGAACTCCCTAAGATAGACATTTTGCCTTTCTCAATTACAAATCTTTTTATTCGAAACATGCACTTTAGTTTGACAAGTGCAAAATGTAAACATGGAAACAGTCGTCTGCGCGGAAAAATTCATTTGGATAAGCATATAATTAGCTGAAACTGTTAGCTACTGAGGTTTAAAAAAAAGAGGGAAACATTTCGCCTTTCCCGATTACATGTTTTTTATTTCGAAACATGCATTTAGTTTGACAAGCGAAAAATGGAAACACGGAAACAGTGGTCTGCGCAAAAAATAACAACCTCTTTGATTTGGATAAGCATATACTGTGTTCAAACGTAGAAATACTGAGGTTCAGTACATTGAGGGAAATGTATTGATGTATGACATAAACAGATCAAAAGTTGGAAAGCAGATTTTATGTTTTGGATTACTAGTAATCGGATTTATAAAGCTATAAAAAGAATACCATGTGTTTGATTTGCGATTAACGATAACACAGTTTCAAGGCATATCACTTATAATAAAATTAACGGTACCAATTTTCTTGCACCAGATGCGCATTTCGACAATACATGTCTCTTCAGTGATGCTCGTGGCCAAAATATTTGACTGTAATATGCTATGGGAAGAACCTAAAAAAATCAGGATTGTAATCAGTGCTATTCCTTATGTTTTTGTTCGAGATATTGGATGTCATACGTGGTAAGCCCTTTTTCTTAACTGAAAGGGATTTATAAATTTGTACGGTGATAACCCTTGTGGGAAAAATGTTCAATCAGATATAACTATCTTTTGGGCATAGTCTTGATGCCATAAGCCATACAAATAAAAGGAATGATGTGCTATATATAAAGGATTACGAAATACTGCCAGTGTACTTTGCTTATTCGCCATGGCATTGAATGACGAAGAAATAAACGTTCCAAGTGCGCCCTCTCCTGAGCTGGATATGTTGAGACATCAAGATGCACATGCAAAGTTTAGTTGTGATCTGGCTGATCCAGATCATAGTGCTAATACGCGTGTAAATTATTCATCTAGTAGAGATAATGACACAGAAGAAGATTTTAATTTAAGCTATACAGGTACTAAAGATATTGATAAAATAGAACGACTCTATAGACGCCCGAAATCAGCTGAACCTATTAGTCATAAAGATAAAATGTATAGAAAAATTAAAAATCTAAAGCACAGTAATATGCACAATGACAGAATAGAGCAATTTTATAAACGACCTTCATCTGCGAAACATGTTCGAAATGCTGATCGTTCAAATATAATAACTGCCGACATTGGGTCCCAAAATGTCCATGACCTTGATAATTTAAAACTTGCTAATGAAACCTCAGTTTTTGATACAGATACTTCTAAGCAAATTGATGTTCAACCTTGGATAACTACAGAAAATTTAGAGACTAACGATGGCAGCTTTATAAATAGCGAATATGAAACAATAAATTTTGAAGAAGGTGCTCCACAGCAATCACAATCTGACAACCAAGATAGCGGTACTCTATTTTCCAAATTTAACATAACAGAAATAAGGTCATTGGAAAATGATGACTTTGATCATTCAAAAAATACGAATGAAACATCGTTTTCGAACACAGATACCTCCAAAGAAATGTATGCACAATCTGAAGCTAGAACAGAATATGAAGAGACGACAATCAATGACAGCTTGATAAATAGTAAAAATAATCCAAAAAATATCGAAGAAACCGATCTACAAAAATCCCAATCTGTTAACCAATATGAAAGCACACATTATTCAAATATTAATACCGAAATTAGGTTCCAGAACACTGATGACTCTGAGAATATTAAACATTACAAAGAAACATCGTTTTTAAACACAGATACCCCTCATCAAAGTAATGCTCGGTCTGGGAGTACAGCAAAACATTTAGAGAATATCGATGGAAGCTTAACATATACTAAAAATGATAAAGAAAAATTGGAAGAAAATGATCTACAAAAATCACAATCTGATAATCAATACGATAGTAAACATTGTTCAAATATTAATACCGAAATCAACTCCCTGAATACTGAGGACTGTGAGAATACCAAACATGATCAATCAACGTCGTTTTTAAACACAGATACACATCAACAAATGTATGTTCGGTCAATGGATATAGTAGAAAAATTATATACTAAGGATGGCATTTTAGAAAGTAGTGATCATCTTCATGGCAGTTCTCCTCAGCAATATTCATTTGACATTCAAAATGATATTACATATCGTTCAAATATACAGAAAACTCACAGTTTGTCCTCGAAAACGGATTCCTTTGAGAATGGAAATCATGAAGCCTCGATTTTGACCCCAAACAACTCTAAAACTATCTATGTTCAATCTGTTGTTGCTTCACAAAATTTAGAGACTTGTAATGGTAGCTTGGTAAATAGTAATAGTAATACAGAGATTATCGAGGAACATTCACAATCTTACGACCAATATGACAATACTAGTCCCCAACCTGACAGGACTGGACACCAAACATCACAAAATCAAATGAAACCATCTACACACAGTAATTATAATTCATGTGATGAAAACATGGATGAAAATAATCTTCAAAGTACCAAAAACAATATAAATATGGAATATCATAACACGTCACAATCTTCATCTCAACAGGATTTACGATATGTTCCATACGATTCCGAACAAGATGAACAGAAGTTTAGAGAACGAGTTTATGTTCACAATGTTGATTGCCATGTTCAAACAAACAAAAGTCCCCGAGAGTTAGATAGTCATGAAATAAATACAGACGAAAAAGATGAAAAAGATATAAAGAGCAAATTTCATACCAAATCTACTGGAACATTTTGGCAACTTTCTGACAAGACATCGTATAGCAGCAATTTGGACAGTCTGGATAAACAACAACAAGACAGTGAATCTGAGAATCAAATCGAAACCACAAACAGTGAATTAAACGAACAGACCACGAATGTCATAAAACCTAAGCAAGAACGAAAAGGTAGAAGTAGACTTCGGAATATTATCATTAGAAAACGGAACTGCGTTAGTCCATCACCTGCAAAACATGAAGAACTGTCGAGGCGAAGTCGAAGCTGTCCTGCATTTTACAAAACGTTTAATGCAGACAATTATGATTGTTCTAGTTGTGTCTGCTGCATCAATAGTGTTCATCCTATAGAAGAAAGTAAACACTCACCACACTTTGATAGTCTGAATGAGTTGAACAAACAAAATTCCTCTCTTCTTAATCATCCTGATTGTTTGACCTCAGTTTGTTGCAAAGCTAGTGTGCATCCGGTACAAGAGAATAAGAGAAGTTTGTCAAAATTCGATAATCTTGATAAACTGGATAGTCAATCCGATTTCTGTGACGATTCTAATTGTAAAAGTTTGATTTGCTGCAAGAACAGTGTTAATCAAATTGGAGATATCAGAAATACAGAGGGAATGCCGCAATCTGATACTCATAATCATTTGGAATCAAATGCCAGTTGTTGGGATAATTCTATCTGTACAAGTTCAGTTTGCTGCAAAAATAGTGTTGTACCAATTGTTTTGGAAGCAGAAGTCAATGAAGTTGATAATAAATCCGATGAATGTCAATCTCTTGGTGACAAAACCAAATCAACCTCTACTCTACCAATTTCAGAAACTGAGAAAGCCAACGGAAATAATCTACCTAATGTTCCTGATACCACAACTTTTGACCAAACAGACCATAATCAAAGTTTAACGTCTTCCAGAAATTTTGCAATAACAAACATGCAGGATACAGACAATCCCCACATGAACAGTTCAAAAGAAACATGTACAGAAAAATCTATTTATACAATAACTGATAGTTCTGAAAAAGAAAACAAACTCGACAAGAATGAAATTGATAGTTGCGAATATAAGAGCACAGAACTAAACCCAAATTCTGAAACATCTTATCATCCTAATGATTATACAATGGAATCGTCGCAAATACAAGAAAACTTTCCCGGCAAAAATTTGTACAAAAATAAAGCTATTGCCTCAGATAAATCTGAAACACATGATTTTAACTCCGTCTGTTCCTCAGACACAAAGAATACCGAAAATGACCATGGAATTGTACAGTTAGTTAAAAAACCACAAACAATTTTATTCAGTTCTGCATGTACGAATAATATGTCAAATTCTCAGGATTTGAAATGTCATAACCCAATTTTATCCAATGAGCAAGTCTTAGATATTTTTTCGGATGTACCATGTGTTACAAACGACAACCAGAAAGCTCAGGATCAAGAAAGGGGGACAAAAATAAAAGATGACGCTAGCAAATCGTTACCCTTACAGACGACTGTGCAAAACTCTGATATTAT
The DNA here is from genome assembly GCF_965363235.1 of Mytilus galloprovincialis. Taxonomy (NCBI): domain Eukaryota; kingdom Metazoa; phylum Mollusca; class Bivalvia; order Mytilida; family Mytilidae; genus Mytilus; species Mytilus galloprovincialis. The sequence goes on along the minus strand of NC_134843.1, from coordinate 41,732,968 downwards.
GGATAGACATTGTAAACGCTCTCAAAATACAATCGACTTTGAAACTATATCTGAAGTGGGACGTAGTGAAGATATAGATTCAAAAGAAGTAATAAAACTTGGGAAAAAGTGTAGGAGTATTTCATCAGCTAATCAAGAGCGACGTCGACTGGGTACCCCCTTGACGCTTATTCTATATGTGAAGAAAAAGTGCCAGTCCAAGATTAGAAAGATAATGTAAGTAAACACTGTTGCCTTTATTTTTATTTTAAAACTGCTCTTGTCAATTATCTCAATAAAACATTTAAGCATGCTATTAAATAATGTTAAAAAAGGATAATCTATTCCCAAGTTCTATTTTTTTCATGTTCTAGAAAGATTATTTTTTTATCCTGCTTACACAAACGAAGCTATGGGTCACATATCACAAGTGTTATCGTGATAGTAAGGGTACACATATCAATTCAGCTTACAAATACGATCAACTAAACGACAAGTGTTTTTTTCTTTCTTCGTAAAAGCCCATTTTTTCAAGCAAGAAATAACTCTTTTATCAGAATTGCCAAAAACACAAGATTATACATCATGATCAATGTGTACTTGTATCTTGGATTTTCTACGTGCATATTATGTACCATTACTTTCTATCAGAATAAAAATGTGATAACATAACTGCCTAACATATCCGTATACAACCTCGCTTTGCAATTAAATGAATTGAACATTGGCACAGCAACTCAAAAATTCAAAATGAAATAAGTAAAAGTTTTCAAGAAAAAGAGGACCGACAAATATTTCCTGAGACGTTCTGTATATACGAGTGCCTTTGACACCGTCTTTAATTATTGTTTATCAAATTTTCCTGTCATTTTTGATAAGGTAGGTAATATCCAATACCTTCATGTATATCAAAAGTCACGTTAAAAGTTACTTAATAATATATACCTGTCAAAGTCAACATTTGTGTAACATAACTAACTCTTTCTTCTAAAACCTAGTTTAATTCATACCAATAATCAATAAACAATAACGTTTTAAGGTATTACTATGAGATTTAATGAAATTTTCGTGTTCCATTAAATCGATTGAAGATTTTATCTGATATGGTTTATTGATACCTCAAGAAATTTATCTGAAATATATAGATGTAATATTTTTATTATGAAGGAAAATTGCCAAATTGAAAAATAAGATCCTTGGGTATGTTCGAGGTAGGTGCAATTATTTTCCTTCTTTCTCTTTTGACAACTGTCAACTGTCAACTTCATAATTCAATAATTATTATGCATTTATTGTACTTGTGAGTAGGAATATACATAAGATGGTAATTATTGTTGCAACGTAGAGAACAATGTTTCAAAGCGTAAAAATGCAATATATTTTTATTGATGAAATTTCTAAAATTGCATTTTTTAGATTATAAACACGTCTAGCGCTCAAAGACTAAAAAAATTGTAATGGTCAACGTAAAATATGGCTTATTTTTCAGTAGTAAAGGTATTAAAGGGCAAATCATAATTTTTCAATAGGTTACATTTTACTGGTGTAAATTTAGAATACGCAAAAGACAAATTTATCGAAGTTGGAAACAATGCTTAGTTCGCAAATATGTCGATTTTCGTTCATACTATTATTTTCAATACGTTTGATCAGTTATGCGTTGTTTGATGAACTCCTTCTCTCAAAGTTTGATTCTTCAAATTGAACCAATTCATTTAAATAATAAAGGACGTTAGCTATAATACGTGAGCGAGCAGCAATAGAATTAACTCATCACCACTATAAAAATGGTATATTTAATTGATTGATTGTTGGTTGCTAAACGTCCAGTGGCAAATAGTTCATGCATGTTCGGGATGATGGTCTATTTGAAGAACTAGCTCAAGTAGCCTCTCGTTTAGACAAGATGTGATTTTTTTTTTAAAACAGCCCTCAACTTAAAATTCTTTGCTGGATATAGAATGAAATTCAAAACAGTGTGGCTGTGGCCATTGATTGACACATTAAATTCATCCATTGACTGGGACAATTTAGTCAACGTTTGTATGTAGCAACTACTGCTCACTATGTACTTTTTAAAGACACCTAAACTATGGGGTCACCAAAGGTTCTCAACACCTTAATAAAGTAATTCGAAAAACTAATCAGAAATAACACGATGTTTTGATTTATATCAATTATATAAATCAAAACATAAAAGTTATTCCTGATTAATTTTTTGAATTATTTTATAATTAAAGGCGTTAAGAAACCTTTGGTGACCCCACAGTTTAAATGTCTATCGTAGGTACGTCGTGAACAGTGGTCGTTACAGACAAACGTTCACGTAAATTATCCCAGTCAATGGATGAATTTAATGTGTCAATCAATGGCCACAGCCACACTGTTTTGAATTTCATTCTATATAACTCTTTTTTAAACAAGTCAAAATTTCAAATAGAATCGTTGTTTCTTTTAATTCAAATGTATTGAGTATATCAAATCAAGATAGACTTGAAGGTTAATAAATGAACTAACAATTTTTTCAATCGTTTTATTCAAATTTTACTAAAATAATCTGATGTATTTTTAACAAGCTACATGTAATCTGACTAAACTATGTATGGTATGTATAGATATTTTCTTGTCTATTTCCCTTAAAAGTTAGATTATACGACGGTTCCATATACATAAAGTAACCTCAAGAGAATCCTGTCAATTTCATGTTCACAACAATTTTTAATCGTCTTGGATTTTATTTTAGTGTAAATTAACAGCAAATTCCAAACATAATTTTATTATCTGCAGTATATGATGTGTAGGATCTCTTTCTTTAATGCTTAAAATTTGCAATTTGATTAAACATAAACTGATTTTTTTTCCAATTTAAAGACGCCTTCGTACAGTTAAAGACATACTTACATTAATATCAAAAACTAATTGGGCATACTTGTAAAGATAAATAGTGAAATTGGCTAAATCGGTTTCTCGAATATAAAGAGACCAAAAGTGAATGAATTGTTAGTAGACATGCAGTGTCAGTACATAATAAATTCGTTATAGGGAAGATACAATATCTTTTTCACAGTATCAATAATTTTGAATTGAACAAAGAAAATCAATGAATAAAAAAGTAACAAGTATCCGATATTAAATCAGAAGTGCAAAGCAATCGTCAACTCCGACAAAGAAATATAAAATGAATAAAAAATATTAGTTTGGCAATGACGAATACTATTAAATCTTTGATTGAGTAGTTATCGGAAATCCAAAAATCAACATTTTAAAGCTATTGACACCGAAAATATAACAAAAGGAAAACCTTGGCGAGACAATAATTGTAGCAATTGAAATCCTATTTCTCTGAGTCAATTTACATAATTTTATAACTTGAATATATATGTCATTACAAATATTTTAAAATCCAAGTGACTCTTATCGTTACTGAAATAATAATATTGTTTCAAATTCTAATTATTGGTCGACTGAACATGGTAGGTACAAGGTGTGCAAAACTCAACCCAAAGTTTTTTCAATACAAGGTTAAAATAAAATAATTAACACGACACAAACTGTCAAAAATATAGAGATTAAAAAGATGTTTGACACTTGAGGTGAAAGGAGTATAATTTTCTGCTGGGTAAGTTTTTAACTTTTAAATTCTGGGAGAACACATTGATATTTGAATTCAGTGAGAACACTTTGATATTTGAATTCTGGGAGACCACATTGATATTTGAATACATTTATTTGAATTCAGAGAGAACAGGTTTTGTTATCTGAATTCTAAAAGAACACTTTGATATTTGAATACTGAGAAAACATATGGATAAATTGAATTCCGGGAGAACCTATCGATATTTGAATTCCGGGAGAACACATTGCCACTTGAATTACCTGAAAACACATTGTACGTGATAAATATGATTTAGTTTACCTCTTTACCTTAATTTAGTTGCATTTTACACAGCTGTCCTAAAGCCAGATTGTAACTTTAAACAAAAAGTATTTGCATCAAATGCTTTCAAGATTTAGATAAAGTACACGACCATCTACAATATTTCATTTTAAGGTAATAATTTCTGTTAAGATCCATTTTTCCGTTGCTATAATTAGAACCAAAATTGAAAAGATCAGCCATTTACATTCAAAGTTGTCTTGCAAAAATGCAAGCAACGCGGATACAGCAATGGGTCGTAGTCTCTAAGTTGAGGCACTGCAGCTGATCAATACTTTCAAGCTTTTTAGAATTCATGTTATGGATTTGAAAATGAGCCTGATAATGTAAAATAAAATGTTGTGTGTGCCCTTATATTTTACATTAAGGGTCTATTTGCTTGCGAGAGAGATGTCCTATAATTGTGAACAGGTATGCTGTGAATATACATTAGAAAACTCTCACGAAACACTAAGAAAGAGATCATATAACAGAAAACAGTGCTTATGCTGTTGTACCTTGCCCTACAGTCATAAAAATGTCGAGTACGGTTATCGCAGTCAACTCAGAAATCAACCAATTAGATTACTAGATTTGGCGTTTCGATGAAAGATTTTTTACTTCGAGAACTGAGTAAAGTTTTATGACCGAGAACCTTATTTTGAAGTTTGCGAGGTCCGATATACTTTTAATAAAGATCAACCCCTTGGATATTCATCCATAAACACATAAATGAGTAATAAACGGAAGAGATATACTTCTTCAGATGCATTTGTTGCTCGAGGCGATGAATATCATAATAGCTAGGAAAAGTCGGATAATCAAAATGCGGAGATTTGTTGTGGACTTTAGAGGAATTGTGGACTTTAACGGTGCCACACTGCATCATCTAGGAATTTGCAGGGTGCATTTGCATTCAAAGAAAATATCCGGTTGATATAAAACGAATTTACTGCCAAAATTAATTGAAATGTGCAAGATATTTTCCCGCGCGACTGCCAAAATTAACTCTGTAATTAAATTAATTTTAAAATTACTTTAAATTTTATGTGTTATGTTTACCTTGTAAATAGCGGCCTTTTTACCCAGTGCCCTTAGAAACTTGACACATTTTGGTTTGTAAATTAAAGACAACAAAGGTATTGGATTTTACCTACATAAAATTGATCTATTTCCTAACGCTAACCTATTATTATGCATTTGTTTATATCACAAAAACAAATACGTATAATATACAAACTGCTACCTATTGTGGGGACTAATTGGCTTTCAATTATTGTTATGCATTGACTTATTTGTATCGAATAAAGGGATCATGGGAAGATTGGATCTTAGGTTGAAATTACACAAAGAATTCAAAACTTTGTCATAAAATCGGGAACTGAATTGTTGAAGGTAAGAACAGTATCGAGTCTTAATCTTTATAATTTTAGTTGTTTCATTTCTATATTGAAAAAAAATGACATTGAAACGAAGAATAACAAAATGTACGAATGTCTATATAACCAATAGCTTTTTAGATAAATATTTTTTATTAGTTGGTGTTGGCTTTTAACTAGCTTTCAGGAACTGCGAGTACTCTCAGATCTGGAGCCCTTTTTAACAGAATTAATTTACATTTGTCATTTCGAGCATGCTATGCGGTGTAATATTTTGCTCAATGCTAATCTTCCTCGCCATTTGGTCTCAGACGGAAGGTTGCCTAATTGACAATCAAACCATATTCTATTAGTCTTACATACAAGTAAGTGCTAGTACTTTTAATATTTTTTATTTGTAAATTTAACATTTTCGGACGGACGTACAAACCAGAAAACCCGCTCCCCAAACAAAAAACTAGAACTTACGAAAAAAAAAACCTAAACTGTCCTTATGAGTCCCATTACTCAATACGGTACTGGTTTTAGAATTGTTTCTTTCTGTAAAAATGGTTTCAGATATTTCATAAATTTTGTGAGCTGTTTAGTTTTCTTTAATTTTTCAGTTATAAAAATTCAAAACTGATCGCCTGGAATGCTAGCATAAAGAAAATCTCACCAGCACCGCGCTCATCAGAAAAATTAAAAAAAAATATATAAAAAAAGTGTTTATAAGCAATTTTGTATCATTTCTGCAATGTCCAAAATCATGTAAGTTAGAGTTACCTGAATTATTTTTCCCATTGAAAATTTTTGGAATTCCTTATTAAGGTAACCTTTTTGATCTAAGCTCAAGTTTTCGAATCAATTTTGTAATTACAATGTCGAACATGAAGTAAAAATGTCTTTTTATTTTTTTAAAAGTAAACAAATATTGACAGTCTGAAGTGTGTACAGTTGAAATTATTGACATAGCACTTAGTGTAATTGAAAATGCTTTCCAAAATTACCTTGTTATGATAATTCATCACAAAATCTCCTTGAAACTTTCTTCAAGAACATGAACATTGTCATAAAAGCATTATAAATGATAATCTTTTTGGAATGAAAAAACAAACAAGTAATATATGTTCTATTTCAACTTTAAAATTCTTGTGTCGTTGCGTTAAACGTCTATTACATGGAATGATATTAGTTATCTTGATGTAATCAGAGGTGTACGGTATTTTACACAGGTGCTGAAAATTCATACACCTTCAGATGCACACGGAACATCTCTAATTACATCACGAGTAAAGCGTTCCTTTACTCATCTTATAACGCCGTGTCGTCAAATATCACTTTTATTTTATTTTTAAGAAATTTGGTAAATTTTGTTTTTTGGGGGGATTTTTGTCACTTTTTGTCGTCTTGCTCTTCATGACATTGCTATATGAAATCATGAAGTTCGGCCACCGATATTAGAAAGTAGGACGGCATTTTAAAATTATTTAAACAGTTATACTTTTTTTTATTTATTAAATCGACAAATACAGTTAAGTGCTTCTCCTGTTCTGAATTTTAATTGTATGCGTTGTTTTTATGCCCCACCTACGATAGTAGAGGGGCATTATGTTTTCTGGTCTGTGCCTCCGTCCATCCGTTCGTTCGTGCGTCCGTTCGGCCCACTTCAGGTGAAAGTTTTTGGTCAAGGTAGTTTTTTATGAAGTTGAAGTCCAATCCACTTGAAACTTAGTACACATGTTCCCCATGATATGATCTTTCTAATTTTTATGCCAAATTAAAGTTTTGACCCTAATTTCACGGTCCACTGAACATAGAAAATTATAGTGCGAGTGGGGCATCCGTGTGCTATGGACACATTTCTTGTTATTAATTGTTTGTATTCTTACCCTGAAAGGAGAAACCTCGCTGATAAGTACTGTTTGTTATATCTTAAAGTTTTGGGTTTTTTTTCCTTTGTGAACTTTGAAATTACAGCAGATCTTGGATAGTGGCAGTAAAATATAGTTCCAACTCTTCTATTCCTGTGACATAACTATTGTATAGACAATTTTTCATTGTTGAAGACCACATTATCGACATTACCCCACATATCCTGATATTTATAAAAATATTTTTGAAATCCGCAAGTGTTTGATGAGAAGATTCGTTCCCAGATTTTTTTGTGTTTATATTTATGCAAGTGATATTTATAAAGCGCCTATTTTTGAGTTCATTCATATTAAATTTTCTTTTGAAACCTCTTTGCTGGTGTTCATATTCGAATCTAGAGTGTTACGCAAGAGTTAAATGAAACAAGAAGTAAACATCTTAGACAAACACCTCACGCCGATATGTATATTTGTCTCTCGACTTCAATTTTGAACGATCAAAGAAAACTTTGAAATGGGTAACCTCCCCTGTTGTCTGGACCGTTTTATGGAACCATTTTGAAATGATTTATTTACCTTTGCATAGCATGCTTTAACGTTCTAATTTACAACACGTATGTAAAGTTAAACAATAGTTTTTTCAAAAGGGTTTGATTTCGTAAATGATATGTCATTATTTAGTTCTGCTATTCTGACTTTTTTAACAAGTCTGTTACCTGTTCCAGACATTGTCAAAATTTGGACATGTGCTTTATCGAGCTGTCACTATCAATGATTATTAGTTTTATAATATGTACACAAAATACATGTTTACTTCGTTACATTCTTAAAATTCTGGAATTCTCTATCATTTGATGACCAAAATCTACACCAAGTACATGAACACTGCTTAATATTGTTAAATTTCTGAAATTCTCTGTCAATTATTGACCAAAGTCTGCACCAAAAACATGTATTTTACTTCTACATATTCCTAAAATTCTGAAATTCTCTTTTAATTGATGACCAAAGTCTACACCAAATACATGTATACATACATTCTGAAAGTTTTGAAAATCTCTTTCAATTGATGACCAAAGTTAATACAAAATACATGTTAACTTCTATACATACACCAAATACAGAAATACTTCTCAGTATCCAGTATTAAAATTCTGAAATTCTCTATCAATTAAACAAGGTCTACACCACTTCTATACATGTTTAAAATTATGAAATTTTATATCAGTTGAGTAGAAATTTATTTTATTGAAATAAGTCCAGGCATTGGACTATCATAAAAAAAAATGAACATATTAAACATACATTTGTAATCAACTGTTGATGACCAAAATCTACACCAAATACATGTATACTTCTATACATTTTGAAAATTCTGAAAATCTCTATCAATTGATGACCACATTCTACATCAAATACATGAATACTTCTTTTAAATATTGATAAAATCTGAAATTCTGTACCAATTGATCGCCAGAGTCTACACACAATACATGTATACTTCTAAATATTCTTAAAATTATGATATTTCCTTTCAATAAATGACCAAAAGATGCGTCAAATAAAGAAGTCTGTGGCCCCGTAAATCTGCAATCTTTCATTCCGCAAGATGCACTTTCAATTAAACTCCGTTTGATTAATGGCTTATTTAAATGAAATAAATATGAATTAACGAGAAATTGAGATTTACATTTCGTGCCAAAATCGCACCGAGATTGTTCGCAGAGTTGTAATAAATTATCATTACCTGTTCGCACTGTCAATCTTAAGCGCTAAACATGCAGTCGCGTCGAGATTTTGTAGAGCACTTGATCTTGGGGAAGAGGAGATATATTAGTTGACGACAACATAAAACAATCCTTTCCAGGACTGTTCAAATAAAATCTGATCTTTACAAGAATGGAAAATCAATTTTAATGACAAAATCATTGATTCAAGTTTTTAAAAATTGAAACATAGTTTGAGTGATGGCCGTATAGGCTACGAAGGTCGTCTCCACTTTTATTTGATTTTAACAAAAAAGTATATTTGGAATGTTTGCTAGTAATTGAAAAATTGCTTGCACGCAACAAGTTAATCATCAGAGAAATATGCGTGAAACAAAGGCATCTACCTTAAAATTAAACGTGATATAGATGTTGGTTAAATGGTTTACATTTTTGCATGAAATGTAGATATGAAATTTACATTGTGATTGCATGATTGAAATTGATTAATTTTCAAAAAATGAACATATCTTATTATAAAATTTATTATATTTAATCATGGGATCTATGTATATGACTGATTTTCAAACAGAAACTTTGATAACAAGTTTATATAAGAAGTTTTGGATTGTACCAGAAAATGCGGCGAATTCCCTACCTGTCTATGGGTAAGTCTTGAGACAAGTAATATGCAAACAATCTTTATCTTATTGATTTTTTAACATTATTGATAAATTACATTTTTGGTAAAATATAAATGATCAAAGTGACTATGATGAATTTCATATTCTCGATATTTAACAAATCTCCCGTTTCTTTGAAAGACTGAAAGACGTCAAGCTTACATGTACTTGTACAATCTGCAACTTTTAAATATCTTATAGTTTGAACTAACGACTGTGAAAATAAAGTGAAACTTCTATATAACTGCACTTGCTTGTGTAATATTTATATGAAGACAAAAGTTAGTTGTAGTCTTGAGCTTCTTCTTGGACAGTCAATACTCAAATCATCAATTTATCAATTCATTTTTTTTTCAATTCCAATATAATCATGGAACAATTCTTACCTGTTACTGCTACAGTAAAATACCGGTGTGCATTTGTTCGTATGAAATTGAGTTCATGCGTACTTACAACGTACAAAAGTTTCTGGGAAGAAAAAATAAATAATTGGAAACGCTGGAAACCAAAAGACTATAGAAGGCCAAAACATAAAACATATAACAAAAATCAAAAGGGACTAATTTGACATAACGCATGTTGGCATGCCAGTTTTTTTAAAGATTACTTTACAGTATGCGTTTTGCTCCGTAGTTGCTAAAAGCCGTAATGTTACTTATAGTAGCTTATGTTTTCTTCCTTTGGACTCTGGTGGGTAGTATCATCGGCAATAATAACGCATCTCTCTCTCTTTTTAAACGGGGACAAACCAAAGGTGTCTAGTCGCTTGGTATGTGGATGTTTGCGTTGGAATCTTGAGTATAAATTTTTTGTTTAGAACCTTCAATCAAGTTAATAATATACATTCAATATAATAATAAGGAGGTGTGGTATGGTTCCCAATTGTCAACTATCCACAAAGAACAATTTCAATGTACAGCTAAATTTCGAAGTAAAGGGAACTTGAAAAAAAGGTTTTGAGTAATTCATGGTAAAGAAATCACTTACGTAATAATTATCAGTTTCAAGTAAACTCTGACCAATGGTCGATTTTGACCTGTAGAGGAGAATGATGAAGCGTGATGAGCGGATTCGGAATGGAATTGGGGTTTTCGGTTTTTGTTATGTAACGTTTATAAAAGGTATTAAATTTTAAAGCTCGATTTAAAATGATGATTTCCATTGATTTGACTTATTCAGTTATCTCGTTGATAGATTATAGCTCATTGATTATTCATTACAAAGTTATTTATTACCTACAAAAACATTTAATTTTTAATTCTTTTTTAACAATTAAACTTTAAACAAACCACTTTAGCTAATATCATTAAATGTTCTTCAAGTCGCACATACGCAATGGGTAGAAAATTGATTCCCATAGATTGGAAAAAAAAAATTCGACCGAAGTTTTACGATAATTTTCTCATCGACTTAACTAACCTGCGCAACCTTTACCTTGATTGTTTTGTGTGACTTTTGTTGTTACTTTTTTTTCATTCCACAAAACAAATAAAGAGAATGCTTTGGTTTAGCAATGTTTTTTTTTTTATTAAATTAAAGATTATAAAACATTACTTTAAGTTGTCGTAAAATTGTCAAAATCTACATACTTCCTCATCCTTCCGGAAAACCGGAGTGGCATCATTCTTATGGGTTAAGGCTGCTAAATCTTTGTTTCGTGTATTTGGTTGTATGGACCGTTATATTTTCGTCATTTTTCTATTGAAGCTGTTTGTAAAAGACTTTTAGTTTTTGATTGCCCTTTCCGTTTTGTTATCCTCAACAATACCACATAGAATGAAATTCAAAACAGTGTGGCTGTGGCCATTGATTGACACATTAAATTCATCCATTGACTGGGACAATTTACGTGAACGTTTGTCTGTAACGACCACTGTTCACGACGTACCTACGATAGACATCTAAACTGTTGGGTCACCAAAGGTTTCTTAACGCCTTTAATTATAAGATAATTCGAAAAATTAATCAGGAATAACCTTTATGTTTTGATTTATGTAATTGATATAAATCAAAACATCGTGTTATTTCTGATTAATTTTTCGAATTACTTTATTAAGGTGTTTAGAACCTTTGGTGACCCCATAGTTTAAGTGTCTTTAAAAAGTACATAGTGAGCAGTGGTCGTTACATACAAACGTTCACCTAAATTGTCCCAGTCAATGGATGAATTTAATGTGTCAATCAATGGCCACAGCCACACTGTTTTGAATTTCATTCTACATGTACTTTTACTTATACTATCACTCAAATAAGCAAAATAAATCTAAACGAAATTCCTAAGGCTTGAATGCTTATCTTTAATTTAAGTGGATTGGGAAACAAGTTATTGCACTTAAATTAATCCCTTTGCAGTTTGCGGTACGAGTGCTGCCTTGTAGCGGTATTAGCCTGCTCTTTTTCGAAATCTACAAGGGTGTCTTTTATCTTTACCTTAATGTCTCTCATTAAAATACCAATTTCAATCATACTTTTGTAAAATACAATACATAACCTATTCACATTACAATATATATAAATAGTCTTCTTGAAATTATGCAAACCTAACCTTTGTGATCAATCAAGCTCGAGTCATTAACTTGCATTATCATAAAATACTAAATTTCAAAACCTTAATTCACCTTATTGTTCCGAAACTCTTACATTCATTAAAGATCAATTTGTAAATAACAGAAATAAATATGACATTCTTATAAACAAAGCTGTTGTCATACAGAAATCAGATAACATCATTGTATCTCCTCATTAAAGATCTAACACTTTTGCTTGATTTGATTTTAGTTAAAATCGAATTCTTTTCCCTTAGAAAGTGTTACTTTGGGTGATATTAAGGTTTACACCGCATATGAACATACATAATATAAGCTATTTGATAAGTCAATGGCTAAGACCATTAATATGTAATGCGATCAACATGGGCACACAATGGAATAGTAAGCGTGAAAAATATAGGACTTTAATAAATCGACAGAGAAAGATTTACATAAACAATAAACAGGATAGATTGTGTGCATTTTAGTAGCTTTTTTGTTGATCTGTCTTCTTGCTTTAATATCAGAAGACAAGGTCGATATTGCATCCTTAGGTCTAAAAATAAACGGCAGAAAAAATGCCACCTGCAAATATTGAAAGTGAATGCAAAATTGCAGGGAAGAACAAATTCACAAATTTTAAGGAATTAATTCTTCTTCGTTTGCTTAAACGCAGGGCTTCCAAAAATAACGCTGCAGCTTCTAAGAAAACAGAATCACAGACACAAGAAATTGATAACAATGCTAATATAAACATCCCTAAAGAGGAAACGCGGGCCTTAAAGAAACCCTTTGGTGTCAGGGAATGTGATTCAAATGGAAATAATATCAAAGGAAATGTTGTGAACAAAAATTGTGGAACTGAAACAAAGGAGAATAGTGTTATCGACATCGAAAGCCATCAACAGAACGGTACTAAAGGGAGACAATTAACGGAAGAAGAGATGGTCCGTTTGGAAAGTTTCTCCAGGCTTGATCCGGTAAGCATAACCTTGTAAATTTTCTTTACATTATAAGTAAAATTATGCCAAAGAAATCGGAAAAGAGACAATATATTATCTACGCAATAACATAGATGAACACGTAGAGATATCTTCGCTAGCCACGGGTTACGATCCACTCCCCTCTTCTCCACAGGAGAGGAACGGATCGTAGCCGATGGCTAGGGAAGACGACGTAGAGAGGACTACACCCTTGCAGACACTTGTACCACAAAACAAACTCTACTATCCCAGGTTAGGGGAGGGTTGGGATCATGTTTTATCCCGCCACATTCTGTATGTATGTGCCTGTCCCAAGTCAGGAGTCTGTAATTCAGTGGTTTTCGTATGTTTTATGTGTTACATATGTTTTTCGTTCATTTTAATGCATAAATAAGTTCGTTAGTTTTCTCGTTATAATTGTTTTACATTGTCATTTCGGGACCTTTTATAGCTGACTTTGCGGTGTGGGTTTTGCTCATTGTTGTTCGTACGGTGACCTATAGTGACCTATAGTTGTTAATTTCTGTGTCATTTTTGTAATTGGCAAGCATACAACATCTGCTGTTTTTTATATATCGAGTTAATACAATTGAGAATGGAAATGGGGAATGTGTCAAAGCGACAACAACCCGACCATAAAGCAGACAACATAAGTTATATCAATTTCACATGAACTGTATGCTACAGTCGACCTCAGTCTGAAAGTAAATAACCAAATAACAAATTCAGTAACTATTATGATAGGATACTATTGATAATATGTTAAGGAAGAAAACAAAATAATTTTGGTAACAAACAAACAAAATCAATATATATCTATATGCACTGAAACCATCACAGTTTGACAAGCACATAACTATCCGTGAAAATTTGACAAGCACACAAACCATCACAGTTTGACAAGCACATAACTATCCGTGAAAATTTGACAAGCACACAAACCATCACAGTTTGACAAGCACATAACTATCCGTGAAAATTTGACAAGCACACAAACCATCACAGTTTGACAAGCACATAACTATCCGTGAAAATTTGACAAGCACACAAACCATCACACTTTTAACTTTTTCGTTTCAAAAATTTATCAATGCTTTTCAACTTCGTACTTTATTTGGCTTATTTAGCTTTTTTGAATTCGAGCGTCGCTGATGAGTCTTTTGTAGACGAATCGCTCGTCTGGCGTAAATACAAAATTTAAACCCGGGTATTTATGATGAGTTTATTTATATGCTCCAACTTCGTTCAAATTGTAAAACAAAATGTATTTTACGTATACGGTGTCGACATTTCATGACTTAAACTTCCAAATAACTTGTTTCGATGGTTTGTTTTTAATTCATTTAATATTTCTTCAAATTCAAAATAAAAATGCTTGTATTAAATTTATTTGTCGGAAAAAAATAATTATATTCACGCAGTCCGTTTTATTACACATGAGTGAATTGATTCCCTTACATATATATATAAATAAAAGACGAAATCGTTGATTTTGAAGAAAGAAAATCCTTTACTATATCATTTACTCGGATTTGATGGCAATGATGAAATATATGCAAATCTGTTGAAAAAGATCAAGTCAAAGTTCACATAATCGAAAAAGATACATTCAGCTCTATGGGTTTAAAGTAAATAGTATACTATCTACATACTAATTTAGGAATTAAACTACCAAAGCGAAGATCGCCGACAAAAGGCTATTGCTTAACATAACCACTAATAAGTAGAAGAAATCGCCAAATCGTTAAAATCTCCTTACGTCGGACAAATTAAAAATCTATATGCTGAGTAAATATTTATATATAAAAGTTCAGTAACAGAACAAATTCATTAACACCGTCTAGCTTTTCCACACAATTGATGCTAAGTACCAGTTCTAACGCATTATTTTTATTTTTATTCCAGTCGACGCTGCGTGTGATTGGATGGTCATCCGGTGCGGCAGATTCCATGACAAATACTCCGGATTTAGCAGAAACACAAGACGGTAAGGTCAGAATATTTAGTTATTGTAGAAAATTCTGTTCCTTATTTGTCATTTTGATTCTCAATTTATAAGGAGGTTGTGCTCCAGAGTCAAGGTTAGGGTTAGGCACTTTTACTGTCACAGTCTAAACTATCGACGTTTTTTAATTTATACAGAAAATTGCGATTTTGTTTGATTGACATTTGCTGTTATAAAATTGGAAATCATTTCAAATTAAAGAATAAATCTCCCTCATGTAAAACTACGATGCCTTGTGTGGATTTTGGTTTACTTGGTGTCCTTTTTTACCGTTTGGTCAGCTCTTCATCGTTTGTATAAGATTTTAGATTTTCAAATATTTGTTGTCTCGAGCATCACGGAAGAGAAATTAATATTGACGAAATACACATCTGGTGCAGTAAAGGTACCGTTTATGCTCATGTTATTTAAAAAAAAATCATTATTATACGTAATAATGTAATAATGGCAGCGAAATGCTAGTTTTTACGTTGGTTGTGATTGCTCATACGTAATGTTCTGTAAATTTTTAGCGCATTTCAAGTTTTAAATATCTTTAAAAATTGTAGAAAAATTATACTTATTACCGAATCTGTATTTACATAAGCTACAAGACGGATGTCACGCGTGTTTTTGAAGGTTTATTTTGCCATTACGTTGGTATAGTTTGTGCTTCACGTCTTTTGACCGAATTTGACCTCTTACTACGAAAGAATTTTTGTCGAATGTAAAGCTGAACATGCTCACCCCTTCCAAAGCAACAGACGTGACTTCCTTTTTTGTCGTACTCGTTTTTTCTTGTTTTTTTTTACAACACCTAGTGAGTTCTGCTTAAATTGTTTGTTACTCCTGTTTTTGTTTTGGTATTATATGAAGCAAGTATTCTCCAGAGATCAAAGTTTCCCAGATGTAAGCATATAAAGGTCACCGGACGGCCACCAACAATGATCATATAACTGACTACTCACAACTAAGATTTCTTGAAACCGTTGAAAAGAGTCTGGACTATGACAGTTAGTCTATAAAGAGCTATACAATTTCTCTTCCATACAAGCTTGGAAGCTGTTTTGATTCGACCTTAGTTTAAGAAGCATTATTTAAGATATGCATCATCATGGCCTATTACATAAAAGATGATAAACGACAAAAAAGCTTCGTTTATTTTAGATTCTTTCATGTTGATATCATTTATGGTACTTCTCTGTACGTTGGCATGATACAAACTTCTCCTTTTTCTTTTCAAAGCGTGCAAGCAACATAACTACTTCGCAGTCACTTCCCAAACAAGTAATAACAAAGTTTTGAATCTACAGGGACGAACTTATCACGTCTAATTAAATTCAATGTTGAATCGAGCTTAAGAAGACACAATAAATATGCTAACCACGCATACATGTAAAAGATACATTATAAAGAGGATTTTAATCAATGAGGTCCCATTAATATATTTCTAATTTATATACTCTGATCCTATTCAGCTGATTTAACATACTAGTATAATACCTGCCAGCGATGTAGCCAAAAATAAGGTTTATAAATGATGAATAATTTGTACTTTTCAGATGAAAATATGTGTAAACTAACAAAGGTAAGTTGTATAACTATTTATTTTATAAAAAGGAATATTTTTGCAAGTTATTAGATCAATTTCAATCATTCACTGCCTCACTAAAGTACAAGAGATTCAAATGAAATGTACATGTATCTGTTATCCAAGCAAATGTATTTTCTCCATTATGATGAATTTATAATGAATTTTAAATCTGATATTCATTTCAATTTTAAAGTACGTGTACTATATGCAATCATACGGTGTCTTGAGTAATTCTTTTGAAGTTTGCCTAACTGAAATTTATTATGTATTATGAATATTAAATATAATTGTACTACAAAAAATGCATAAGTAATAAAGTAAGCTAGATTACTCTCTAATGGGTCTGGTAATTGAGTCTAAAAACTATTTTCACATTGTTGTAAAAGTACCAAGAGCCTATATGTATTTGACGATAAAAGCGAATTGTCCAAAAGTAAATCCCAAAATTGAAACAGCAATTGATATGAGCTTCACGTAATCGAAGCCTTCTTTAGATGGCTTATCAAAATTTACCAAATTAAAGAGTCTATAGTAAGTTAAATTATAACTGATGATCATTTTCTAAATCAGGATAATTGGTGTGATAAGTATTGAGACAACAATTAACCAGTATCGAAATGACGTAGGTGTAGGTCATAGGACAGTCTTCAACAATGAGTAAAACAAACACCGTATAGTCTGCTATAACAGGCAGACAGCAGCAACAACAAACACCGAATGATAGGGGTTGCTATACACTTCCTAAATTAAACGAGTGCAATGAAAGTATCATTCAAAAAACAATATCATGAGACATGAAAAATATGTCTATGTTATTGTCTAACATGCATGGTACACTTCAAAAATAAAAAATAAAAAACCCAGCTAAAACAGATGATTCTTAGTATTTCTTGTTACACTCGTTGCTGATATATACCATACATTTTATGTCTGTCCACCGTGATTTCCCTCCCGGCTGGCCACGCACAATCCTCATTTCAAAACGTTTAACTGTGCAAGCTGGTGGTTTTTAATTTCTGAAATAAACCTACAGGAGATCGATAGGATAAAAGAAGGAGTTTAGCTCTCACTTTTAATATGACTCGTTTTAAAACTTATTTCATGTGTTGTACATGTATGTTTCTTATGCTCAGACAATGTTTGCGTTTTTATCCGTTAGGGTTTTCAATTTTGAAATTAAGTATATATATTTCTACTATATTTCTTAAAGGTAAATATATACTGATTACAACGTGCATAACTTTGACCCCCAACCTTAAAACTATATTTTAGCAACCAATGATTCAGGAAAAATATTCAAATTTAAGAGCCTAAAAAGAAAAAGCACCGGAACAACCCAACACGAGCATAATACAATCATTTTTTTTTTCTGAAGCATATATATCATAATTTTCAAAGTTACACAACGTTTTTTAAATTGTAGCATTATGCGAGTATTTCCTTTTAAGGTCTTGTGCATTTTTGGCATTATATAAACGACTTACTTGCATATTTTATATGAAGTGTTCAAAGGTTCACTGAGCTCGAGCATTTCGTTGTCATATTTTATGTACTAGGGCAGCTATGCATATTAAAAATTGATCAACCATTGTTCTTTTATTGATAATAATATCAAACATGCTTAATTTGGAAATGACATGGTATAAATGGAATTTTGCACTGATAGTCATGGATTTACCTGTGTTTTATTTTATCAAAACAAATATTATACTTCAATAACATTGATCTTTTAATCTTTGTCATGTATTTTAATTTACATTATTCAACACCCCTTTAACACTCAGATGTTTTAAACAGTCTAATTATTTAAAAGTTAAACAGACCAAAACCAATATACATGTAAATTATTTGGCTTTTTATAATCCCATTTAGTGGCAATGCATTAATGCAAATAAAACGCTGCGAAACCACTTAGTAAATATTTCACATGAACCGAGGACACACTTTTGTTTTACTTGGAGACGGATGTATCCTAAATTTATATGTACCTATGAAGAAAGTTTAAATGTTGTGAATTGACAACGGATGTTTATTTACAAACTATAAATTTAAACAACAATTTAAAAGTTTTAACTTGGTGTGGTAAGCAGTCAATGGCATTTTAAATTTTGAAGTTAACGAATTCGTTATTTTGGTAATGAAGGATTTTATCTATTTGACTGATTTTGAGCAGGTAGAATTTAGGAGACTGCAGGACCAAGTCCGAGATGTTAGTTTCAACCTGCGAAATCGATTTCGGACGTCTGCATATCAGGTAAGATTTTTTATTATCCCCTTTCTCTATGTTGGTAAATTATGTGTTATTTACTTTTACTTGTTTTTCATCTCCGTTTAGCATGAAGTTAAGTTAAGTTATCCTTGTATATGGGAAGAATATTCGTCTACCAAATTAATGGATTAATTAAATTTCAGGTCACGCACGGTTCATTCATTTAAATACATGTCAAGGTTCCTTTAAATGGAAAATGTAACAAGATTATCTTCAGAAATGAATATTCGTGAGAATATATATTGTTTAAATTGTGTAAACAAATACACGTGGACTTCACAGTGTGTTAATTAATCTATACCTCCGTTGCTATGCAAACAAACAAAATGGCGGTCTATAATTTATCCGCGAACACAATGTACAGGTTATAATATTGTTGATAATAGACAAATCACTATTGTTAAGGGGGATTTAAATATATGCTGGTAATATAATGTTCAACAACCATTGACACATTTTAATAACCCAATATTAAATTCGAATAAACAAATATGTGGCGAAGGTGAAAATAGTTCAGAGGCACTTCCGGGTTAACATGATGAAAAGGCACTTTTTCGAACGTGACCTTGGATCATTTCCATTAACTAGATTATAATCTTTAAAATTGAGATAGAAGCCTTAAAAGTTAAGATGCAATAGAATAGAGGACTATAGTGAACAAAATAAATGTTAAATTGACCAAAACTCCGACCAGCGTTTCAATATATATGTGTACATATATTGCAAGACAATGAACTTCAAGACAAAAAGTGTCTACCCATCAGCCATAAAAGAAGAAGCTCCAAGGCACGTGGTCTTGTATTGAATAGGCATTAGAACTAATGACAAGTAACTTCATAGATACTGGCCTATTCCAGGAAATCATGTAACATGTGTAAGCTAACCGAATGATGATATATTATTTCTTCCTAAAAAAGTATGAAGCTTGTTGACGATAGTTGTAAAAAAATGAAAACACCTAAGTCCTAGTAATAATAATCTTTATATATACAAAGTATTTCAATATAAAGACCGAAAAACTAATTGAATACTCGACAAAGGTATATTTTGTTAATGTACCAGCTGACAAAGCAGTCAATAATGGTCTAACAAATACTAAATATGACCACAGCACCGTTATACCGAAAACACAATTATCAAGACACCAAGTTACTAAGATATAAGCTAAAACAATCACCAACAAAATATTGACCTTGGACAGGCTCACCCATGTGAGACGGGGTTAAATTATGGGCTGGTTTTTTTCTTCGAATTCCCACTAATTCGATCTTGATTTCGGAAACTACTAAAAGGGACACAGATCATGTATTAAAAACATTTTAGGAAATGCATTCTCCTGTTAATTCAGTATCAGTATTGATAGTTCGACTGTTTCTGCTCTTTAGTCGGGTTGGTGTCTTTTTGACAACGATTCTGCATTTCAGTTCTCAATTTTATATATTCTTGAAAACGTTTTCAATATAAATTTTTTATTATGCGCTGGTAAACGACTGGCTCTTTCGTTCAATGATTTCTTTTAATTTGAAATTTCACTCTTCGATTAAAGGTTTTAAAGGGAAAAAAATCATACATGATAATTAAATTTCATCTAAAGTTTTCCGGAAGAGTAAGCAGTTCCTTGCTTTCAAAAACATAAATCATATTACTCATACTTGTACTTTTAACGAAAAAGCTTGAATGGCTTTTTTCTGATCATTTTTCTGAATTCAAACTTACTACACTGATACTGAAATATTAAATAAATAAAAGCATGCAATTCCTAGTTCTGCTGCGCCCTGCGCACGCAAAAGCCTTGTAGACCTTGCTTAAAGTGGTTGCCTGTCCATTTACTATCGAGTCGAACTTACTTCACCGCTGAGTAAACAAGAACCATTTAAATAAGTAAAGAATTGAAATACCAATGACCACATTTATTTAACACTTTTACAACAATACATATAAAGTTAATTTATATTGTTTGATCTGTAATAATTTCTATATCAAAGATTTAATCTCTCCATTTACCCAAACAATGAAGGAGTTATGGCATTGGCGGGAGTTTAACGTTTTCTCAACAAACCATAATATCTTAATGGGATAAATCTTAAACTTAATCTGATGTTTTAAATAATTTCAAGTGTACAGTCTTTAGATAACCCTAGTGTGTACTGATACATTCCACTCGGACCTTTATCTTTGTTGTACACGAATCATAAATAAAATTCACATATCAATGACATGACATGGGAACTAAATTAAAAAGGAAGAAGCTTAAATCAATGCGCTTAAAAAAGGTAAGATTAACATTGTCATAGATACATGTATGTATGTAAGGTCAAATATAAGGACGAAATCTTATCTCACGTTGAATGTTCTTTACTAATTTTATAAATTGTTTAATTTTCATTAAAAAAAACCCATTGAGATCAAACGTCAAATTTGATCGGTACTTCGACAGGTTTTGGTTCGTCTTTTATTTTTATTATTTCTTTTTACATGTCACGTGTTTAAAAGATGCATACAATAGATTCTTGCATTTGCATATGGCAATCGGCAATCCTCGGCTGAATCCGTTGCTCTCCTTGCTAGATGAAGGTACGGAATCGGCCGAGATGTGACGAATGTTGCATATGGAACATCAACCGAACAATACTCGAGATTCGAGAAATACCTTATGGGCTCAATGTAAAGAAGTTAGGACAAGGAACTAAGTTGATGAACAAGCTGTGTATATTCGTAATTTGTAGCGATACATATTATAACCCAATATCGATAGGTCCTGATAATGAAACTATCTCTAGATTTTGTATAGAGACATATGCAAGTGGTTAGACGTTTCAAGTATACCAACAACGCTACATGTGTCGAACATTTGACACAGCAGTGAAAAAATCCAGAGCGATTTACTTTATAAATAAGCACTTGTCACTATGCTTAAATTTAAAAATTTTATAAGTTTTAAAGCAGGTCGATAGTTGATCAATATCATATATACGTAAATAATATTTTAGAGCATGAAACAGTATATTTGAATGAAAACTTTAAAATATGAGGCAATGAAAAAGAGCTAACATTTCGAGCATTACAACCCTGTCATGTTGCGTCTCTATCTGCCTGTCTCACACAAAACGTATACCTTTCTATTTGACAAATCAAATATTTAAGTAAAACTTTAATATGAATAAAGGCTGCTATAAAGACACATGCAAGTTTACTACTGACACTTTCTTTAAAAAATAAAGATGGCTGGTCATGCTGACCCCCTCCCCCGAAAAAAAGTTCTTGTACACTTCTTCAAAGTTCTTTCACTGAGCAACGCGATACATATTATACGCCGAAGGACAGAACATAGACAGCAAGAATTGTAATC
The DNA here is from genome assembly GCF_965363235.1 of Mytilus galloprovincialis. Classification (NCBI taxonomy): domain Eukaryota; kingdom Metazoa; phylum Mollusca; class Bivalvia; order Mytilida; family Mytilidae; genus Mytilus; species Mytilus galloprovincialis. The sequence goes on along the minus strand of NC_134843.1, from coordinate 41,710,745 downwards.
TTTAAATTTAAAGAAATGAAAATCAAACTAATATTAACTCCAATTAAGTAACTAGATTAGACGTAATTTTTGTATACAGCGTGACGCCTTGTGTATATTAAATCATTTAATCCGATTATTTTGTAAATAAAACATAACAATCAAAGCCTTTAAAAAGAATACAATTACGGTACCAGGTACAACGAAAGAAGAATGTATCATCTTAAGAACAAGACTAAATTTATTAATTAAGCAACTTCAAAATTCGTGATTTGTGTTTTTTCTACCTGGAATTAAGTTGATCAACATTTAAGTACTTTATTTTGTATACCTGTTCGAAATATTCAAAACAGGCTATACTATTGCCTGATACTATACAGAATAATATATCTATTCCAGTGCACTAAATATATCACATACTTTATTTGGATGCATGTGTATTGATCACTATGTTTAGTACTGTCTGGTGTTTGTATGTCTGTTCTGTGTATTGCACTGTCTTATACATATATGAAATAAGCATTTATCTTTTACTTGTGTTTTAAGTTGATCATTATGTTTATTATGTTTGAAAATGCGCAGTAATACATGTTTTGTTTTTCGTTTTGATCTGTCTTTGCTTTTTGAAAGTGTGTACTGTGTTTTGATGTATATATAGTTTGTTATTTTTAGCTCTATTAGTTTTTAACTTTAAATGTTTTTAGCTCTTATTTTTATCATACTCTAAAATGTAAAAACATACAATATACAAGACATATAAAAAAGAAAAAAAGTAGAAAGAAGGGGAAAAAAATACAGATGTTTATTCCATTATAAATTATGGTGTATATCGTTTAAATGTTCGAACTGTGGTAATGTTTTTCCCCAATGCTTCCAGAGTCTGAAAAGACAAAAACAAATGAATTATATCGTACATTATCTCGTAAAACATGATTGTTACATTTAAAAAAAAACTATATATATAAAAAAAAATGTATATCTTTATTTCAAGAGCTAGGTATGACGAGTCAATAATGTATGTTGTACAACTGTCAACGTGTATTTGTTCCACCTTATATAAATGTTGCACTAGAAACTGTTCCTGTTGAAACAAATATTCTATACCAATTATTCTGTTAGGAACATATACTGTAATATTTATTCCAGTGGACATAATATTCCTGAAAACGTTTTCCATTTGGAACTTATATAATGAAGGAACATTTATTTCGTATATATGGGAGACCTTTTTTAATTTGTGTATCTTATTCTTATATTTAGAATTTATAAGCGCTACAATAGGTTGTCACATAGTCTTGATATTTCCTCAAAGTCAGAAACACGTAATTTTACTTGAACATCATTTGAGCCTAGTAAATACAGCACCAGTATCAAAACAAACAACGTTACAAAATGTTTTTTAGGAGCGGAGGGATTTCACACCTAAAACGCTAACATGACTGTTTATAAGCCTGGAGAGTTGTCTCATTGACACGCATACCACATCTTCTTATATCTATATGCAAATTCTTACGATTGTCATAGTGTCGTCATCAACACGTGACCGTGTTATTTTCGATTCCACTTCGCCTGGTTTTAGACCTTTTTGGTAATGTACTAGATCATCTCCTTCCACAGCAAAAGTTGACTGAAAAATATCACCATAAAAACCGTTAGTTTCTGTTTAAAATTTTAAAGAGGTATCGGAGAGGAGTGTGCTTTGTTTTACGTTAAAAGTACGAGATTTATGTTGACTTATATTATCATATCACCCCTTTATATTTTTTTTCTTTCATTTTTTGAATCAGCATGAACAGCGATACAAAGAAATAGTAAATATATTGCTTTTTTCTGTTTGAGAATGCTATGGCTTTTGCATGGTCATCTGGTTTCAGCTTATGGGTAAAAAACGGCGCTTAAAATTTTCACATTCGCACAATTTGAAGTGTTTGAAATACACTATTTCATCTCAAGTCAAAGGATTAAAATAAATTTTATAACCACAAAATTTAATACTTTTAAGAGTAATAGATAAATAAGTAAATCGAAAAGCATTAAACAGACCTGTTTCATACATATATTTAACTGTTTTACGATAGTTTTATTCGTTTTTATTAGACTGAACAGTTTATGATATGCTAATCTGTTTGTTTGCATAATATATACAATATATGTAAGTAATTTCGACAACCACTGGAAATGTGACCATGGGAAACGATGATTTTTCTCACATTGCATAAGGAAACCAATTTGGGGTTGAACATTTTATGGACTTGGCTCATTGTTGAAGGCCTTAAGTTATCATATTCAATATTTTATTTATCAACAATTCATAAAAAAAAGAATATTAAAGAATAAGGATCACATTATCCAAAACATATTGAATAGAAGTCATTGGAGAGAACTGATGAACCCAAACATTTTTTCAAGAGGAATTCTGATGTAAACACAGATTGACGAGTACCTTTTTTCCTGAACTTTATTTACAATGTGAAGTGATCAACCGTTATAATAAAAAGGTCTGTAACAAAACCTGTCAGTACCAAAGTACGACCCATGAACTGAGCTGAGGAATTTCAAGCTTGGTTCTGTTCTCTATTTATTCCATTGTTTTATTTAGTATAAATACCAAAGGGTAAGGTTGCAGCACACTTTGTGGTGTATTAAACTTTCTTATGGGAGTCGCTGTTCTTTCCATTCACTAAATGTATACTTGATCTTTTTTTACCATTAGCTCTAAAAGTTCTTAATATTAAGGTTTGTACAACTTTTCCGGCCTCGACAAATTGAAGCTAAACGATTCATCTCGTATTTTTTATTTGTTGAACGGCCGAAATTTGGATCCTTTTTAACGGTTTTCATAGACCCTTTATTGCTTACCTTGCAAAATTGGTATTGGTTTAATATCGTGGCTCGCAAACGGTGACTTGCAGATTTTTAATGTCTCGTGTATTGGCTTTGTGTACAGTTTTTCATTTATATTAAAGATTCATACCACATTTCGTGTATATATGCTTTTTCGTATGAGCTGACCATTTTACTGTTGTTTTCCCCCTTTTATCTTATAATGTGCTATTGCAAGTGTGTTTTTTTTTACTCACTTTTGTGCATTCAGAGTTTTCGTGGTCTACTGTCAGTAATTTGTTGGTGTCCCTTATCTGATATCTCATTACATTATACATAGCCGCGGTATCTATCTTGTAACATTTATGTTGAATCAAAGCTTTATTCAAGTTCATTGCAGTACATATACACATAAATTGCATTAGCATAAAACATATTTTATATTCCCATTCAAATATTGACAAAAAAAAATATAAAGCGGTATTAAAACCAATCGATTAACTTTCCCAAAGTTGATTCCTCAAAAAGACTTTTGTCGAATAATAAATCAAACACACCGTTTAAACAACGTGCGAAGACATCGAAATATTGTTTGATTTAGATTAGGGCGAGATAATGGAAACTTGAAAATGTTGATACAATGAGTTTGCTTGTATTATATATTATCCATAAAAACGATCTTGTTTCCTCAGGACTTGTAAAATATAACATTTAAATATATCAAGATATAACGATTTAAGATAATGTCATTTAAAGTTTTGTGATATGAATTGGCATTTATTTATCAGTACAAGATTTGAAAATGAGGTATTGAATCTAAATAGCATAACCACCCGATAAATGGCTTTTGATAATATTAACGTCATAAACACGTAACATTTTTTTTTCATTGGATGAAAAACAAATGGCAAAGACACATTTATGCATTGTATGATGGTATCGGACAGACAATTTTCTGTTATTAAATGTAATTATGATTTTCATCTGGAATGAATTTTTAACGTTCATTTTAATTGCATGATTTGATTTAACTTTTAAAATCAATAAGATAACATGGCTTCAGATGCAGAATAAAATTAGTGAATTGAATTTAATTTTATAAAAAACCACATGGAGGACATAGAATTCCAAGTTTCAGTAAAGCAGACGACACTGTGCCCAAAATAAAAAGGAATTAAAACAGCAGCCCAAAAGCTAGAAATAAATAAAGTTGTATGAGTTTCCTATTCTTTTGTTTGGGGTGACACTCAAACGGAAATCTATCTATATGCTCCTGGTCACGAGATCATTTCAGAACAAATTTTTCAAAAAATTGTTACAAGCAGAACGGCCGGGAATCCGTATGTGGATGGCGGGAGGAATTGGGTGGCGATGGCGCCAATGTTTTTCCCCTAATATTTCACTGCCGCGATTCTTGATAGTAAAGCCAAAAGTCTAAATGATACAGATTTCGCGAATTACCTTTACACATCCAAAAGACTTGTTACTGTAATAGAACTGCTAGTTTATAAGTTTTAAAGTTCAAAAAAGAATTTTACCTTGCATTTTCTGCCATCCAATGTTGTTTCGTCGAACTCTTCTCCAAGTTTGAATTTAAGATGAGCATTCTTGAATGTAGATGTTATTAAAAGTTCCCATAATTCATCGGTCAGTTTGATTTCTTCGCAGCTAGTTATACTGTTTCCTACTTTTCGAAGTATTATATTCACACCTACATGTATATAGTTCAATGATAAACAGCAAAATGTAACAAAACATGCAAGCATTGTTAACCTTTGTGACCTAAACAGTAATGGATATTTACAGAAGGAAATCCTTGCTTATCTTCAAACATACGTTTTAACTCTTCGTGTTGCTCAGTTTTAGTCACGGTTCTATGTTGTGTATTATATCCGGTTGTTTGTCTTTCGAACTTTTTTTCGTTATTTACCATTGTGTTTCCGACTTGTTAGTTTGTGTACTGGTATCCCTTTGATATCTTTTGCCTCTCTTGTTTATGGGATTTTAATTATTGAATAAGACGAATAACTCATTACCATTTAGCAGATAAGGCTTCACTTTTCCAAAAAAACATTAAAAGTGTTAAGAAATTTCCATCATAAGATTGGAATAAAAGAGCACTATTATAGGGAACATGATATATGTATGTGGTTAAGCCTTTTTGTGTTGCATATTTGATGGCTAATTCTAAATACCGGTATTCACGTTAACTTCCCATTTTACTACATTTTCGGATACAGATTAATGGAGGCTATATTTTATATAGTTAAGCTGGACGAATTGATGTTGGATGTCCAAAAAGCACGCGTGTGAATACCCCTGCTATTGGGTTTCCATAAAAAAAAAGGAACATTTTGATTTTTGAAAGTAGTAAATGTTCAAGTTCAAACAAAAAAGTTATACGTTCCTACACAATTTCAAAGATGTAAATATACAATTTTAGTAATACCCATCATTTTCATATAGTCATCCCATTTGCCGTCACTGCTGTGAAGTTTCCAGTGCCCTAAAAGTTTCGTCATATCTGCAATTAAGGAACGATTTAGACGGTTTTGCTACTCGTGCATCATGTGAATTGACCCAGGATACGAATTCGCATGATGCAGCGTTAAAAAAATCTAAAAAATATTTTTTTTCCCATATCAACACATTTTAACATCAAGTTGTTTGCCTTATATGCTCATTTATTTACTAACAGTATGCACTGAAATAATTGTGATCACTTGTGTGTTTTAGCAAGTAAATCTTGTGCCTGGAAAGGTAAGCGCAACACTGATAGAGCATGTCTGACTGTAAGACCGCATGCGCGGAACTAACTTTATTTTCTGCTACCAACACGAACATTTAATACATTGTGTGAATTCACCTATTTTAACCTCTTTTGTTTTAGTTTTCCCCAATTTTATCTTTTGTTGTTGTTTATATATATTTCATCATGATTAATTATTATTAAAATCGCCTGTGTTATTAAGTTTTCTTTTTAGATATACATGTACTCGATTAACAAAAAAGCCATACACTAATGAAATAAAAAGCTTTGATATTCATTGAAATGTGTTCCGAAATTTTAATGGTAAGATAGTGCCCAACTTAAATGGGTTTTTTTTGTAGCGATCCTTTAGCTATATGTAAACTCTTACCTCCAGTTAAACGTATTGGAATGCTTTTAATAAAAAAAAATCCTTGAGACGTTTTAAACAATTTTTACAACTTTGTATGCACACCCTTTAGACCTATTTTATCTAATCAACATCTCATTAATTTTACAAGTTCATACTTACAATCGATTTATCAACAATCTTGAACTTTGATTATTTATGACTAGTAGTTTTACAGTAGCACATGCTTATTTCTCGTGGCTTTTTAAACATGAATGAAAAGTTTGAAAATTGGATGATACATAATTTGACGAACTTCTAGTATCTTCCGGCACTCCCATATTACTTATAATTTAGTCTAAATTTAAGACTGGAAGGAATGTGCCTATTGTGCCTATTGAGAGAATCGTTACCCGAGGGTAAATTTTCGGGCTTGTTTGAAATTATAGGTTTATACGGGCAATGCTTATCCTTGTCACAGACAACTTCAATCGATTTATACTAGATGTTGACCGGGATTTTAATTCTTGCATGATCAGTGGTGTTTCGATTTTCTTACTCACCCACCAAACTTGCAACTCATACAAAAAGTTATGAAAACGCTAAATCAGCAACGAGACAAAGTTAGACAGGCTTAGCAGCTAAATATTTAACACAAACGCTCCCCCCCACCCACCCCCAAAAAAACAGTATCTATAAACATGTATAAGAGATTTTCGATTACAATTGACGGCATACAGATATAGAACGAGGCGGATACAAATATGAATATTCATGCATCTTTACTTGTTTTTACAGACTATAAGGAATGAGTATTATGGTTGATCAAGGATTTTGCAAAAGTGGATCTTGACCTCATATCGTTAAAAGTGAAATTTGTATTCTTTTATTTTTTTTCTCATTTTGTTGCAACAATTTTTGCTTCATCATAAAACGGTTTGTCCCACCTAAATCCCCCCATTGAGCTATAAACAATTCACGGATTTAAATCATGACCGGGATAGTAGTCTTTGTTTAGACTACTGTCATTATAATGTGTGCAGTGTGAAAGACATAACATACAATGCCCTGATATAATTTCAAAATCTGTCCATGTTATGTAAATATTCGATGTTATCCGCTTCCAATTAAAATATCGATTACAGTATTTGCATTATACGTGTCAGTTATAGAGTTCATTCAAGGACGTAAAGTGACCATGCCGTTTTGTCTGAAATGATATCAATACATTTATGTTAACCTTTATGTAAACTCGACCTATTCCAATAAACTTTTGTGCTTTGATGACAACAGCACAAATGGAATTAGATTGTTCTTTCCGCTGAAAAGCCCAGGGTCTTTATAACTTGTCTTCCATTGGTCGCGGCGCCAGCCATTCCCTAGCCAACTCCCAAGACAATGATGAATTGAAATATGTTTGAAAGGTTAAAGACGTTGTATGATATCTTCACCTAAATATAAGAAACTCATAAAGACTTTGGACAATTCTTGCTGTTGTGTTTAGACCTTATTGGTTTAAGAAGAAGAAACATGGAGAAATGAGCTGGTAATCTTCAACCGTTAATCGCCTGATGTTTTATGGCATTTTAGTCATCTTATGTATTTTTGCAGTTAAATATGCAGCAATTTACAAAAACAATGTTTCCTTAGTCCAAATATTGAATTCACTATCAGTTTTCGCGATATCTATGATTATATTTGACCATGAGTTTGCTCCGTTCCGAGTATACTCTGACATACCAGTCCCTCAATGAAAGAAAAAAAAGTACATAATCATAACTTTATGAATTGTTCATCACCCCGACGCCGACCCCGCAAAATAAGCGTACATAAGTTTGCCTCCTCCAAATTGTTTAAAAAAACCCAATACGTTACTAACATGAACGGTACCATTTTTCTGCACTTGATGCGCATTTCGACATTCAATGTCTCTTCAGTGAAGCTCGAGGGCAAAATATATGAAAATTCAAAGCTTAGACCATGGATTTTTATGTCATAGAAAAAAGAACCTGGTCAAATTCTGACAAACATAGTAGCCATAGTATTAATATATGTGTGATGTGGTGTATTTGTTTACCCTATTTGCACTGGTGCATTATTTATAGAAGACAACTTTTTTTTCATGATAGGCAACCCGTAGTTGTTTAGTTCGATCGCGAAAAGGACCTGTGAAGTATCTTTGACGTCATGAATTCTATAATAAAACAACACAAACCTATCGTTAGGACGTTCTTAATGTGTGATGCTATTCCATAAATACTAGCAATGTGTGTTAAAATAGATTTAGACTCCAAAAAGTAATAAATTTCCATTACGAAGAAAATATATTACATAAAACATGGGCTTAATGTAGTAAACAAAGTGGTTGAGTCGTTAACATAACCTTAAAAGAAGACGAAAAACAAAATTGCATCAATTTAGTATGTTGCAGCCAAGACATGCGAGAAAGCAATTTCACTGTTGACAAAGCAGAACTAGATAAAACGTTGTTCAAAGATAATAAAATATCTCTTTTTTAATTATAACTAATGTTCTTGTTAACAACCAATAATTATATTATCAAAAGAAATACTTTGTAAACGGAAGCGAAACTGACAATTATGTCAGGTTGTCACGATAAACATGTATATTTTAGTTCTTTGACAGGTGCTTCAGAGATAATTATTGATTACAAAAAGGTTTATTCCTTTTATAGATCATCATCTGTTCAGCAATTTCCATGGTAACGGATAATGATCAAATCATAATCCAGAAATTCAAACAAGTCTACGTTGATGTGAATGACTGCGTTTATTATTGTATAGTTGGAATGTCATTGCATTATTAATAATTCATCTAGGAAATTATGATTGCTTACTTTAATATATTTCTGTTTTGTTCCAGTAAGTATATTATGAATATTTGATTGCTATATGTAAAATTACTGTATTGTTTATATATCTTGATAACATTGCTCGACACAATTGGTAAAACAGTCTCATATTTTTACTTCTGTAGAAATTATACCAACAACCTAATCCAACGCCGTTGGAAAATGCCACACAATTATACAGAAGTCAGCTAGCTGCTAGTTTACGTGCTTTTAAACCGAAAGAGTGGCCACCTTTAAATTCACAGGAGTTAGAAACTTCATACCTGAGGTGCAAACCAATCAACTGCCAAAACGACAGGTAAGAAACTGATAATTCTTTTATGTTTCTCATCATTTCAAATACATTCGAAATTAAAAAAATGATATCATAATTCAGAAATTTAGCATTACGATAGATTGAATGCACATCTAATTGCAAATGCAAATACAGGATGCTTGCATATTTAACATGCAGTAAATTATTACTCGACTGTATGTTTTGCAAGTGGAAAGGAGTAGGTCCAGTAAGACCCCTTTTCGGCCCCAAAATATAGCAGTTTTACAAAATTATTAAAATGTAAACTTTTAGTTATTTATTGGACAGTAAAATGCTTCTGCTACATAAATATGGGCTGTTTTTGACTATACAATGCACATATATCGGGTAATATTACCATTAAGTCATGCTAAATTACCGAAATCTTCACAATTCTAGCATTTTAGCATTTTAGTTAAATTTTAGACGGTTTTCGTGTAAAACGAAAGTGGCCGCATTCCCTGTTCATCCTTAATAGAGGGGGGGGGTCTTAATATTGAAATGTCAGTTGTATTTTATGATAATACATAACATATATAAAGGTTGAGGATGAACACGGATGCGGCCACTTTCATTTTTGACAAAAACCATCTGAAAAGTGACATTTTTGGGCATATTTGGTAGATTTTTCATATTTTAGCTTGAATCTGTGCGTTTTTTATTACTAAATCAGTTAAAATCGTTCACATAAACCATCTGATTCAAATAAAATAGACACTTACATGTGAGTGTTTAAAAAGTGGTCAAAATCTTTCGTCAGATGAACCTGAAATTTGAGGCCAAAATCGGCCCTTACCGGACCTACTCCTTTAGACAGCAAAATCATAAGGGACAATTCAAATCACCAAACAAATTATTAACCAATCGGTTCTTGTCCACATACACAAAGAGGTACGCTCACAACAAGAGGCATTGAAGTCAACAGTCCTTTTCTGTCTGGGCGTGTATGCGTATTTATACATCCCACAAAGCCAAATGTACGCGATCCAAATTAAATGGCATTATAAAAATAAAAGGCAGAGATAGAAATGAAATTTTGTTAGATATAGGACCACGTCAAGGGTATTAGGAGAAAGAAGATTTTTGGATACCACATAAACCAGTTATAGAGAATAACTTGATTGAAAAAGAGGGACGAAAGATACCAAAGGGATTGATTGAATGTTGTTTGCTTATCGTCCAGCGACAAATATTTTATGCATGTTCAGAACGAGAGAGTACCCCTGATGAATTTAAAATAGTACAGGAAGGGATAGCTAATTTAAAAGAGAATGAGAGATGCATTTAGCGCACAGCGACAGTTGTCGGGAATTAAATTTAACGGGGACATAAAATCAAAAATGAAAAGATTGAGGTATCAAGTACATTGTCAAAATGATAAGCCGATAACTGAATGTTCGATACTTTTAATGAAAACAAGTTCAGTTGACTATTATATGTAATATTGCTGGAAAAAAAATCTATTTATGTCTGTGCATCATTGTTGCATTGCATTGGTCATTCAATTTTAATTTCATTCTCATTTTCAACGCTATCATATACTAGATATATGTAATGTAATATACAATATGGAAGTAGTCTATTCTATAGAACTCGTCAATCGATAAATCTATATCTATGTCATAATTACCATAATAGTCCCAGATGGCTAATTGTCGTCTAACTAGTGAAGTGAATTATCAGATACTAAATACCTTTTATTAGTTAATTATAATATAAGCATACCTGTAAGTAAGCTTATAGTTGAAGTGTACATGGCGTGTTTCTAGAATAACAACCAAAACATTAATATTACAAACTCAAGTTTCGTGTAGACACATGAATAAAACATATTTACACAGCATCAATCTCATTAGTATTCGAAAAATTTAAACGTATAATTGCTCCGAAAGAGTTTTTTTTAACATTAGTTGTGACAAACAGGTTTTTCAACAATAAAACGGCATCAACCCAAAAAGGAAAACACTGAAAAAATGCCCGAAAGTAAACCCGAAAAATGTAGACTCGTGTGTCCATGAATGAATAATATTCTCATTAATATACAACCGATTGCCTATACATGTATAGATGATGCGGAAAACATATTTTATTTATTTATTAACAAAATGTATTTATTTTTCGCAGATTAATTAAACTATTAGACTCTTTGCCGTTATTAGTACATTTGTAAGTTTAGTTTTTTCTGCAATGCCATCGAACTATATGCACCGACAGAGGAAATGGGTTTACACATCCACGGTGGCTTCATTAGAACAATCATTTGGTTTCACTTCATGGCATCTTAAGCCGAACAAGCACTAAAAAAGCACTTTATTGTTTTGTGCAGATTACTTGGGGTATATTGTATCTTCAGATGACACGACTGCGTTCTGTTATTTATATTATTATTGCAAGAGACCTATATTTTCAAAAAAATGTACTACTGAAGAATGAGTTTTGTTTCAATGACATTTAAACTACATTGTAATCTGAATTGGTAATGTAAAATAAAAACATGGCAATGAATTTTATTATCACCTCTATCGTGAAATTCAGAAATGTTTTAACATAATTTTGATATTAGATATCTTTCGCTTGTACTTTTTCAGTCATTCTTCTCCGCCGACCAGATGTTCTGCAAGATCAAGACCAAAATCCGTTCCACCATCTGCGTTTAGAAATAGAGCACAGCCTAAACGATCAGATACCCCTACTGATGTCAGACCGGGTAATTTTGATTCCCTAAACCCACGTGTATTATCGCATTTACTTAATGATACATTGACTACGTCTTCGTATGGAGAAATTGCAGCCACCTATAATCAAAATGGCGATGAGAGTTCATCGAAAACTAAGGACACAAAAGATGACGACGTAAGTACAAGTGGAATTGAAAGCAACCCGACAGACGACACAAGCAGTAGTGATGACGAAGACGATAGCGATTTTGAACCTGAAGTAGATGAAAACCGATTAGCTCCGGAGCTGTATTTAAGACCGGAGAAACTGGATTCATTATTGTTGCCCGATTCTGCAAAGGGCTGGAGAAAATTCGATTTTGATGCAGACAATGTAAGTTATCCATATTATCCGTTTTCCAATCCATTACCTGAATCGTTTCGTGAATTAGATATGCGGCAGATCGCTCGTTTAAAATGGAATTGGCGAGATCAAACTCGACAAAGGTCACGCGAAAAAGGGGTCGATGACATTCTTGACAGAATGGTTGAGTTAGAACGTCTTCAGATGGAAACGGAGGACTGGGAACAAAAACGGTCTGCACAAATCAATAAACGATATTCCAAGAGGGCAATGAGTGCAAAAGTTCCTCGTGATAAACGATGTTGTGGTAAATGTTTACAACCTGCATGTACTGGAGATTGTCCCGAAAAGTTCGTGCAATCTGAAATTTGTGAGCTTTGTCGGCAGCAGTTTTGTGTGAAATCTTGTGCGGACACAAAATATGAACAACGCATGCGTCAATCCCGATTAGACGATAAAATTCCTGTGCCAAAGACCCCAAATCCTAAATATTGTAAAAGTTGTCAAACAAAACACAACGCTAAACTAGTTAATGCAAATAATATTGTTCTAGGCAGACCTAAATCATGTAATAGTACGTATAGTCGTGGTCAAGCTAGTAACAAACCAAAAGACTATCGACCTCGTTCTGATACGCCGGTATCTATAGACATGTTTCAGGAATTTGATAAACTTGGAATTGATGCACAACAACCGGTTCGTCCAACAACAGCGAAAGTGCAACGACCGAGGAGTAGAAACTCTTCATTTCCTAGCAAATCATTTTACTCTCAAAGAAGAGACTCATTGACAGAAGCTGACAAACATAGATTCAAAAAGAAATCCCAGAAAAATAGTAAAGTGTTAGTTCGACGACCAAAAACAGCAGTATAGTTACTGATAGTTGAAAATAATATGTGTTTAAATTGTTAAATCTTAATAGTTAGTTAATAAGATATATCTAGTGAAAACATAATCACTGTTTTACACATTTTGTCATCCTCAGTAAAAGGAGTAACAAAAAAGAAAAACACAAAAACAACGGTCAACAAGAACCCCCCTTTTTAAAAAATAAATAAATTTGAATTGCAAGTACAAATCTAACTAGTATTTACCTGTTGCGCATTGTGTATGTTAGGATGTGAACAACATCTTTTGGTTTTCCATCACATGTACTAGAACATATATATATATGTTTCAGGTTAGGGCGAAGGTTGGTACCTATTAAAACGTTTAAATCTGCTGAATTTGTTTGCACCTGTCCTAAGTCAGGAACGTGATGTTCAGCGGTTGTCGTTTGTTGATGCGGTTCAAAAGTGTTTCTCGTTTCTAGTTTTATTAGAGCGTTGGTTTTCCTGTTTGAATGGTTTTACCTTAGTATTTTTTTAGGGCCCTTGTTTCTTGGTGTGAGCCAAGGCTCCGTGATGATTGAAGGCCGCACTTAGACATATAATTGGCACTCATACCACATCTTCTTATATCTATATTTGTTCTACGTAACCAAATAAACGAAGCCCTGAGCGCTCATGAGAATTGCCAATTAATTCATTATTCCAAGAAATTAGCAATAAAAACAGGAGAAAAAAATAGTAAACAAAAGAAAATGAAACAATATATTTTGTACATTCATATTTAGGTAACATCTCGAAAAATAACATGTCCGGTGTGAATATTTTATTGGTAAAATTAACGAAAAAGACCAGACGATAAACAACAGTATACAAAACACAACATAAAAAACTGAAGACTGATCAATACGAACCCCATAAAAAAACGGGGATAATCTCGGGTGTTCCGGAAGGGTAAGTACATCCTGCTCCACATGTGGCATCCATGTTGTTTCTCTACAAATTCAGTTATACGAACTCTAATTCTGTAGGTGACATTCGTGAATGAGAGGTTGGGATTGTTGTTATCGATCGTTCGTCGCTTTAATATTATTTGTTTTTTAAACTTCTGGATGAATCTTTGTTTATATTTGATGCCTAGCAAACCAATCCAAACTCTCGAAAAACTTATACCACAGTCTTTAGAAAACCTGTGGATGAATATGTTAAATAGAAAATACAAGAATTTGAAAAATAATCGTCATTTTTCTAGTAATAATTTGGTGAAATGAAGACGTCTAACACCAGCGTTTATTTAAGATGTTTTTTTTTTTTAAATTTAAAAACAAATTGGTAAGGTAGAAAATTCAAAGATTGAACTAGAGATTTTCGTTAAAACAGTCGCACGAATATGCTTATCATGGTACCGTTAACGCTCGACAATGTCTATTTGAAAAAGGTTATATGTTGGACGGATCTAAGTCGTCTTTGAAGAACATGATTGTTGTACATTTTGATAAGTTTTAGTTGTTGCATTGCTGTCTTAATGTCATATACATTCTACATAACGAAATTTCCATACCAAGTCCGGAATATGACAGTTGTTATCCACGGGTATGATATGTTTGAGCTTTTGATTTAGCTATTTGATTAGGGACTTTCCGTTTTGAAAAATCCTTGGAGTTCGGTATTTTTGTGATTATACTTTTTCCATATACACCCCATCTTTTTTTTCAACTCAAAAACATATTTAAAATTAAAAAAAATAAAAACTTGTTTTCTTCCCGAATCTTCGCCCACGCTTCGTATATTGTTCTAGCCTACATTTATTCTCAAAACAGAAACAAAAAACAACGAGAAACTTGTAATTTTATCTTTATATACTTGGTAGTATGAGGCGTGTTCAGACGTTTAATCACAGAAAATCTTATTTAGCACATACAAAGCAAATAAATGAATTAAAAAAAATATATGCTATTGTTTGATCTCATTGATAAATGAAAAATGTTGAAAGAGATCACAAAAGGTAATAAATGCATTAAATGTGTTACCACTTCACAACCTATACTATTGTGAAGAGAGAGACATATCTCTTGCACGTTACAGACACCCTTGTAGATTTCGAAAAAGAGCAGGCTAATGCCGCTACAAGGTAGCACTCGGACCCGCAAAGTGGAAAGGGATTAATAATAATCTTTATTGCAAAATTACACCACTAATGGTCAAACAATCCAAACAAACAAATATATACATTTTAAAAACAATGCAATACAATGAAATACAATACAACATAAAATAAAAGAACGTATTTTAAAAGTTCAATTATAAATTTATGTATAACACACAATCACGAGTTTGTCTGACATGGGTCTGACCCCCTCAGTTCTAAAGACTGCTTAATGAAGACTCCAATATGACAAACAAGTTCAGGAATGGGTTAAAAATGTGTTTTAGTTTACTAAATTCATCAAGATGTTGAAATGATGGTACATAGTCTTTCAGATAAGCCAAAAAATTCGACCGCAATGATATGTTAATGTCACAATACATATAAGTTGCAAAACTTGTTTCCCAATCCACTATAAATAATTGTGTTTAAATTAACCTTCTATTGTTGGTCAACTACATTCAGGATCTATTTATTTATGGTATTTGTTACTACGGCTACTAATATACCAACAACAATAACGCACAAAACTAGCACTACAGACAATGAACAAGGCATTGCACAAAACGTTTTCTGCGGCACTCGATACGTATGGCTCAGACCCAGTAATTCTTTAAATGGCCCAACACAATCAGAATCCAATGTGTCAAACTTTTTATACATTCCTTTTAAATCCTGGAGCATGTTTCGAAAAGCACTCTCAGCTTGAAGAAATGTATCCATACTTAATCTGCTATATAGATTCTTTTTCGACTTGTTACAACCAAAAGTACAATTAAGGAACATTTCATGAACCCATGGATTTCCGTAGAAAAAATGGGGAAGATTGCGATTTTCAATGCACAATTCAAGAAATTGCAGAAAATATCCAAGTGCTTCTTTTACTCCTGACAGTGACTTAGTCTTGCTTGGAACAGTCAGTAGAGCAATACAATGAAAACATACGTTTTTCAAGTAGTAGGAAACAGCAACTCGATGTAATTGATTTGTGTTACGACGATTTGATTTCATCCAAGCGACATAAGATTTAACGATACGACATGCGGTCATCAAGTAACGTTGACTTGGATTTCTGCGTCCAACGTCAATGATATGTTTTTCATATCCACAAGTAGATTCCCGCCAGAGATATTCATGGTCAACTGTCCGTTCAGATTCGTCTAATCTGTGTGCCCATTTCATCACTCCATAGACTGTACACGTCATTTCCGAATTGGCATAAGTGACTCGATTTACTGTAAACGGATTGGGAACATAATCCGTACGTAACACCAATGAAGGAACAAAATCAATATCCAGCGTTGGCAAATGTCCATAATTTGCCTGGAACGATTCATTTAGACCTTCCAAAGTGACATTACTGTATAGATTGGAAGCATATGATATTTCTCTGTCTAGACTTATACGTATCGGGAAGGTCGGTGGATTAACAGAACGACGAAATGTATAAACAGTCCTATCACCGTACGGTAACTGCTCATATACTTGTTCTCGAGTTTTGTCAAGTATCGATTTGAAAACTTTTTCCTGTAAGTTTTTTGTATTTATGAAATAACTTGAATAATACGAGCCTGTTTTTGTGAAAATCTCATTCCGTTTCAACCATGGATAGTTTCTTAGCAAATATTCTGGGTTTTCAACTCGTAATTTTATTAGCTCGACCATTTCCTCTCCAGAATAATCGTAGACCGGACATTCTGTTACTTGCATGCCTTCTATTTCAAATTTAACTAAACAGTCAAACTCCAAGGCGTCATTAACTCTCAGTCCTTCCCTTGCACTTCCTTGTCTTACATTGCCATGAATAATTAGCCCTTTAAATTCCTCCCGTGCGTACTTTTTTAATCCGTCCAAAACTGTACCAAGAACGGAATCGGCTGCAGAGCTATGGACATCCCACTTAGAATTACTTATATTTATGTCTTTAAGATATCTATCTTGTAAAATTCGTCGCTGGAGATCATCTTCACCTGGGCCTACTGTAAAGACAGGATACCGCCAAGCATTAAGGTCATCTCCAATTTTTTCGTTAGTCGCCATGTAAAACACCTAAAATAAAAAGAAATCAAGAACTTAGATAAAAATAAAACTAGAAGGTTTAAAACGATATTCATGCACTCGTCAATACAATAATTATAAGAGGTTATTTCTTAAATTATCCTTCAGCCAATAACCATACGTCTCATGACTTTCAAAAGGCAATTACCGGACACCAGTGATCGTTGTAGTCAATCAACATAGTCGTCTTGAGATATTTTTCCTTGTTGAAGCAAAATATTTCATTTGATTACTGTACTCAAAACACCTTATACAAATGAATGTTCCTTCGTTGGTTTGATCGCTATTACATTGTGTATTGGTCATTTTTTTTTTTTTTTTTACAAAGCACATATTATGTCCGCAAATTGAGTCATATCACTATAATAATAATAATAATAATAATATCTTTATTTATAGAGAGTAACTCATTTGGATTACACCAATTTTCAATAAGGCTCTCTTAATACAATAATAATTACATTACAAATAAACAATGCATCAATAATAATGGTAAATAAAATGAAATTCAAAACAGTGTGGCTGTGGTCATTGATTGACACATTAAATTCATCCATTGACTGGGACAATTTACGTGAACGTTTGTCTGTAACGACCACTGTTCACGACGTACCTACGATAGACGTTTAAACTGTGGGGTCACCAAAGGTTTCTTAACGCCTTTAATTATAAAATAATTCGAAAAATTAATCAGGAATAACCTTTATGTTTTGATTTATATAATTGATATAAATCAAAACATCGTGTTATTTCTGATTAGTTTTTCGAATTACTTTATTAAGGTGTTGAGAACCTTTGGTGACCCCATAGTTTAGGTGTCTTTAAAAAGTACATAGTGAGCAGTAGTTGTTACATACAAACGTTCACTAAATTGTCCCAGTCAATGGATGAATTTAATGTGTCAATCATTGGCCACAGCCACACTGTTTTGAATTTCATAAAGATTATGTATAATTTAAAATACAATAAACAATTATGATATGGCATTACAGTAAAAATATGATGGTAATGTTAAAAGTACATAGATTTGTATTTATGTTTAAATTCGGATACTGTATTTGATTTTTTTATTGTATTAGGAAGAGCATTCCACACTTTTGGGCCATTGTACGAGAAACTAGACTTATACAACTCTGTATTTGGTTTTGGAATAAAAAAATTATCTGAGGATGAAAATCTCGTATTATATTTTTGGTTTGCAGAAGCTGATACAATAAGACTTGACATATATTCTGGAGCTAAGCTAACTATGGGAAGTCATAATCACGGGTTGACTAATATTCAGATCTACTGAAAAGCCTTTTTTCTGGCTCCTAAAGAATATATTTGGTACATTTAATAGGCCAAGTAAACCCCAAAATGTACCATGTTTATCACATTTTCCTGAGGTCTATCAAGCTTTTTGAAAAGCCAACACTTTTCTACTTTCGATTTCGGTTTACTAAAATTGCTATTGAATATGTAAAATGCAGTTGAAATATGATAACATAGTATTCTTAACTATACGCTATTAAAAGATATTAGGCAAACAAGGCAGTAGATTAGTTACCTTATTATCATCTAATGTATCTTTGTAGAGATATTGAAGTGCAAATCATTACTAATGACGTGTAACTGGAAAATATGCAGAAACGACTCGAGCGCCATCTATCGATTAGCAAATTGAAAGTTAATATTATCTTTTTACAGGTATACTTAAGGATACGCGTGTACAGGTGTAGAACTCGAAGCATCAGAGAGGCGATTTCGAAATTATTTCATGGTTATTTTTCTTCGTCTGATAAACACACAAATTTAACAGGATAATGACAGTTAATACACAAATATTTATACATTGCTTATATATATTCAACATTCAGGTTATCTTTATAGAACCATATTTATACTGCTTCATAATTGTTAAAGTGAAGTTTCAATATTGGTTTTGAATTCGGTAATTCCGACTCTCAATATTGGTTTTGAATTCGGTAATTCCGACTCCGTTGCACCTGGTCTCCGTTGCTGTTAGTTTAACACTGAACTTGTTTCTAACAAATCGGAATGGCATACATGAATACTAGTATAAGTAGCCAGAATGTTATCATAACTACACTTATAAATTTGTGTTGTTGGTACCATTCTGACCTGCAGTCTATTTAAAGTTGTAGTATTAAAAAATAATTTAATATGATGTATGTATCAGGTCCACCTTTGAAATTTTACTAAATTCTTCCATACATGTTAAGTATTGGCTTTGAAGTTTGGTTGTACTTGTAGAAAACATATTTCAAACAGAATAGAACATTCTAATTTTTACGGAGATGTTGTTTACCGAGACCTGAAATTTGGAAACGATCCAGGTAAACGAACTGATCCTTCAAATAAACTTTATGTTCTAATATGTTACCAATTCAGCACTGTAATTAGATCTTTGAATCTTTAATATTTTAGTCTTAGAAGCATGCTATTTTTTAATTAGTTGCTTTGGCTTTGAAATAGCTGTCAGTAACTGCGTGCAAATTTGCACTAAGTGTCTTTCTGTTCTGTGAATGTACCCGTAAAAGTACCCGTCCATTCACTCTGTGCTTTTGTTAAATGTATTTTTATGTGTATCCATCTGATGGGTTAAGCCTTTTTCAACTAATGTGTATTGTTTGTTTTCATGTTGTACTGTCACAAAACTGTC
Source organism: Mytilus galloprovincialis (assembly GCF_965363235.1). Classification (NCBI taxonomy): domain Eukaryota; kingdom Metazoa; phylum Mollusca; class Bivalvia; order Mytilida; family Mytilidae; genus Mytilus; species Mytilus galloprovincialis. The sequence continues at coordinate 41,690,961 of NC_134843.1, read as the reverse complement.
CAATGTGAGGAGGAGGGTTTGTGCTTTCAAACGAGTGTAATCCCGTAACCGGCATTCAGTATGTGCCCAAGTAAGGAAGACTGTTATATAGTTTTCTCGTCTGAATTGTTTTATATTAAACAGTGTCATTTCGGACCTTTTATAGCTTACTATGATTGACGCATTGTTGAAGGCCGTAGGGTGACCTATTGCTATTCATTTCTGTGACATTTTGTCTCTTATAGAGAGTTGTCTCATTGCCGTCTACATTCTATATTCGTACATAGTTAATTATCAAATAAAATTGTTTAAGTACCCATTCTTATTGTCATTAAAGCTAGTTTTCCAGGCTTACATTTGCGGATTCAGGGGCTTAGAGGGCGTACGTCTACCTTGGATTGGGAAATATATATAATTTTTTGGCATGAAATCTTCTAAAAATATTCGACTCTCGCTACGCCCGGCAATATTTATTAAGTGAAATCAAATAACGCCTCCTTTGAAAAATATCCTAAATCCGCCCCTAGTTCAAGATATTTCATAGACTAGAATTTTTATTTAACACATGAAATGTGGATCAAAATAATTTTTAAATTATTTTAATTTCATCTATCATGTACAAAAAATGTATGTAAAGAGTATATGGCCTGAAGTACATAAGATGCAAGTTTTTTCCCCCAAATATATATATTACATGTAACATCTAATTAACAGAATGACAAAAAGTAAATATGTAATTCCGTAGTTAGAACAGATTACAAAAGTATTTTTAAATATGAAGGAATGAGTTCCAATTTTACAATAATGCACTGATGGTGTACTAAGATAAGGACTCCGTTGCGTCACGTGTTAGTAAAGCTACTAATATTCCAAAAACAATAACGCACAAAACAAACAGTGCACACGATGAAATAGCCTCAAAGTTAATGATAGCTTTCTCTTGCACTCGATATTCATGCGTAAGACCAAGTAATTCTTTGAATGGCCCTACACGGTCAGGATCCAATGAGTCAAATTCTGTATACAAACCTTTTAAATCTTGCAGCATGATTCGAAAAGCTCTTTCGGCATTCGTGAATGTATTCTTACATATTCTTCCGTATAGGTTCTTTTCTGGCTTATTACTTCCAAATGTGCAATTAGGGATCATAACATGAACCCATGGATTACCATAGAAAAAATGGGGAAGATTGCGACTTTTTATGCATAATTCAAAAAACTGCAGAAAATATCCGAGTGCTTCTTTTACTCCTGAAAGTGATTTGGCCTTCCTTGGTACAGTCAGTAGAGCAATACAATGAAAATATATATTTTTCAAGAAGTACGAAACAGCTACACAATGTAATTGATTTGTTTCTCGACGATTCGATTTTATCCCCGTGACATAAGATTTGACGATACGACATGCTGTCATCACGTAACGTTGACTAGGATTTCTGCGTCCAACGTCACTGATAAGTTTTTCATATCCACATGTAGATTCCCGCCAGATATAAACACGATCAATGGTTAGTTCAGATTCAAGCAGTCTATGTGCCCATTTCATCACTCCATAAACTGCGCACGTCATTTCCTTCTCGCCATTTCTAATATTCACTGTATACGGATTGGGGACGTAGTCCTTACGCAATAACAATGCAGGAACAATATCAATGTCTAACGTCTGTGTCTTCCTTTGTCCCGGGAGTTTGGCACTTTCAAGTGTTACTCTTGTGTACAAACCGCCAGCATATGATATTTCCCGGTCTAAACCTATTTGTATCGTGAACGATGGTGGTTTAATAGACCGTCGATATGTATAAATTATTCTATCTTCAGGCGGCAATCGATTAAAGATATGTTCACGAGTTTTGTCTATCAATGCCTTGAACACCTTTTCTTGTAAATTTTTTGTATTAATATAGCAATTTGTACCATTTAATTCTGCTATAGTAAGAATCTTACAGCGGAGCAACCATGGATAGATTCTTAACAAATATTCTGGGTTTTCGACACGTAACTTAATGAACTCAGGCATAAGCTCTCCAGAATAATCAAAGACCGGACATTTTGTCGCCTGCATGCCTTCTATTTCAAAATGAACTAAACAGTCAAACTCTAGAGCATCATTGACTTTCAGTCCTTCTCTAGAACTTCCTTGCTTTAGGCTACCATGAATAATCAATCCTTCATATTCCTCATTAGCATATTTTTTTAATATTAGCAATATTTTCTCAAGAACAGAATCAACCGCAGAGCAATGTTCATCCCAATCATTATCAGTTATATTTATGTTTACAAGGTATATATTCTGTAAAATTCTTTGCTTGAGATCTTCTTCTTCTGGGCCAACAGTAAACACAGGATATCTCCAAGTATTAAGTTGATCTGCAATTTTCTCATCAGCAGCCATTAGAAAACTGAAAATAAGATAAAAAAAAAATATAATATTAGCAAACCTTTTATTACTTAGATATAACCATCCTTAGATCAAGTGTGACTTTTAGCTGGGTCCGGTAAACGTTCATTTGTTACGCTTATATACAACTTTACCTAGGAAAATGTAGACTCTTAGAATGATAATATGATTGTTTTTAAAAGGCTGTTATTAAATATATCCTGTATGGATATCAAAAAAGTAAAACCACATAAATACTGAATCTGACGAAGTTCAAAACGGAATGTTCCTAATCAAATGGCAAAATCAAAAGCTCAAACACATCAAACGAATGGACGACAAATGTGATATTTCTTACTTGGTACAGGCATTTTTCGTAGTAGAAACTGGTGAATTAAACCTGATTTCATAGCTAGGAAGCTAAATTGAGGTGCAAATCATAGCCATGCACGTGTACTCCAGTGCCACATATTGATTGGTAAATGAATTGACCTATGGCATTCAATATACATTAGTAACTAAAGGAGCGAGTTTTCCGAATTGTCAGGAAAACGGGTGGCTCAAACTGAAAAAAGATACATTTTTTTGTAAACTAGTCCTATATTAAAATATATGACTTATGAGTTTTAAATCATTTACATTTAACGTTTTTTATCGGATAATTCTTTTTTACTATCAATGTTGAAACCCGATTACATTGATAACATTGAAAGTAAAAAAAAGCAATAAAAAACTCCGAAGTCATATAATATAGGACTACAGTTTTAACATAACAGCATGTTGCTCAGTCTTATGTTTAGCTCAACTGGCACTATTGTATCAAATCGTTTTTGATGCGTTTTGTTATTTGATTTTGCCATGTGATTATGGACTTTCCCAATTGATTTTCCTCTAAGTTCAGTATTTTTGTGATTTTACTTTTTTGTATCTGATGACCCTGTCCATCAACCAAGATGGCCGTCATGGTTAAAAATAGAACTTGGGGGTCAAATGCAGTTTTTGGCTTATATCCGTGAAACTAAAGCATTTAGACATGGGTAAAAATGTTCATCAGGTAAAGAACTATCTGTGCTGAAATTTTCAGACGCATCAGACAACACGTTGTTGGGTTGCTGCCCCTGAATTGGTAATTTTAAGGAAATTTATCCTATTTTGTGTTTGAAGCAAAAACTAAACAAGTCAAACTGATTTTTGCCATGAATTCTATTCTTTTCTACAATGTTGGAGAGTGTCAGTTGTTGAATATGCTCATGTATAGACCAAGGTATGCGACACAGGCTCTTTAGAGCCTCTAGTTATATGTAGTTAATTTGTAGACAGCTGATGTTCGACGACATTTCGTTTGTTGCTATGAAATTGTCAGTTTATATATATAAGTCAAGTTCGAATTGACTGGAATAAGGTTTAACCACAAACCAAACGAAACGGGAACAGAGAGAACTAGTCCAAATAATTATGACGTCTTGGAAGGCTATTTTAAATTTGTGCTTTGACGCCTTCCTGCGACGTAAAGGCGTCAAAGATAGCCTTTCAAGGTGTCATAATTATTTGGACTAGGACAGAACCAGCTTACATACAGACGTCGGATTTTAACTCCTGTAAGATTGTGATGCTGATGCTTTACGAAGTTGTAAAATATACTAATGCTAACGTTTGGAACAAAACAACTTATGTTTATGAATTGCCATACCGAAGGTCTAAATACGAATCTTAAACTTCGATTATTAATTATATATGCAGAAAGTCCACGATTTCGTTATTCTGTATATAATTTATAATCAGAATTTTTAAAACTGTTATCAGTATTGGCACAATTATTCACAATACACAGTGTAGATACTATTCTGTACGCTATCCGGAAGTCGCGATTTTCGAAGCGAGAACTTTTTGGATCACATTTTAAATTTGATGGGTATACTGAATTAAACGGTAAGTTGATCATCTGGACATTCCTTAATGATTAATTCAGCTGAAATTGATATTCTCACATGGTTTAGAATTAAATTCAGCACATTCATTATTCTTAATCAAGATATTTTCAAGTGCATCACTAAGGAAAATCAGTCGGTGAACCTAAAAACAATCTTTTTACCCTCTTAGTGTACAAATCAACGTAAACACCAGACTTAATTAACTAAATGAAGTATATTTCAAGAGGTGGTAAAAGTTTCAACCAGATCTTCGAAGCAAGAAATAAGAAAATTACACTTTTTTGAATTTCTCACTGTACGATCAGTCTCGCTTGTATATTTTGAAACTGTATGATCAGTCTTTGTTTCACTGTATTCTAGTGGTGATTTCAAAGTTATTTACGATACATTAGTAGGTGGCATTTTTCTAAATAATACAAATATATTTCAATAAATTCACATCCTGAAAACTTATGAAACATGTTTTAGCTTGATAGGGTGTACTCGACTTACTACATTAAGTATAAGGATGTTTAAATGTTGCTAAAATAAGAGGAAGGTTTGTTGTATATATAAGTTTCAGAAATGTCATCCGTTATACTTAAAATTGTACAAACACAGAGATTTAATTGTTATATAAAAATGCATGTATTTACACACATTCGAGGCCGTACTGTAGCCTATAATTGATCACAGTTCCTTCACTTTGTTTTGGATGTAGAGCTGTCCCTTTGACACTCAATTGTACACCACTTTGTAAAGCGAGGGTTTATAGTGATAATGAAGTCCGTCTTTCTGTTCGTCCGTTGGACCGGTACAATATGTTTCGTAGGTTTTGTAAGCGCAGCTCCTCACTTAATATACACTGGGGGTTCCAGCCATTTTTAAATGGAGAGGGGGTCCAATCCAGGAGAAAAAAGGATTCCGCATATATGTTCCCATACAAATGCATTGATAGATAAAAAAGGGTTTCAAACGGCCGGATATCCTTTTTCTGGATCCGTCACTGATATATAACTATTAATTAATCTTTCTCGGATTCCTTATCAAAAATGATAATGACTGTATTGTGCACCGTCTATTTCGAATTTTAGTAAAAACTTTTATGGGGTTTCTTTATATAAGATACGGACTTTAACATTGAATTATATGGGGCCACCCATCAGATATTTCCAACACCTCCTAAACCAATTATTGAAGTTTTCTGAAATTGCTCCATTTTTAATCAAATGTTATCATCAATTGGTCACCGGCGGACAGTGTAAATAGTCTTTAAAAATGTAATAGCTAAATAAATAACTGCAACGATACACTATAACAAAGTCCACAAGAGAATCATGTATTGCTTTTTAGGCATTTGATTTTAAATAAGGCTGACGGAACAAAAACACAAAATTTGCCGTCTACAAAAATCATCAGAAATATATTTGTATTGTCCGATGAAAGAAATTGCATGTTATAGTTCCCTGGACAGTTCATAGTATCACATAGACACGTATATACCTTCAAATTGCCGTTGTTTTTTCCTTCAAAATCACGACTGGCCATACAGTAAAAAAATCTGAAATCGCTTCTAGAATACAGTCAGTTCTAGACTGATCGTACAGTCATTTATTTTGGGATCCTCAAGGAAAACATATTTTTTATGGGAAATACGAATATTCTGCTTAGATACGAAAAGAATATTGAAACAGTATATATTTAACTGTAAACTGATGCAAATATTTGCAATAAAAGATTATTTTCTCTGTACTACGAGAGCAAAATAGTCCATCGATTTCACTTTTTTCTATCAAGTTAGTGAGATGCACACGTATATTTTATAATCAAATGCATGTTTTTGTTACAGGTACTCATATTTATGATGCTATACATACCTTGAAGATGTTCAAAGCACTTTATAGATATAGGAGTAAACAAATGATGAGAAAAGTCACCGTAGGCAAAACCGTCCCGTTAGCCAGTTGAAAATCATCGCTTCGAAAATCGCGACTTCCGGATAGCGTACAGAATAGTATCTACACTGTGTATTATATTTTGACCCCATTATTCTGGATATTCTTTATTTTTGGGTTCATTATTACCTTTTCTTGGTTTTTGGATCAATTCTCTATTCTGTAAACCCCATCCAGACCCTCAAAGCACTGAGTGTGATTTGTAATCAACAAACATAGCAGACGCTGTCTTGAATGTGTATTTTTGGCATACAAATTACGATATACAAAATTATTACTAAACTCGGTTCAGCGAATAACGCAATTATGATATCAAAATGAGATAACATAAAAACTTACAGTGTGGTAGACTTTGATAGATAAAATTATCTTAATTGGACATTTCGACATCTACTAGAATCTACTGTAGCAGCTGAGCTTGATCTACGTGACGTTCGTCTCAAAACAAAAAGCAAAGGGAAGATAATAAGGAAGTACACCACTAATTAATGGCCCCATTGCTTTCTATGTTAAATTCCTCAATTTCGAGTGGTCACAGCTCTTTTATCTTAAGTTCAAATAAAGTGACAATCATTGCATGTCAAAGCAACACCTTCTGGTGTCCTGTACTGAAAAAATCAACATACCTTACATTGCATATAAGAAAGAACTGGTTCCCGGAACTGCGGATGTACCAAAACAGGTACTTCCGATCTGACAAAAAGGCAAAATGTACCCTCCTTTTTAAATTTCATGCCATTTTTTTATTATTCAAATTTATCAGTCAAAAATTGTTCTGCAATGATCACCAGTCATGCAGCTATCATTTGATACCAAAATTAATAAAATATTCTAAATATATTGAAACTTATGTCCATGCGTAGGAACTATTTTGTGTTAAATATGTACTACTTTCTGGTATGTGCTTTCTGGCCGGGCCTGAATTAGTGGTGTTACACCATAAACAAATTAAAACTATGGAGAGCACATTTGTGAAAATCAGGGTGCACCACACAAACAGTCATCGCTTGAATTCAATTTTATTATGCATGTAATTCCATGTCTCTGATTTCAATAATGAATTGTGTATGAAATTGAAGCGTGTGAAGTAAATATAAAAAAAAATACATGCTCTCCAAATTAAAAAAAATGGCCAATTTATTGTTTTATAAATTATATTAACTTTGAGTATACCAACAGACAACACGACCAAATATAGCAGTTTTAAACATATTAAGGATAATCAGATCTGTTCGGGACGAAAACAAATTGGCAAATATTTCCAATAGGTAGGTTCTGTGAAAGTAGGTAAACTGGGATAAAATGCGAGAAATTCATAATGTAAAATTCTTGTAGTTTTTTTTTGTTTTTTTGTTTTTTGTTTTTTTGTTTTTATCTTTCCGACCCTTGATATAGAAGCTACAATTACAACATTCTCCTCCGTTGTTATCCCCACCTCTGCAAGTTTCTAGCTGATTTGATTATTGTAAAGCAAAAGTTTAACAAGAAGCTACAAAATCTGTGCGAGTGTTGTGTTGCCATTATAATCTTTTATGCAAAAATACACCCATAAGTGTCAAAGCAATACAATCAAGCAATAACATTAAATACAATACATTAAGGGAATACAATAGATCATTTGTTAACTTAAGAAACAGTTGAATTAACAAATTTATGGGAACAAAATATAATTAAAGTACCTCTGACCTGATGTTGCAGACAATCATCCCTTTATGTTTCAAAGTACTGAATAAAATAAAATAAAATACAAATAAAACAAAACAAAACAAAACAAAACAAAACAAAACAAAACAAAACAAAACAAAACAAAACAAAACACACATTTAAAAGATACCAGAGGGACAGCCAAACTCATAGATCAAAAATACAATGACAACGCCATGGCTAAAAATGAAAAAAAGACAAACAGACAAATAATAATACTCAAGACACCAAATAAAAAACTAAATACTAAGCAATACGAACCCCACCAAAAATCAAAGCGCTGTAAGCGCTGAAGGCAGTTAACCAAAAACCAAGGCAACCGTCATTATGAAAACTGTGGCAATGTTGCCTCAACATTAAACATTCATATATAGTACATTCATGTTTATCTAATGATTTATTTATTAAGGCAAATAATTTATATGTTATCAAGGTTTCAAAAGCAATCCATGTATCAATGTATATTTTTTATAGTGTGTCTGCAGTGGTACAAGTTCCCAATGATTGCAGTTGTTCTACTTGGTAGTTAACCTTGGTTTTATTTGACTGCTAGAAGTTCAATTTGACTTAGTATGAACATGTAATAGTATGAATGGACTGGTTTCTCTGGAAAGAAAACTGAGTTTGTGTTCTATAGTACAAAAGTTAAGAGACACGAATCAGACAAATGTTCACTACAACAGGGATCAAAGATGAGGTCTGACTGACTTGCCCATAGTAAATGTAAATGATTTGTTATTTTGTCCCATACATATGAATATATATAATTTAGGGGTGGGGATCTCAACGATTTTTAAGTTCTCAAACAGGTAGGGGTAGGCAGAGGATTTAGGGGGCAGGGGCCCGGCCCCCCTTTTAGGGAAAAAATTTGGTTGCTTATGTAGGGAATCACTGAAGCGTGACTGGAGCGGGCCCCTCTTAGGTCAGTCAGTGGGCCCCACTTATGAAAATTTCTGGATCCGCCACTTGGGGTAGGGTGACCCTAGGGACTTCCCCTACATTTCATTTTATTTGTTATATTGTCCCATACATGAATATATATGGTTTAGGGGTGGGGATCTCATTGGTTTCCAAGTTCTCAAACAGGAAGGGTAGGGTGACCCAAAGGACTCCCCCTATATTTCATTTAATTAGTTATATTGATCCATACATGAATATATATTGTTTTGGTGTGGGGATCTTGACCGTTTCCAAGTTCTCAAACAGGAGGGTTGGGATGACCACAGGGACTTCCCTTATATTTCATTTGATTTGTCATATTGTCCCATACATGAGTATATATGGTTTAGGGGTAAGGATCTTGACCATTTCCAAGTTCTCAAACAGGAGGGTGAACAGTGACCTCAGGGACTCCCCTATCTTTCATCTGATTTGTTATATTGTCCCATACATTAATATATATGGTTTAGGGATGGGGATCTCGACCATTCTTAAATTCTAAAACAGGAGGGGTGGGGTGACCCCTAGCGACTCTTCCTATATTTCATTTGATTTTTCATATTGTCACAAACATGAATATATATGGTTAAGGGGTGTGGATCTCGACCGTTTCCAAGTTCTCAAACAAGAGGGGGTGGGGTAACTCCAGGGACTCCCCCATATTTCATTTTTTATTTATTATATTGTCCTATACTTGAATATATGCAGGGGCGGATTCAGACGGGGGAGGGTTGCGGGCTTGCACCCCCCTTAAATTTGCGAAGCATGGGTTGTTCTCAGCTTAATAAAGAATATTCCGATAATTTTACCTCAATTTTTTTTTTAGCCTCGCTCTGCTCGGCGAAAATTTAAGTTTGCACCCCTCCTAACCTAAAATCCTGGATCTGCCCTCATATGGTTTAGGGGTGGGGAGCTCGACCGTTTCCAAGTTATCAAACAGGAGGGGGTAGAGTGGCCCAAAGAATGCCACCTATATATCATATGATTTACTTACATTAAGGTATATATAATATAGTTGCATTATTTGTGAAAATAAAGAATGAAACTTTCAGCTACTTTAATTGACCCTTCAAAATTGAGAAAAAAACAAATAACCCCTCGAAATTGCAGTAATATGTTTACACTTTAAAAGCATCTCACATGCATTATCATCATTTATCATTTATAAAGAAAATTTAGACTGTGACCATGAACATGTATATTGTTAGATATACTGTTCCCAGCTGTCACGTTGTATTGGATTTTTAAATTAAAATTTATCAAAAAGTAATTTTTAGTTTCTGAATAAAATATTTTTCTGCTTTTTCTTTCTTTTACATATATCTTTTGGTTTACAATACTAATGTTTATATTCATTTACCATGCATAGATGTATTTTTTCACCTGCTTGGATTTATTTTGTAAATGATCGTCAAACCCGGAATTACCCTTATCCGCTTCCGGAATCGGATCCGATTTTGTAAAATTTTGCCTTCACGGCCGCCATTGTTATGTGTTTACAATGTTGTTTTTGTCAATCAGATACGATTTTACTCGAATTTATACAATATTTGTCGGCGATTTTCTGTATAAAGCTAGCGGTTGAACAAAATGAACATCACCGTCACGAATAATAATGATAAAAATAAGTTTTTAGCTCGTTTAATTGGAGACTTTGGTGAACATGGTGAAAAGGTTTGCAAAGTAATTTCTTATTTTCTTTCAAATGTAAAGCGACTACGTCGGGCGTAGCTAGAAACCAACTATCTTAGTCGAAATTCCGCTTGCAAAAGTGAAAGGTCGCGGACCTCGGACCACCGCTAATTTGCACACCTGCCTCCAAATTGAAAAGCTACGAAAATTTCTTTTTCTAATTTGAAATTGCCGCCAACAGCATGAACAGTTGAACTTATTATATAATAGACTACTGACGTAGTTGTACTACGTATTGATGACAAACAATATTCCTACGACTTTTGTCATTTGGGAAATCTAAACTGCTTGTCTTAAGAGATTTTCGGCGATTAAATATTTCATACAATTGTTCTTTGACATCTTAGCTAAAAGCACAAGTCATAATGAACTACACAAGGATTCTTAATAAGCACTACTTCCTATGTGTAACTTTAAAACTTTTGGATAAATCGACGATCATTTAAGGGTTTTCTGGTCATTTTTTTTGTAATTCAGAATAAAAAGTATTAAAAAAGTGTTCAATTAGTTATATATAACATAGTAACAAGCTAGATAATAACAATGGCAAGTATTTCAGGATTTATTGGGTAGAACACAAATCTAGGGTGCTCGCATAATGCAGCTTAACTGCATAAAAACTAGGGGTGATCTCATGTGCTCCGGAAGGGTAAGCAGATCCGATCCACGTGTGACACCCGTCGTGTCAGTGTTCTCCCCAGGCCCTTAAAGGACCACGGGCCCGCGATGTATAATGTTCTACCGCGGTGGTATCGTTCTTGCCGCGATGTATAATTTTTCTCCGTGGTGCTAAAGTTTTCGGTAAAAAAAATCGATCGTAAATTGGTAAAGTTCAACTTTCCGTGAGGTTTTAAATTTCAGATGAAAATTGACCAGTTCTAACTAGTTTAATCCAGTTCTGACAGGTAGATTGTTTACACCACGTGATCGATTTACCTTTTGAGGTTAACCTTGATGATTGGATTTAATGATCTTTAATCGATGTACATAATTCTTTTGTGTTTTAATTGATTAAGAGATCACAATTTTAATAACAGACTTGTGAGGGACAAGCAGACATCTGTTAATGAACTCTATTACGCCAGTCTTTAGTCAAAATAATTTGCCTGGTGGAGTTACTTCCCCTGATTTTGCTTATTACAAATAAATGCTCCTCAAATATAATTTCTCATTGAAAATAAAAATAAAGTACAAATTGAATGCAAAATTATATTAGAATATTACATTAAGGATAAAAACTTTATTAGAACATACCAACAAAAATGTTTTGCATATTATTTTGGAGAATCATACTTTTATTGATGCACAGACATATTATATTAAATGGGGAGTTTTTTCTTCACTAATTAATTAGACAATGTCAGGGCTGAAAAGCCTAATATGACTGCCAATTATCATTTGAAATGTAACATAACCTCATTCAGGACTTTAGCTAGATATGGACTAGTGTATAGATAAATATAAAGAAAGTGCTCCATTCAGCTCCATATGTCTGTAACAAAGTATTAACTACAAAAATAATTTTGTTGTTGTTTAAAACAATCAGGTCTTAAACTATGGAAAATAGTTTTTAATTTACTGAAGGTTCTGTTCAAATTTCATTGTTATTGTGAAATCTAACATGGGGAATGTGTAGTGTAACTACAAGTATCAGGACAAAATGGCTTGATCAAAATATAAGAAGTGACTTTAGTTTAAGGACTAATTGTGCTTTCTATTATTTATTTTTCAAAGATATTAAAGTATACAAACTGTTTATTGATTTACTTTTTCTACCAATAATTTTCTGACCCAAAGTCCATACAACACAGTACCACAGTAAACAAAACAAAGGCAAAAAGGTAATGACAAAAACTTACAAGAAAAAAATAAGCGACGCAACGTGACACAAAATATTGTAAAATTCATTTCGTCACGCGTTACCCTGGTGCTATCCAAAAATCCTGGGGAGAACACTGCGTGTTGCTCATGTTAAGCTGTATTTGATGTCCAGTGCACGACATTCCTCCTCGAAACAAATTTGACCTATGACGCGAGCTCACAATGTATAGACAAATGTTGTGACACAGTAACAAAGCGAACATGAAAAGAACAACCAAAACCATGTACATCACTGTACTAAAAATTCAACATAATTAGTTCATTATCTATTTTTCAACTTTAATGCATGAATTATGACAATTTTTTCTTCTTCAAATTTCAATAGCATTTAGATAATGCAAATTAGAAATGAATTTACCGAACAATTAAATCATTTTATCGGGAAACAAGTTTTCCTATTAAAGGAAGTGTTATCGGATGATGAGAAAGCTTCGGTCTTAGTTTTGTTAAATTCCATGTTGTTATCTCAAGTTTTTAATCCATTTTTTAAAATTTAAAAAACAACATAATGTTCCTTAGTGTTCACTACTGGTAAATTTATAAGTCAAAAATAAAACATTTGGAAAATCAAAGTAATACTGTAAATGGTACAGTATCTCTTGATTATAGACATGTTTCTGTAAAAGTCTTCTGAATTTCCAGCATGTATTATTAACCTAGGCTGTATCAAAAGTCTTTTTTATAAGTAAAATGCTGAACAGTAGAACTTAATCAAGATGTTTCTAAGATACTAGTTCGTGTTAATAAAGAAGCTTCTGTTCAAGCTTGGTAAAACTCATGATGTCTAAAAAATTTAAACCCAATACTGTATTTGATTTTTATAACTGCAAAAAAAATTCTCGTCTATCAGTAATTAAGGAAAAATGAAGAAAAAACACTGGACACTTTTAATTTGCAAAACACTCATTTGCAAATCCGCCGCCGCCTCAAATAAGAGCTACAGTGTCATGTATATAACCAAAATGTGCGGAATTACATGGGATTCAATAATTTCATTAGTTTTCTACTGTTACTATTATATTTATTTTGCTATTTGATTTATAAAAACATGGGATTTTCAATATCCCATGGGACAGGGAAAAATCCCATGGGATTTACCATTATCCCATGGGATTTTGGTTAAATACCATGGGATTTTTTTTGGTCCCATGGGATAATTGTAGTCCCATGGGATATTTGTTGTCCCATGGGACAAAAAAATTCCCATGGGACTATAATTATCCCATGGGATTTTTAATATCCCATGGGACAAATTAATATCCCATGGGACAAATTAATATCCCATGGGATTCAAATCATAAATATATAGATATAAATATACAGTAATGTGTATGTTACAATGTATTCTATTTGGTAGTAAATTGTTGAATGATGAATCTTTTTAATTGAATATCTTTTTTCTTTGGAAATGTTAATTCAACATATTGTTCTTTAACTGTTCAAAACTAAACCTTTAAACAACAAAGTAGATAATGTGAGTATCAATATATGTTTATTTATGAATTATAGAATACTTTCTTGAAACACTATTATTTACCATTTGAAATCAATGAAAAACTCTAATATAAGGCTGAACATACTAGTGCTGTAAATTCAGAAATTATTGCGTGCATTTATTATTGGATTTTTGTCATTTAAGACTAAAATGAGATTTTAATTTTTTACGATTTTGAGATCAGTTTAATTCATATAAAATATTTCTAAATGGGAGTTTAAATTATTGCGTTTACAACTGTGTTGCAATTTTTGCAAATATAAACCCTCACAATAATTCTTGAATTTACAGTAGCTATTTAAGTAAATCTATTTTTTTCGCAATATCCCTCCACACAAAACATTAATAGTTTCTTATCATCCAGCATTGTGTGATCTTATAGTCCACTTTTTGGTCATTCAGCACAGAACATTGACATTATTGTGGTCAGGTTTCAATATCTTTTGGTATTTAAAAGAACTTTAAATCATTAACTGAGTGATGAAAATAATAGCTGATCCAACTTTTGTCTTTGAATTTTATTCTGGTCTTGTTTCTTTGTTTCCTCCATTTATTCTAGGTGATGAATTTCAATCCTTCTGAAAAAGAACCAATAAAATCTGAAGTATTATATAAATTTGTTTGCATACATGTAGCAATAATATGATTTTTAATAAAAATAGCTATGCTGCATGGATTTCACTGATTGTTAAAGGTTGTCCAGTGTCATCAGTTGCTAACCTCTTACATCCTTTGGTCTCTGATGGAGAGTTGTCAAATTAGCAATATACCACATCTTCCTATTTTAATACTACCGGTATATAACAATCAATTAATTTATTCTTCTTTATAACATTTGGGTATTTTCCCAAGTTATATATATCATATATATAAAGATCAATGTTAAAACTTTAGGCAATTATAATAACATATTCCATTATTCACTAGAATTTTCAATATATTATACAAAATGCAGACAACAGAAACAATATATCTTTAAGCTTTTGAAGATCTGACAGAGTTCAATTTGTGTTTTATTTCAAAGTAAAAATACCTTGAAATCTTCGGACATATTGGAAATTATAACATTGATACAAAAAAATATATATTGTTTTATCCTTATTTTTTGTGTTGTTGGCTTGCTGTCTCATTTTACAGTTATACATACATCAATAATCTTCTTCTTTATTAAAAGTAAATATGGGATATTTTTTATTTTTATAATCTGAAAACATTATATTTCTATCGAATAACTTATTACCAAGTTCACAAACACCAATGTGTTTGTCAGATACTAATTTTAAGACATGTATAAATGTTCCAGACCATATAAGTATTTGGACCATACGTTTACGGTCCGAAACATATAAGTATACTCTTACAGTCCGACCATATTCATACAATCAGACCATTTGAGTATACCCGGTACTTGTACTGTCTAATACCAGAGCTCAACCAAACATGTATTTTTATTTCTACTGCAATTTAACTTTTTGTATTAATCTATTAAAGATTTCAGTTATGTTGATCTGTAATGTATATTTGTTTCTAATAAACTTGACCAACTTCTTAAAATTGGGCAGACTGTACGCGTAGTCTAAATACTCATATGTTCTGGAACATAAACATGATTAACAAGCATTCAACAGGATGTCACGCTAAAATCCCTTAATATTCGTACTAAATTTTGAGTATATATACAGAGGCAGATTTAAGGGGGGGGGAGGGTCCGGCCCCCCCCCTTTTTGGGAAAAAATTTGGTTGCTTATATAGGGAATCACTGAAGCATGACTGGAGCGGGCCCCCTCTTAAGTCAGTCAGTGGGCCTCCACTTATGAAAATTTCTGGATCCGCCACTGATATATGTAAATCCACAGGCTACTTACTGAAATTCATTGCAAACACTCACCAAAAAATTAAAGAGGATACAATTTAGAGGAAGGACTGGACAGATGAATGCACAAACACTATTAAAGCAGAGCATAAAACTTACCAAAAACAAGATGTTTTACATTTATCCTTCAGAAGCCGGAAAGTTTTTTTTTCTTTCTCTGCGGTCCATGGTATAAACTTTAAATTCATTCATGCAAAATATGAAAATCCGCAAAAGTAGGACCTTGAACCTCAGCTTATCCACATTTTGACTTTTGAGCTGCATATTTTTTTTTCTTTTCATCTTGCTGACAATCTACATGATCTAAACATAAAAAAATGATAAAAATATAATTCTAGATTAACTTTGTGTTTTTATTTTTGTTGATACAAACAATTTTTCCAAGTTTAAAAGAAAAACATCATCACAAAAAAGGAGGTCATACTAACCTCCGAAATATTTAAACAAACCAAAATTATTACTTGATTAAGATCTTGTCATAAATTAATAGCATTGATACTTTGATGTCTTTTGCATACTTATATTCCTTTGTACAACAGTATGCATATTAAGATTGATTCTGAGGACTTAAATGTTAAATTAGCATGATTAATTTTACAGTTTCTCAGCTCAATGTGTACAATATGAGAGTATCTTGCAATACTGTATATTCTGATATTCAGAACATATTGTGAGGTTTTTATTACATGTGTATTAATGCAAATTTTATGAGAGCTGTATATCATTCTCATTTCTGAGACATATTTATGAACTGAAGACCAGTGCCAAAATTTCCTCACTGGTATTGAAGACCCATAGGTGACCTTCGTCCGTTGTCTGCTCTTTGGTTGTGTTGTTGTCTCTTTGACAAATTCCCAGTTTCTACTTCCCATTTTATAACATGTATGCAGATTTCTCGTAAATTACAATAATCAATCACGCAATTCTGTCCATTATTTATTTGTTATTGAAAATAAGCAAAAATAAATGCACACAAAATTTAACATTGTTAATAAAGGCTTTTTTTTAAAATTCAAAACAGTTGCCTACACCGTTAATTTCCTTGTTTGATTTATTTCATATTTTTAAAGCCTTAATAGCTAACTAGATGGTATGCCTGGATGGATCCAGCCATTTTATAAAGGGGGTTCCCTGTTCCCAACCCAAGATTTAGGAGGGGTGGTTCCAACTATATGTTCCAATTCAAATGCATTGATTGTCCAAAAAAAAGGGGGGGGGGTTCCAAGTTGAACTTCCAACCCCTAGAATCCTCCCCCTGTGATCCAGAATTTTTTTCACTTAACCACTGGGGATCTCAACCATTTAAAAGTTTTTCAAACATGTGAGGTAGGGGTAACCCCCCATGGACTCTCCCTATATTTCATTTGATGTGTTTTATTGTTCCATACAAGAATATATATGGTTTAGGGGTGGGGATCTTGACCGTTTACAAGATAATAGCACATTCTCAAATTGAACGGGATGGGGTGACCCCCAGGGACTTCCTTTTAATTTTAATTGATTTGTTTTATCGTCCCATTCAATAATATATATGGTTTAGGGGTGGGGATCTGGACCGTTTACAAGATAATAGCACATTCTCAAATTAAACGGGGATGGGTGACCCCCAGGGACTTCCTTTTAATTTTAATTGATTTGTTTTATCGTCCCATTCAATAATATATATGGTTTAGGGAAGGGGATCTAAACCGTTTACAAGACAAAAGCACATTCTCAAATTGATCGGGGTGGGGTGACCCCCAGGGACTTCCCTTTAATTTTAATTGATTCGTTTTATTGTCCCATTTAAGAATATATATGGTTTAGGGGTGGGGATCTAAACCGTTTACAATAGCATATTCTCAAATTCAAGGGGGTGGGAATTACCCCCGAGGGACTCACCCTCCCTTCTTTCTTCCCCCAAAAATACCTGATCACCAAACCCCCCCCCCCCCCCTTTCCTCATTTCAATCACCCTGATATGATCTGATATAAATTTTAATAGTTTTATCACTTACAATAGGAATTGGTTTAAGTTCCCCAATTAATTCTAGTCGGTCAAATATATGAATAAATTGATTTAACCTTTATACCATTCATATCAACATATTTCATTTTTGATAAAGAAGGACAAAAGTTTTCTATGGGTAGAAATTGATAGTTACTAATTTGGGAAGCTGTCAAATTCATAGCATGCCGGTGGCTGTTTTCAAAGTGCTGGTTTTTTTTTATCACCCTCGTTGTTTGAGGACTAACGATTAAGGCCTGTGGTGGATAATAGTGTTCGTGCATTAATTTTCTATACCTTCTCAATTAATATTTTCAAATACTGACGGCAAGTGTTGTAATGTATCAGTGTCTTACTTGAGACCAATGTGCTATTTACATGTGCGATCGAAAATGCAGGGGAAGGAAACTTGTCAATTGTGTTTATTTTTAATCCAAAATAAAATAAGCAGCCGTAAAATTAACACTTGGGTAAATTCCTCAAATTGATGCAAGAGGCTTCTTTTTTTTAAGCTATATTTTTAATGACTTAAACTTTTTACCATTATTCTCCTTCTTTCACTATTCTTTATTCCTTTTTTTCTTTGCCCGTTATTCTCTATTCTGTTAAATCCTCTTATGTGGACTTTCGGTGGTTTATTTTTTTAGTTCTGTGATAATTAATTCAATATTTCATCAGAGAATGTCTCTGATTTCATGCAGGTTCATGAAATAATGGTTTTGTGCATATCAGCCAAGATTGTGCGTGGAATTTTAATAAACAATTCAACACCACGCACGTTATGTGAATTTGTACGGAAGCGTATTAGCGCCACACATTTTTTTTTTTTTTTATTTTTCTTCTTATGTTTGCGTTATAACGCAAACCTTTGCGTTGTAACGCAAACATTTGCGTTACAACGCAAACCTTTGCGATATAACGCAAACCTTTGCGTTATAACGCAAACCTTTGCGTTATAACGCAAACCTTTTGCGTTATAACGCAAACCTTTGCGTTATAACGCAAACCTTTGCGATATAACGCAAACCTTTGCGTTATAACGCAAACCTTTGCGTTATAACGCAAACCTTTTGCGTTATAACGCAAACCTTTGCGTTATAACGCAAACCTTTGCGTTATAACGCAAATCTTTGCGTTGTAACGCAAACCTTTGCGATATAACGCAAACCTTTGCGTTATAACGCAAACATTTGCGTTGTAACGCAAACCTTTTGCGTTATAACGCAAACATCTTTATTTCAATTATTCATTAAGTTTTGTATATATGTCCGTCTGTCATTCATTTCGGATGTGATTTACTAGTAGATAAAAAAAGAAACATACATACAAGGCCAAATCATTATAATAAATATGCATAGGAATAATGGAATAATTGAAGTGCAATTATACATAAATTAAGACTGATTTGTGCATCAGAAAAGTATATAATTTAACAAGAAAATAGATATAGTATATAGTCATATTAAAATTGAAAGATCAAAAATAATGTCATACAATTGTGAAACCTCCAAGTCAAATAGACAAAATGATCTTTCTGCTTTAAAATAAATTATTAATAAGGAAACATTTTTTTTAAATCTCAGAATATGATCAAGATTCTTTGATAGAAAGTCATTGAATTTTCATTTCAATATAATGAAGTATTTTTAAGATGCTTGGGTAGCAATTTGTACGGAAGCGTATATTACCCTCGTTTTAATACTTATAATCCATGAAGGCGATATAACTTTTAGCGGGAAACTGCTTTATTTCTCATTACTGCGATTTATTTTTTTCGACAAAATGCCTAACAAGGCATTTAGGCGCTTTGTTTTTTATCGCCTTAAAAATAAATCGTCTTAAATAACGCGACATATTTTCAAAACGAGAAAAAAAATTACGATTAATTTATAAGTCAATAAAAATATCATGCAATAATAATAAATTGCCTTTTTTTTCTTGTTACTGCGATTTATTTTTTTCGACAAAATGCCTAACAAGGCATTTAGCCGATTTGTTTTTTATCGCCATAAAAATAAATCGTTTTAAATAACGCGACAAATTATCAAAACGAGAAAAAAAATTACGATTAATTTATAAGTCAATAAAAATATCATGCAATAATAATAAATTGCCTTTTTTTCTTCGATATATTGTTTTATAAAGCAACAAATTGTTTTAAATTAAGGCGAGCAACGGGAAAGTTTACAGCTAAATCGAGATAAATGTGGCACGATTTTAACCTGTTCATTTTCATTTTGACTTTGGAAGGATCAGGTCGCCATCACATTTGAGCATTTTATTTCAAGCAAATGGAGGTAAGATAAGAAACAATTTATTAAATGATATCTCGCCGCGATATAGCCTTGTTGTGCTCATGTGGCGTTAAACAAACAACAATCAATCAATCAATCATTAAGTTATTGTTGTAAAAAAACTTCTATAAAAAGGCTTTTCCACGTGTCTGCCGTAGTATACACACGTTAGGGGAATTTTGTTTTTGATGCCAAAAAAAACACAACCCTTTTTCTCCAGCTGTGAAAGTAAAATGGTCGCCTCATAAAATAATCAGGTTTAACTATAAATTAACATAGGGTGTCACGAAATTTACGTTGGAGAGAGCCAGTCGAGTTCTGATTTTTTTAATTCACAGTTGCGGCAAAATAAGATCCTTTGATGTTTTAATACTGAGTCACTACGAGTTCATTTGAACTATATAGACCCCCTCCCCCTATATAAAGTTCCAATGACTGTTCTTGTGACTCTTGTTACTTCGAAGTGTTCAGCGAGAAAAAAAATCTCGTGCAGTACTGAAAAAATGACGGGGCAGATTAATTATAATTGTTCGGTTAATATAAAAAAGAAGATGTGGTGTAATTGCCAATGAGACAACTCTTCACAAGAGACCAAATGACACAGAAATTAACAACTATTATAGGTCACCGTACGGCCTTTAACAATGGGCAAAGCCCCTACCGCAATGTTTTTGTGTGTGCAATAAACAGTACAAAGACGACAAATTTTGTCAACTGTTTTCTGTTCTTTAGTCAGGTTGTTGTCTCTTTAGCACATTCCCAATTTCCATTCTCAAATTTAGTAAACAAAAATTTCCCTCTATGATCTATCCTTATTTTCCATATTTTTTTTACAATAAATACTGACATGACGTATTGTTAACTTCGTATTAAAAATAAGCTGTTTTAGTCCGCCATACCAGGAATAAATAAATGACTGTCTAATCATGTTGAACATTACAGCCATCGGATTTGACTATGTACGTTCAATCAAAAACTTTGATTACCTTTCTTGCTAGCTGAAGCGTAACATCGTTCTTAGGTTTACCTTTACTACCCTAATTTGAGAGTGGACTAATCAATTTATCGTCTTTTGGACTAAACTACTTCAAAATAAGGGTAATAAAGGTAAACCTTATAAGCTAATAACGACTTTACGCTTCAGCTAGCAAGGTTGCTAACAAAAGATTTTGTTTGAACCTGTACATACTCAAGTCCGATTGCTGTAATGTCTGTATTATAAGCTAGTTTAAAAAATGAGGGAAATTTGATGTCACACGCCAAGCTGACAAACTATGGCACTTTATAATGTGATTAAATCTTTTGATCTGTTCTTGTATTTTACAGGTCAGCTTAGAGATCCCTTGCAATTACTGTAAGTATAATATGTGTATGAACAGAGATGTGGTAACGTTATATCATCGTATATGGCAAGCAGTTCTCGTCAAACTATGTTTAAAACATTTTTCGAAAAATTAACACACTGAGAATTAAAAAAAAACCACAGATTAAAAAACCTGAAAACACACACTAAGAATAAAAACATACACATTGAGATATCAAAAAGACGCACTGAGATTACAAAAATATAAATAACACACAGTGAGCTTTGAAAATTACACACTGAGACTTCAAAAATTACACAATGAGATTTATGTACATGTTGTGTGCAAGTTGTAAAAAGTAAAATAACAAAAAATCCGAATTCCAAGGACAATTCTAAAGAGAAAGTCCTTATTATCACATGGCAAAAACAAGGGGATGGCTCAAACACATCAAACGAATGGAGAGCAACTGTCATATTCCTGACTTGGTACAGGCATTTTATAATGTAAAAAATTGTGGATTAAACCTGTTTTTAAAGTTTTAAATACATACAGATGCATTAGAACTCTCGAGTTTCCTAATAATGTCAATTAAAGATACAGGAGATTTAGGGAAATTCTTCACATCTTTACTAATCGTAACTTAAACAGACCTTGGACTGCTGATGACATAAACTTAATCGAAATAACAATTTGAGCCATGAACTCAGGCTACAAATTAAAAGCGAGTTCTGTCTCCTAGTTGTTTAAGATTGTAATAGATACAGATTAGATATGCAAATTAGATCTGTGCGCAGAAAAAGTGCGCACAAATCTCATTGTGTAATTTTCAATTCTTAGGATGTGTTTTTCAGTTTATTTCATCTCAGTGTTTTTCTTTCTAATTCTCAGTGTGTAAATTTTTCGAAGAATGGTTTAAACATACTGAGTTTTGACGTGAACGGCTTGCAATAAACGTGGCAATTATGGGTATCCCATACCTTGTTTCCATATCAAACGTGGAATATTAGTAAAATTAATTAACATGAAAAATATACATAATTAATTTATCAATATCTAAAATTGGTGAATGTTGCATACTCATTTCTGAGTAATTTACCTTTGAACCATGGTCTCCAATCATTGGAGTTTTTTAACATAAAGTGTCTTGAAACTTTATGTGAGTCACTGAGTGGCTTGATATATATTTCAGTGCAGATATCTAACTTCTACTTCTTTTAAAAACAGCGACAAAAAGACTCAAGTCAACATCATTGGAGGTTTTATTATGTTATATTTTCCATTTGTAAACTCAGTTAAAATGTCAAAATATATCTATAACTTTTGAAGCTATTGATACATTTTAATTTTGTTTTAATTTATAAAATGGCAAATATAACAAAACAACGCTCTTCGGTCTTCACCTGAGCACTCGTACATATAGAATAAAAGTATATTAGATTCTTGAAAAAATAAGTATGACATTTATAAAATATAGGTGTTTGCAATAATTCACTTGTTTAATATTTTCAGCTAGTCTATTAGACCTTCCTGAAGAATTAGTGATAATGGTACTTAGTTATATTCCTGTGTCGGAGTTACTTTATACAGTCTGTAAAATATGCAGAGGTCTAAAGGATGTTGTGCGAAAAATGCAAAGCTTGTGGACTATTGTAGAATTTGACGATCCCTATACTATAGACATTGCAATGATGGAAATGATCGTGAAAAATAATCAGCTTGTATGTCTCAATCTAAGTAACCAAAATATTACTTTTGGGTCACACAGATTTACCAAATTGATGCTAAAGCTTACTCCTACTATTCAAGAATTGTATGTAGCAGAAACACCGCTAAACAATCTTGCATTTGTAATGTCCTTGCGAAATTTAACCACCCTTGATATAAGTGGGACATCAATAAATGATAACCAAGTAGTAATATTGTCACATGCTTCACAACTGAGACACCTTTATATTTCATTCACTAAGGTTACTGCTGCAACCATTGCAGATTTGTCTCGAAATTTCAAATTTCTTGTCATTTTTGATGCATGCCAAATTTATTTTATGTTTACTGATATTTGTTTGATTGTATCATCATGTGAGCAACTTAGATTTTTACATGTTTCATTCTTTTCACAGTTTGACATAGATCAAGCTGTTCAGTATGTAAATCAACAGCTTTCAATTGAAAGACAATTGAAGCTGACTGTATTTTAAGTTATATATTGTCGCATATATAGGGTATGAACTTTAAGTTTATATATGTACAGTGTATAGACATATTTTGACAACAAATAAGTAAAACTACGCCACTACTCGGTTCAAGTAGAAAAATATGTTTTTTATGACGTTTTTAGACACATATCTTCTTGCACCAGTTGATACAAGTTTATCTTTTAAAACGTATCAACCCTATGTTCTTACTTCAAATCCTAGCATTTAGTGCTGGTCGTTTTGTCCTAAAACTGCAAATACAGATACTTGAATGGTTCAAACAATATTTTTATGTTTACCAAAATACTAAAATCATATGATATGAATCAAATATCATTTTTTGCATTTATATTTTTTTTTAATTGTCGAAGTTCAAATTATTTGAAAATATTTTTATATGGGTATTTATCTGTGGTCACTACGATAAAGATATATATGTGTATAGTTCATATATCTTAAATGTGTTGCATCAAATTTGGAGAGAGGAAATCTCTTATTTTTTAATTTTATTAACAAAAATGCATTGTTTGAAAGAATTCACGGCAATTTTTGAAAGCGTGAAATAAATTATGAAAGTGCTGCTCAGAGTAGGATTGGGAATGATAATCTAAAATTCAGATTTTCAAGATATTGTTTCTCCTTTATTAGTTACAACTGCATTTACTGGTAGTATTAAACTTCAGGGATTTTTTCTATATGTTTGTAAGATGTATGTAGATATGTTTGCTGAATTTGTAAATAAACCAAAAAGGTAACTTCCATGTTCGTTGGCTCATATTTTGTTTTCTGCAAAAAAAGTTGTGAATTTGCGAGATCTGCAACATATTCAGAAAATAGTAATGTAGAAGGAACTGATAAATTAACAAGGTCATAACGAAAGTATTTAAGTACGTGCAGTTGCGTCAACAAAAAGTCATCATGAAATGTACAATACAATATGAACCCCTAATTTAAATAGAATGAAAAGTTGAACTTAAAACTGGCTTTATTCTCAATCTGTGACCTCCAACATGCTTGCCTCATTATAAGCATGTTTTAGTTACGATTTTGCTTTTGAAGTATATAACCGTTTACTTTTTTTTTCAGAACATATTATAAAATGGCTGACACTGTAAATCCTTTGCGTTACCCAGGTGACACTGCTTCAACGGATGAGTTAGTTGCTTATTATTTTACTTCTTCATATACGGCTAAAGAAATAGCTGGATTTTTACTTTTCGTTCATAATAAATTTGTTAGTGTTAAGACAGTCTACAGAATGATGAAAAGACTTCGACTGAGAAGATATGGTGCAGAGAGTCCATTGATTAATATCGTTCAAAAGATAATTCAACTGCACAAACAAGGATACTCTAATATTGGATATAGAGCAATGTGGAAAATACTTAATTCTTGCTGTGGCATCAATGCTACTCAGGAAACGGTGAGAATTGCACTGAAAGCTATACATTATGATGGTGTAGTTGCAAGATCTCGACGTCGACTTGTGCGAAGAAGATATTGTAATCTAGGACCAAATTTTTGTATTCACATAGATCGATATGATAAACTCAAACCCTTTGGAATATCAGTGCATGGAGCAATCGATGGCTTTTCTCGAAAAATCATTTGGCTAACTGCAAGTCATACGAATAAAAACCCACGTAATGTTGCGCTTAATTTTGTAGAATTCCTTAGACAATCCAAGCGTGTTCCACGATTGGTTCGGTCAGATGCTGGTACGGAGAACGTTATTATAAGGTCGATACAAATAGCGTTACGTGCAGTTCACAATGATAACATGTCAGGGTACAGAAGTTTTTCTGAGGGGCGATCAACTGGGAATCAAAGGATTGAGATGCTGTGGAGTTTTCTGTGTCCTTACTTCACCACATTCTGGAGAAATATGTTTAAAGACATGATAGATAACGGAGAGCTCAATAACACAAATCCAGTTCATCTAGAGTGTGTACGTTTTTGTTTCCTGCCAGTTATACAACAACATTTAGATATTTTCAAAAATATGTGGAATAGTCATAGAATTCGGTCACAACGTCAAGTTGATCAAAACTATGGCGTCCCGGATGTTATGTACAACCAGCCACTACTTTATGACGCTGTCGACTATTCCTATGACATACCATGTGACGAAAGTATCTTTGATGACATTACTAGGCTCTACACCAAACCAATGCTGCCCAGAGGCTGTTCAGAAGAGTTCTGTCAATTCATCCAGCAAATTACAAATGTGAATCTGGATGATTTCAACGTCGTGGACACACCACAGGAAGCAAAAACACTATTTTGTATGCTTACTTCTGTTCTCCCTTGAGATACGAATCATAAACCTTTACTATTTTGAAAAAAAAGTGTTTATGAAAGCTGTGTTTTGCTAGGTTTTTGATTATTGATTTTAGTTTATTTCTCATCAACGTGTGAAAATGTTCGAGATATATATGAATTCATGGGTATCGACTTTTATTATTCTATCAGAAATCAGTTTATTTTGGAAAATTGTTAACCAACCCACATTTCTGTTTTCAATAGTGAAGAATTAAGTAAACTTATATTATCGTTATGAAAATTATTTGTTATTTGCCGCTGTAAGTAAAACAGCAATCAATTTAATAAAGACATATAAATATATAACAAAACAGTTATCGTTATGCCACAGACCGTGATGACGACAGCCTAATACATTCCATAATGTACAAATTGTTATATAATTAAACAATATACTAGGTGTCTAAATCGCTCATTCGATGAATCTCTGTTATTGGGCTGTGAAATTGAGGCCAAGATAAGGTCACACTTTAACGATTTCCGGTAATCTAACTTTACTCATAGGAGCCTGAATCGCTAACCTGGTTTTAATAGCTATATATATATATATATACAAAAAAAGTTTCTTTTCAAGCGGTGTACAGAATTATATATATATATATATATATATCAATTTGCAGGAATTGACCGAAAAGCAACAAGAGTGGACACACTTATATTTCTCGCCTGTTCTAATATTCTCATTTTAATTTATGTTGATAATACAAAAAAGATTTTTTTCTTCAAGCATTACTTTAAATTAACATGTAAGTGATAAATGTAATGCATTAAAGTCGAACTAAACACTTTCACACAGACATGTAGGCTTTACAATCATTCCTAACATCGAATTCCGTTAGCATATTGCTAAAATTTTCTCAGAAACAAACCTCATAGAAAAAAATGAACCATGAAATGATGTCAAGGTAAAATGACACATGCCGGACAGATTGGTACACCCTACAATTATTAAATACGCCATACATAGTTTGACTATCCTAAAGTATCTGAAAAACAGACCAATTCAAAGAAATCCAACATTGGCATATGAACCATGAACGTAAGGTAAAAGTTCGACGAAACAAAAATATTAATTTTAAATTACCCATTTAGGTTGCAAAATCCCGGCAATTTTCCCAGGAGTAACGAGAGTTATTGCCTGTTTTATATATACTAACAGCATTACATGTTTATCCTATTAAGTATGCAAAAACAGCGTTAAAAATACACAATTCCAATACTTGAAATTCAGCTGATTGGTTGATCTGTCGTGATCCCAAAGATTCACAAAGATACATATAAATACATTTCCTCCGCTGAAATGTAACTCCTCAGTGAAGCTATTGTAAAGGTAATATATTAATGTTGACGTAATCTTCAATATCAAATGACGCTGAAACTGTATACCAAGAGAAGAGAAGACAATGAAATGGTTAAAAAAAACATGAATGAGACTTCGTAGACTTGAACCATTGTGCACCTCTTATTGGATCTGCTTATCCTTCCGGAGCACCTGAGATCACCCCCAGTTTTTGGTGGGGTTCGTGTGTCTCAATCTTTATTTTTCTATGTTGTGTTAAGTGTTGTTTGTCTGTTTGTCTGTGTCTGCTTCTTTTTTAACCATGGCTTTGTCAGTTTTTTTTTTTTTTTTTAATTAATTATGAGATTCAACGTCCCTTTGGTATCTTTTGCCACTCTTTTTCTTATTTCGTTTTAGTTCAATATAATTTTTGGGATTTCTATTTAAAAAACATGGACTTTGCCATTGCCTAAAAATGAGGGTACCAATGTTGTATCCGCAACTTCTCCTGAACCACTTAATATTATTTGATAAAACTTTCTCAGATTCTTCATGATGTAATGCTATTGAGCACCTCCTATTTTGTTTTTGCTCAAAATAATTTTTGGGTTTTCCCCTGCAAAACCATAGACTTTTCAATTGTCCAAAAAACAATCAATACCCAGGGATTCTTACATAAGGTGTAATTAAGAGTAAAATTCAAATCGGAAAGTCCCTAATCAAATAGCAAAATAATAAGCTAAAACACATTAAATGAATGGATACCACCTGTCATATTCCTGAATTGGTACAGGCATTTTCTTATGTAGAAAATGGTGTGAACTAAACCTGGTTTTATAGCTTGCTATTCAATTGTGGCATAACGTTTGCCTTTTCACCATCGTATGTGACGTCATTTATTTTTTAATTGCGTTGACGCCTGGATTGATTCGGGTGTGTCTATGCTGTATTGAACTTGGCATCATGTATTCGGGTTGAGTTTTCTGTAATAAGTTAATACTTCAGTTTCATAATGAATATATCTTTCACATTCATTTGTTAAAATTTACTGTTTGCAATAGCATGAATCGTTCTATATAAAAGTGTTCTTATCCCGGGCATAAAAACAATGCCGTATTTGGCAAAACCTTTTCAACTTTTGATCTTCAGTTCTGTACAACTTTGTACTTTTTTCACTTTCGATCTTTTATATCTGGGCGTTATGTATTCGGGTTTAGTTTTCTGTAATTAGTTAATACTTCAGTTTCGTTATCATGATTTCATATTCATTTGATAAAATTTACTGTTTGCAATAGCATGAATTGTTCTATATAATAAGAATGTTCTTATCCCGGGCATACAAACAATGCCGTATTTGGCAAAACCTTTTCAACTTTTGATCTTCAGTGCTGTACAACTTTGTACTTTTTTCACTTTCGATCTTTTATATCTGTGCGTCACTATTGAGTCTTGTGTGGACAAGACGCGTTTTTGGCGTATTGAATTTTAAACCTGATGCTTTTTGTTATCTATTAATCATGCTTTTCTTTGTCTAATATGGTCTCCTTTTTATTTGTATTGTAGTCCTGTAATATTATGTTGTCATTTCAATGTTATATTTAACTTTGTCATTAAAGTGCGAGGTTTGGCATGCCATAAAACCAGGTTCAACCCACCACTTTTATTCCCCTTTAAAAGTGTCCTGTACCAAGTCAGGAAGATGGCCATTGTTATAATATTGTTCGTTTCTGTGTGTGTTGCATTTTAACGTTGAGTCGTTTGTGTTTTCTCTTATTTTTTAGATAAGACGTGGCACGGTACTTATCTATCCCTAATTCTTGTATTTGGTTTTGATGTTATATTTGTTATTCTCGTGGTGTTTTGTGTGTTGCTTTTCGGTGTTGTGTCGTTGTTCTCCTCTTATATTTAATGCGTTTCCCTCGGTTTTAGTTTGTTACCCCGATTTTGTTTTTTGTCCATGGATTTATGAGTTTTGAACAGCGGTATACTACTGTTGCCTTTATTTAACCTCCCACTTGTATGACAGTCGCATGAAATTACATTATATTGATAACGATGTGTGATCAAAACAAACAGAGATAAAAGAAAAAAATGTCCAAAATAGGGGTACAGCAGTCATTATTGTGTTATAATCTTAATCACTATAAAAACAAACAACTATGTCATCAAAGAAGCGGGAAAAGACATACAGACACAGCACACCAGCAAAAAAGACAAGCATACAAATTTCACCAAAGCACAACAACACTATATGACGGGATGTATAAGTACCGAGCCACGTCAAATGGCCATTATCAAAAATTAACTAAACAGTAAAGGTAACAATACACAGTTAGAAGATTAGTTTCGCATTTTGGCCATGTGTAAGCATAAAAGATTTTGTACAATAAAATTGAATTTAGATAGTTGAAGAATAATATAGCCTTCCAATATAAAAAAGAATATATGGTGTAATTGCCAATGAGACAACTCTTCACAAGAGACCAAATGACACAGAAATTAACAACTATTTGTCACCGTACGGCCTTCAACAATGAGCAAATCCCATACATCATAGTCAGCTATAAACGGTCCTGGAATGACAAATGTAAAAAATTCAAACGAGAAAACTAACGACCTACAAATAAATGTACAAGAAACATATATGTAACACAGCAACCAACGACAACCACTGAATTACAGGCTCCTGACTTAAGACAGGAACATACATACATAATGTGGCGGCGTTAAATATGTTAGCGGGATCCAAACCCTCTCCCGAACCTGGGACAGTGGTGTAACAGTACAAATAAAAATCAGTTGACAAAGGCTTAACTCGTCAGATGGATACACATAGAAAAAACAAAAAAAGAGTGATAGTGGCTGGGCACTTATACATCCCAAAAACAAAAAGGCCATTAGTAAAGATCTGAGAGTACTCACAGTAACTGACAGTAGGTTTATATGTCTAGAATGTTTTAGCATGTTTTATATGCTATTTTGATTTTCACATCCGTACCGCCCATAGGTCCGGAAATTACTGTAGTATTTTTCAACAAAAATTTGACCCTCGATCTTTTCAATTCAATTTTATGTAAAAACGGGGAAAAAGGTATAGTTTTTTTTTACACGTCTATAAATAAATGTCTATAGTTTCAGGAAAGGTATCACTAAATAATGGATTGAAATTCAACTTTGAACCACACTTTGGAGACTTTTTCATCCCCTTTTTGCAATATTTTGTATTAAATAGATGTAGATTGTTGCCATAGTATCGCCAAAAAGAGATTACATTTCACCATTATAACTATGCATAAGAATAATAGTTACGCTAGGTCATCCAACAGAAACGGTTGAAAATGTATATCTAAGCGAAAAAAGTACATTATTTCACGAACGTTACATATAGTTGATACAGGGTAAACAGAATAAAAGTGATCTTTTTGCAATATTCGTGCATAAAACATTTTAAAAAACATTGTTATCATTGTTTCAAACTGCAAAGAAAAAAATGTAAAAATTAGAAAACTTTGAAATCTGCTATCCGCTTACAATTGCATTGGGTTACATCTGGTCACCTTATACACATATATATATATATATATAAACAAGTCTAAATTGAAAACAACGTTCAAACCTATGATTGCGTTGGATAAAAACCGCAATTTTTATACGTGTGCATGTAAAACAATTTCTTGGTAGAGGGGTCTAAATACAGCACAAACAACATTTTCCAAAAGACCAAAAAAGTGAGAAAGAATATTTTAACAAAACGCATTTGACTAGCAGGTCGAACAACTGATGTTCTTAAACTCTGCTGACTGCCATTGGCGATTTCCAAATAAACGGATCACCAGGTGTTACAAAATGGATCTTATTATTAATTTATTATCAAACAGAAAACAACAAACTTGCGGAAAAGATGGTATACCGCAAACATAAGGTGCAAAAATTTGTACACCATATCCGGATTTCGACAATTGATGTCTCTTCAGTGATGTTAGGAATCGAAACGGTATTTGGAAGGCCATAAAACTTACCTCAATTTAGGATAGACTCTTGAATTTTGAAAGAGTCAAAATAGGATGAACGGATCATATAAACCCGAAGGCAAATATAATACAAGCCCAAACGAAAAAATATAAACAAGTCTAAATTGAAAACAACGTTCAAACCTATTTATATATATATATACTTTGGTAATCTGTGGTCACCTTACACATATATAGACTTTAGTTAAATCTGGTCATCTAACACAGCTATAGTTTGGGGATACCTCTCGTCAAATTATACAGATATATACCTGGGTTATCTCTAATCACCGTACACAGATATACTCATGGTAACATCTGGTCACCTTACACTGATAAAAGACATGGGTTACGTTTGGTCACCTTACACAGATAAACACATGATAACACCTCAAAGAGATATAGTCTTGGGTTACCTCTGTTTACTGCACACAGATATAGACATGGGTAACATCTGGTCACCTTACAGTAATAATGACTTGGGTTATCTCTGTAACCTTACACATAGATAGTCCTGGGTTATCTCTGGTCACAAAACACATATATAGTCTTGCTTTACCTCTGGTCACCTTACAAATATATATAGTCTTGGGTTACCTCTTGTCACCGTACACATATATAGACTTGGGTTATCTCTTGTCACCATACACATATATCAGTCTTAGATGACCTGTGGTCATCTTACACATATATAGACTTGGGTTACCTCTGGTTACAGATATAAGTCTTGAGTGACCTTTGCTCACCGTACACATATATCAGTCTTTGGTGACCTGTGGTCACCTAACACAAATATAGTCTTGGGT
The DNA here is from genome assembly GCF_965363235.1 of Mytilus galloprovincialis. NCBI lineage: Eukaryota > Metazoa > Mollusca > Bivalvia > Mytilida > Mytilidae > Mytilus > Mytilus galloprovincialis. The sequence goes on along the minus strand of NC_134843.1, from coordinate 41,658,956 downwards.
TACCTCTGGTCAGCGTACCAAGATGACCAGAGGTCACTCAGTTTATATATGTGTAAGGTACATATGAACGGTGACTAGACGTTACCTAGTATTTATCTGTGTCTGTATCGAGATCTATGTAAGGTGACCATAGGCAACCCCATTCTATATCAGTGTAAGGTGACCAGATGTAACCAGTCTATATACATGTAAGGTTGCGATAGGTAACTTATGTCAATATCTCTGTAATGTGACCGGATACACCTCAAGTCTATATCTAGAAATGTGTAAGGTGGCCAGAGGTAACCAAGGGTGTGTTTGGATATACACCTGAGGCGGCCTATGGCCTTTATGGGTGTGTTTGGATATACACCTGAGGCGGCCTATGGTTACCAATAAGTACCTTTAGTTTGATATTTTATACACAAAATATCAAACCATAGGTACCTATGGGTAACCATAGGCCGCCTCAGGTGTATATCCAAACACACCCTGTGTATAAAATATCCAACCATAGGTACCTATGGGTAACCATAGGCCGCCTCAGGCGTATATCCAAACACACCCCAAGTCTATATATATGTAAGGTGACCAGAGGTAACCACAGTCTATATCTATGAACGATATTTAAATCTGTGGGTGTGTTTGGATATACGCCTGAGGCGGCCTATGGTTACCCATTGGTACCTATGGTTTGATATTTTATACACAAAATATCATAGGCCGCCTCAGGTTTATATCCAAACACACCCTGTTTAAGGTGACCAGAGGTCACCCAAGTCTAAATAAGTGTAAGGTGACCAGAAGTAATCCTTCTATATATATGTTAGATGACCATTGGTCACCCAAATCTATATACAAATAAGGAGACCACAAGTAATCAAGGTCTATATCGGTGTAATGTGACCAGATTGAATCCAAGTCTATACTTGTGTCTTTATCTAGATACGTGTTAGGTGACAAGAGGTAACCAGGTCTTTATATGTGTATGTTGACCAGAGGTAACCAAGTCTATATATGTGTAAGGTGACCAGAGGTTACCACAGTCTATTTCTATGAACCGTGACCAGAGGTTAACCTAGTATATATCTGATTCTTTAACTAGATCTGTGTAAGGTGACCAGAGGTGACCAAAGTCTATACTTGTGTTAGGTGACCAGAGGTAACCCAAGTCTATACTTGTGTAAGGTTACCTGATGTAACCATAGTCGATATACATGTAAGGTGACCAGGGCTAACTAAGTATATATATGTTAAAGGTGATCAGAGGTAACCCTTGTATATATCTGATTCTATATCTAGATCTGTGTAAGGTGACCAGAGTTAATCCAAGTCTATACTTGTGTTAGGTGTAAATATAGTCTAATCTGTGTAAGGTGACCAGAGGTACCCAGTCTATATATATATGTTAGGTGACCAGAGGTAACCCCAGTTTATATCCATAAACGGTGACCAGAGGTAACCCTAGTGTATATCTGTGTCTATATCTAGATCTGTGTAAGGTGATCATAGGCAACCCCATTCTATATCAGTGGGTGTGTTTGGATATACGCCTGAGGCGGCCTATGGTTACCCATAGGTACCTATGGTTTGATATTTTATACACAAAATATCAAACCATAGGTACCTATGGGTAACCATAGGCCGCCTCAGGTTTATATCCAAACACACCCAGTGTAAGGTTACCAGATGTAACCCGTCTATATGGGTGTGTTTGGATATACGCCTGAGGCTTCCTATGGTTACCCATAGGTACCTATGGTTTGATATTTTATATACAAAATATCAAACCATAGGTACCTATGGGTAACCATAGGAAGCCTCAGGCGTATATCCAAACACACCCATTATGTGTTAGGTGACCAGAGGTCAACCAAGTCGATATACATGAAAGGTTACCACATGGAAACTAATGTCTATATCTGGGTAATGTGGCCGGATACACCACAAGTCTATATCTAAAACTGTGTAAGGTGACCAAAGACAACCCCCCAGTCTATTTCTGTTTCAGTGAGAGACCAATAGATTTTTAGGTGGCGGTAGGTTCGGATGAAATTTGAAAAAAGTCGGGACATGATTTTTGAGTTAAAAAAAGGCAGGATGAGCAACTAAGTAAAAAAGGTTTAACTTATTAAAAAGGCAGGACCATTATAGTTTAAATAAAAAAGGCAGGACAAGAAGAAAAGAAGATAGCAACTAAACAAATGCAGGACAAAATGTTTCATCCTAGCACACCCAAAACCCACCCCACGGCCCCACCGCCCTGAAAATCAAATGGTAGCTTCCCAAGGTGACAAAAGGAAACCCAAGTTTATATCTGTGTAAGGTGACCACAGGTAACCTAAGTATATATCTGTATTGAGTAACCAGGGTTTATCTTATTTTATATATGTATCACTTAACCAGATTTTGATAAGATGTTTTGATATAAGACCAGACATAACAATATATCGTCTGTTTCTGTGTCAGATGCCCAGATGTTGCCAGTCCCCCCTTTATTGTTCAGTTAAATGGTTGTTTTAAAATAATTTGCTGTTTATATGATGAAATTAAAGAAAATAAATATATAGCTGTGTAAGGTGGCCAGAGGTAACCATAGTCTGTATGTGTTAGTTGACGCTTTGTAATCAATACTTTGAAACATCATTTGGTTATACCTTTCTCGTATGATAAAATGGTTATCGTTTAAAGGGATATACAGACATTGACTGGTTATCTGTTATCTCCAAACACCGATTATTTTTTACATTGCCCTTGCTAATACACCGATATTGACATCGGTTACCTCTGGTCACCTTACGGCAGAATTCTATTTTTAGAACCTTAATATTACTACGCAAATAGCACTTTTTCAGAGGTGACCTGTGGGCACCTTTCAGCGTAACTATTATACACGTGTATAACTATTAGAAATCTATGGACGATGCTCTTTCCATAAATATACTTAACGATTGAATGCTTCTATTTGTAAATGCATTGGATTGTAAAATGCGTATATTTTGTATGAAGCACGCTTCCTTCTATAAAAATGTGCGCACGGTCAACGCTTTTACAACTCTATAGAACTACTAAAAAAAGCATTCAATACTTCTTATTACATTTTTTTTGCTCGGATCATGAAAGTACAATTTCTATCAGGTTCTTTCTTTTATTTATCTGTGCACTTTATTGTGGAAGCCAATAGCCTACATATACATTCATGTGGAAGGTCATGACATCATGAATGTTACATTTCATTTTGAAATGAAGGTTAATTTCAGAATAATTATAAAAAAAGAAGATTTTGGTGTAATTTCCAATGAGACAACTCTTCACAAGAGACCAAATGACACAGAAATTAACAACTATAGGTCACCGTACGGCCTTCAACCATGAGCAAGCCCATACCGCATAGCCTGTCAGCTATAAAAACCACGAGATTGCTGTTTGCTGATCAAATTAACGTATTATAATGAAATACTAGAACACACCCGCGACTTCGCGGGCATTCTATCACATGAATAATTTTAGCGCATATCTGTGTATTATGAACATTCATATTACTATAAATATAAAGTGTATTTGCTTTTTACTTTCAATTCTCAGTTTACTAATCGATCTACGGCGGTCATTGATACATTTCACAGACCCTGTCTATTTAATTAACTCTGTGACCGCCGTGGAAATGATATCAGATAGAAAATACACTTTATTCGTAGTATATACATGTATGTTCAAAGTATACTCCCTGGAGGTAACCGTAGCCAGTGCCTATTCCATAACGGTCAACCATCTCGTGATGGCGTCCGTAAAACTTACGAAGAGATGACCTCAACTTCACCACTTGGAACCCTTGATTTAATAGTTTCCTTGTTAGCAGCAACCCTCTATCAAGAAAATCATGATAGGAAACACCAGCCCTGGACTAGCGTATCAACTGGGAGATATATACTCCGTACGCAGGTGCTGCTGGAATGTTGCTACATAGAAATGGAAAGTTCACAATTGGAAAGCTGAAATCATCTCTTTTATCGTAAAGTTTTGTTTTCAACCGACCCTCATTGTTAATTTCTAGATGTAAGTCAAGATATGAGGCAGACTTTACTGTATCTGTTGTATCCTTTATCTCAAGTTCAATGGGATAGATGCGTCCAACATAGTCACCAAATTTTGAATTATTTAGTGAGAGAACATCATCTATATAACGGAAAGTAAAGTTGAAGGATACAGCTAACTTCTTTTCTTTCTTCTTAATGTGCGGCTGCATGACTATAAGGCGATGTGTGACATCTTTAAATGACCTTTGTGTAACCTTAACCTTCTACATCATGGTCAAATAATAACCTCTTAATAAAGTAATATATAGAGACGTTATGTTTTAGTCATCTAAATAAGTGTTCTCTAGTTGTAGTAAATATTTATCACTTCCTGAAAGTTGACGTTTACGGATTAATAACTCCTACAAGGGTTATCATAGAACCGGGCCCAAATAAAGATTGTAAAGCTTAAAAAGAAAGGTCTCCTCAATTTTCCTTTATATGCAATTGTTTGAGATTTTTGCAAATAACTCGAGTTTCCCACCTATTTTGGGGAAAATAAGGATCTCAGAATTTACTGTTTGTCACTTGCTTAACCACAATATTTTCAATATTTTCTCAGAATCTTTTATAAAGAAAATACCATACCCCTGTCCCCCCCTTAAAGTAAGATGGTCGGTCTTTTAATACATTGTTACTTGGATGGTGAATTGTCTCAATGGCACTCATACCACATCTTCTTTTTATGAAAAAAGGTCAAGGATTAATGACACATGTCAGACTGATGTGAACTAGTGGAGCATCTGTATACCAAATATTAAAGACCATCCATCATACTTCACGAGATATGGACCTTAGCAATAAAATTAAATGCAACAGTTATACCACCATCGTCAGTAAAACAGTCCTATGTATTGTAGGCGAGACATAAACCATTGTACTATCAACTGAATGGGGACTTTAGTTTAATTCAGTATTAATACCCTGTCAAGTGAAAGAAATACATACATATTAAATAAAATTACACAAATAATATCTTTATTATCGTGGTCTCAAAACAATAAAATAAATGACAATTTCTCCTTGCACTAAGGGGAGTTTTTCTTTTAAAAACTCAAAAAAGTCGAAGCATTAACAGAGAACAATATAAAATATTGCAAAAATGTCTTTCAATACATGAATAAACTTCTAATTTAAAAAAGAAACCAGAAATGATCCCCTAAACATTTTAAAACATTTTTTCATTCAGAGACTGCTTGAGGAGCAATAACATTAACTTACAAATAGAAACTTGACATGAATATTGGTAGATATCAAAACCTAGTGTACAATTGTTTTAGATTTTAATTTTATATATACCAACTGTCAATCTAATTGTCTTATGCTCATCAGGAACAAAACATTCATTAAACCAAAATGTGTGGTTGTTATGATACACAGCTTTAAATAAATTTTTGATAACTGTTCAGACATTTTATTGGGTCTTACAAGTTCAAACTAATATTTGAAACATAACCATGTGTGAAATATAGATAAGGATGGTTTAATATTGGTAAATAGCATTATGCTATCTAATAATTATGCAAAATATAATGTATTAGTTTAAAAAGTTATGTGAAAAAAGTCCAAAATCGAAGAGGTACATATATAATGAATCTGATGAAAAATGAAATTTAGATGAAAGTGACATGTCAAAATAAACGGTCAGTGAATATGTTGTGCAAATGAATTAGTTAAATATCATTAATATTCTTAAAACAACTAATAACAAGAGGCTCTCAAGAGCCTGTATCGCTCACCTGTAAATTTTGGCTTAAATCTTTCATCAATGATTATTTTTGAATTTCAATATATATCAATGAGTGCTTAAAATTGCCACATAACAGTTTGTATCTTTCATATTTTCTTCAATTTTAAGCAAAAAACTGCATTTGACCCCTATGTTTTATTTTTAGCCATAGCGGCCATGTTTGTAGAAAGATCAAAATTTCGGATATAATTTATAAACTAGATACTCTAAGGAACATTCATTTAAAGTTTGGAAGCATTTGGCCCAGTAGTTTCAGAGAAGATGATTTTAAAATGTTCACAAATAAGATGAACAAATTGTGTAAAATTGTCTTTAAAGGGCAACAACTCCTTAAGGGGTCAATTGACAATTTTGGTCAAATTACTTTTTTGTAGATTTTACTTTGCTGAACATTTTTGCTGTTACAGTTTATCTTTATCTTCAATAATATTCAAGATAATGACCAAAAACTGCAAAATTTCATTAAAATGACCAATTATTAAAAGTGGCAGCAACCCAACAATGGGTTGTTTGATTATTCTGAAAATTTCAGGGCTGATAGATCTGGACCTATTGAACATTTATACCCTATGACAAATTTGCTCTAAATGCTTAAGTTTTTGAGATATATACCAAACATGGAAAGAAGCTTATGTCCATGAAACTTTGGTGAATTGTTAAAGTCTATTGATGTAAGCTCCCTTTGTGTTTTTTTTTAATTTCATATTATGTGTTTTGGATTAATGGGACTTTATCGGACTATAGCTCAAATTCCTTTTAACCTTATATTTCCTCACATTATAATAACACAACATTAGGAATTACAGAAGAAAGCTCCCTTTTGATTTAGAAAAAGCAATTGCCGTGTTGTTTCAGAGTAATTAGAATTTTTAACAATTTGAATTCAGGCAATTTTCCCCATTTTTCACACTTTCTGTAGTGTTTCTAAATTTCCTGATTTCCTTGAAACTTTACATTACTGTTGGGATTGATATAATGAAGCTCCCTTTTGATTTTTTATTATTTATTTGTTGTTCTGGAGTTACAGGACTTAAACAATGTGAATTAAAGGAAATTATTAATGCTGTCTTTTCCAATTTCTATATGCGCAATACAGGTGTATCATGCACTCTAGGCACAGCTGTTTATTTTATTTACCTTATCATATGTAGTTATACACAAAAATAACATGTGTTTCTGTATTCTGTTTTGGTAATAGAAGATACATTTTGGTTGAATGCATTAGAAATGAACAGATAAGGGGAAATAACTCTGTAATTTCAACTTATTTGCTGTCCTTCTAACCAATTTTATAACTTATTTAATTATTATTACCAGACACTTCCAAACAAAAGACTTAACATTTCTAACTCAGGAGGTTATTTACTATAAAATAGTATACTTTTTTTTCATCATGTTTCAATTTTTGAATTATTTGCCTGATTCTTCATAGACTGGCACTTAACATCATTTTTAATCTTATTTTAACAGGTAACCATGCAACTACCTAATACGGCGAGAAAATGTATCATATGTGCTGATCGGGAAATTGATGCCGTCATACAGCCATGTTTCCACAGCCTGTGTCTGGTATGTGGACTACAGATACAAGAACATGGCAGGAAATGCCCAATATGCAGAGGCAACATTGAAAATGTCCGCTCAATATTTTATTGTTAAATTCTAGATATTGGACACAAAACAATGTTTTTGAGAAATAATAATATGTAGTTTAAAGAGACCGGTCAAATTTCTCAAGGCATGGGACCGGTGCAAATTAGCATGGGACGTGGACTTTTTAAAAGCAAAATTTCAATGGGACCAAGATTTTTTTCATCTAAGATCTGCATGGGACATTGACTTTTCTTTTATTAAATCAAATTAAAAAAAGTTCTGACTGTAAACTATGTATAATCGACTGCACAGCCACAAGGTTAAGGATAGTTCCACATATTTCTTTGCAAGGAAATGATAATCATGAAAACTCTCCCAATAAAATTCCTGTCTGGTTGAATTTTCAGTTTGCACAAAATTCAGATAGTAATTTTTTTTTAATTTTATAACTTTTTCAAATCAGTTTGGAATTCCATTTAACTTGACAGCTATAATCCCAATTATATACTGTCAAAGTAATTTGGTATTTGGTTTATTGCTGTCAAATCTATTATCATGTTTTAAGAAATAGTAAAAAAAACTTCAATTTTCAGTTCGGATTAAATACAGATGGTCACCTTTAAAAATATCCACAACTTTGTCAAATCAACTTTAAGTGTCATAAAACTTGCCTTTTTTCTATATTATATACTGTTCTTACAAATTACAAAGTTATTTGGAATTTGGTTTATTGCTGTCAAACCTATAATGTTTTAAGAAATAGGTAAAAAAAAGCTATAATTTTCAGTTCGGATTAAATACAGATGGTCACCTTTAAAAATTTCCACAACTATTTCAAATCAACACTGATCGTCTTAAAACTTGATACTGTTCTTACAAATTACAAAGTTATTTGCTTACATACTGTCAAATCTACAATATTGTAATAAATAGTTAAAAAAGCAAAAATATTAACTTAAAGTACCAACTAAATATAGATGTCACCTTTAAATATTTTTATAACTTTTTTAAATCAACTTTGATTTTCAACAATCTTTACAGTTATTTTTTTTTAAATGCTGTTCTTACAATTTACAAAGTTATTTAATATTTGGTTAACTTAATTACTGTCAAACCTATAATGCTTTAATAAATAGTTAAAAAAGCTAAAAAAAAGTACTGACTAAACACAAATGGTCACCTTTAAAAAATTCCATAACTTTCTCAAATTAAATTTGACTTTCATAAAATTTGATTGTTATCTTAATTATATACTGTTCTTACAAATTATAAAGTTATTTAGTATTTGGTTAATTACTGTCAAAACTATAAGGCTTTAATAAATAGCTAAAAAAGCTTAAATTTTCATTACAGACTAAATACAGATGGTCACCTTTAAAAAATCAATAACTTTGTCAAATCAACTTTGATTTTCATTAAACTTGAAAGTTATCTTTATCATATACTGTTCTTACAAGTAACAAAGTTATTTAATATTTGTTTAATTACTGTCAAACCTATAATGTTTTAATAAATAGTTAAAAATCTAAAACAAAATTAGTATGGACTAAATACAGATGGTCACCTGTAAAAAAATCCATAACTTTGTCAAATCAACTTTGATTTTCATAAACTTGATTATTATCTTAATTATATACTGTTCTTACAAATAACAAAGTTATTTAGTATTTTGTCAAATACTGTCAAACCTATAAGGTTTTAATAAATGGTTAAGAAAAGCAACAATTTTCAATACAGACTAAATACAGATGGTCACCTTAAAGAATTTCTATAACTTTTTCAAATAAAACTTGACATCAATGTTTTAATTGATAGATTAAAAAAAAAGCTACAGTTTTCAGTTCAGACTTTATAATTCAGATTGTTACCTTTAAAAATTTCTATAACTTTTTAAAATTAACTTGGAGTTTCATTAATCCTTACAAAATATGAAGTTACTGAACCTGTTAAACATGGCTGTCTTAAACAATTTTGCAACACATTTTAACAGCACTGTCATCACATCACATGTCAGTTTTATTTGAATGATGTATGCTGTCTGGAGCAAAAGACATCTTTGATATACTTTATGAATTAACATGGGACACCAAGTTTTTTTGTTGCAAGATTGTTTAGCGGTGTTTCTGCTACATACAATTCTTGAATAGTAGGAGTAAGCTTTAGCATCAATTTGGTAAATCTGTGTGACCCAAAAGTAATATTTTGGTTACTTAGATTGAGACATACAAGCTGATTATTTTTCACGATCATTTCCATCATTGCAATGTCTATAGTATAGGAATCGTCAAATTCTACAATAGTCCACAAGCTTTGCATTTTTCACACAACATCCTTTAGACCTCTGCATATTTTACAGACTGTATAAAGTAACTCCGACACAGGAATATAACTAAGTACCATTATCACTAATTCTTCAGGAAGGTCTAATAGACTAGCTGAAAATATTAAACAAGTGAATTATTGCAAACACCTATATTTTATAAATGTCATACTTATTTTTTCAAGAATCTAATATACTTTTATTCTATATGTACGAGTGCTCAGGTGAAGACCGAAGAGCGTTGTTTTGTTATATTTGCCATTTTATAAATTAAAACAAAATTAAAATGTATCAATAGCTTCAAAAGTTATAGATATATTTTGACATTTTAACTGAGTTTACAAATGGAAAATATAACATAATAAAACCTCCAATGATGTTGACTTGAGTCTTTTTGTCGCTGTTTTTAAAAGAAGTAGAAGTTAGATATCTGCACTGAAATATATATCAAGCCACTCAGTGACTCACATAAAGTTTCAAGACACTTTATGTTAAAAAACTCCAATGATTGGAGACCATGGTTCAAAGGTAAATTACTCAGAAATGAGTATGCAACATTCACCAATTTTAGATATTGATAAATTAATTATGTATATTTTTCATGTTAATTAATTTTACTAATATTCCACGTTTGATATGGAAACAAGGTATGGGATACCCATAATTGCCACGTTTATTGCAAGCCGTTCACGTCAAAACTCAGTATGTTTAAACCATTCTTCGAAAAATTTACACACTGAGAATTAGAAAGAAAAACACTGAGATGAAATAAACTGAAAAACACATCCTGAGAATTGAAAATTACACAATGAGATTTGTGCGCACTTTTTCTGCGCACAGATCTAATTTGCATATCTAATCTGTATCTATTACAATCTTAAACAACTAGGAGACAGAACTCGCTTTTAATTTGTAGCCTGAGTTCATGGCTCAAATTGTTATTTCGATTAAGTTTATGTCATCAGCAGTCCAAGGTCTGTTTAAGTTACGATTAGTAAAGATGTGAAGAATTTCCCTAAATCTCCTGTATCTTTAATTGACATTATTAGGAAACTCGAGAGTTCTAATGCATCTGTATGTATTTAAAACTTTAAAAACAGGTTTAATCCACAATTTTTTACATTATAAAATGCCTGTACCAAGTCAGGAATATGACAGTTGCTCTCCATTCGTTTGATGTGTTTGAGCCATCCCCTTGTTTTTGCCATGTGATAATAAGGACTTTCTCTTTAGAATTGTCCTTGCAATTCGAATTTTTTGTTATTTTACTTTTTACAACTTGCACACAACATGTACATAAATCTCATTGTGTAATTTTTGAAGTCTCAGTGTGTAATTTTCAAAGCTCACTGTGTGTTATTTATATTTTTGTAATCTCAGTGCGTCTTTTTGATATCTCAATGTGTATGTTTTTATTCTTAGTGTGTGTTTTCAGGTTTTTTAATCTGTGGTTTTTTTTTAATTCTCAGTGTGTTAATTTTTCGAAAAATGTTTTAAACATAGTTTGACGAGAACTGCTTGCCATATACGATGATATAACGTTACCACATCTCTGTTCATACACATATTATACTTACAGTAATTGCAAGGGATCTCTAAGCTGACCTGTAAAATACAAGAACAGATCAAAAGATTTAATCACATTATAAAGTGCCATAGTTTGTCAGCTTGGCGTGTGACATCAAATTTCCCTCATTTTTTAAACTAGCTTATAATACAGACATTACAGCAATCGGACTTGAGTATGTACAGGTTCAAACAAAATCTTTTGTTAGCAACCTTGCTAGCTGAAGCGTAAAGTCGTTATTAGCTTATAAGGTTTACCTTTATTACCCTTATTTTGAAGTAGTTTAGTCCAAAAGACGATAAATTGATTAGTCCACTCTCAAATTAGGGTAGTAAAGGTAAACCTAAGAACGATGTTACGCTTCAGCTAGCAAGAAAGGTAATCAAAGTTTTTGATTGAACGTACATAGTCAAATCCGATGGCTGTAATGTTCAACATGATTAGACAGTCATTTATTTATTCCTGGTATGGAGGACTAAAACAGCTTATTTTTAATACGAAGTTAACAATACGTCATGTCAGTATTTATTGTAAAAAAAATATGGAAAATAAGGATAGATCATAGAGGGAAATTTTTGTTTACTAAATTTGAGAATGGAAATTGGGAATGTGCTAAAGAGACAACAACCTGACTAAAGAACAGAAAACAGTTGACAAAATTTGTCGTCTTTGTACTGTTTATTGCACACACAAAAACATTGCGGTAGGGGCTTTGCCCATTGTTAAAGGCCGTACGGTGACCTATAATAGTTGTTAATTTCTGTGTCATTTGGTCTCTTGTGAAGAGTTGTCTCATTGGCAATTACACCACATCTTCTTTTTTATATTAACCGAACAATTATAATTAATCTGCCCCGTCATTTTTTCAGTACTGCACGAGATTTTTTTTCTCGCTGAACACTTCGAAGTAACAAGAGTCACAAGAACAGTCATTGGAACTTTATATAGGGGGAGGGGGTCTATATAGTTCAAATGAACTCGTAGTGACTCAGTATTAAAACATCAAAGGATCTTATTTTGCCGCAACTGTGAATTAAAAAAATCAGAACTCGACTGGCTCTCTCCAACGTAAATTTCGTGACACCCTATGTTAATTTATAGTTAAACCTGATTATTTTATGAGGCGACCATTTTACTTTCACAGCTGGAGAAAAAGGGTTGTGTTTTTTTTGGCATCAAAAACAAAATTCCCCTAACGTGTGTATACTACGGCAGACACGTGGAAAAGCCTTTTTATAGAAGTTTTTTTACAACAATAACTTAATGATTGATTGATTGATTGTTGTTTGTTTAACGCCACATGAGCACAACAAGGCTATATCGCGGCGAGATATCATTTAATAAATTGTTTCTTATCTTACCTCCATTTGCTTGAAATAAAATGCTCAAATGTGATGGCGACCTGATCCTTCAAAAGTCAAAATGAAAATGAACAGGTTAAAATCGTGCCACATTTATCTCGATTTAGCTGTAAACTTTCCCGTTGCTCGCCTTAATTTAAAACAATTTGTTGCTTTATAAAACAATATATCGAAGAAAAAAAGGCAATTTATTATTATTGCATGATATTTTTATTGACTTATAAATTAATCGTAATTTTTTTTCTCGTTTTGATAATTTGTCGCGTTATTTAAAACGATTTATTTTTATGGCGATAAAAAACAAATCGGCTAAATGCCTTGTTAGGCATTTTGTCGAAAAAAATAAATCGCAGTAATAAGAAAAAAAAGGCAATTTATTATTATTGCATGATATTTTTATTGACTTATAAATTAATCGTAATTTTTTTTCTCGTTTTGAAAATATGTCGCGTTATTTAAAACGATTTATTTTTAAGGCGATAAAAAACAAATCGGCTTAATGCCTTGTTAGGCATTTTGTCGAAAAAAATAAATCGCAGTAATGAGAAATAAAGCATTTTCTCGCTAAAAGTTATATCGCCATCTTGGATTATAAGTATTAAAACGAGGGTAATATACGCTTCCGTAAATTTGAATAGAGAGAACATAATTTTATTAATAAAACATCTTCATTCTATACATTTATTGCCAAAGGGTAGCTTGTTTGAATGTAACCTACTTTACACAGTTCTCAAACGAGAGCTTACTTTGGAAGTATATTTATATTCGGTTATAGCTATATTAGCAGGGTTGATTTTTTTCTTAGGTATAACCTCAATTTACTCAATTTTCTTTGTAATATATATACTAGTAGTAACTTGGATATCGTTTTTGGCGACCTTTATAGTTTGTTGTTTAGTGTGAGCCGTGTTGAAGACCGTAATTCGGCCTATGATGGTTTACTTTTACGAATAGTGACTTAGATGGAGAGTTTTCTTATTGGCACTCATACCACATCTTCTTATATTATTCTGCTCATTATTAGTCATTGATATGATCTAATTATTCAAGCAGTTTACTTTGCAATTACTACAAAGGTGATCAATTTTATTATATCCAGCCTCCTCCATTAAAAACTACTGTTTCCTTTGAATCTTAAATAAGAAATAAGATAAAACAAATGTTTGCGTTAAAACGCAAAGGTTTGCGTTATATCGCAAAGGTTTGCGTTTTAACGCAAAGGTTTGCGTTATATCGCAAAGGTTTGCGTTATAACGCAAAGGTTTGCGTTATATCGCAAAGGTTTGCGTTACAACGCAAAAGGTTTGCGTTACAACGCAAAGGTTTGCGTTATAACGCAAATGTTTGCGTTACAACGCAAAGGTTTGCGTTATATCGCAAAGGTTTGCGTTATAACGCAAATGTTTGCGTTATAACGCAAAGGTTTTGCGTTATAACGCAAACATAGGAAGAAAAATAGAAAAAAAAAATGTGTGGCGCTAATACGCTTCCGTAAATTTGATTAAAATCGATGAACAAGAATTTGACAGCTAGTAACCCTTTTACAGGTAAAATTCAATTAACAAATTCTGACCTACTGGCATTCAACAACATCTACTTGCTGTATATTGATAAATGTGATTGTATGTCAATACCTCAACATCGTGAATACGCCATGTGAGGTGTTGGTTATGTGTGCTACGGGGTCACTGGTGGCGCCTTCAAAACAGAAAAAAAAATCCAAGTAAAAAAGTGTGGAATTTTGTTGCTGAAAATTTAAGTTGTAAATTCTTGAAAAATGTACTTAATTCCGTTCAACTGCTAACATGTAAGTTCGATACGAAAATAGGATCAAAAGAATTCGAAAAATTTGTGATCAGTAATTATTTTTCGAATAAATGAAGAGCAATGGGTTAAAAAAAAAACTGAAGAAGAACAGTAAAAAGTAAAAGAAAGTCGTTGAATTAATTATTTTACAATTGTTTAAATATATGAGAGAATGTTTTAGGCAAATTGTCTTTATTTACTGTTAGATAAATGTATTTAAGTTCAGGAAATGATTTATTCTTCTGGCGGCTTCAAATATTTTTTTGTCAATAACTTATATACACAAGGAGACATTTTTGACTTTTTACAGCATGAACCGCAGTTAATTAGCAAACACAAATTAAGACACAAAATCGTTTACAAACAAATTTTATAGAAGGAAAAAAAAGGAGGGGGGGGGGGGGTAATACGCTCACATACTTCTAAAAAGATTTGCATATGAAAGCTGTCTAAAGATAATATTAAATTATTTCAGGAGTTTTGAAAAAGAATACATATATATATATATATATACAGTTTAATTTTCGACGTCTATACTGTTACAAAAAAGGTGATTCTTTTTAAAGATTTGGTACTTCAGTTTCGACTCAAAATTTCTTTTTGAATTGTTAGATGGCAAATTATTTAGGATAAGATTGTATCTGTTCTTTAAGTAATTATGGTGATATTGGCGACGAGATTCATTATATTATAGCAAGGGCTTGTACAAATCCTTGATTAAAGAATTTCAGCAATATAAATAGACGAAAGTAGACAAACAATTATTAAGATCTCCAAGCGGTCCAAATTGTACATCGAAAAAGATCTATATTTCTAAACGTTTTTAAATGATATAACTTGAATAGGAAATTTCCCAACTATGTGAAGATTTTTTATATTTCTAAACGTCTTCAATTATTACATACCAAAGAAAAATTTATTTAGCATATTCATATAATTTTATATTTTTTTCCAAGTAAACTTTTTTTGTAAAGTTTACTTCTATGTGTTTATAACCATCAACAGAGACACATTCTCTGCCATCACCAATCACTCCTAATCATTAAAGATCAATTGACAAAATTCAAATGATGATTGGTATTGAATATGATCATCGGTCATCCGTGACGTATTCTAAAATCTCAAATAACGGCGCATGTCGATGGATAGATAGATGGTTCATTCCCTCTAAAATTATCTCTATATATACCTTTCTGTTATTTGGTTTGTGAAAATAAAGATTTATATATATATAAGATTATACTTGGTTATAACATTATTTATATCATGATTTATTAGTAAAGCAGACAATTTTTTAAAGTTACAAATTCAAAAATTTAAAAATAAATCTGACTCCAATCTATTTATCATAATTTTTCTCTATTTTTAAGTATTTATTTGATGAAAAAAGAAACATAATTATTACAAATAAACAAGGTATTATACCTAAACAGTGTACCAAATATGTTATGCTTTAAAAAAAAAGTACAGGTAAATCTTAGGTGAAATTCTAATTAACCCTGATTGTTATAAAAACAAATTATTTATCAAAACATCTATTGTTATTTGCAAGTGGGAATAGAAGGAATAGTATTTTTAAAAAGTGGGAATAGGAGGAAGACACCAGATAGATAGTTTATTAATTATCGTCTCGCCATTTAAATTTCACCAGGGGGTTGAAGCAATGAAGGACTTTATAAAACTAAGGATGTGTATAGTTACTATACAAATCCTTGATAAAACTATGTACATGTACTTATTAATATTTCTATAACAAATTACAAAAACGTTTAGTGTAAAAATCATCGATTTATAAATGTCTCTTTTTGCCTAAAATATATTTGCATGTTTTGGCATTTTTGTAAATACCATTAATGTTTTGGCATCCCAATGCAAAACACAGGTGACAGCCGATTCAAACTTAAATAACTTCTTTAAAGTTGGTTTTATTTTATCAGAGACATATACTACATGCAATATATGTCTCAATACATGTATTTGTTCCGAGACCACCATTGTCGTCCCTTGATTAATTTTTATACCCCTTCCAAATTTATTTCTCCATGTGTAATGCCTCAAATTGCAAGTAGGGGGATGAAATTACACAAAAAAAAATTTGGGTCCAGAATTTTAAAGGAAAGTAGTGATTTGGTCCAGCTGAAAAAGGTTGAAAATTAGCACTTCGGAAGCTGTCAAAAGATTTCAAGACGCCCTAAACATACAATTGTCCATATTTTGAGTTAGAGACGATGAAGTTTTCTATAATTTTGATATAATTTCTCCCAAAAGTAGTACAACACACTGTAAAAGTTTCTTTGAGAAAGCGCAGGTGGGATTTTTTTTATTTGCATTTATGTTCTAAAAGAAATGCACTACGAAATAATTGTGTTCTCGGACCTATTTATGTCTAAAATTTTATTCAAAAAAAAATTACAAGATTATGAAATAAGTTATGAATGGAAGGAATACCCTCAACACTAAAATACATGTCCTAAGTGACTTTTTATGTCTTGCGTGCACCGAGGAGACCCTTGACGGTTTTTAGACGTACCATTATTATTTATTCATATATTTGAAGCATTTTGTTCATAATAGGTATTTATATGTGTGTATCAGACAAAATGACTTCCCAATTAGCAGAGGCGGATTTAGGTTTTTTTCCAGCCCCCACCCCCACACACTAATCTTGGAAAATGGGAGATTATATAGGGAATCACTGAAGCATGACTGGCAGGGACCCCTCTTAGGCCGAGTCAATGGGTCCCCACTTATGAAAATTTCTGGATCAACCACTGCTTAGTTCTAGTTATCTAAGGTCCTAGTGTGAAATATAACCAATAAGAATTGGTCTTTTTAAACACTTCTACATAGGCCTACATATATACGTTTTATCAAGGGTTGGTTCATTACCGACCGTGCAAGGGCTGTATAGCCAGTCAAGGTCGTTAAAAACTTCCATTTGTTGGTTCATGCAATATTAAAATTATGTTTACTCAATGCGCAGTTAATAGTTACTGAAGTTGATATTTGCTACTTTTCTTCTTTATTTCATATAATTGATTTTTTGATTTTTTTTCTTCGAAAAATTTGTGGTGTTGAAATAGGGAATAGACACAGATACCTAAGCACATTTAACAAAATATTTTTTGTGTAATGTCATCAATCTGTATCTGAGATCTGTATTACACGTAGACAGGATGTTCTCTAGAAAACTTTACGTTATACACACCGGAGAGTACACGCACTGTCGTAATGGAAAATTACTGTATGTTATAATTACCTGTAATCAGCTTTGAAACAAATCAGTTGACTGACCATGTCATTACAGTTCAAACAGATTTTCCTCAAATCAAAATGGAATATATATATATATATACATATTCATTTTTATATCTTTAAAATTTAAAACTTTAAAAAGTACACTTTAACAAAATTATGAAATATAACGAATTGAACAATTTAAGATAGTATTTTAACAAAGTTTAAGATATATAATTTTACAACGATCCTAAAAATATCCAAACAAACGATAAATCTAACGATATGAACTTACGCAGTTTTATATTATAAGACTGACAGTGACACACACCAGTTTACTAACTCAGTGTGCTGGGCCAGGGTGCTGGGTGAGGTGTTGGAACTTGATATACATCATTAAGTTACAGTTCTGTTAAAATTTGACTGCCTTTTTACAGGGAATTTCTATTCTTACTGTTAACAGTTAATTTATATTGTCCCTGGCGTAGAATGATTCTCTGCTCAGCAACTGGTGCGTAATTAGCATTTTATTCAAATATCTTGTAGCAGTAAAAAACACAAATTAATGTATTTTTCAAATAGCTTTATTCAGCTTAATAATTATAGCGAAAAACAGCGAACATGGGGAAATAAAATGTTTTAGTAGCCTTATTATTAAATCTCCAGGCGAGTGTGATCAAATAAAGAGGTTCTCCTTAATACTTGGAAAATCTTATCTGATTCAGGATCAATTCATCGGTTACACTCCCCTATCACCAGTGGTTCTTTGTTTTTAGCTGACATTCTGAAAAAAAGGTGTGTAAGTGTTGACTCGCAATTTGCATGATTAATAACAGATATCGACTCGTTACCCGGAGTACTGTAAAAACAATAATTTAGTTAACAGATTTAGATTGAAGGTAAACGGACAGAAAGTCGCAGGACAAAAAGTCACAGGACATAAAGTCACAAATTTGATAGGACAAAAAGTCACAAAAAGTCACAGGACAAAAAGTCACAAACAAATTGTTGACAATTGGCCCATGGTTTAAATATATGAAAAAGATCTTGAAATATTTTCTTTTTATTACGTAATGACATATATTCATTTTTAATTTAAGGGAATTGCTCATAAAGCTTGATAACATGATAAATGGAAATGTATTATATTTTAATCTTGCAAAGGATATATTTATGGGGCCATATTTATTGGCAAATTGAAGCCATTTAAGTACCAAGCCACTTTGACATTTTGTTTTCATAACAATTATTTGATTATTATTGATATTTATTTAATAAATTTTAATTACTAAGTTGCTTCTTATATAAAACTTCAAGAAAAATACAAAAAAAAAGTGTTTTCTTGTTGAAAGAAAAATGATCTCTAAACTGAATTGTGACTTTTTGTCTGTGACTTGTTGACCGTGACTTTTTGTCCTGTGACTTTCTGTCCTACATTCAGATTGAATAGGGGTTTGGTTGACCCCGTCTCCCTCTATCTGAGACTACTATCTCAGTCATGAACTTAATGTTTTATGTATTGTGCTTGTCATATACATGTATGTATGTTGGATAAAAGCTCTTGAGTTTATGTTGTATTGTATGTATAACCAACTTTAAATAAATCTTTTTTGTTAGCCCGTAACAACTAACAAGTAAGATTTAGGTTTCTTCTTTTTTAATACAAACAATTATTACGCCTTGAAAGGATTTTTTTTTACTGTGACAGCGTCCAAGAAAAAAGTTGAAATAGCTAGACACTAACTTTATATTGGACCCTAGTAGCTTTATATGTGCTTGTGGTTGCAAATGTAAATGCATGGATGCCTGCTACACTGTAGAATTCATGTAGAATACATGACAAGGAAGCTTTGCTTTGCTTTTCATGGACTACGAACTCGTATTCATAATTAAAAACCTTCCACCAAGCAAGCGTAAGGGTCTTTGACAGTAACCAACACTCATCTCACGAGGCGTACCTAGTATGTCTTTTTAGGTATATATATAAACATTTATTCGTCATTGTGCGAAGTGCTCCTTTGAAGTCAGAAGGAGGGATTTTCTAAACCAGAACAGAATAGCCATGCAAGACTTCATTATCATTTGGACTAATATTATGGCACATTTTGTCTTACCACAGGGATTTGTGTCAATTTATCTGGTTTTCTATCCTCTGACCTCATTTTCATGGTTCAGTGGTTATTGTTAAGTTTTTGTGTTTTGGTCGGGTTTTCTAATATTGTATGCAACATGTCAAGTATATTTTTTGTATGAAAATTTTTAGGGATGTACATGTTAGACTGGCATGTTTTATTCAATCTTGACCTCATTTTAATGGTTCATTGCTTAATGTTACCTTTTTGTTTTTTTTGGCCAGTTTCTCTATTTTCTTGTTTTCAAATTAGCAAAAGGTTAACTAGGTGCATATGTCTGACTGAAAAGTTTCATCTTACTTTATTTTCATAGTACATAGGACAATATAAAAAAAGAAGATGGGGTATGATTGGACAACTCCCCATGAGAGACCAAATGAAACAGAAATTAACAACTCAAGGTCACCCTACAGCCTTAACAATGAACAAATATAAAAAAGAAGATGTGGTATAATTGCCAATGAGGCAACTGTCCACAAGAGACCAAAATGACTCAGACATTAACAACTAAACGTCACCGTACAGCCTTCAACAATGATCAAAGTCCATACCGCATAGTCAGCTATAAAAGGCCCCGCTAAGACAATGTAAAACAATTCAAACGAGAAAACTAACGGCCTTATTTATATAAAGAAATGAACGAAAAACAAATATGCAACACATAAACAGACGACAACCACTGAATAACAGGCTCCTGACTTGGGACAGGAACATACATAAATAATGTTGCTGGGTTAAACATGTTCGCGGGATCCCAACCCTCCCCCTAACCTGCGACAGTGGTATAACAGTACAACATAAGAATAAACTATAAAAATCAGTTGAAAAAGGCTTAACTCATCAGATGGACAAAAATACAAGTGGACGTGGCCGGGTATTTCTACATCCCTACACAAAAAGACACAATTAACAGATCTGAGAGTACTCCCAGTTATACTGCATAGTCAGCTATAAAAGGTCCAGAAATGACAACAAAAACAATTCAAACCAGAAAACTAACAACCTAATTTATGTACAAAAAATGGAAAACAGTTAAATGTTACACATAAACAAAGGACAATCACTGAATTATAGGCTCCTGACTTTGAACAGGCACATACATTACGAATGTGGCAGGGTATAAGGAACTATGAAAATATCTCGTTTTTGTGGTTTGGTTTATTTTCCGGATACTGTAAGCAATAAGACCACTTTATTTAGTGAACGTAATGATTGTAAGATGCACATGTCTGTCTGTCATATTTTATATGACCTTGACCTCATTTTCATTGGTCAATGAAACACTGCATTGTTTATCATAATTATGCTTAAAGTTACAGGTCGATTATATTTGTAGGATATGTAACAATTGTAAGGTGTGCATGTCTCTCTGGCAGATTAAAAAACCATGACCGCATTTTATGGTTCTTTGAATAAGCATAGGTCTACTTGTTGTACAGAATGAATGCAAGGTGTCATATAAAAAAAGAAGATGTCTGTTTGCCAAGGTTAATTTTACTAAGACCTCATTTTCATAAAACAATGATAATATTAAACAGCAAGAATGAGGATCAAGTCGAAGTTATATACAAATGAGGTAAAATTTTCAGTTGCCTACTTTTTATGTATTAGTAGTTATTTTTGTCATTAAATGATATTGTTTACCCTTTTATGTGTAGGGAAAGAATATTAAAGATAGACATGATAGAGGGAAACTATAAACAGAAGAAATTAACAACAAAAATAGATTTACAAAGGTCAACAAAGCCTAAATGGTAAGTCCACTGTTAAAAAAAGTAATAGCCCTTGAGTAATGAATAAATATTTATTAAAATAAGATGTGGTACGATAAATGAGAAAACTATCCATCAGAGTTCAATTAAGTCGATGTAACCATTGTAATTACTTATTAGAGGCCAATGATGACCTGTTAGTAATTAAAAAACTCATACCCTATACATGATATAGTAATCTATAAAAGACAACGCTAACAAAATTTGAAATGAAGCATCAATTCAAACTTCAAATATACCAGACTAATTTATAAAAAAACAAAATATTATGAAAAACAAAAATGACGGATATGAACCAACATCAACCACTGAACTATGTACAAGCTCCTGATATTGGAGTTGGACAGGCATAATATGGCTGGGTTGATATAAAAATAAGAAGCAGTCTGATTTCAAATAAGACTTTTCTCCAATAGAGATCAAATGACATATAAGGAGGCTCGAGGGTATAAAAATTTCAGAAAAATATTAAATTTTTTTTTTCATAACTAATTTTATTTATAACTTTATTAGTTTTTACTTTATCATATGGTACAGAAATCATTCTTAATAATCAATTCGTTTTGGCCCCAGACAACTTTTAAAATGTATATATATCATTGAAAAAGCTCCAAATTATCTCCCTTTGGTGCAGAAATGCCATTTTTTGGCATGAGAATTGTAATATCTTTTTTAGCTCATCTGAGTGACCTATATTTTTTGTTTTCATTTTCAACTAACTTTACTTAAACTAATTTATTGTAAAATTTAAGCGATTTCTGTAATTAAGTTCTTTTTTCATTTCAAAATTACCTCTATTTCTCCTATTAGTTCAACAGAAAAAAAAGTACCTTTACAAAAATGTATATATGCTTCTTTCAAAGGCGGATTGTGAGTGTGAATGAATGGTGTCCCCATTTTTTTAATTTAATTTTTCTATTTTTCTATAAAGTATAAGATAAAAGTTCATTTATAGAAAAATATAGCGTAACCCTATATTAAGAAAAAAAATTGATTGAAACCTGCGAGCCCCCTTAATTTAACAAAAATAGTTCACTGTACAGCCTTTGACAATGATCAAACGGTATACCGGACAGTGGTTTTAATAACAGCACAACATTTGAACAAATTGTAAAAATTTGTTGCAATGGGCTCAACTCAAAAGACTGCAACAAGGAACCAAACAATAACCAGTAATATGTAAATCATAGACGCAAAGCACTGAAATAAGAGTACTAACAATAGATATTTAAATGATAGTTTATTAAAATGTTCATAACCATGATAAAATAGCCATTTTTTTGCTGTATTTCTCTTCACTGATAATTTTTGAGTTTTGTGTTTTGTAGGTCAGACATCTGGGTTTTCATGGTCATCATTCAACAGATCAATACTAAACAGAAAACTTGGAAGATAATATTTTTCTCAATAGTGCGACTTTTTAAATTAATTTGAAATGGAACTTTTTTTTCCTACATTTAATAGAAAAAGGAAATTTCTACATAATGACTATAAAAAAAAAGGAGTCATATCATCACGATCATAGATGCTCAAGAACTTGATCATGTAAATGCAACAATGTAATTATCAATTGAAAGAAGGAACGAATGAAAAAAATATTAATATGTTGTTGTCCAAATAAACCTGCTTTGTCTTCTCATTTGAATCACTCCATCCAATAAAGATGTACGGAGGAAGATCTTTGAAGAACAGATGGAAAAATGTTTTGTCTAAGAATTGCGGGAATATTCTAGTGGATGAAATAATTTATTGACTTGACTCTTATATAGTGGACTGAATAAGTGTACATAGCAAGCAGCAAAAAAGAAAACTAAAACTTTAACACAAAAAGTGTTTAAATTATAAATTTGCAAATATAAGCATAATATTATGTACACCACAAAGGTATATAATTCAAATTGTTTGCATATTCATGTATTGCAATGAAACTATAACAAAGAAAACCTTACCTCATGAAAA
This sequence comes from Mytilus galloprovincialis, assembly GCF_965363235.1. Lineage (NCBI taxonomy): Eukaryota > Metazoa > Mollusca > Bivalvia > Mytilida > Mytilidae > Mytilus > Mytilus galloprovincialis. The sequence continues at coordinate 41,635,404 of NC_134843.1, read as the reverse complement.
GAGTAAACTATTTAGTCAGAATATTTTTTTTCAGTTCTATTTTTCATTATAAAATAAACAAGATAAAGATTTCAAAACAATATTTTTTCATTTATTTAAACATGTCATCATTTTGTTTCAGTGAAAGAACTTTACTCTTTGACCTTAAATTTTATTATACATTCCAAAATCAGAATTATAATCTTTATTGTCATATTAACAAACAAAAAACATGTTTGTGACAAAATGAAAAAAAATTATATATATAAAATATAAAAAAATTTGTATACATTTAAAACTTTTTACTACCAAACAGCATTCATTGCAACATACACATACTGTTTATTTATATCTATATATTTATAATTTGAATCCCATAGGATTTTATTTTGTCCCATGGGATATTAAAAATCCCATGGGATAATAATAATCCCATGGGATTATTTTTGTCCCATGGGACAACAAATATCCCATGGGACTACAATTATCCCATGGGACCAAAAAAAATCCCATGGGATTTAACCAAAATCCCATGGGATAATGGTAAATCCCATGGGATTTTGCCCTGTCCCATGGGATATTGAAAATCCCATGTTTTTATAAATCAAATAGCAAAATAAATATAATAGTAACAGTAGAAAACTAATGAAATTATTGAATCCCATGTAATTCGCACATTTTGGTTATATACATGACACTGTAGCTCTTATTTGAGGCGGCGGCGGATTTGCAAATGAGTGTTTTGCAAATTTAAAGTGTCCAGTGTTAAAAACAAAACCCAATACTTTTTGTACTTTTGTTTTGCATTAATACTTCTTTCCATAAATGATTGACATTAAAGAACATTGAACTGATGTCTGAAAATTTGGTACTTTCGAAATATCAAGTTAAAAATTGTACTTTTTATTGAAAAACTTAGTCCAAAAATTTGTTTTCTTCAAATCTGCCACAATGTTGTAAGAAAATCTAATTTCAAAGAACAGTAAATAATTTTTAACAATTTTCAGTAAATAGGAATCAAAGGAACAAGGATTATAATTTAGTACGCCAGACGCGCGTTTCGTCTATATAAGACTCATCAGTGACGCTCATATCAAAATATTTGTAAAGCCAAACAAGTATAGAGTTAAAGAGCATTGAGGATCCAAAATTCCAAAAGGTAATGCCAAATAACACTAACAAGCACAAAGTTGAAGAGCTTTGAGGATCTTAAATTCGAAAAGGTTGTGCCAAAAAACGGCTAAGGTAATCTATGCCTTGGAAAAGAAAATCCTCAGTTTTTCGATAAATTCAAAGTTTTGCAAACAGGAAATTTATAAAAATGACCACATTATTGATATTCATGTTAACATCGAAGTGTTGACTACTCGGTTGTTGATACCCTCGGGAACTAAACGTCCACCATCAGTGACATCGACCCAGTGGTGTAAATAGTTATCAAAGGTACCAGGATTATAATTTAGTACGCCAGTCGCGCGTTTCGTCTACATCAGACTCATCAGTGACGCACATATCAAAATATTTGTAAAGCCAAACAAGTGCAAAGTTGAAGAGCATTGATGATCCAAAATTCAAAAAAGGTTGTGTCAAATACGGCTTAGTTAATCTATGCCTTAAGTAATCGGTAACTTTTTCTTGTCTTGGAGAAATGAAATACATGCATAGGGATGATCCTTCGGTTATCCATAAATTTCCAAAATTTGGCAAAATTGTACGATCAATAATAAAACACATATATGGCTCACTTTTATTCACTTTAATCATGCATATATTGTATTTATAATCATATCTCATTAGATGTTTCTCAATTTTCTATAGTGTTCATATATTATATCAAATTGATGAATGTATTTGTATATTCACAACCCTCAGAGGCTTTTATGCAAGGCTTCTAGGATTAAAATAAAACTTAAAAGCTTAAAAATTTAATAATGCATATTTTATTCTTCACATGATTTCAAATTAATTCCGAAAATCATTTCATCAAAATAATATTCCACTAAAATGATTATTCAATTCGTCAACACTGATTTGATGTAACCGATAGACACACCATGATTTATAATGTCCACATGTCCAATTCCTTGAAATGCTTTTGAGTGGAATGGCTGTTTTTGAAGATGTTTCCATGGCAAGCAACCCTCGAGACTTCTGATATTAACAGTTTGGTCGCCATCTTCGTCCACAGGCTTTGGTCGTTTGTCCGGAAATGCGCCTTCTTCATAGACCCATTTAGCTGTAGTATTCAAACCGTTTCCATATAGACAATAGACTTCTACATTTGGGGGCCTCAATGGGTTAACCAAACCTTCTACATCTTCTCTCATCAAATATCCATCAGTAAAATTTAGGTCTGTGAAGAGCTGTTGGTAATCGTTTACAGTGTAGTTTCGTCTAGGCGTTTGAATTAAAACCTCAGCCTTGTTCCAAAACTGATTGGTCGGCATAAGGAAGGCGGAGCTTGTCATGGAGCGTTGCATTGGACGAGCTTTTAATGCTGCGATTGTAATGATGTTAACATTATCGCCTGAAAATAGAGCAAAAAATGAAAGCAAATAATAAGGCTGGCCGCTGTAACGTTATGTGTGTGTCGCATTTCTAATTTCTAATGTTGCAAACACGTAAAATGGTCCCCGAAAGTTAATTTTAAAATATTACTTAAATTATGAGTTCAATAATTTTACCCCAACAAATAAAAAAGAAACAAAAACATTCAATTTAATTGAATGTATGGATGAATTAATGTAAATATATTGATGAAGTATCTAAATATAATAATTAATAGAATGAAATTCAAAACAGTGTGGCTGTGGCCATTGATTGACACATTAAATTCATCCATTGACTGGAACAATTTAGGTGAACGTTTGTATGTAACGACCACTGTTCACTATGTACTTTTTAAAGACAATTAAACTATGGGGTCACCAAAGGTTCTCAACACCTTAATAAAGTAATTCGAAAAATTAATCAGAAATAACACGATATTTTGATTAATATCAATTATATAAATCAAAACATAAAGGTTATTCCTGATTAATTTTTCGAATTATTTTATAATTAAAGGCGTTAAGAAACCTTTGGTAACCCCACAAATGTCTATCGTAGGTACGTCATGAACAGTGGTCGTTACAGACAAACGTTCACGTAAATTGTCCCAGTCAATGGATGAATTTAATGTGTCAATCAATGACCACAGCCACACTGTTTTGAATTTCATTCTATATAGGTGAATTTACTTAAATATATATAGATGAGTTTACTTAAATATATAATAATAAATGAATTCATTTAAATATATGGATGAATTATCTAAATGTGTGGATCAATTCACTTAACTATATGGATCAACTCACTTAAATGTATGGGTGAATCTTTATATTTTTGAGTTGTATTATAAAATTGATAAATTTTCAATCTTTACCAGAAACAATCATCCTCAAGGCTTTGACGCTTCCTCCCCACGGTGCACCAAGTGTTATAAATGATCTGATGTATTTGTCCTTCCATTCCTGACTTTGATGGTTAAGAAAATATAGTATCACCAGGTTTCCTAAGCTGTGGGCCAAAAGAACCACTTTTGTATTTTTGTTCATGTAGTATGTGTCCTCTACCAGCTTTGTAAGATTTCTATAATAGTCTTCAAGCTCATCTGAAATTGAAAGTCATGTTTTTCATGCTTTAAAATATGAAACATTATAAATCTAAGTTTGCTGATAAGAAACAAATTATCTGACGCATATGCATATCAATATTATTTCTTGATGGCATAAATGCTATAAATCGAAGCAGCATATTTGAGTTTCAAAGTCGTATTTGAACCTAAATATATCTGCCCCGAACTCCGACAGTCGAGGCAGATTCGTTATCGTTTACTTTAGTTGACAGAAACTGAATTTTCACTTCAGAAATCGTTTCGTTACCATAAATATATAAAAAAAAAATTGGCATTGCAGCCTCAGAAATTGCCAAACGTACAGTCAGTGGTTGTTGAATTCTATTAAAGGTTACATGCAACTTCTCGTCTCTAAGTTTATTGTAAGACTTTTTTAATTGTAATTTTAATTGAATTTTTTTTTCTTTTTATATTTATTTCCAAATGTATTAAATATTACTTTGCTTTCGATAACTTTGAATTGGGACTTTCCTTGTAAGAAAGACTCATGGTTACAGATTGTGTATGATTCGCTTTGTTGTACATTTTGTTTAAAATTGCCTTACTTGGTGATCTTCTGAAATCATATGCAGCGCCTCTGATGGTTTTGTTCCGAACATAGCCCCATTTTACCATATTCTCTGCTAGTTCGTGGAAGTAACCGACTGAAGAAAAAAATCATTATTTCTGGAGGACTTCATTGATAAGCATACAGCATAAAGAAATCATCACAAAGAAAGTAAAAAGAGGCCGTCGATGGTTGGAACAGATACGTATTCCTAAATATTTTTATAAAATCTTTCTTGGGGAGGTGAGGAATTATTAACACATATTTAAGAGATGCAAGATAGATATTTAAATTTGGGAGAACATGGCGCCGGTACCAAGGTAATACATCTATTTCACTATACTTTTTATAGATAATGGTATCAGGCTTACAAGACAACGGATACATGTTCTAAAGACAAACAGTATAGCTTCTCATTACATTAGATCGTTTTCCTCTCATTTGTTTAGTTTTACTTTTTTGATGATGTTTTTTTTTTTTAGTTTTAATAAAAGGAATTGTCCGCATGATGATCTTACGTTTCGGGAAATGGGTATCACTTAACCATTCCACGCTGTCTGTTCCACCAAATCCAGGTACCCGTATGTCAACACCCTCTGGATAACTGGTTCTATGCGTCTTGTTGTTATATACTAATCTAAAAAAAAATATATAATGGACATTTTTATATTTTTTTCCTGGTAATAGAGGTCACATGTTTATCATAGTATGTAATTATGTCTTTGAAATTATTAGAATACTAAAAGAAAAAGAACTGAACTGAAACATGCATATTGAAACAGAATTTGTGAAAAACAAACAATAGTGTTATCATTTATACTTATTCATTGGCTGTGTCAACTACTAGTTGCAAAACATATATTTTCAAAAACCTGGGTATATATTCTTATGTTCAATAAAAAAAAAACCCATTTTTTTAACGTTTTATTTACAGTACTGTTCAGAATTTTTTGTAGTAGATATGCGAGGCAATGTAGCATATATGCAAACTTTAAAAAAAAAATCCGTGGTATACGACAAAAGTTGAATATGGAAACAAACTTTTATCGAACAATTCAATCATTATGCCCTCCTTAGCTGATAATTTCAAAGACAGAAAGCTGATACTGGTAAACAATCTTTTCCTTGGAGTTCAGTAGTTTTGTGATTTTACTTTTTTTTGTACCACCCCTCGGAAGGTATGGATAGAACAAATAGTGCATGTAAACGGTAAAAAAAAAACCATTTACCTAAAGTTTTCAACAAGGCAGTCGGTCGGAAGGGGATGAACAACACTTGCAATGTTAACCCATATAACATAAAAATCTTTTGTACGCTGGTCACACAGTGGATAAGGTCCATGAGAAGATTTGTTCAGCCTCGCTTCAATTCTTGAGCCGCCATCACCTGGAACTGTAGTGGAAACACAAATCAACAAATAGTCTTTATACAAGAGTCACAATATTTTTTTTTTGTCTTTTTGCAATAAATGTACGCATTAAAACGTGATTAAAACGTTTCCGACAACCACTTATGGAACACCAGCGACGTCTTCAGGAAGAAATATTACGAATGATCCCTTTTATCTCTGATTTAGTGCAAACTATTGAACGTACACAAATGAATCGTATTTTTGGGAACATTCTCTAAAAAAATCAAAAGTTACGGTTTAACCGAACGCTTTTATATAGTTTTGTTTTTAACCCATTTTAAGTTCATGCTATAAAATCAAAAGGATACTTGTGTTTAGAAATATGGTCCTCCATCCGGACAGTAACTATGTTTAGAAATATGGTCCCCCTGCTTAACTGGGACGTCTGTTTGGCTGAGATAGATGTATGAATATTTTGCCCGACCCCCGTTTGAAATTGTGCGTTAAAATCCAATTCATCGTGTAGAGAAAGTGCATTAAGCCAATAGGAAATGGTGGTATCAGGTATGATCATTGCTTTTTATACAACTTTCAACAGGAGTCGAAATGTCCCATATTTGTACGTCTAAGACATATTGCAGCAATTTGGTCTACAACGCACCCGCATTAAGGGTAACACTAGTCATGCTAAACAAAAATTGGTAGCATTTCGCAGTTTTTAGTGTTCATACTACACTTTCTATTTTACTTCTTATGGTGATATTCAATATATTTGAATGGAGTAATGACAATTTCTTTCCATTTGCTTGTTGTTTGATATGCGCGTGTTTGCAGTGATGTAATATTTCTATAAGTAAAATAAAAAAAAAGGAAATACAGATACCATGAGATAAATCATAGCATGGACGGTTGATTCGATAGGCAAGACAATTGATATATTTTTACAACCGAACATTACTTTTTAAGCTTACAATACATGTACGGTAGTATTATAACCCTTTCCATCTCCTCAGTTCTTGTAGCGAATATATATAACATTTAATTTTATAAGACGATATTTTATGAGTGCCAATAAGACAACTCAAATCGCATTTTGTGAAAGTAAACCATAAAAGATCAAAGTACGGCCTTCACGTACCGAACAGCAAGCGATAAAGAGCCCCAAAAATGACAAGTGTAAAACCATTCAAACATGAACAACAATCTATAATAACAAATAGAAATAAGAAACACTTATGAACCACACCAACAAACGACGACCACTGAACAACAGTTTCAGACACAATTTTTCGACGTTCATCCCATGTGCACTTTTCTACCGTTGAAGGCCAATATGTTGACATCGATGCATTTTATATTGTCGTGTTGCATGATTGCTGTCTCTGCTCTGTCATATTTTCTTATTTGTTTTTAACAGAATTTGGAAATAAACAAATGAATTGACGAAATACATAAAGTTTGGTAAGAAACTTATAAAAATCTCACCCAAAATCACAGGAGGTAGCTGTTTACAATGGACACTTTCAATAAATATCCAACAAACAAAATATAGCAGCAGCATGCTAGTACGTTATGTGAGCAATTGATTCATTTAGGCAACGATTAATAATTTCCCGGTTTTTTAAACAATAAAAATGTTTAATGGTTAGATGCATGAAGTTTTGAAATAATAAAATACCAATTTCTATCACGGAAATAATTCAAACCTTTTTGTTAAATTTTAAGTTTCAGCTTCCTGGTTGTTACATGTAGTTAATCATGCGTCCATTGTAATATTATTAAAATGTTTTTACGAAAAAGGTCATAAAATTATGTGAATTCCATATATGTCCTTTGTGGTGGAGTTTGTTCCTCTTTCGAGGCATATTTTTTATACTTACCAAAAAGTATGTTTGTTTTACACAATATGAAATAAGAAGATGTCATATGATTGCTAATGAGAGACCTGTCCAAAAAGGTCCAAAAAAGCTGATGTAAGCAACAATCGGTCACATTACGGCCTTCAATAATGAGCAAAAATTTAATACCGTATAGTCAGCTAAAAAAGTCCCCGACATGAAAAAATTAGAAACAAATCAAACTAATTAAAGCAACTTTGAAGGCTTGATTCATAACAAAACAGTGCACAAAAAACATATATGACGGACATCAATCAATTACATGCTTCAGACTTAGGACAGGCACATATAAAGTGTCGCTCTGTTTAATATGTTTTGAGCGCTCAACTCTCCCCTAATCCGTGACAGTGGTGTAAAAGCACACATAAGAACAAACGGTAAACATCAGTTTGAAATAGATTGAAGGTGCACAGACAAAAAAATCGAATAACATAACGGAAAAAGACGAAAAGTGCCGATCTGAGATTATAATCACTATACACAGTTACTGAAAGCTAGTTCAAAGCCAACAACACTGACAAAATAAACACATCATGTAATCCAAGACTTACGCACCAATCAATACATATCCAAAGATTTCATTTATTAACGTTGTTAAATTGATGTCCTTTCAGTATAAGTTTATTCAAGCGATCAATGAGTTTACATGGACCATACCTACACTTCCGGGCTCTATAAACAACATAGCCATAAGAAATAGGATAGGATATTCTGTTTTTAAAACAAAAATAACACAACTTTACACGTACAGCGCTAGCCAAACATGAACATTAAACTTTGTCTCTATGAAAGAATTTGTACAGATTATTAAGTAATGTGTGGTAACGAAATCCCTGTCTTGTGTTGTTGTGGTTTCATGTTGTTCTAAAAAATAGTATTACTTGCAAAAAAATAGTATTGTTGTTGCATCATTTCAGACAGCATATTACTAGTTATTACAAAACAACAGCAACAACACACATCGTTACCGTACCATCGTTAACTTCATATAAGCACAAGCAGGGAGTTCCAATAGATTTTTAATCAGATTGTATGTTACCAAATCTTTTAGGATTGTGACATTTATTTTCAGTTCGCATTTAGCTAGTATGCATAAAAACTAAACTCCAAAGATAATTCAAAACAGATAACCCATAATTTGACCTATAATGGTTCACTTTTATTAAATTACACATTGTGACTTGGATGGAGAGTTGTCTCATTTGCACTCATACTAAATCTTCTGATATATATTTAATGTAGATGTACCAAAAACAATTATTTTGCTATCTTGATATTTTAAAATGTTTAGACATGAGCCAAGACTTTACCAACTATTTTATTTTGTCACAAAATGTCTTACAAACAAGAATGTGTCCAAAGTACACGAATGCCTCACTCGCACTATCATTTTCCATGTTGAATGGACCGTGAAATTGGGTAAAAAATATAATTTGGCATTAAAATTTGAAAGAAAATACCATAGGGAACATGTGTTCTAAGTTTTAAGTTGACTGGACTTCAACTTCATCAAAAACTATCTTGACCAAAAACTTTAACCTGAAACTCCCGCTTTCATTGTCTATGTTCAGTGGACCGTGAAATTGGGGTCAAAAGTCTAATTTGGCTTTAAAATTAAAAAGATCATATCATAAGCAACAAGTGTAAGGCCAACTAAAATTAATTAGTAGATTTTCATCCAAATTTCTGGAAAAAATGGGGCGGGTGGGAGGATTTTATTTTTTAAATTTTATTTCATATGAAACCATTTTGTGACGAATTCTTCATGTATGCAAGTGTAATAATAAGCTTATAAATAAGCTTATATCATGTATACACAGGTATGAGGAATCTTACATTATTTTTCAAATCCTAAAATAAATGTCTCTAATTGCGGCTTTAGAAACTAAACAACAAAGACGTGTAGAAATGCTCTCTTCAGTTGGACTTTCTACACCAAATGTATTTGGGTTCCTAAACGATTGTTTTTAGTACCCATAAAATGAAGCAAATGCATTGGTATGCAACACAATTATTATGAGTACAGAATAAAATGAAAACTCAAACAGTGTTTAAAATAATAGGGTTGCCAACTTAGTACAGTACTTATGCATTTATGCAAGATGAAAATTACCATGTAAAACACATGTGAACTTAATAAAAAAAAAGAAGTTGTTGTTTAATGACCCTTTTGGGGATATTGGGACATTTTGTGTTAATCAACAAGAAAAGACAGTCATGGGTAAAATCTAAGGGCTTCTGTAAATAAAAAGCGTATGTTAGTCGACTTTTTAAACTCAATAAACAAGTTCGTGTTTGTGTTTCAATATCTTTAATCCAGTCATGTTTTCTGTATCAATGGGTTCCACGATTTTTGCGCTTTGGATATCTTTCACATTTAAACTTCCTGACACAAAAATATTGCCTAAAAAAATCCAGTTTTCTAATTACAGAAATTTGTGACATACCGCGATTTGTGGTCTAGGAAACAGCGTTTTTCTCGTAACACGAATATTTCACGTCATTATCGTTATCAGTTTTTACTCTCGAAAGATGATGTTGTCATCATAGAGCAGCAGAATATGTCGACAATCATTTTGGTTAGATTTACTCGAGGTACAAAACCGAAAATTGAAACAGGAAGTCATAAATGAAACGAAATTTTAACGGTTATCGGTAACGGAAACGAACAAAATCCGTAAATCGTAAATTTTATAAAATACAAAAAATCGGGGCGGGACGATTTCAGAGGGGCGGGCGGGGATGAAAATCTATCAATTAATTTTAATTGGCCTAAGTTAAGTTTCAAATTGATTGGACTTCAGCTTCATCAAAAATTACCTTGACCAAAAACTTTAACCTGAAACTCCCGCTTTCATTTTCTATGTTCAGTGGACCGTGAAATTGGGGTCAAAAGACTAATTTGGCTTTAAAATTAGAAAGATCATATCATAAGCAACAAGTGTACCAAGTTTCAAGTTCATTGGACTTCAGCTTCATCAAAAGAGGGACAAAAGATACCAGAGGGACAGTCAAAGAAAAAAAACAAACAAACAATAGTACAACATAGAAAACTAAAGAATAAACAACACGAACCCCACCAAAAACTAGGGGTGATCTCAGGTGCTCCGGAAGGGTAAGCAGCTCCTGCTCCACATGTGGCACCCGTCGTGTTGCTTATGTGATGACAAGTCCGGTAAATAGTATAATTCAGTAGGTCAAAAAATACCTTGACCAAAAACTTTAACCTGAATCGGGACAGACGGACGAACGAACGAACGGACCGTGACGAACGGACGCACAGACCAAAAAACATAATGCCCCTCTACTATCGTAGGTGGGGCATAAAAAATACTTCAATAATGATAATGTGAGTAAAACACTTTTTGGGTACCTAAAGCCATGTCTCAAATTTAATTTAGTCAAAACTTTCCATAATATGTATATGTTCATGCAATAACCCTATAATACAAATAACGAAATAAAACGATGTTAAATACTTTTTCTAATAAAAATTTATTGAGGAAGTTCTCATATCTTATAGTTTTTCCAAATATGAACTATTTGATCAAAATGCTTTTGATGTAATCTATTACAATATCCTTTTTCAGCATATCGAGATGTTTAATTCCATGAAATTGCTTCGAATCAATAGGCTGTTTCTGAAGCGTTTTCCAACGTAGGCAACCTTCTAAACTTCGCAGAGAAACTGTATGGTCACCATCTTCATTTATTGGCGTTGGCTGTTTGTCTGGCCACTCATCTTTTGTGTATACCAAGGTTTTGGCAGTTAGTAACCCAGAGCTGTATAAGCAGTGTACCTGGACATTCGGAGGTTTCATTGGATCTACTAAGTTCTCTGTGTCTTTCCTCATAAAATATCCATCGGGAAAATTTATATCTGTAAAAAACTGTTTATAATCATTCACAGTATAATTTCTTGTCGGTGTCTGAATCAGAACTTCAGTTTTATTCCAAAACTGGTCTGAAGGCAACAGAAAAGCAGAACTTGGCATTGATCGTTGCACTGAACGTGCTCTTAGAGCCTTTACTGTCGCAATGTTCATATCGTCACCTAAAAAATATAGAGAATCACAATTATGATTATTGTTCGTGAACATTCAAAAGACGTATGTCTATTTACTTTATAGATATAAACTCGTCCATGTGTGTGTGTTTGTACACAGTGCTTTTAAAACGAAAAATGTCTGAACCGTATTTCTAATTTTAATGAAGGTTGGCATCTAGAGATTGTAGTTATTGTAAGTTACTGACAAATTGAAACCGATTTTTTATATGTTTTCCCTGTTTCTAAATTTGTATATTGCTGTTGTATATCTGTCTGCCATTTTTACATCTTTTAAGAAAAAATATTGTTGAAACTAGGATTCTTGTCAAAAATTTGCATTTCAATTGGTACTTTTGAATTTTTTGAAAAGGGTGGTACGTTTTAATGTTTTTCCCCGGTACGAATTCATCAAATGGAATGTTTGTTAAAATTGTATATATATTTACTAGTTTTTGGTGGTAAGACTAAAAGTATCAGTTCAAGTATTTACAGATCCATCTTGTTTCAAAATCGAATTTATTCTCGGTTAACAGAACTGTAGCCAATCTTGTTCGAATTTATTCTTTTTATTTGCATATAAATACAACAGCTTACAGTAGGTTACATTTACAAGAAACATGAATGAGGTACATATAATTAATAAAAATATCAAATACCAGACGCCTGCATCTTGATAGTTTTGACACTACCTCCCCATGGCGCAGATAAAGTGACGAAAGATCCAATGAATTTGTCCTTCCATTCCTGGGGTTTCTGGTTAAGAAAGTAGAGTAACACAAGGTTACCTAAACTGTGACCTAAAAGCACAACTTTACTGTTGTTGTTGATAGTGTATGTATCTTCTACCAGCTTTGTAAGTTGTGAATAATAACCACTCATTTCGTCTGAAAACAAAGTTAAGATTTTTAAAGTGATATGACACGTGTTTTTGAAATCGTAATTTTAATGAAATTATTGAACTAATGCATAAAATTGAAAATGGAAATGTGGAATGTGTCAAAGAGACAACAACCCGACCATAGAACAGACAACAGCAGAAGGTCATCAACAGGTCTTCAATGCAGCGAGAAATTCCCGCACGCGGAGGCGTCCTTCAGCTGGCCCCTAAACAAATATATTATTCTAGTTCAGTGATAATGAACGCCATACTTAACTCCAAATTGTACACAAAACCCTAAATAAAAAAATAATACAAGACTCTAACAAAAAAGGGAGCGGCTCCTGACTTGGGACAGGCGCAAAACTGCGGCGGGGTTAAACATGTTTATAAGATCTCAACCCTCCTCCTATACCTTGTATGTTTGCTAAACTAATATGAGTTTTCTATGCACGGTTTTGTACATTTATTTCGAATCCATAACATATAATCGACATTTTTTCTTTTAGTTTAAACAGTATTTTTATTCAAACAAACTGAATTGGATTGACCAACAGGCAAAGTCTATGTAAGCCCTCTCCATAAAACATGGAACAATATATTACATTCAAACAGGCACAAACACAATGGCAACACACAATTAATTTGAAATAAAAAAAAAAGTTTAATTTAGTGAAAAGTGTGTCTGCTTATAAACTTTCGTGTTTTAATGCCAAGTTTTACTTATTCAAAACTTACGTTAACATTCAACAAAAAAAAAAACCATTAAGCACGTGAAAAATTTTATTGTTTTTATTTCCTCTCACGAGGTAATCAGGAGAAATAACGATCAAGCCACACAAATATTAAAAGAGTCTTTCAAAATTAAAATAAGGAGATGTGGTATGATTGTCAATTAGACAACTATCCACATAAGGTCAAATGCAGTGGCGGATCCAGAACTGTTTGTAAAGGGGGCCCCTGACTGACCTGGGGTCGCGCTAGTCACACTTCAGTGATTCCCTATAAAATCAACCAAATGTTTTCCCCGGGCCCGTCTATGCAAACACTGCAGAAAATAGATATAAGAAGATGTAACATGAGTGTCAATGAGTGCCAACTCTCCTTCAAAGTCACAATTTAGATGTAGACTAAATGATCAGCAAAGGTAAATGTGAATGTCAATATTTAAAAAATTGATAAAAAAACGAGCAAAAACGAAAACCTTTTTTTCAAATTTTGAATTGTTAAGTGCGGTCATTCTGATGTATTGCTATCACATAAATTTCCATTATGCAAATTATTTTTGGGTTTACAACCGATCTACAAAAAGAGTGCACACGCTGAAATGTCTCGCCTTATTTACTAATCATTGATATAATGTTGATAGTCCTAAATATAAAGCTTTATTGCAACTGTCACATAAACTTAACATTTACCAAGAAATCTAAACATAGACCAATGAACCATGAAAATGAGGTCAAGGTCAGATAAACCATGGCAGACAGGCATGTACAGATAAAAATTCTGCCATACAACAAATATAGTTGACATATTGCTTATAGTTTGAGAAAAACAGACAAAAAAAAAAGCACAAAAAAACCTACTGAGCAATGAACCGTGAAAATGAGGTCAAGGTCAAATTAAATCTGCGCGACTGACAGATAGATCATAAAACATATCCATTTACCAAATATAGTTGACCTATTGCATCAAAACTAAAAAAAAAACTCAACTTTGACCACTAAACCATGAAAATGAGGTCAAGGTCAAATGACAGTACACCTTACAATAATTCTATACACTAACTATGGTAGACCTATTGCATACAGTATATACGAAAAACCGACAAAACACAAAAACTCAAGTTTAACCACTGAACCGTGAAAAAGAGGTCAAGGCCAGATGTCACCTGCCAGCTGGACATGTACACATTACAGTCCTTCCATACATCGAATATACTAGAGCTATTGCTTATAGTATATGAGATGGACTTAACCTTGTTCACTGGTCCATTAAGTGAGGTCGAGGTCAAGTGAAAACTGCCTGACAGACATGAGGACCTTGCAAGGTACGCACATACAAAATAAATTCATCCTATTACTTATAACATGTATAATTAGAGAGAATTTAACATTACAAAAAATCTAAACTTTTTTTTCAAGTAGTCATTGAACCATGAAAATGGGGCCAAGGACATTGTTCATGTGACTGACGGAAACTTTGTAACATGAGGTATCTATATACAAAGTACGAAGCATCCAGGTCTTCCGCCTTCTGAAATATAAAGCTTTTTTGAAGTAAGCTAACGACGCCGCCGCCGCCACCGCCGGATCATTATTCCTATGTAGAGCTTTCTGCGACAAAAGTCGCAGGCTCGACAAAACTATAGATCCACGGTCATTATCTAGTACATTAAAAATAACATTACTTATCGCGTGTTTTAAATTCATTTTTTCAACAGATACTCCTATAAATATTGTTTTTAAACACAAATCAATAATAAGAAAATGTGCTGTCGTAATATAAAATTGAGAATAAAAATGGCCAAAGAGAAAACTAGCCGACCATAGAGCAGACAACAGCAGAAGGTTACCAACAGGTCTTCAATGCAGCGAGAACCGATGTACACGTACCGAAAAATTGTGTTAAAGCTTGCGGATATCTCAAGAACGTTTTGCGACACTCCCGGCAAGGACCGGTAACTCTGTTATTGTTTTTGCGGGAAAAAGTGAATGGCTTCTCATATTCAATCTTTTAGAAAAAATGATTTTTTTACAGAAGAGTGTCCACACTGCACTATTATGAAAGTAGTAGATTAAAATGATATACAAATGGATGAAAATTATATATGTTCAAGCAGTCGTAATATTAATATAATAAATGTATATAGCAACAAACCAGTGCACATTCTTGGACTATTAGTATATTAGTATAATAGTCCCAGGTATACTGATTTGTATCACTACAATATAATAGCCCTTATGGACGGTGTGGTTGAATATCCTGTCATTTATTCATCATCCACGCACGAACTTGTATCAGAAAAAAGATTATATCTCTGTATACTAACCTCAGTTTCAGGTATAGAGGTGTGACCTTTTTCTGTTACACGCGTTTTTGACCATCCACAAGAACTTGCGGTCATCCGATGTTCAGTACTTTAGTACTTATATTTAAAATGTAATATAATTTTATTTGATAATAACATTTTCAGATTAGAAACAAGAAATTATAATAAGTTTTTTGAACTGTTCTATATTATCTATCTTTTTTATTTCTACAGGAATATTAATTCAAAAAACTGTACCGGAATATAGAAATGTTTTTTTTCTCATAAAATTTGTTCTCGGAAGTAGTATGAAAAGACAATTACTTGTACTGTCCAATGAACGCAAGGCATATCTTGCATTAACATTTTGTTTATTGTGAAATAATAATTCAGGTTGCAAGACTATTTACACACTTATACATTAATAATCCTTTGGATTCATTATTATTCGTTGGATACCAATTTTGGTGGATTTCGTTGGTAAAGGTGAACCACGAAATTAAATGTTCAACGAATGACAAATTTTCTATAGGCTTGTTTGTAGACTTTTGCAAAACCACGAAATCAAATATCCACGAACATGCAAGTTTTCCTCAATCCACGAAAATTGGTACCCACCAAAAATAAATGAATCCACAGTATGTGATTCTTGTTTAAAAAGTGTTCATCCTAATTTTCTTGGTATGAATATGCGTGTAATATTTGCCACTGTCCGTTAAGAATCTTTACATCCATCCATAGTTAAGCATCAGCCATGCCAATAGTTATGCGAATCTTCTATGAGATGAAATGCCAAATAATAAAAATGCCACACATAACAAATGTATGCACATTCAACGCGTTATCGAAACGTATTGTGTGCACATATTCAGACAACGTCAACAGAACATGCACAAATCTATTGGTAACGTCTATGATATTTTGTTTGTAACGTCATAATAGCGCCCAGAAGAAACCTACTTCTCTGTTGTCTAAAGGAGCTTTTACTTCACGACCGCAAACATTAGCGTTTATGATAAAACTGAATAGTCTTGGAAGATATTGAGATTAAATTTTAAGAAGAATTCATCGAAGACGAAGGTAAGTTGCTATTTTCATATTTATACAAATAGATAGAAAGTATTATACTTCGATAAAGATCCACTCGATTTCCGTACTACTAGTCCTGATATAGAGTAAGCGGGTTTGTTTGGTATTTTAGAAATAAATGACTCACAAATGAGTTTGGTGGGCATTATATTTGGTATCGATGTATAATAGACGGATTTTTTTCGCCTGTTTAAGATAAATACTTAAATGAGGTTCACCATAAAATAACAGAATTCTATATCGCTATTATTTGGAACTGTAAGAGCATAGTAAAATAAAAGGCAATATATGTTAATGAAGTAATTCTGGCTTCGTTGTTGGTATTACATTATAGTCAAATCTAACTTTTAAACGTTGGAATTGAGTAACAGGAATTTTGAAGAAGAAAAATCTACAAAACGAACTAATTCTAAACATTAATAAAAAAGAGTAAGAAAAAAGACGATAAGAAAAGAAACCACAAAAGCCATGGATAATCTTCATGTAAATACTCGCCAGTAAAGGAATGTTTATTTCTGTTCCCCTTTTTCAGATTTCCGTCTTTCTGCGTGCATGGTAATGTTATTTCATGGTTTTATCTTCTGCTCATATACGTCAGATGTTATATTGTTGACTTGGTTTATACTATTTTTTCTCTTTAACAGCATGTTCGTATGCCTGTTAAAAGTAACCCCCTTTTTTATTTATTATAGTTTGACGATATGGTAGTGGACCAAGACTACCAGGATGAAGAAATGTTTTCTCAGTAAGTATATTATTTTAACTTATATCGTGCCGGCAAGACGACACATACATTAACCAAAGTCAGGGATGTTTTGTTGAAATTTATTTTTTCACGGAGGTATACGAAATTTAGTTCACTCTTTATTATACCGGAGATTTGTCAGTCATTACTTTAATCCACGAATATAGAAGATAGTCAAACATCCAGGGAGAAAACAGAATCGAGCAATACAAATATTGTTAGGCATGAATATCAATAAATTTTATTCAAGGGATATTATAAAATTATTAAAACAAGTCTAAAAACTGAGGGAAATCTAAAAATGTACATGATAAAATTATAAGATATAAAGCAACTGCTCTTGGTGTCAAACGTGTAAAGCGATGGCCGTCTGCGTCAGAATTCCTAGTTTCCGTAAACCAAATTTATAGTTTAGGAAAAGACTGCTCTACAGTTATATTTATGCGATCTGGTATTCGAGTATAAGACGCATAGTGGTTAAAAAAAGACGTGCGGACCAGGAGACGTGAGATACAAAATGTGTGTTTTTTTACTTTTTTATACAGTCCTAACGGCACAAACAGAAAGAGATCACATTACGATTAGAGTTTAGCTTTAAATAAGGTCAATCTTTCTTCGATCTAGTAGATTTATTTCGACCCCCACTCATAAATTATGAAAGTGAAGCATTGTTCGCTGTCTTAGTAGTACTAGTATTATGTATGACCCCATGTATATGCGCTTGCATTGTCCGGGTTCCCGGGTTCAAGTCATGCTTTTGTTTTTAGATTTTTTTTTCTGAATTTTCCATATAAAATGTATGGAACTAAATTAATGGATAATTGTATGAAAAAAAACATGTATATTTAAAGGGATAGGCAGTTGAAATAGTTTATCTGAAATGTATTAGAGACGTAGGTTGTCAAACACATTGACAAATATAGAAGTTGCTGTAGAGAAATTTAAATATATTAACTAGAATACATCCGCGAAATTTCGCGGGCATTCAGAGCTTGCTTGAAAGTATATAAATTGTGGTAGGAAAGAATATTTGTAAAATATTGAATTACTGGGAGATTTCCTGAGGAAAGGTATTAAAAGTCATTGGTACTTTGGGACAGGACAATTTTTTTTCCCAGCCCAGCTCCTCCTTTTTTCCCAAAATTACATTTTTTTTTGTTTTTCTATTAATCTCAATAATTTTAGCGTTTATCTGTTTATTATGAACATTCATTACCATAAATAAAGTGTCTTTCCTTTTTACTATCAATTCTCAATTTACTAATCGATCCACGGCGGTCATTGACATATTATATAGACCCTCTCTATTTAATAAACTCTGTGACCGCCGTGGATAGTAAACTTGAAAATGATAGCAGATAGCAAATACACTTTATTCATAGTATAACATGTATGTACAAAGAATACAGAAAAACGTAAACCGGAAGTCTAGTCTGACTGAAAATTCCGTCCAATGACGGAAACAATATTTATGTCACCCGATCGACAATGTCGGGTGACATATTGCTTTTCCTCTGTTTCTTTTTCTGTATTATTATTATTATTTTTATTATCCTTTCACCTATTTTGTCCGGCAGTTTTCTCTGAGCCAATGGAACCAATCTTAGTGATAGTTAAGTATAATGAGGAAAACAAAATTTCGGGTTCCTGTAGGTCTTAAGACCATTTAAAATGGCTGCCGTTACCATGGAAACGGAACAAATGTGAAAAATTCCACTTTTTGGTTTTGGTGAATTATTTGGAGATGCTTTAACTTAGAATCATTATATTTTGATACAATGTAGGTGCCGGCTATATACTTGTTTTGGATGATTTTTGGCATTCATTGGAACTACTATGTTGCCATGGAAACTACACCAAAAATTTCCAAAATATCGAAATGCTCCTAAT
The DNA here is from genome assembly GCF_965363235.1 of Mytilus galloprovincialis. Classification (NCBI taxonomy): domain Eukaryota; kingdom Metazoa; phylum Mollusca; class Bivalvia; order Mytilida; family Mytilidae; genus Mytilus; species Mytilus galloprovincialis. The sequence continues at coordinate 41,616,273 of NC_134843.1, read as the reverse complement.
TTAATGAAACTTCACAGTAACGATGAGCAACATTGGTAGATGTGCAATTTGGCGTTGGAATTTTGAAAATGTCTGCCGTTACCATGGAAACAATGCAAAAATGGTCAAAATGCTTCAAAAACCATAAAGTGGCATTTACTTTCTTAAAATGGTAGGTTAAATCCATTGAAACTTTGATGGTATGTTCCCTCCTGTGTACCAATGTGGTATCTGCCATTAGAAATTTGGAATTGTATCTGTTACCATAGAAACCAGCCAAAATGTCAAAAATCTCAAAATGCCCCAAAATTGATGAAACTTAATATATTTGTTGACTGTCAAGTCTGCATTAGACTTTTGAAGTTAGGATTTCCAAAATGGCCACCGTTGCCATGGAAACTGCAAAAATGTCAAATATTTTCAAAATGCTCCAAACTTAATGAAATTTAATATTATTGTTAACTGGCATGTATAGATGAGACTTTTGACTTTGGAATTTTCAAAATGGCTGCCGTTGCTATGGAAACAGCAGAAATATGAAACTTCTGACAATGCTCTAAATGTACTGAAAATTTACAGAAAGATATATCCCAATTAACAGATCTGCATTCACTGTTTGATTATTTTAAAATGGCTGCCGCTTAGTGGCAATGGGGGAAGGGTGACATCCGCTATTGCTTGCAATCGCAAGTCTAGTTTTTCTTTCGTTTTCCTTCCAAAATAACCTATACTGAATAATCATAAGCAAGGATGATAAATGCGACAATACATGGTACCTATATGACACGAAGTGGGATGATTAATTTATTGTGGAAGAAAGAGACGTGACACACAAAATGAGGTCTCCTCATTTAATAGTATAGAAGCCTGAGATAAAAATCCAAGGGGTTACACACTATTGATGAAAAGAAAGTATTTGCCCTATCATTTTAAAAGGGTATATATGTATTCAAATATTACATACAACAATAGACCTGTCATTTTAAAAGGGTATATATGTATTCAAATATTACTTACAACATATTACTTTATTTTTTTTAAGATCAGAACAGAAAGAGAAAACTCTTGAGTCAGACATTGATATGGTTGAAAGAGAAATCAAAAGAAAGAATGAAAGAATCATCGAATTGGAATTAATGCTAGAAGAAAAGCAAGATTGGTTCAATCTGAAGTCTCAAATGGTAAAGAAGCTTGAAGGTGAACTCAATTATGTTCATGCTCGTCACCCAGAACGTTTTACCTTTGACGACGCCGGGACAAGCTTGGTACCTAAGTCATTGGAACAAACATTGAAAGATCTGGAGCGAGAAGAGAGAGAAGAAACATTCCGCACAAAGTACATGCCCGTTTATCATAAAGAAACGGAAATATTCCGTAAACGAGGCAAATACCCAACTAATGTCCCGTATTTTAATGAGGTATCCATGGCATCAGAATTTTTAAAGAAGAAATATTTAGAGGCGTTTGGCGAGTGTTTTTCTTTTGATTACAAAAAGAAGTCTTTTCCATTAAAACAAGACCCTATCTCTCGTAAACACATCAGACCATCTCAGTCATCGTTTATACAGCAAGAGGGTAACAGGAAATTCTTGGTTTCCGGTCATCTTGGTGAGACAGAGCTACTCCCAGCTGTCACAGAGGCATGTGATCTGGAAAGGTTTTCTGAAATTCCAGCAAACAAGTCTTTAACCGGGTTGGATGATTTAAAAGTTACGTATGCAATAGAAAATTTAACCAGGGACAAGAATAGTGAATATGATGAAGATTGCGACTGGAAAAACATGACATCGATAAACATTGCCTATGAACTCAAATTAGATAAACAAGTCAACTTTAATGAGATTAGAAAGAAGTGTGGTGATACCCCTATAAAACTTGGAATCATGACAAATGAATCAGTCGAGAAGAACTGGGGGCAAGGTGGAGAAAGTTTGAATATGTGGAGGACAAGACCAAAGCTTGGACGCCCAAATTCACCACGACCATCTAATGATAAAAAACAAGCAGACCGTGCTAATGTTGTAGAATTGATAAATGGAAATAATCAATTCAATACTGTGAGAGGAACCGCCAAAAAACTTCCAACTGAAACATTGAAAGAACATGGTCTCAAGAAATCTTTAAGCATGGAATCCGTATTTGAAGGAGATGGTACAAAAATGCGCCCAAATTTTAAATGGCGGATGGGCGACGAATGTGTTTCCTTAGAAAAGTATATAAATGTTTATACTAGAAATCCAGAAGAATTGTACGAAGCTGTTAAAAAACGGGCTATTGAAAAAGAGGAAGAAGAAGACTACGAGGAAAATGTATTGTATCATGAAGAAATCAAAGCTAGTTTAATCGGTATCGATGAAACTAAAATGAAGTCAAATTTAAGAATTTTAGATAAATTTATAAGAGAAGAAGAAAAAGAAAAAAAGAAAGCTAAATCAACACTGAAACAAGTCAACACTGAGAATTGTGATGAGGCAATAGATAGTACCCTTAATGAAGAAGTAAAAGCCGAGGAGGAAAAGACAGTTTTGCAACAAGACCAAACCGGAAGTTGTTCTGAGGATATAGACGCTACAGATGAAGTCGGTGTTGAGAAGAAAATGAATACTAGCTTTGACATAATTGAAGAAATCAAAGCTAGTATAATCGGTACCGATAAAGCTAAAATTAAATCAAATTTGAGAATTTTGGATAATTTGATAAGAGAAGAAGAAGAAAAAGAAAAAGCTAAATTAGAACTGAAACAAGTCCACACTGAGAATGCTGACCAGGCCGCCGTAGATGTTACCGGTAATGACAAAATGAGTGACGAGAAGGAAAAGATAGTTCTGCCACCAGACCAAACCGGAAGTTGTTGTGAGGATACAGACGGTGCAAACGAAGTTGGTTTTGAGAAGAAAATTAATACTTGTTTTGACATAATTTTTGAAAAACCAAAGAAAAGAATGTCTAAACCCAAACTCTCCTCCGAAAAAAGAAAAACTGCCAACCTGATGCCTAACGTCATAGACCAGAATATTAAGAGGAATGAAAACAAAGAAGATGTAAAACTGGAGGAAAAGAAAGTTAATACTTGTTTTGACATAATGTTTGAAAAACCAAAGAAACATACTTCTAAACCCAAACTATCCTCGGGAAAAAGAAAAACCTTCAATCTGATGGCGAATATCACAGACCAGAATATTAAGAGCAATGAAAATACTGAAGATGTTAAACTGGAGGAAAAGAAAGTTAATACAACATTCGACATTATGTTTGACAGTCCAAAGAAAAAAAGGACTAAACCGAAACTCACTTCTGGAAGAAAGGCAAAGTTTCAATTGAAACGTTCTAATGATGAAAAGAAAGACAAAAGTCATGATAACGAACAAAAAGAAGATGCAACAACTGCTGACAGTCAAGTTGCTGTTGAAAATGTTGGTAGTGCATACAAAGAAGAGCATACATTAAAGGCAAGTGTAAGTTTTGATGTCTTTTTCGAGAGTCAAAAGAAACTGAAACCTAAACCAAAGCTGAGCTTTATCAATAGAAAGAAGGAAAACGAAACAAAAAGCAAAAGTGACGTTAGCGAAGTCCTAAAAGAAGAGAAACATGAGAAATTGCCTATAGTACCTAGTAAAACAACTGAGGAAAAACTATCAAATGGAGGAAAACTCGGAGGAAAGTTTACATATGGAAAACTCGGGAGAAAGTTTACCAGTGACGTCATCAGGAAAGATGACAATGAAATTAGGTTCCGATTCTCAATTCTCCATGGCACCACTATTATCCCAAGCAGAATCCCTGTTATGGTTAGGAGATTTGACGAACAAAACATGTCTTTAACCGGACTAAACAATGAACAGCCACACTTTAGTTCCGCCAGAAATATTCCTGTCCGTGTAATGAGGTTAACTAAAACAAACAAGGCAACTATAACTCGCCCGCTAGCTGTAAGATCGTTCCCGGAGAGCAAAATATCAGTTAGACGAGGAATTGATATTAAAATCAATAGCACAGGAAATGCTAAAAGTCCGATTGGTGATGATAGGAGATCGCCTAGAAAAAGAGAGAGAGGTACAAAATTGCCCCGAATCACAAGGAAATCTAGAATACCGGTCCGAATAAAGGGGTTTGTTTGGAAGACTAACGAGAGTAAAGACAAGCGAAAAACAGATGAAAGTAGACGCTTACTTGCACCTCTAAGTAGAATTCCAATTCCAAAAGATAAAATACGTCGTCCTAGTGACTGCATAATACCAAGACTTGATCCGAATGAACATTTACCCCAAATATTTCATAGTAATTCAAAGAGAGAAGAGCAAGTTAAATTTCCTGAAACAAACCGAATTCTTGTTTCCGGTACTCCCATGACCATAGGCGAGAAAGGCGAAAGAACTTATCCAGAGTTCCTGCAGTTACCTTCTGTTATGGGAACGTTACCACCAATAGTCGGCAGAAGTGACACGTATGTAAACCGACCATTGTCAGCCTCTGGATTAAAAAAACTTCCGCCAATTAAAAGCACAAGCAAAACAACGGAAATGGAACGTCCGATGTCGTCTGTAAGGTTATCGCCGTTGTTTACCGCCTTTGAGAATACAGAAACCCGACCACTATCGGCAATTGGATCACCAAAAGTTCCACCAATTATAGATGGCAATACGTTCGAAATGTATCGTCCTTCGTCATCATTATCTGGGTATGCACTTCTTCCACCTATTCCAAGTTATAAGCGAGGCTCAGTTAAAGACGATAAAGTACCAGTTGAAGAATCAAACCGATCGAGAGGAAACTGATGTATTACCCAAAACGGCAGAATAATTATGATTTTTTTATTTTATTTTATTTTTATGTTTTGTTTTATTGATATAAAGATTTTTCTATACACATGTTGTTTATTTATTAATTTATGAAAAGAAAAAAGTCTACGAAGGAATCATTCTGAGAACTTAAACATTAATAAACATTTTTATTGGAACTGAAATTGGTATTTAATATTTATGAGGGTCTGTATGGCAGTGAAAGTTTGTTTTCATTTCTGTAGTCTTTAATTTATTTTGTGATATTTCTCTATCCTTAATTTGCTTTGCGCATTATTTTCTTTCTCTTCGAGTATATACATAGATAAATAAAGGATTTTGAAAGATACTCGAAACGTATTATGCACATGGAAATATATGTGCTGGAGACGGATAAGATATATACAGGAAAGAAATCAAAGTTTGCATGGACATCTTTCTCTTTTAACAAATCATGAAATAGTGTTATACTATCGACATGTTGAGAAAATTCATTTACTTTTCGATTGCTAAAATCTGGATGAAAATAACACTCTAAATATTATGCGTCAAAGAGATTGACCTTCATGAGGAACGCTTTAAACCAAAAACATGTATATAAAAGCAAGGAATGTATTAACAGGTTAAAACGGTAAGCACTACATGATATAAGGTACCGAAAAATAGAAGTCCATTGTGTTGGCCTGTAGATTTATTTTGATTTGTTGTGTCACTATCTAATTAAAGTACACTCACATCTCCTTTTAGGGTTAGTGTTAGGGTTAGGATTAGGTTAGGGTGAGTGTTAGGGTTAGGTTAGAGTTAGGGTTAGATGATACCTGCCAGACAGACATATACAGTTTACAATCCTTCCATACAACAAATATAGTTGACCTATTGCTTATAGTTTAAGAAAAATAGATCAAAAACACAAAAAAACATAACAGTTACACTGAGCAATGAACTGTGAAGATAAGGTCAAGGCCAAATAAATCATTCAAGAGTGACATGTACATCATCAAATATTTCCATACACCAAATATAACTGACCTACTGCATTTAGTTTTTAGTAGAAAAAAAAGACCAAAACTCAAAAACTTAACTTTGTCCAATGAACAAGGTGCCGAAGACCTTACAATTATTCCATATACAGTAGACCTATTACATACAGTATCAGAAAAAAAAACCAGAACAAAACACAACAAGAGTGCACACTCTGAAATGTCTCGCCTTCTATACTAATCATTTATATTATGTTAATAGTCCTAAGTATAAAGCTAAGCTTTAATACAATTGTCACATAAACTTAACATTAACCAAGATAACTAAACAAAGACCAATTAACCTTGAAAATGAGGTCAAGGTCAAATGAACCATGCCAGGCAGACATGTACAGCTAACAATGCTTCTATACAACATATATAGTTGACCTATTACTTATAGTTTAAGAAAAATAGACCAAAACACAAAAACTTAACACTGTGCAATGAACTGTGAAAATGAGGTCAAGGTCAAATAAAACCTGCGCGACTGACATAAAGATCATAAAATATTTCCATACACCAAATATAGATGACCTATGGCATATAGTATTAGATAAAAAGACCAAAACTCAAAAACTTAACTTTGACCACTGAACCATGAAAATGAGGTCAAGGTCACATGACATCTGCCCGCTAGATAGGTACACCTTACAATCATTCCATACAACAAATATAGTAGACCTATTGCATATAGTATGAGAAAAACAGACCAAAACACAAAAATTTAACTATAACCACTGAACCATGAAAATGAGGTCAAGGTCAGATGACACCTGCTAGTTGGTCATGTACACCTTACAGTCCTTCCATACAACGAATGTACTAGCCCTATTGCTTGTAGTATCTGAGATATGGACTTGACCACCAAAACTTAACCTTGTTCACTGATCCATGAAATGAGGTTGAGGTCAAGTGAAAACTGTCTGACAGACATGAGGACCTTTCAAGGTACGCACATATTAAATATAGTTAACCTATTACTTATAATAAGAGAGAATTCAACATTACAAAAAATCTGAACTTTTTTTTCAAGTGGTCACTGAACCATGAAAATGAGGTCAAGGACATTGGACATGTGACTGACGGAAACTTCGTAACATGAGGCATCTATATACAAAGTATGAAGCATCCAGGTCTTTCACCTTCTGAAATATAAAGCTTTTAAGAAGTTAGCTAACACCGCCGCCGCCGCCGCCGGATCACTACCCCTATGTCGAGCTTTCTGCAACCTACCATTTGGAGATTTTCACCTTACAATTCTTCCATACACTAAATATACTAGACCTATTGCTTATAGTATCTGAGTTACTTGACCACCAAAACTGAACCTTGTTCACTGATCAAGGTCAATTCAATACTGTTTGACAGACATAAAGACCTTACAAGGTACCCACATACAAATATCCTATAACTCATAAAATAAGAGAGAAATTAACATTACAAAAAATCTTAATTTTTTTCAAGTAGCCACTGAACCATGATAATGAGGTCAAGGACAATGGATATGTGACAAACGGAAACTTCGTTTTAAAATGCATCTATATAAAAAATATTAAGCATCCAGGTCTTCCACCTACTAAAATATAAAGCTTTTTAAAAAATTAGTTGACGCCGCGCCGTTGCTATCGGATCACTATCCTAATGTAGAGCTTTCTGCGAAAAAAGTAGGAGGCTCTAAGAAAAAACCCTCAGTGGCGGATCCAGAACTTTTCATAAGGGGGTCCGCTCCAGACATGCTTCAGTGATTCCCTATATATTCAACCAATCTTTTTCCACGAAAGGGGAGGCCAAGCTCCCTGGATCCGCCTATGAAATGAGGAGTGGATGTAAGCAATTATAAGAAACGGTACGGCATTAAACTATGAGAAAACCCATACCGTAAAATCTGCTATAAAAAAATATCTCAAATTGAAATTTTTAAATAGTTCAAATGAGAAAACTAACGGCCTTATTTAAAACGGAACAATTTACGAAAAACAATTATGACAGACATCTACAAAGGGAACGACTGAACTATACGGGCTCCAGACTTGGAACATGCACATAAAGAATATGGCAGGGTTAAACATGTGCCGGAGCGTTCAACCCTCCCCTGACCTTAGATAGAAGTGTAACAACACAACAAAAGAACACACTATAAAAAAAATTAATTGAAAATGTCTTTACTCATCAGATCGATACAAAGACCTTTTTCGTTTAGTTTAAAATCATCTCCATGATCAGAAAAAAATGTAACACGAGTAGTTTCCAAAGTTTGCTACTTTTCGATTTTGAGTCATCCAAGCATTTTACGTACATTTTGTACATTGTGTTTTTGCATTCCCACTCTTTAGAACTTGAATGCAGCTGATGAATGGACACTTGCCTTTATTGCATTCATTGGGGGAAGACTATTTGATATTCTAGGGGAGTTGTGGAGGTTTTTGGACATGCATAATCTGACCTGGTAATGACAGAAAAATAAATTTGACCAATACAGGATGAAAACTAACAGTCTGTACCACAAAATGTAAGAAAAGGCTACAATACCCCCCTCCCCAAATAAATAAAATGGTCGTCTCTTAACATTTGAAATGATTAGATACATAGTTAATGATTCTCGCTTTTTAACAACTGAATTTTAAGCGATTTTAAGATAATGTGATATATACTGTTGATTAATTTCTGATTTTGTAATATATCTTACTTTAGTTTGAGTACTTACTTGGTGCTTTTCTGAAGTCATATGGAGCCCCACGTACAGTTTTATTTCGAACGTAACCCCACTTAACCATATTCTGTACTATCATTGCATAGTAACCAACTACTAAAAAATACAACGAAATATTATTTACACGTAAGAATGAGCATCTAGCTGAAAGCATTTATACTCATATACAGGATTAGCATTGCGAAATTCTAAAGTTTGAACTGGTGGAAAATCTGTTAAAAGGCGGGAAGGTGTAACTCGTCAAAGTGTTTGCCCCAAATCGGTGTTTAAATGAGAAAAAGACAGAATTTGCAATTTTGAATCCTAGTATCGTATTTTCAATTTTTGTTTCATTTATTTTGTTAAGTATATAGTGGATCATTCGAGAGAGAGTAAATGTCTTTTTTCTGAGGTGTATACAAACATGTTTTAATCTTGCAATTTAAAAATTAAGACATATAGTTTATGTATTGCTAGAGTCTTAATGTCTACTTACATTTCTTAGAAATGTGAAAATCCGTTAGCCACTCGACACTTTCCGTATCTCCAAATCCAGTTACCCGTATGTCAACTCCGTCAGGATAACTGGTTGTGTGTGTCTTGTTGTTATATATAAGTCTGTAAAATGTTATTTACATACTAGCTTTTGTTGTTATATAAAAGTGAGTGTTATTTGTATGTAAGCATTAATTGTCAGGTGAGGATACAGAACATTTTCGGTAGAAAAGGGGGGTCAAGTGAGTATCGCAGTAGAACATGATTTCTTAAGGTCATTTTTTGTCTTTAAAACTGAAATAATTTGATGTGGTTAACCTTTGAAACAAAATGTTACAGTAGATGAGAATATACATGTAGCTCTACTATGATAAAATCTTTTCCGAATACTTTTTAATGGGATTACTACACGTGGAAAACATAATAAGATAAACAAAACAAAAACAAAATCGTAGCTGTCTATTTATAAATCGTACGACTTTTTTTTTTAAATCTTTAAGATTGATAGAATATGTTTTTCTTCACATATATGACAAAAATTACTATATAGATCAAATAATATACATTTTTTGTACATTTCATTTACTTATTTTTGAGAAGAAAGTCTGACAATAAATTGAATTGCTGAATCGAAACTTAAAAACAAGTAATAATATGACCGATAATTTGCCGCGGCATACAACTTCCTAAATACTGAAAAACTCCAATGATTCTTTCTCAATAAAATATTAATAATAATACCGGAAGTTTGAAATAAAGCAATCCGTCGCTTCTGGAGTCAGGACACTAAATATTCGTACCCACATGGTATAAAAATGCTTAGTTACTTTGGTGCAGCTAACATGCGGACCATGCGATGGTTTGTCCAATTTTCCTTCTATTCGAGTGCCTCCATCACCAGGAACTGAATAAATTAGAAGAAAAATGTTCATGCATGGTTCGTCGAGTTTGAAACTGATAAATTCTGTCTAACTGTATTATCCCTTTGCGCACAACACCATGAATATAATTTAAAGTCAACCCAGACTTACTATAAATCCCTTCATTGCATGGGTGAATTTGACGTTAAAATTTCTTTTCTACCAAAAACCATACGTTTTATACTATCTATTAGCTATAAATTCTTTCATACAATTTGTTTTTTTACTTTTGACTAAAGGCTAACCCGACTGCGTATTTGCTAAATAATATTGTTAAAAATGTCTTAATTCTAGATACCCAAAAGTAACGACACAGCGCCTTTTGTCCTCTTTCAAATGTAGATTTGGAAAGGATTTCCTTGAAAAAAAAGGGGTGTTATATGCCATTAATTAAGTTTCTTTTGTGTCCTTTGCATATTCTTCGTTTCTAAGATTCTATATTATAATTTTTTTTATAGTTTATCTTTATATATACTTTAAATCGTGTAAAAAATATGAAGTTATACTTTAGATCATTGAACCGCGGATAGAGGAACAGTCAGTAACCAATTTGCAATTTTACCAATAGTAATGCAAGTTCTAAATATAGTTATAGTTACCTAGTATAACAGGAGGCAGTTGTTTACCATAGTTCCCATCAATAACAAGAAACAAAAGTATCCACGAGATGACAAAAGCTGCATCCATGATTGAGATACATGTACATGTATGGGCACATAGGAAAATAAATACACAATTACTTCCTTGTTACATAATATAATGAGACATTGAATTTTAAATGGGATAAAAATAACCCACTTTTAACTTCAATTGAGGAAGTTTTTAGAAGAATTTATAAGTATGTCGATTTCATTTTGTATAACAATCAAGCATAGGTTTTTGATTTCGTAATGCTTATAAGATACATAAGCAAGTATCCGTATTTGGTAGATCTAAAAAAAATTATAAAATGAGCTAAAATTTTTGTTTTCGAAAAACTGACATTATACTGTAATTGATGGACGTTACTACAATGAATCATTTTTTTTTTTTGTAATGTGTTTATTGGCAAAGAACTACATGTATATTAACAATAGTAAATAAGTTCATAGTACATCAGCAAAATCGAGACAAGTACATAAAGTTGATATTTTGAATCCTTCTATAAACATATAATATTATTAATAATAATTTGAAAAAGAATAGAAAATCTTAATCTGAGGTAGCATGGATTGGGTAGATATTTTTATACGTGAAAGTTAACTTATAAAATCATTCTATTAGTTGGAGCCAGGGGTTCCAGCAGGTGTACGCTCTTTGCAGTGGTTTATTTTTATAGAATATTATTTTTTCAATAAACAAATTTTCTTTAAGATAATTTTTTAAGGCTATACTATTTAATTGTCCACATTGCATTTTTGTTTTGTATATATAGTATTTAGTTAATAGTATTATGAGATTTCTTATGTAGTTTTTTTCTGTTTTTTCTAATATCCCAAATAAGACAATATCTAAATTAAGTGGTAGTTCAATTAGGACTTTTGAATATATCCATTTATTAAGTTCTTCCCAAACATCAAAAACTTTTGGACATGTCCAGAATATGTGTTCAATAGTTTCTATTGAGTCCGAACAGAAAGTGCATTTATTGTTTTGTGAGACTTTAATTTTGTAGAGTAATTTATTAGTTCCCAAAATTCTGTGATTAATCCTGTATTAGAGCCACTGTAATTTTGAGTTTTTAGTAATGTAAAACGGAAGTCTGTATATTTTATTCCAAATAATATTATGTCTATTTAAGATTAAGGACCACTTTTCCTGTGATGTGATATTTGTTATTTTTTCATTTAAAACATTGTACATGTCTTTTTATCCTTTTGTAGATTTCATAAAAATAGAAATAGTAGTTGGTATAATTGGCCCATAAGGCTTGATAAGCTGATTACTTTTAATATTAAGACTTTTCATATAGGAATAAACAGCTGACATTACTCCTTGAAATATAAGAAAGTTGGTATCAATATCATATGTTTTTTTAAATTCCTGCCAATTCATTAAATGTCCATCATTATCAATTAAATCATTTATTAGCCAGACGCCCTTTTCAGTCCATTTTTTATACAGAGGGATTTGATTCCCAATTTTAATTTCTTTATTATTCCAAAGATTAGATGTGATAAATTCGTATTCGTTCTTAATAGCTATTTTGGTTTGTAGTTCAGTCCAAGCATTAAAAACCTCCTACAATGAATCATAGTACATATACTCATATTTAAGGAAACGGAAGTTCAAACTTCATACATTTGTATGCATTTTCTGATCTAAATAAATGGTATTGTTTGGAGATACATGATATAGGGACGTCGTTCCAGCAAAGCACCGCGGCTGATACTATTTTTGAAAGTTCCCATTTTGCAATACCCTATGTCTGAAATAAGGGTATACATATTAAATATATCGACTGCTGTAGTATTTATTTTTAGTCAACAAGTTTTTAAAAACTAGTTCAATTTTAGAAATTACTATGTATACACAAGAGGGGATGGGTTCAAACCATATGTCCCCATTCAAAAGGATGATCAAAATAAAAAAGTTTTTCACCCCGGACCCCCTTTGGATCCGCAAATCTTAATGATACATAGACAATAACAGTGCATTGACTTGATATATCAACGATATAAGGATGATGCTTAGAAACGGGGAAATGCGAGGCTCCGTCGAGCTTTTTCAACGTTTCGAGCCGAATCCTTATATCGTTGATATGTCAAGTCAATGCACTTTTATTGTCTTTATACTGCAATCTAAAAAAAACATTTGCAATTGTTGTTTAATGTGTTACCTGTAATGTCATCATTGATTTAAATATTGGGAAACTTCCCCCTTTTATAAAAAGGCCTCATATCATGCAGGCGGAGAAATAAGCAACACGATGACATGTACATTTAAGAATTAAATGCTGCTTTTTGTAAATTTATTGGGGTGTAAAAGCGTTGACCGAAGTACATTTTGTATGAAGCGCGAAGCGCTTCATACTAAAAATGTGCGCACGGTCAACGCTTTTACAACCCTATAAAGTTACAAAAAGAAGCATTCAATACTTATAATTACATTTTTTTTAGCTAGAATCATGAAAACACGATTTTTATCAAATTTTCATTTAATTTACCTGTGCACTTTATTGTGGGACCTCGTGTCATCATGAAAGATAAATGTTATTGTCTAATACAATTGCTTCAGGAATAGCACGAGATGTGCAGTTGGCCAATCAGAATAACGTATTATAATGAAACATACATCTAATGTAATTATTACCTGTTGAAATTCGCAATCGATGGTGAACGAATTTGTTTAAGAATGAACAAAAATATAATGATTTATAGTTTGCAGAGCAAAAATATTAACAAGTGAAATATGTTTTTTTTTTAATAAAAATTGCAAAAGAAGTAAGTTTGAGTCGTTGTATACATTTAAAATAAGAACAGGTTGAATAGGTCGTATGTATAAGTAATTATAATCTCGGCAATTTATATTTAAATATTCATGAGGAAAAGTGATATCATGTCATTGACTGTATATGACATAGAAATATACGGTCCACGCATGTTGACTGCTCAAATAGAACGCGTGCAGTATAATTATAGATTATCGTTGGTTATCTCAACAAGATTGCTTTTCTCGCTTGAGCCGGTCTCTTTATCGCTATTTTACCTATGACAACGTTGTCAATTTCATTAGCAACGCCACGTGGCTCCTTAGTTTCTAGCGATAATTTTCCATCTCAAGCGAGTAGCATGATATGAAAAATTATCACAAAAAAAAAGAAAGGAAAAATGCACAAAACAGCGATAAAAAACATTATTAACTCATCATGTACAATTTCTTACACGCACACACATAATCCATCATGTTTGCTGATGAGCAGGAACATATCTCATTGTAAGAATCTAACCTGACCATTAGAAGCCAACAATGTATTCAGCACGTAGTGTACTGATTTTAAAATCTCATATTTAAATCGATATTATTAAAATCAAGCTACATGTTTTTAAGAAACAGAAACTGAAAGATTCGAATGAACTGCAAAAGAAGAGAAACCTGGTATTGAGTATCTCCTGCAAAGAATGCACCAAAGCCGTACAAGTCATATGCTAGACGGATACATATTCTAGATGCATCCATAAGATCGAAATTGCTCTCAATTTGATGGACCCTTTATATGAATTGTTGAACTATGCGGTTGTAGAACTGACGATTCCAGAGCGAGGACGATCCATAAATACATGGGAATTCATAAAAAAAAATACTTGGGGCGGCAAGCTTCTATCTCTAAATGACAAAATAACCCTTTTATAGTAGAAATTATGTACAGCAATCGATTCCTTATTACTTAAACTCCATTTGCCACCATCAAATCACCAATTGTTGCCGGCAAATCTTCAAATATCTTATTCTCAGAGGCAAGCTCCACTTTGGACAAGGATTTTCGATCCTACATTATTTCCCCACATCACATATAAGTATGGTAGCTAATTTATGCGAAATTTTGCATAATATAAAAAAAAAGAAAAAAAAAGAATACACCTGGAAACATGCAAATTTCATATCAAAGAGAAATTCGAAATTCAACTTTTTTCGATTGCAAACTATAAAAAGAGATGATGTAAATTCTCTTATTGTAAACTTTCCATTTCTATGTGGTATTTTTTGTAATTTAAAATACTTTGTTATATATTATATATATTAGGGATCCTTTCTATGTATAAGGGATCTTCTGACCTCGAACCCAGGATCAGTGATCAAGTTTAAGTTTGCGTTGATATAAGCTATAGATCAACTTTATTTGGTGTACGGAATAGTTGTAAATTAATGGAACATGTCATATCCGACTGAAACTCTTCACATGACCTTGACCTCACATCCATAGTTCAATGGACGAATGTTTAGTTTTTTTTTCCTTTTTGTTTTCCTTGATACCATAACCAATGAGGCCACGCTTCGTTGTGTATGGAATAATTGAAAGGTTTCATGTGTCTGGCAGTTTTTATATGATCTTGACCTCATTTTCATGGTTAATTTGTCAATGATAAGTTTTTTTCAGTATCAATTAGGATAAGCATCAGGTCAAATATATATTTTTGGTGTATAAAATTTTTGTTAAGGTGTAAATGTCTGTCTGACAGGGTTCATGTGACTTTGGCCCCATTTTCATATTTTATTCGCAGATGTTTTGTTTTTTTGTGGTTTGTTCCGTTTCCATGGTACTTATAGAAATTAAACTACTGAATTTTTGTATGGCATGATTATAAGGTGCACACGTCTGTCTGACATGGTTCATTTGATATTGGCCTCATTTTGATGGATCTTTGATAATGTTGAGTTCATTTGATACATGTATTAAACTATTCACAGAATAGATTTCCAACATACATTCATTCTCAAGTTCAGCAAGTGTGAAATTACATCGTATGAAATTTTGTTTTCATAGTAAGGAGCTAAAGCCAAACTACGACTGTAATAAACTGCAGTCAAATCACAGCAAGTTTAAAAATAGCAGTGAAAATTCTTCATCCGACTCGCAGGTACTCGGTTAGCAGATTAAAATTTTGTTAATCAATTTTTTTTTATATTTCCTGTCTGTTTGTATTACTTTATTAACGTAGAATTTTTAAGTATACGGACAGTAAACTGCACATTGCTAGAAAACAAAGAAATATTGATGTCAACGTCAAATACGTTAATAAAGTAATACAAATAAGACAGGAAATACTAAAAAAAACTTTGATAAAAAACAATGATTAACAAAATTTCAATCTGCTTACCAAGTCCCTGTGAGTCAGATGAAGAATTTTCTCTGGTATTTTTAAACTTGCTGTACACACTCTTACCATATGTAGCTACAGTATTGTGTAAATGTTATCACTGTCAGAAGTCCAAGGTTTGAATCGGCAAAATTAATATCTATATTGTTCCGTGGGCTTTAATACCTTTGGAGTGAATTGGAGTGATGCTATTTCTTCTCTTTTTTCTTTATAAGAACATATTACCTTAGCTTGCCATTGTGTTATACCTATTGTGTATGTTTGTTTTGTTAATACAATATTGTCAAATTGAATGTAATGAAATTTAATACAACTACACTATTGAGAGATTTTGCTAGCTATAATACCAGGTTACATCCACCATTTCATACATAAGGAAATGCCTATACCAATTCAGTTGTATTCCATTCGTTTTATGTGTTTGAGCTTTTGATATTGCCATTTGATAAGGCACTTTCCGTTTTGAAGGTTCGTGTGATTTCAGTTTTTTGTTGTTTTTATTTTACTTTTAGATATAAATGAGGTCTTTTTTTAAACGATGATTTACGAATGCTGACATGGTTAAGCTGTCACAGTATTAGAGGACATTGAAAAAATAGGCCTTAGTATTGTTTAACATTTCACTCAGCAAATACATTGAAATTCCAGCATGGTGTGTCAGATATTCCATCATAGATCCACTAATTAACATCAATTAACGACGAAAAATAATCATGGGTCAGAATGACGGATTGACGTACAAGCGGATGGATGGACTAACAAACGAGGTAAACAGTGTATAATTATTGTTAATAGTTATTTGATATCATTGAATTAATGCCATTACAAGATAGAATGAAATTCAAAACAGTGTGGCTGTGGCCATTGATTGACACATTAAATTCATCCATTGACTGGGACAATTTAGGTGAAGTTTTTATGTAACGACCACTTCTCACTATGTACTTTTTAAAGACACTTAAACTATGGAGTCACCAAAGGTCCTCAACACCTTAATAAAGTAATTCGAAAAATTAATCAGGAATAACACGATGTTTTGATTTATATCAATTGTATAAATCAAAACATAAAGGTTATTCCTGATTAATTTTTCGAATTATTTTATAATTAAAGGCGTTAAGAAACCTTTGGTGACCCCACAGTTTAAATGTCTATCGTAGGTACGTCATGAACAGTGGTCGTTACAGACACACGTTCACGTAAATTGTCCCAGTCAATGGATGAATTTAATGTGTCAGTCAATGGCCACAGCCACACTGTTTTGAATTTCATTCTATTATATATTTTTTTTTATCTTATTTTCAGTTTTCCAATGGCTGCTGATGAGAAAATTGCAGATCAACTTAATACTTGGAGATATCCTGTGTTTACTGTTGGCCCAGTCAATGGATGAATTTAATGTGTCAATCAATGGCCACAGCCACACTGTTTTGAATTTCATTCTAAGCTTGCCCTGAACATGCATGGAATAATTGCTAATTAAAATTAGAAAACTAACAATAAATCAGTCTTGGCACACACAGGATAAACAAACACAGGTCAGTGAAAATGCTGGGTTTTTTTCATGTAAAATTATGAAAACAAACAAACAAAACATAAAAACAAGAACTATCTACATGATCTAGCATCTTTGATAAAAGATTTTCACTAGATGTCTATCATGTTCATTTGATACATGTATTTCTCTTGATGGTTGGATGAGAGTTTTCCATGCCTTGCATGAGACCTCACAAAATTTTCCAAGTGAACAGATAGTTCCCCTTTGAACTGAATACCATTTTTCAATACGACTCTTGAAGCGAGGCACTGCAGTGTTCTATTTCTCGCCCGACAAAGAGGTAGGCAAGTGAATTCTGAATAATCAATGGGTGTCATTTCCCATACATCTATATAATCCTGATGAGCTCCAGCGTCTAGAAGTGCGTCCAAAGTAACTTTATCCTCTTGAGTAAGATCTTTCCCAGACTCAAAACTAAGGAAGAAAGTATGAAGAGGTGTTTGGCCATTAACATCAAATGCATTAGAGTTTGCTCCACTCTCAAGTAGGAGTTGTGTCACACGGAAGGCATTTTCAAACTGAGATAACCACCATTTAATTGGTGGAAGACTGAAAATACCATTCTTGTCAATGTCATATATATTCTCCAACACTATTTTCCTGATTAAAACAGAATAATGCAGTAATGTCTGGTTGTATGAATCTGTAATGTCTAACTTGACGATCTGTAAAAGACATCTTCTGAACTGACTGGTTTCATCACTAGTCTTTTCATGTTCATCAATCTTATAGATTATAATCAACAAAAAGGTCATTTGATCTTTTACAAACTGTGTACTAGCTCCTGGAAACTTGTAGCAGACTAAGAAAATACATTTCAATATAGCCATAATGGTACCAAAGTCAAGTTGTTTGCGAAGCTTTTCATTCGATATTGCAAGTGCAAGTGCTTTTACTATCTGCTGTATAACAATCAAAGGTTTCTTCCTATCGAACACTTGATTCTTCATGTAAAAACAGAGACTGCTTGTCAACAAAGATATACTGGATTTAAAATGTCCCAAAAACTGGTCTTGGTGATAACGCTTTGAGACTAATAACATGACTGCTAATGTGAAAGAATTTCCATACCCGATCACCCTTTCATATAGCAGACCAGCCTGTATTATAATATCTTTAGACGTTTCTAGTCCTAAATGTTCTAGATTTTCCATAGACTGAAATTCTAAATGGAAGTCAAAGGCACACCTCTTAAACGGAATTATTGTCTTCATAAGGTTTTCGGATTCTTTTCTTTTTTGGTAATACTCGTCATGCAGGTAGTTTAACAATTTTTGTAAATCACTACCAGTGCCTATCGCGGATGAAGGATTCAGCGAAGAAATTATATCTTTCCCTAGTTTCATCTCCGTAGATACATTCCAGCAAAGTAATGCATCTGCAAATTTCAGGTATTTAATAACAAGATAAGCACCATAAATCTCAACTGCATCAAGCTTGTTTTTAAGTGGTATATTAGGAAAAAACATGAGACATGCCAAAAGTTTTAAATTTCCTTGATATGCAGCATATACAATTGGGTGCAAACAGTGCTTACTGGAAAGACCTATATAAGAGATTTTGTTCTCTGACCTGCTTTCATCCATTATATCTGTCCAGATTGCATCTACACTCTCATTCAAATCACTGAAGTTCTTTTTTAGTGTTGGCACACGAACAGCTTTAAATGTATTTACAGCGTTTATGTCCCCTTTCTTTAAAATCAAGGTAGCAGTCCCAATGTTTATCTTAGGGTCGAGAATAGCATGCTCAAGAATTGACCTTCCATTTTCATCTTTAACTTCGTCAAGGTTCGATATCTTATCTAACACCTTCTTAAAATTAACATTTGTGTGGCTTTCTTTGTCATTTAAAAATACTTTTAAAATATTGAACAATATGAGAGGACTACTTTTTCTAACTGCATCATGTTCTACTAAGAGATTCACTATATCTGTACAAGGAGTAATCTTGACCTGTTGATTTTGTTGAACTATTTTCAATCTGTCAATTTCATTCATATGTTTGCCTGTTGCTATGGGTATAGAACCTCCATTGTAGATATCAAGAGAGGCCATCAGCATGTTGCAATTGTTAACAAAGCACATCCCTACATCTGCATTCCTTTCTAGCAGATACTGGATAATGTTTTTATGCTTTTTATAAATTGACCAATACAATGGCCAACCGAAGAATTCATTTACGTCAGCCCCACAGTGATCAACTAAAAATTTGACAAGTCTGAGATTTGAAATCTCACAAGCAAGTGACAATGGTGTATGCTCTACTGTTTGTACTTTCATCAAAGCTTTTCTCTGTTCAAAATTACAAACTGCTAGTGCAGAAACTAAATATTTTTCAGCATCTTTTTCAATACGTCCATTTAACCTCTTTGTCGCTGTTATCCAATAAAAGATCATTGATTTCATCGTCACAAACGTTTTGTCATCTACCCCATCCCCATAACACGGTTCTTCTTCATATTCATCATCATCATCATCATATTCATCATCACAATTTTCATCTGTATATCCATATTCCACTTCATCTTCAGTCTGGTTCTTCTGATTTTTGACATCTTCGAAATCCATCTTTTCACGGCTGCCATCAACAAATTCTTCTATACTTTTAGTGTCATTGTCACTTTCAAAGACATTGGACTCGTCAATTTCCATATTTATTTTGTCTATTTCAAATCTTTATTATCTATGTAATGTTCTAGGTCAACCTTAATTTCACCTTTAATTTGGAAAAATTGCTAATGTGTACCTAAAACAAAATAGAAGTATTTAGTTCTGCTTAGTGCTATTTTCCACATCTTGCATGGACCTAATAAAATATTTAACAATACTTTTAGGATACAATTTAATATCAATTGAATCCGTAGCTTTTGAAAAGAAAAAAAAGTTTTAATCAACTAGTATTACAGAGATATGTCTCGCTTTTTTGTAATTTCTATAATGCAAATGTTAAAATTAAAATAGCAACACTTTCAAAGGTAACTTTGCAAATATTCAAAGTCAATGAACCATGACTAAAGGTACATGGCTTAGCAATCTCTATGGAAATGAGATGTACCAATGCTAATACAACTGCATAACAAATATCATTGACTTATCATAAGTAGTTGCGTTTATACAAATCTAAACACAAATAACATATGTAAACCAAGCAAAATTTCAAAGTCAATAATCCATACCTGAGGGTGCTAGGTCAAATAATCTCCATGGTAATTAAAAGTGTCAATGCTATTTCAACTGCATACCAAATATCATTGACCTACCACTAGTGGTTCCCCATAAATCGACCTACTCACAAATTAATTCATGAAAGCTGAACAAAAGTTTCAAAGTTAATAGACCATGACGGAGGGGGCAGGGCCAAATAATCACCATGGAAATTAAATATGCCAATGCTTATACAATTGCATACTAGTCCAGTCTTCATTAACTTACCACTAGTGCACATGGTTCCCCATAAACTGACCTAATAATGAAAACTAAGAAAAAGTTTCAAAGTCAATAAACTAAAACTGAAGGGGCAGGGCCAAATAATCTCAATGGTAATGAGATGTGCCAATACTAATACAACTGCATACAAATACTATGTATTACCACTAGTGGTTCACCATAAACTAGACTTAATCACAAACTAATACATTGTTGACTCTGCCATCGCCATTGCTGGAAACAGCATACATATGTCTTGCTTTTTGACTCCGTCAAGCAAGACAAAAATTGTTTAAGTATGAGATACTAACATACACTGCTACTTTTGCATAGGTACTATTTCTGTACTAAAAATCTGTCGTACTGGAAATTTACCTTTAATTTTTAATACTATTCCTTTACGTTAAAATCATTGTAATATTTAGGTACCTGTATTTTAAAGTACTTGATTTGTACTAAAAGTTTTGGTACAGAAATAATACCAACAGTGATTGCAATATTCCATGTTTGAAAATCAAATTTTTAGAGATTTGAAATAAACAAACTGCTTAAATGTAACGATGTAACCAAAAATCTGTAGTACTAAGATTTCAAGTACAAATCAAGTACTGGAAAATACATGTACCTAAATATTACAATAATTTTAAGGTAACAAAATTGTACTGAATATTAAAAGTACATTTTCAGTTCTACAGATTTTTGGTACAGAAATAGTACCTATGCAAAAGTAGCTGTGTATTCATGATAATGTTAGCCGCTGTATGGTTATTTTGTTCACACATTCTTGTCAATATAAAGGTATTTTTATGTGATGGTCAAACAAGTAAGAGGTTTAGTTAGCTACAAATACAGGTTTTATCAGCCATTTTTTACATAAGAAATGCCTGTACCAAGTCAGGAATATGACAGTTGTTATCTTTTCGTTTGATATGTTTGAGCTTTTGATATTGCCATTTGTAAGAGACTTCCCATTTTGAAATTTCCTTATTGTATTTTTGTTATTTCTCTTTTTACAGGTAACTAATGAACAAAATTGTTTAAGTATTCAATAATAAAATCAACACACAAGGTTTAGTCCTCTGCTTGTCATTTATATTATATAACTATGGCGTTTAGAACCTTTGGCCCCAAGGTATAAATGTCTAAAACAAGTACACTGTGATAAATGGATGTTACAGAAGAACATTGGAGGAAGGGGAAATAGAAATACCAAGGAAATGCCTGTACCAAGTCAGGAGTATGACTGTTGTTTTCCATTTATTTGATGTGTTTGAGCTTTTGATAAGGGACTTTCTATTTTGAAATTTCCTTGTAGTTTAGTATATTTGTTATTTTACTTTTTTTTATATTTTCCTACCTCTTCAGACTTGAAATCATATTTTCATTTTTCATCTGTTTAAAATGCTTGATGCAAATATCTGAAATAGAGGAAAACTGCCATCACACATTGTCAAATTAAATCAACAAATAATTAGTCATACAAGTCTATACATCAAAAATCTTTTACCAATCAATTAAAACTTTTAACAACATAATTGGGTTTTCTTTACCATTGTTTACATAAAATCAAACTCATAAACTTTTGTCAAAATCTTAGATATATATGAAGGGGGAGCAAATTTATAAATTTCTGATTATAGATGTAATTAAAATATTCAAGGGGCATAACTCTTTTTTTTTAAATACTTGATCAGCACATTTTTTTAACTTGTCTGAGACATTTGCTGATTTAAACCTTTGATAATAATTTGATTAAAATATGGCAAAAATTGTACACATGATAAATGTTTGTTTTTTCCTTTTATCCTCTAATGGTGTCTGCTTTAACTGTTCTAACATCATTTTAACATATCTATTTCTGTACTGTTTTGTTACACAAGTTGGGGACTACCCAACAAATGAGGTCCAGTAACTTTTCCCCAAATGAGTAACGATCTATCATTTGAGTATTTCTGTCATTGTCACAATTTGTGTTATTCAAGAATTGAATGCTTCTTTTTGTAACTTCATTGGGGTGTAAAAGCGTTGACCGAAGTACATTTTGTATGAAGCGCTGAAGCGCTTCATTCTAAAAATGTGAGCATGGTCAACGCTTTTACAACCCTATGAAGTTTCAAAAAGAAGCATTCAATACTTATAATTACATTTTTTAGCTAGGATCATGAAAACACGAATTTTATCAATGTGTTATTTAATTTACTTGTGCACTTTATTGTGGGACCTCGTGTTATCATGAATGAAAAGTTTTATTGAGTAATGCAATTGATTAAGGAATAACACATGATGTGTAGTTAGCTAATCAGAATAATGATTGTAATGAAACATACATCTAATGTAATTAATTTGTAGTATGATAATTTTTGTATTCTTGTCTTTCATTTTTTCTAATGTGCTTTGTCTATATGCCTTTTTGTGTTTCTTTGTTTCATATTTCTTTGTTTTATGGTGATTTAAGATAAAAACAAGATAAAAACACAATGTTGACTCTGGTACCCCTAGGCCTACATGTACTTTTGACATTTTTACCTTTAATATCTGTTTGTTTTGTTAACACACCGTTGTCAATATAATGGAATTTAATGCAACTGCAGTACAAGTTAGAGGTTTAGCTTGCTATAAAACCAGGTTTAATCCACCATTTTTTACATTTATATAAGGAAATGCCTTTAACAAGTCGGGAATATGACATATAGGTCTGATGTGTTTGAGCTATTGATTTTGCAATTTGATAACTTACTGTCTATTTTGGATTTTCATTGGAGTTTTGGTATTTTTGTTGTTTTACTTTTTGAAAGTGTTAAAAACAAAATTTGAAATGGGTCACTTAACTTTAATATTGTGATGATTTTGTATCTATGGTTAAATTGTTTACATTGGTTATAGTTCGGTAGAAGCCTTATTTTATGCATTGTATATATACTTTAATAAAACACAGACAGGAGTAAGATGTTTCGCGGGTAAACTTTGGGTCAGGTCGAATGTAAAGGGGTGTTCCTTATGAAAGTCAGATACGAGTATAGATACACTTTGTCAGAACACCCCTCCTTCAAGAATGGTACAGTTTCCATCTGGGTATATAAGCTGGAGAGATTCCTAGCTCAGGGTCGATTGTCATAAGTCGTTGGAGACATAAGATCAAGGTACGGTACGCGGATATTCGAGATCGCTGTCTCGTATATATAAGGTATTATAGATAATATTACTAAGTGTAACAAAGAACAGGTTGGTGCCTGTTATAAATACGGACTTGTAAGTTTGCAAGCTGAACCGTATTGTACCGTATAGGACAAGTGTGAGTCTGTGTGACCACCTTGTAAAGTACATAATTGTACCAGCGGAACAAAGACCAGTGTGTAAACTTGTAAGGTGCATTATTGTACCAGGAGGACAAGTTTGTTCCTGACCCAGGACAAATTTGTAATAGTACAAATTTGTACCAGTGTATATATTTTGAGTAGATTAGTTTATAGATAGTTTATTAAAGATTGCAAAGAGCAGTTGTACATATTTTGGTTCATTGACGTTAATATTTGAATAAACCTTATTTGTTATATGTTTTGTAAATAGAGCAATTTTGGATCCAGTATCAAACTGGTAACGGACTCATTCTAAATAGAAACAGACACGCTTACCCTGTGTACACGTTACAATATAATGGTGCAAAGGAGTAGGTCTGGTAAGGGCAGATTTGGGTCTCAAACTTCAGGTTCATCTGATGAAAGATTTTGGACACTTTTTAAACAGTCTACTTCAGCCGATTCAGTTAGTGTATACGAAAGATGTGAACAGTTTAAGCCAATAAAGAAGCTCAAATTCAAGCTTAAATATGAACCAGATGCTCCGCAGGGCGCAGCTTTATACGACCGCAGAGGTTGAACCCTGAACGGTTGGGGCAAGTATGGACACAACATTCAAGCTGGATTCAGCTCTAAATTTGGATTGTGATTAAATAGTTGACACAGCATAGGTTTCAGACACAATGAATGTGGTCTTATGAACTTAAAATATTTTTTTTGCCTTTGAGCAATTCACTATGCTTTTGAATATTGATCCTCTCAAAAAAATGTTTGAAGAAATTTTCTTTTTTTATGAAATCTGAAATAAGAAAAATTGAAACCCCCCCCCCCTATTTTTTTTCACATCCCCCTTTCCCTTTTTCCAAAACTGATCTCAATTCAAATTTCTAATGGAGTTCGCAACAATAACTACTCATTTAAATACATCATAAAATATTAAAATGTAACAAAAGGTGCTTGTTATCACTGAATGGTAAAGATTGTTTTAATTTATCAGTTGGTAGTAAAAGTGAATATACATTGTATATTGTATAAAACAATGATTTAAGTTGATTCAACTACTATTCTGGACAAAGAAAGATAACTCCAATCAATTGAAAATTTCTTGCTATTGCACTAGTAAATATTTTCAATTGCACAGTATTGCGCAATAGCAAGAAAATTGCACAATATTGTGCAATAGCAAGAAATTTTCAATTCTTTATAAATAAAGTTATAGTGCGAAAACCAAGAATAATGCTTATTTGGGCCCTTTTTTTAACCCTCATTCCGAAACTGTTTCAACTAAAACTCCCAAAATCAATCCCAACCTTCCTTTTGTGGTCATAAACCTTGTGTCAAAATTTCATAGATTTCTATTTACTTAAACTAAAGTTATAGTGCGAAAACCAAGAAAATGCTTATTTGGGCCCTTTTTGGCCCCTTATTCCTAAAATGTTGGGACCAAAACTCCCAAAATCAATCCCAACCTTCCTTTTGTGGTTATAAACCTTGTGTTAAAATTTCATAGATTTCTATTCACTTTTACTAAAGTTAGAGTGCGAAAACTAAAAGTATTTGGACAACGATGACGACGCAGACGACGATGTGATACCAATATACGACCAAAAAATTTTCAATTTTTGCGGTCGCATAAAAATCTATCAAATATGCCATAATATCTCACTTTGCAGGTGGTTTTTGTCAAAAATGAAAGTGGCCACATCCGTGTTCATTCTCAACCTTTATAAATAAATGTTATGTATTATCATCTAATACAACTTACATTTAAATATTAAGAATGAACACAAATGCGTCCACTTTTGTTTAAGACAGTATCCGTCTAAAAATTTACCTCAATTTATGCTAAAATTGTGAAGATTTCAGTAATTTAGCATGACTTAATGACCCATCCCTAGATTTTCCATGCAGTTCAACTTTTTCCATGATAAAATGATGGAAAATGATGGAAATTTCGTTTTTTTCCATGAATTTCCATGGAATTTCATGGAAAAATAATCCATCTCAGATGGAAAACTTATATGTGTTACTTATTCCATCATTTTCCATGATAAGATGGAAAACTTTCCATTGAATTCCATGGAAAAAATACTTTTTGGATTGAAAATGGGATGGAAAGTAGACTAATAAAACTTTGTAGATGGAAAAGAGGATGGAAAGTGGACTTAGAATATTTTTGAGATGGAAAAGAGAATGGAATCTTGACTTACAATATTTTTAACATGGAAAAATTATAGAATCTTAACTTAGAATATTTTTGAGATGGAAAGTCATGGAAAAAATGTACACAAATTACATACATAAATTCTTTATCATCAATTAGACAGTGCAGGAAATGTAAAGTGCCATCTGGTTTTAATTGGTCTTTGTGTAGAAGACAAGAAGTGATATGACCATACAGTGTGAGGCCAAATGTAGGGTAGAACATGAATTTATACATTTTTGTGCAATTATTATTACTTTAAACATAAAAATGGTAAATAAACAATAAATGGATAATCTTTTATTAAAATATATATAAAATATCCAAGATATAGGTAAATAACAGTATTCAATTGGGGCTCTTTTAAAAGAAATCAGATAACTCCTCATACATCCCCCAACACATTGAAAATTTGAACTTGCAATGGATATGCAGGCAACAAACAAAGATGTCTTCTCTCCTGAACAAAATGCAAAATTTATATTGGACTTAGATTAAATAGTTCCAAATAGTTCTTGACATTGAATAGTGCATATTTATTCTCTGAAGACTTGCATTGACTGTTGGATTTAGGAGCATATTTTTTGGTAAGTACACTGAATTAGATTCTACCATTTTGAGTGTGTTGCTTTAGTTCAACATAACAACATCATGAAAACACCTATAGTAGATTTTTCACTTATAATTATAATGATTGGGTATTAAGACAAGACAAACTGTATATGGTGTATCATAATAACTAATAATCCACTAATGAAGTAATTTGGTTATAAAATTTAAGATCAGTTGAAATTGGTTGCCAATGAGAAATAGATCCATAAATTAAAAAAAAGTGTATCTTTACAGCAAACTGCAGATCAACACTAAGTTCTAAATATATGGAAAATACCAATGAAGACATTTATATACAATAATTATGAACATTTTTTATTTAGGACAAAGACTAAAGTTGTTAACAAATATTAGTAATGTCATTATTTAAAGAATATCTCTTTATTTATAACAGTAAAATTATTTTTAGGTATCATGAGGAAGAAATGAAACTCCAATAAAATGGTTAATGCTGTTCTACAACATGGATCTACTGAAGCCTTGTGTTGACATAAGTGACATTTATAACCTTAAATTCTTGATATAAAGGCAGTGCAAACATATACCAATATTGAAAGTTTTTGCTTGTTTATTGTATTTATTATAATACATCAAATGAGTTTGAATTAAAGGTTAAAATAATGGTTGAGTCTATTGCTTATTACTGACCATTGCAAGACTCAAAAGACCTTACCAAACCGAAATAAACATGGAACCTTAGTTTTTTTTACCTTCATTATTACAGATACAGTTAAACAAGGTATATTGTCAAAAGGTTAATTTGTGCAATTCATTTTAAATGGAAATGATGGAAATATTTCCATGGAATTCCATGGAAAAGAAATTCTATGTAATATATTTCCATGGAATTCCATGGAAAAACATCATGGAAAATATTTTCCATGGAATTCCATGGAAAATGTTTCAGATGGAAATATTATTTAATTTTTTTCTCTTTTTATTTTCCATGGATTTCCATGGAAAACAAGTTTCAATACTCCATGGAATTCCATGGAAATATATTCCATGGAATTCCATGAAGTTTTCCATGATAGATGATGGAAAATCTAGGGATGGGGATGCTACAACCAGATACAGGTGCTTTGATTTGTAAAAAACAGCCCATGTTTATGTAACAGAAGTATTCTACTTTCCAATAATATTTTAAGTTTAGTAATTGTAACAAATTTGTAAAAACTGCTAAATTTTGGGGACAAAAAGGCGTCTTACAGTGGACCTACTCCTTTATAGAAAATGGAACAACTTCTTCCAAAGAACTGTATTTTTATAATGGATTTTACAAAAGTTAGTAGGCTTGCAAATTTCATAAGCTTGTTGCTGGTTACCATCTTTTGAAAAATTGCCACATTTTTCATGAATATGTTCCATTTGAAGTAAAAAGAAGTAAAAGAAATTTAGTTTTTAGCACTACAGAATGAATACTCAAATGACACAATGAATGAGGGATTGTTACTCCTTTGGGGAATTGTTCCTCATTTGGCAGTTGTCCCATACCTATTACATATCAGCTAGGGAATGAATTTTGGCAGCAGAAAACATTTCCATGAGTGTAAGAAGGCCCAGACTGTATGGTTTGTAAAGCCCCAGTCCCACTAGACCACGATCGCACCACGCTCACCGCGATCTAAAATAAATTTAGATCGTGGTGAAGTCGCGGTATGAGCGGCATGAAAATGTAAATTTTCGTTGCTTTCACGATGCTACTACGTCCTCTCTACGCTTCTACAAAGATCCCACTACGATTATACCACGTTCTCACCGCGCTTATTCTGCGACCTCACTACGCTTATCAAGATCTTTCTACGCTCTTCACGTTCTCACTACGACCATACCACGAGTTATCCGATTGCAACACGATCTTACTGCGATTATTACACGTTCTTACCACGATTATACTAAGTTCATAGCGCGATCTTACTGCGTTCTCAGCAATAACGTCAACATCGTGTTCCATATCAATACAGTTCAATTCCTTCTATTTTTGATTAAATCGTAAATTTCTCGGAAATAATACAGTCATGCCACCAAAATCTACCAGAACACGTGGGCATAGTGGTAGGAGTTGATGTAGAGGCAGAGGGAGCAAAGTAACGAATCCTGATCAAGCAGAGATGTCGGACCGACCAATCCAACCTAAACTACAACCTATTGCTGGTCCATGAAGCTCAATGACGATATTTTAGTGAACGATAGCAGAGATGACATAGATGTATCAATATATATATAGGAAGATGTGGTATGAGAGCCAATGAGACAACTCTCCATCCAAGTAACAATTTATAAAAGTAAACCATTATAGGCCAAGGTACGGCCTTCAACACGGAGCCTTAATTGGCTCACATCAATCAGAACGTTATAAAGGACCCAAAATATTACCAGTGTTAAACCATTTAAACGGGAAAACCAACGGTCTAATCTATATAAAAACGAGAATCATGGTTGAGCCGTTAGAGCAAACGGATAATTACATTCAAACAAACAAAATCTATGGAGCTTTTTTTATATATTTTATGTGAAAATGACAATGAGAATGATGGTCGTAGTGTGAACGTAGTCAGGTCGTAAGAAGAGAGTGATGAGGACGGCAAGGGCGTGCTAGAATCGTACTATGGTCTTGAAAAGCGTGGTATAGTCGTAGTGGAAGCGTAGTTGGGTCGCAGTGAGAACGTGATGGTCGTAGTGAGGTCGTGATCACGTCGCTGTGCGATCGTAGCGCAGTCTCTCCGAATAGAATCACGCTCTCGCTACGATTGTACAGCGACCTTTGCGATCTTACTACGATCTCAGTGCGCTCTCACTACGCTTCTACTACGACCTGATTTCGCTACGACCGCACCACGATTGTTTTGAACATGTTCAAAGTTGGCCACGCTCTTCACGATCTTGAAGACCTCACCACGACCGTGATACGACCTTACTGCGATCTACACGATCGCACTACGATCATCAAAATTTGCATTTTTTTCACAGATCGTAGTGAGATCGTGGCCTAGTGGGACTAGGGTATTAACAGCATTCTACTAGTGTTTTATCTAAAGCAATTTAGCATGGCGGGACACCATATGCACTTTTTTTGGACGCCATGCACTTTTTGTTCCGAAAAATTAGACGCCATGTGCCATTTACGTTATCTAGATCGATATCACGTTGCGGTATTGGGTTTTTTGTTGATCAAACGGCAACAAGCATTGACCTACATGTAAGTTGGTCAGAGATGGGTCCGATTACTTTCAATGTAATTGATTAAATTACAATTACTTTGTCATTTGTACGATTAAATTAAATTAATGATTACATCATTTCTGAAAGTATCTGATTAAATTAATGATTACATTGGCAAAGTAATCATGATTACATCTGATTACAATGAATTTAAAAACAAAACATTGTGAATGATGTGAATGAATAAACGTTCAATATAACCATAGCATTTTTGAGAAAGTATTTTATTTGGTTCAATTATAAAATGATAACTTCAAATTAAAATTCAACTATTTAAATAAACACCAAATTTCACTACATATATACATTACACTTTATCACCAATGATCTCTGAATTATTTTGAATTAAATATAATAAAGATATATCATAATCAAGAGTTTTTTTGTTTGTCTTCTGACCTCTTTCATAACTTATATGTATTCCAAGTTGCAGTTTATGGAAGTTTAAATATGGATGAAATAAAGTTACCAGTTAAAACTATGTTAAATTTTAAAAGAAATGTTTAATCAAATTGTAAACAATATGTAAGTACTAAAAATCATTGTATTTTACATGTCCAGTCCAAATACATTTTTTAAAATTTTAAACAATATATATTTATCCAACTTTTAATTTAGTTTGTGCTAATTAGATAAATTTTCATGTCTGATCTGTCTTTTATCATATATATTTCCCTACAGCTATACTCAATTGGTAATTGCAATAAAAACAAACCTTAATTAATCTCCTACCTGTCAATTCAAAGTTGACAAAAATCACAAAAATTAACAAAAGATTATAATTCAGGGTTAAAGAAAAGTATTACTTGAATAAATAACAGTTATCAAATATTAATATGAAGATCATTATAAAACGATGAATATACATGTATGTACAATATCTTTTACTAAGATAAAAGGTATATAGTTGTATTATATGTCTGCTTAGGCTAATGATGACTTTTCAATACTGTAACAGTTTATTTTTTAATGAGGTAGACATGCTTAAAGTAACCAAACCATTTTAGTATGTTAAAAATTTATCAAATATGAATAACAAAGAGGTTCATTTAATGACCAAAAACACAATTTTTTTTTTCATTGTAATCAGAATGTAATCAAAAAGTAATCATGATTACAGGGTATTTTGAAATGTAATTGATTAAATTAAATTACATGTAATCAGATTTTTGGCTGATTAATGATTACACTGATTACTTGAAAAATTGTAATCAATTACAGCTGATTAACGATTACAATTACAATTACCCCAAGTCTGAAGTTGGTTGCATGTTATTTGTATTTATACCAGCTATGAAAGAAATCAAGATTCTATGGACCCATGAACAGCACAGCTGACGCAACAATATTGATCACAAACAGAACTAGAGGCTCTAAAGAGCCTGTGTCGCTCACAGATATTTACTGATGCTTTGGAAATTATGTAAAATAAGGTTAAAATCATAATTTATAGCATAAGATATCATTAGATACTATAATAATATCTAAGATAATAGCAAAAAACTGCAAAATTTCAATAAAATTACTAACTCAGGGGCAACAACCCAACAACTGGTTTTGTCTGAAAATTTCAGGGCAGATATATCTAAATCTGATAAACATTTTTGCCACCAGGAAGATTTGCTCTAAATGCTTCAGTTTCAGAGATATAAACCAAAAACTGCATTTTACCCAATGTACTATTTTTATCCATGTCTGCCATCTTGGTTAACAGGCAGGGTCATCAGACACAATTTTTAAACTAGATACTGTTATGATGATTGTGGACAAGTTTGGTTACATTTTGTCTTAATAGTTTCAGAGAAGATTTTTGTAAAAGATTACAAAAATTTAAGAAAAATTGGTAAATTTGAAGGGGCAATAACTCCTGAAGGACTGAGTCAACTGACCATTTTGGTCATTTGACTTATTCGTAGATCTTATTTTGCTGAACATTATTGCTGTTTACAGTTTATCTCTATCTATAATAATATTCAAAATAATCATGATAATAACCAAAAACGGCAAAATTTCCTGAAAATTACCAATTAAGGGGTAGCAACCAAACAACAGGTTGTCGGATTCATCTGAAAATTTCAGGGCAGATAGATCTTGACTTGATAAACAATTTTAACCGATGTCAGATTTGCTCTAAATGCTTTTGTTTCAGAGTTATAAGCCAAAATCTACATTTCACCCCTAGGTTCCATTTTTAGCCATGACGGCCATCTTGGTTGGCTGGCCTGGTCAACTGACACTTTTTTTAAACTACATACCCTAATGATGATTGTGGACAAGTTTGGTTAAATTTGCTTTAGTAGTTTCAGAGGAGAAGATTTTTGTAAAAGATTACAAAAATTTACGAAAAATTGTTAAAAATTGACTATAAAGGACAATAACTCCTTCAGGGGTCAATTGACCATTTCAGTCATGTTCACTTATTTGTAAATCTTACTTTGATGAACATTATTGCTGTTCACAGTTTACCTCTATCTATAATAATATTCAAGATAATTATCAAAAACGGCAAAATTTCCTTAAAATTACCAATTTAGGGGCAGCAACCCAACAACAGGTTCTCCAATTCATCTGAAAATTTAACAGCAGATAGATCTTGACCTGATAATCAATTTGACCCCATGTCAGATTGGCTCTAAATGCTTTGGTTTCAGAGATATAAGCCAAAATCTACATTTGAACGCTACATGTATGCTATATTTTTAGCCATGGAGGCCATCTTGGTTGGTTGGCCGGGTCACCGGACACGTTTTTTAAACTAGATACCCCAATGATGATTGTGGTTAGGTTTGGTTTAATTTGGCCCAGTAGTTTCAGAGTAGAAGATTTTTGTAAAAGTCAAGGACGACGTCGAACAATGATGACGACGAACGCAAAGTGATAAGAAAAGCTCACTTGGCCCTTCGGTCCAAGTGAGCTAAAAAGTATGCATTCCACACGCATTAACATACTTTTGGTTTGATCACCTTGATTAATGTATATATTTCCATGTAGATCATTGTTTCAATATCAATTGCTCAACCGAACTCTGAGACTATTACAAAATGTATACATGGTAAAAATGTAGTAATCAACTAGCTACATTATGTAGTTAAATATACATGTCTGGATGATTAAAAGTGATACTGACAATGGAACAGTTGTATAAACATCGACTTTAATAAATTTTGATGCTGTTGAAAACATGGAACAGACTTAGTTTATATTGAACCTCAAAGACAATAAAATTAACTCAAATATGATATTTATGGCTTGTCTTTTATCTAGGCCAATGGAATTCCTATATAAGTGTGTTTGTCTTATAATTTGACAAAATACAAACTTTATCATGTTATCACCAAATACATGTACCCCAGCATAATATTATAGAAGACACAGTATCTAGCCAAATTTAAAAATGGTGCAAGTCCAGTGCCAAGGGTCAAGACCATGCTTACTACACTTCATGTAAAGCTTACTATGGGGCCCTAATTACTTGACAAAAACATGGAAAGTATGGAGACAGCTACCCACCAGAAGCCCACAACTCTATCAATTCAACACCTTCTGTTACAAACATGTTCAGTAGTGGTACTAAAGTTGACAATGTGGCTAAAGCAGAGGTACTGTTTGCCAACTATGTATGATGGCTGATCACTTTATCTTTGAACTATACATGATGAATAAATATTTGAACCCCCCCCCCTCCCCCCATTATCTTCTGTTTTACTAATTAAAAATGGCTATGCAGGTGCTTGAAGGTATGGAATCATTGGGGGTTTTTTTTTAACAAAAAAGGAAGGTATGCAGTTTAAACACACACGAAAAAATATTGTGTATGTCAATAAAAAGGTCTTAAAAAATCTCCAGTTATGAGGCCCAAACTCCAGCTGAAAATTTCCAAATCTCCAGTTGTGGCTTGACAACTCTGTCACATGTACATGTATATGTAATATATCCTAAATGGCTATGTACCATTTCAACATTACATATTGTATTATGCTCTTTGAGTGCCCCAAAAAACAACCATTTAATAGAAATAAACATCTTTTTCTTCATATTACGTAATAAAGACTAGCAAAGTCTAAAATAAGATTCTTGAGCAACTGTTGTTCACGTGTTCACTATACTAAGTCTGGTTATGTTATTGGTCGAGTTATCAGGCTCAGCGGGTATCTTTAGTTATCGAAGAACATGCATGTGTGCTTATGAACCCGGCTTCACCTTTAAAACTGTAGCCAACAGTCATAAACGATCATATATCACTTACATATATACACAAACACTTAGAAATCAAAACCAAATAATTTTCTGGATACAACAAAGACTGGGGAAAGAATCGATTAATTAAATGTTGACAGACGTGTTTGTCACTTAATTTCCTCCTACCATGGAGCACGTAACCGTACAATTTATATACAAGTTTTACCTTTTATCCTTATTATTTTTGTTTTACTAAAACAAAGTTACATATTTAAACCTAACAAGATTTTAAAATTTCTAAAACTAGGATATTTTAATGCGGTGACCCTGCAAATAGGGTGGACTTCCAAAGAAGAAAAAGTATAACCTGGGATCTGGGACATATAGCGACGTTTCGGGTGTTTTTGTAGTCTCGAGACTAGTGTTTTTGATAATTTATGATCCGAGACATTTTCATTTTGTAAATTCCATATGATGTTCAAAAAAAAATAGCTGTTTACTACATATATATAAAACTGCTTGGAAGGCTAGCCTACCATTGTGCCCCCCCCCCCTCATTGTGGTAAAATACTCTGAATGGCAAAATGTAATTAGTGGAGTGCCCCAAGGCAGTGTACTTGGACCTGTTCTTTTCATTATATTCATAAATGATTTACCAGATGTTGTGGAGTCTATAGTAAAAATTTTCGCAGACGATACTAAAATTTATGCACCTACTTCTAAATCTGATGTCTTACAGAATGATCTAGATGCCCTCTACAATTGGTCCAAGTTATGGGACATGAAATTTAATGTGAACAAATGTAAACAAATCCATTATGGAAGAAATAATCCTGAAAATGTTTATACCATGAACAATATTGATATCATTAAAGATGAACAAGAAAAGGATCTTGGAATTATTTTTCAAAATGATCTTAAATTTTCTCAACATATATCAAGTAAAATAAATAAAGCCAATAGTATACTTGGGCTGATTAACCGAACTTTTATCTTTAAAGATCAATATACATTTTTAAGACTATACGTTGCGTTGGTACGACCACACGTGGAATATGGAAATACAATATGGTATCCGCATTTAAAGAAAGATATTAATGCTGTAGAAAAAGTGCAGATGAGAGCAACTAAATTATTTCCTGATATACGACATTTAAGCTATGAAGAAAGATTAAAAGTACTTAAACTACCTTCCCTAACTCACAGAAGGCGAAGAGGTGATATGATACAAGCTTTCAAAATATTAAAAGGAATCGAACATATATCTTATGAAAGATTTTTTACTGTCATCAGTACAAATACCCGTGGGCATAATTGGAAATTAGCAAAACCTAGATGTAACACTTCTTTTCGATAAAGACATTTCTCACAACGAATTATTAATGATTGGAATAACCTACCAGTTGAAGTTATTTCATCAAAAACTGTGGAAGCCTTTAAAATTAGTATAGACCGTCATTGGGAATCAGTCATGTATCAGTTAAGAAATTGATGAGGACACAAATAGTTTTCTATATAACTTTTTTAATTGTGTGAAATATTGCACCAAATCATGCAGGATTGATGATTGTATCAGTTTTGAAAGTGTACCAAAATAGGGTGGGCTAAAAAGGATAGGATCCTTCCATATGAGCCCCACAACGATCTTACAGGTATCTTACAGGTAAAATACATATTTTTCTTGTATTACATTTATTCAAGGATTTGTATAGTTCAGTAGTCTAACTATACAAATCCTTGATTTATTTAATCATATTTTGTAGTCTAAAAACACACTGGTATTAAAAATAAAATATATGTGTCAACGGAACAAAAAAACAAAGTGATTGAGTGCACACATTATTTTGCCATCGAAAACGGCTACATTTAGGTACAGGTGCATACTCAACAAGGAACGAGTTTGAAAAGTATAAAAAACGGGTGTGGTAGAAGCAGTCAGCGCAACTCCTCCTAAACAGCTACAGGCGACAACTATTATTCTCAATTTTGATAAACTTTACACCTACTATTCAAGGATGTGCATAAATGGAATCAACAACGGTCCATATAAGTAAGAAGAAGTGGAATGAGACCGTGAACCACATGTCTCATTCCAAGTCACTATATAAACGTAAAAATAATTAAAGGTCGAAGTACGGCCTTCAACATGGAACCTTGGCTCACATTCACCGAAGAGCAACTAGCTGCAAAGGCTTCCAAAATGACTATTGTATAACAATTCAAACAGGAAAGCCGTGTTTTATCTATATGTAAAAATACGGGCTCCTTACTTAGATACAGATATATAGAAATGCAGCGGGTTTAAATATAGTCCAATTAACTTTTATTAAGGTCAAGTTACAGTCAATGGGCTATATGTCACAGATATCAGTAAAATTTTGCATACAACTCTGGATGAACTTCAACTGAAAATCGAAAAAATAATGCATTTATATAATTTATCATTTGAAATATTAATGATTGCATTCGACAAAATGGGTATAGAAAGCACATAAAATCGGCGAAAACCCTTCTTAAATTTGTCTCAAAATCGTCAAATCTCTAATTCTACTCCATTTTTTCTAAGAAAACTTCAATAATTGAACGTATAGAACGGCCCGAGTATGAAAGGCTGATAGGCATGCAAACCGTTTATCTTCAGTCTTCTCAGTATATAGGAAATCTGAGACTAGTAAGACGTTACGCACGTTATTGCGTCAATACCGTGTAATCAACCAGTCCACACTAATAAACAGCTTTTCTATAAAATCATAACAGTTAAGTTATATAAAACTTATATCCATAGACTAGACAGGTAAATACTATTCCGAAAAAAAGTACAATTTTTTTTATCATATTTTACTTTAGTCTAAAATAAGGACAACATATTGACAAAACGTCAAAAATATGCGTGTCAGACGTAACAGACTATACGCATAATCACTTTAGCAGGGGTGTTTGTGTTCTTCAAAATAGTGTTATATCCACGAAAATTCGAATGAATGATATGCTCTATATATAAAGTATAACAATATTACTGGATATGTGTTTCTGATACGACCAACGCTATTTTTTGGCAAAAACAAATAGTGTTCATATTGGTCAGATTTTGGAAGATGTTAAGTTATCAAAATTTACAGGTTTTAAAATATAAGATTATATGATATTTCGTTTGTGTAAATTCGGCTCACATATGTGCATACATAGACCATATCAAAATCAAATTTTTGGAGCACTCACACTACATCTAAAAATGCAACGGCCTCTGGCAAATGTCTTGCAAGATGTCCAATGTCGGATTTCGCCGTTTTTTACAAATAAATTGTCATTTGCGACGTTATTTATTAAAAATTCAGATTAGTTGCATGCTAAATAGTCCTTTTCCGTAATTGTGCTTTAACTTTACAAAACAGCAACATACTTTTTGATAACTTGCGTAGTCAAAACGACTTCGTTTTAAAAGAAATGAAATGTCTTGCAAGTTTGTCCACTGGACGATTTTCGTACGTTTTCAACGTTGTCGATTCGGGGTACGCTATTTATGGTGGATCATCTGTATATAGTTCCTCAGATAGAATTTTCTTCATAGTCAAATACTATCAACAAGACAACAAAGCATCATAAAAAAAAATCCGATGACTGGGTTTGTTCGTTTAGATGAGGTTCTTAAGTTGTGAAAAAGTTTTGTATCACAAGAGGATAACAAATCATCTTTATCAAATTTTCAAATTGGGAATCGTAAACTGACTGCGATATTTTTTTTATTTCTCTGCAATAAGATTCATGTGTATAGAATTGAAAGTGAAAATAAAATTTGGCCTAAAGCGTGGCTATATACCTCTCCACATCATACAAAGCTTGTAAACATATGAGATGAATTATAATTAACCTTTTTTTCTGACAATCATTTCATTTCATAATCTAATATTGTACCGCTATTAAAGAAAGTATAGTGAATTTTATAAGCAAGACCCGTTTCACTTGTTATTCTCGACAAACTTTTTATATTAAAGCAAAATATATATCCTCCTCCTTTTCGGATCTAAATGGGAAAACATTGCACTTTAACACGTTTTATGTCAATTGATCTCTGGTAGAGAGTTGTCTCATTGGCACTCATCATACCGTATATATCTTCTCATTTCATAAAGATATGCATTACCCAAATACGATATATTTTGTTGTTTGTTGCTTACGTTACTTTCATTGGGAA
This sequence comes from Mytilus galloprovincialis, assembly GCF_965363235.1. Taxonomy (NCBI): domain Eukaryota; kingdom Metazoa; phylum Mollusca; class Bivalvia; order Mytilida; family Mytilidae; genus Mytilus; species Mytilus galloprovincialis. Next base: position 41,577,902 of record NC_134843.1, on the reverse strand, counting down.
ATATTCAATGCATATTCAGTACAACAAACATTATAAGAAGTATCCATATTGATGTGCAAAACAAAAATTGTAAGCGAAATACAAAAATTATCCCAAATAATCGGTAATCGCCGTAAAACGTAAAAATTTGACGTTACCATTTGAGACGCAATATCGTGCTTAACGTCTATACTGTGTTATAGAAGTCTCAGAGGAAATACGGACAAAACAAATTCAATTATAAAAAAATATTAATCTCTTAAAAATGGTTAAAAAGATTTTTTTTAACAATAGTATTAATTTACATACTTCCATGTTGAAACCTATATAAATAAGAATCCTGTTTCTGCAATCGCATATCTGGTGAATAATTAGTTTTAAGAAAAATATTTTTGTTACTAAGTTGTGTTTTTTTTGTTTTTGCTTATGAATACAAATCAGTTTTTTATCTGCTTATTTGTAAACTACGCCAAAAATAGAAAAGGATCAGAATGCCGAAAACCCGCAATAGCCCATCTCAAATTTTATTCACTTCTTTTAAACTGAATTTTACTGTGGGTGTTGATGTGTGCTTGTTTTTTCCCAACTTTGGTGAAGTGAGATAAATCTGTAGGCGGCACTGTTGACAAAACAACATTTATTAGTTAATGAAATCGATTATTTTAAAAGTTAACAATTTTATTTCAATTGTCCTGTGTATTTAATTATACAACAGTATTCAAAATTTTTTTTTCTTCAAAATTCATGATAATAGGCTAAGGGAATTTGTTTTTAGATTCTATTCTCGCGTTTCCATATTTTTTTTATCATTTTATCAAATTTATAATTAAAAGACATAAAATGCGTAGAAATCAATAAAAGAACAATAAAACATGATGTAGATTAAGATCACAATGAATATCATCAAGGATAAAAGTACCCAGTGGACACATATCAGTTTGGTTATAATGTTTGAATGTGAATTTCGGATATAGCGTTTTATTACAACATGTACAAAACAGACAAATAGTGAAACAGTTAATCACAATGCTATAACAATTATTTATTCACAAGAGGCTTTTGATAATATTAACTTTAGAACATAGCTTTTGTTTGAACATATATAATAGTTTAGGAAACGTTTTTAACGTCGTTTATAGATAGGTTGTATTCTTCCATTATTGAAAGACAGAGAACAATCTTTTGTTCAAATACCCATTAATAAGTTACAAGAAAATAAAAGGTGGACAATCGAAGTATTGTATGTGTTTGCCGCAAAAAATTCTTCCCAATTTATAAAAAAATATATTTGCACATATAGAGATAGATATCAAGTTCTATTCCTAATACAATATGTGGCTCAAAACCTTGTTGTCAAGTGTCATTTATCATTATACACATTTAATTGCTGCTTAGTATAAGCAATACGTGTATTGTAAACAATCATGTATAAGCAGAGTACGAACAATAAACTTTTCCAAAATAATTTAGTTCTAAAACAAGGAATTTCAAGACAATTTTAAAAAGGCACTGACCTAACATCAAACACATACAGATATTGCATTTCATTAACGCCTCGCAAAATACAGATATAAGTTTAAAATGTCCGACAATACTATCAAAGCTAGAGGTACACACAAAAAGAAAATAGCACCAAATCCCATAGATTTTGACGATTTTATATCATCTGGAGCTGAAGTAATTGTCCGAATGTATTTCGAGGGAGATTTCTTTTCTACTGACAGTTCCTTTTTTATTACTTCTATTTTTATGTGCTAAGATGACCGCTTAGCCTAACTCTTCTTTTGTTAAATCTTGTGACTGAAAATTACTTCATTTTCCCATTTTGAAACAGGGACAGAAACACGATGGTACTACTGGTGTCGGCTGTGATTTGCGGTCAGTTGTCATCTGTGATGTTCGGTCAGTTGTCATCTGTGATGTGCGGTCAGTTGTCATATGTGATGTGCGGTCAGTTGTCATCTGTGATGTGCGGTCAGTTGCCATCTTTGATGCAAGATCAATTGTCATCTTTGATGCAAGACCAGTAGTCATCTGTGATGTAAGACAAGTAAGCTTTTCTGTGTGCGTTGTAATAGCAGTTGTCACTTTAAAAAAACCGTAAGAGCATAATTTAGATGGCAAGATACAGTGCTTTAAATTTTGCTAATGGAGTAAAAACGATATTACATGCAAACTTTATTACCATGAATCTTCTTATAGAATACAACTTTATTTATTCGCTATGAATGGTAAAACGTTTACACCGACTGCAAAATGCCAAATTAGAGTTTTTAACCCCAATTTCACGGTCGACTACTAACACAGAAAATGACCGTGCGAGTGGGACATCCGTGTACTATGGACACATTCCTGTTACCGTTACTTTAGAACACATTTCCTTTATTAAAAAGGTTATTAAGGATTGCTATAGAAATTCTATTATCAGGATTATATTGAATTCTTGGTTAAACAAAAAAAACCAAAGGTCTCATTTTTTTTTAAATTATTAAGTTGCTTTGTATACTATTTATTTATATATATATATTAATAAAAAAAAATCACTGCATTATTAACTAATTAAACTCAACTGACACTATAATCTATACTAGGCTTAGGTTTTTTTTAAGATTATTTGATCAGCTGTTTTTTTTCCATATTCTAAAGTTGATATATATAATTATGTAAGTGTTAATGAATATTGTGTTGAAGTTTAAACTGCACGATTAAAATATAATGTAATGTAAACTTTGTATTTACTCGTTTGAACAAAAAAAGATCTTAAAACTTTTTGATAAACATTCACATAATCATTTGGTATCATCAGGATGGTACTTTAATCGTCTTGAATGTTTAAGAGAAAAACATTTATTTAGAAATGGGAGACTTCCTCCTATTCACTGACGTAAATACGGATTGAATCTGAGACTGCCTGCCATTATTTTTTTCCTATATTTTGAAATGAGCCGCATTCGATCAAACAAGCGGAAGACTAAATTTTCAGACCTTCCTACCGGTCGTCCTACATTACAAAAACTGACTGGTGATTCTTAATTTGTTCCTTCAAAGTTGGCTCCTTTAAAGTTTTACATCTTCTTGTTTTTATGATACTAAGTTCCCACTGCCAAATGTTTTGCTATTCAGAACCAATGTTTTACATAGGATGACTCCACAATGTCCAGTAATACATAATTCATGCATATTAAGTGCGAGAACAAATTAAGAAACACAAGTTAGTTTTGGTAATGTAGGACGACCGGTAGAAAAGTCTGAAAATTTAGTCTTCCGCTTGTAAATTGAGATATGTTGGATAAGGACAAAAACTTGCCCATCAGGAGCCAACCTTCAGACCCATCAGAAAGTTTTTCATAGTATTTTAATGTGCAGAGAGTGTAACAATTCCACTACACAAGAAATAGAGATTTAACGTCACTTTTCCGACCCCACGTGGGTGCGTATTTATACATCTTACTGTTTCCACGGATGACCATAGTTATATGATATAGTCGTTCTTTTGAGTGAGTGAAAGGTAAAATGAAACTGAACAGATAAAAAAAGCTGTATAAATCTTAACTTATAGTATTGACTGCGTCTGAACAATATCGGAGTTCAAAGTAAAAAATAATGACTGAAAACTTAACCTTATTAATTAAATTAATTAAAATGTTATTATAAGATCGATTCAGATGAAAACATTCGTTTCGAATCAAGATGGTCACAGTGATCACAGAAATTGATACAAAAATGCATTCACTCTCTTATTTCTTATTTCAATTCGTATATATGCATTTACCCTAGTGTACTCAACTGGTAATACTGCCCTTGCGTAGGATTTACAATCCAAAAACAATGCATGTTATTTATATATAAAACTGGCATCCACGAGTTGTTTTCCTTTCAAAATATGGGAAGTTACGATGTCTTCAACCTTTTGTCAGAATGACAGGATTGTAACCAGTCTTTTTGACCTGCTTAAGTGATAGCTACTGATAATTAGAAAAGATAATTCATTCAGAAAACAGTAGTTCATTGACTAACTTACTCGTTAACCGACTATTGTAGGCCAATTCTACGCACCACACATTTATTTTTTTTACCTCTGATACGAACACTATAATGAACTCAGAGGCAGAGAAAATATAATACACAGTAAACAGTTAACTTTAACTTGAGAGAAACCTATGAAAATTTTTTAATACTTCTCTTCTTTGCATATATGCCATATTGCCTTATCATGAAGACCTACATTTTCCTCTAACTTCGGTATTTTGGTGATTTTACTTTCTTTAATAGTATTATAAATGCCACTCATATAAGTGAGTACATGTTCAAGTGTTTTTGTCTTCAAATCTGTTCGTGTACACATTAACGCGTCCATTCAAGAAGACCTACACTATATTTAGCTTGAAAATCGGAAGTGTAACCATAGTTTTGTTCTCTATAAAATAACCCACATTCTTTAAAAAGCAAGATTCAAAATACAAATGCAGATCATACTTTTCGAAAAGATTCATGACATAGGAAAACACCTTGGAGTTTTAACTATAACGTATGTTTCCATTTTTATTTCACAAATACATGTTAGAATCTATTTTTTGTACTTTTAACATCCCACCATTAATGTTATTGTTCCCTTATAATGTCATTGTGTTATTGTTATATTATAATATTGAAAATACTTTGAACGACTCAATTATTTTATATCTCTTCCTCTGTGACGTTACATTGTAACATCAAACACGCAAATTGATGTGAACCTCGCCATGCAGTCATTTTGGTTGATTTTAAATACACATATAAGTAGAAATGCATGTGGTTGTTAAATTATTTATTTATTTAGTGTGCTTCTTTGTTATATATTTGTTTATTTTTGTTCTGATTGAGATTGTATCACTGATTGAGATTGATGATGGATGTATCCCTATTTTGATAATTTTACCTATTTTGCCTGTTTTGTTCATGCATCGTTATAAATAAAATGGAATTTGATGCGGCTGTCATACAGTTGAGAGGTTTGGCGCGGAAGGGCCAGGTTCAATCCACTATTTTTAAATTTGAAAATGCCTGTACCAAGTCAGCAATATGACAGCTGTTGTCCATTCGTTTGATGTGTTTTATCATTTGATTTGCCATTTGATTAGGGACTCTCCGCTTTGAATTTTCCTAGGAGTTCTGTATTTTTAATATTTTGCTTTTTGCCTGTCTAATTAAAATATAAATAGACCAATAGTTTTGAAAGAAATACCATAAACAATGTCTTTTACGAAATATTTTTTTAATAAACACAATAGTAATTTCAATCTTAGCATGTGTCCAATACTGGGTTGTCGGACAAATAGATGTGCATCGTAGATAATTTTCCAGCGTTTAACAAGCAGTCTGGTACTGGATTCATGAAACCCTATATTATAAAAAATAAAAACATTATAGAACCAATTATTCGGTCGTTTTGTGCTTCTTTTTACGTTGTTATGTTAAAATGACCATCAATTTTTATACATATGCTATTAATTTCTTAAAGTCATATGAAACGGTTGACTGGTGAAACATAATGTTTATTCAATTATACGCATGCATATCTTATAATCGTCAAAAAATGCTCTTGGTCTGTTATGATGTGTAGATATGGTAGCTTATTAATTGTCGTGTTTTGAAGCCGTAGTTTACCGATTGTCACCTTCGTAAACAATCAGCAAAAAAGCATGGATAGTGAGCTCGTGTATAACATGCACTAATAAGATAATAGTTAATTTCAATGACAGATCCATGGGTATTGCGAACACCGAAATTTTACAAGAAAGGTCAACTCTGAGTTCACTGCACATGGAAAATATTTCGGCGAATTGTTTACTGGAAGCGAACAATTCAACGTCTCGTCCTTTTTCTAAAAAAAAGTTAATCGGAAGGTACCAACCCCTTGTTGATAAATATTCCGTATCAACTTCACAAGTGATGCATACTTTTTTTGTACTGAAGTTGTTTATCTTCTTAATAACGTGTTATAGTGTTCTTTTATTAATTTGTCTTTGTTCTATTATTAATTTTACTTTTACTGTTGGATTGTTTTATGTGATAAAATTGAGAATGGAAATGGGGAATGTGTCAAAGAGACAACAACCCGACCAAATAAAAAACAACAGCAGAGGGTCACCAACAGGTCTTCAATGTAGCGAGAAATTCCCGCACCCGGAGGCGTCCTTCAGCTGGCCCCTAAACAAATATATACTAGTCCAGTGATAATGAACGCCATACTAATTTCCAAATTGTACACAAGAAACTAAAATTAAAATAATACAAGACTAACAAAGGCCAGAGGCTCCTGACTAGGGACAGGCGCAAAAATGCGGCGGGGTTAAACATGTTTGTGAGATCTCAACCCCCCCTCCCCTAATACCTCTAACCAATGTAGTAAAGTAAACGCATAACAATAAGCACATTAAAATTCAGTTCAAGAGAAATTGATATCCATTTGACGTTGCCCGGTACTTAAACATCCCGTCAATGTGTTTGTGTTATCTTTTATTTTTGCAGGTGTGTTTTGTTTAATTATGCGACCTTTTGTATTTCTTTGGATCTTATAACGTGACTCTGTACTTTAAAAGATCCTGTCAGTATGTTATTGTTCTATAATATGTCATTATGTTATATTTCTATTATAAATTAGAAAATACGTTGAACCACAAACGTCAAAATTATTCAATCGCGTAGTGGAATGAATCATTTTTAGATTCCTATAATTTCTATAAAACTTTTGGACTATTTTAAATCTCGGTCAGTTTATTTCTGAAATTAATTCTTACATACTTTTGATTTGTTAACCCTGTATGCTAACATTGCCCATGTGTTTGTATAAACATTGAACGACAAAAATATGTGACGTATAAAATTTTCTGACGTCAGACACGCGAAGCAATGTATTTCCTTTTAAAATTGTAACACGACAATGACTGCTGTATCCATATTCTGACTATTTTATTTAATATGTCTGTTTAGTCCAAGCATCATTGTAAATATAACAGAATTTGATGAGACTGTCGTACAAATTGAGAGGTTTAGCGCTATAAAACCAGGTTTAATCTACCATTTTCTACATTTGAAAATGCCTGTTCCAAGTCAGGAATATGACAGTTCTTGTCAATTCGTTTTTCATGTGTTTTGTCATTTGATTTTGCCATATGATTAGGGACCTTCCAATTTGATTTTTTGTATATGTTTATATAGAGATTCTTACATAGTTACTCGTGGATTATCAGATTTATCCAATTAATTGAGATAGTTAAATTATCAATTTTAAAGTCCGATCCTCGGCGAGGACTTTTAAATTTATAATTTAACTATCGAGATTGGATAAATCCGATAATCCACGAATAACTATGTAAGAATCTGTTTCTCTAATGATTAAAAAACACTTTTTCTTTTTTTGTTAAACAAAAATCCCTTTCAAATGCCTTTTACATTCCACGAAGATGTCGATTTAATGTACACCTATTAGAACATTTTTGATTCATCCAGTTAGCTAAAAAGGGATGACCCTTAAAATCATCCAATCATCTTTTGAGATCACCGGCAACCACACGTTGTTAAATGGTTTTTTTTACAATGGGTTCGGAAAGGGATACATTTCCGTAGAATTAGAGAAAAGTTTTTTTAAATAAAAATTATCCATTTAACATAAGAACATAATCATAATATTTTTCTAATTTGAAGTTTGAAGACTTTAATATTTCATTAGATATAACCCCAACAAATGATTGATAATAAATAACACTTGTTTTTGTTTGCGAGTTTTGTTCCCTTGATCAAATTATTATAGATCATCGAATCCTGGTTCATTACGATTTGAACAGTTCAAATATATTTTGAACAATTTGATTAAACTTTCAAATCAGTCATTACCGTAATATTGTATGTTTTGATGATTTTTTTTTTGTGTTTTTTTTTTTTGTGTTTTTTTGTGTGTGAATATTTCTTTGTTTATTGTTCGTTTTAACATGTATTGCCACAAATACTTTAAACGTTTTATGACAACAAAATTGAATAATTATCTCTTTATGGAATAAACATCAGATTCTAAGATCTTCTAAGTTCCTTTTTATAAATGCTAAATAAATAAACACATGATGTTGAAAAGTAATAAAACAGCAAAAACCTACGTTTTAAGCTTTAATGTGCACTTTTGACTCGTCAGTCAAATAAGCAATTTGAAATAGGAAGACAGTTTTAAAAATAAATAAATAAACTTATATAGATATGATATTTCGATACTTTTTGCTTCCTATGATCATTTTAAAAACTTGATAGGAGTATTTGAAATGTGTAATGAATCAATACTATGAAAATACTCACAGATATTGCTGATTGTGGTGGATGTTCTAATCTAGATGAAGTCAAGTCTGCGATGAAAGCCCAACCAAAAGCATTCAATTTACCGCCATTATACAACAAAAAACTTGGATAAAATTCATCACAACTCATATCTTTTCTTATGTTGTACCAGTAATGGAGACCTACGAAACAAATACAAATATCTAATTGCATTCTAACGTTTTTCTTATCTAAATCCATTCTAGTGTTCATATTTTAGCAAAAACAAAAATATCATAATACCCCCTCCCTTTCTCATGCTTTTGGTAGGTGCTTTTTAAAAAAGTAAACTGTGCGTAAAAGACGATATTTTATCATCAAATAAGGAGATGATGCACGATGCCAACGATCTCTACACAACTATCTGCGTAAGTCGAAATGACATGAATTTATTATGATATTCAGTTCGTTTATATAGTAAAATGTCTTCGAGCTGGCCTCCCATAGGTGCAACTGAGTGACTGCGTGTATTTTTAGATGCGATATAGTATTGTAATAAGAAATTAAGATTTTTTTTAAGTTATTAAAAAACAGATGTTTACATCATTTTCAAAGTTATATATTACATTTTGAAATCCTTGTGATGTTAATTTGAATCATAACTCAGTACGGTGCCCTATAGTTGTTAATTTCTGTGCCACTTTGGTTTGTGGAGAGTTGTCTCATTGGCAATCATACCACATCTTCTTTTTTTTATATATATCAGATGGATTAAAGATTCGTTTTATCAATAAATTGTTAATAATTCGTTTAAATTTATTTTGTGTCCAAATAGATAAAATAGATTGTTTATAACAAATACCCAATATTGTTATTTATACCTCTTAAAGTGAAGTTATAGTTTTCAAACTAGTTTGTTTAGAAATTCAATCATAATATGACACAATAATAGTATTTTTTTTGATCATTTTTGTTTTTGATATCTAGAACCACAATACTTTAGAACCAAGTCTTCTCCTGTACTTATTCTTGAATAGTTTTCGTTTGTAGCAGTTGATACAATGCCATATTTTATAGATTTCATGCAAACGAAGAACATCACTGCTTCAGTTTAAGTATGACGGGAAGAAAGGCTATAGTAGAAATTTGAATTTAATGTCTGTATTGAGATAGGCTATTTTCATAATGTTATAGAAATAACGTACCCATTGTAGGGAAACATTTCCCCTTTGTCCAGTGAGTAGAAGTTATTCCACTCTGAAGATGTGGTATTTTGATGGAGTCAGCTATCGGATCTGTTCCGTTTTGAATGTATAGATCAGTGCCTACCCCCTGTTGGTGGTATAAGGCTGTAGTTCTTCCAGAGGCGCAAATAATTGCTATGGAAATATTGATTTGTTTTATGTATTATAGCGATAAAAAAGGTAAAAAGGAAAATATATGTAGTTTAATTTACACTTAGAAAGTATTCAGCATCATCATAAAAATATATAAACCTAGTTTAGTCAGGCTGACTGATGTTATCAAGAAACATGGAAAAAATACAAAGTATATTGTTTCAGTTGCAATATTAACATTCCATCTTAATCCGTATATATATACTTATAGAATATTTCTGTTTAATAAGTTATAGTTTATTGAAATTGTCGGGGAAAACTAAAACAAAATATTAAACATGTGTAACATTATCTAAATTAATCATTTGTAAATTTTGACTGATGCACCCCGTGCCCTTGATATAGCGTATATTTAATTCATTTTAAATAAAAAGGTATTTGGAAGTCTTGTGTTTGCTTTGATTAAATCTGTTTGCGAATAAAATAATATTTGTAAGTTATCTAAATAGAGAACATTTGTATCCACTTATATATATATATAAGTCATATAAGTATACCATTCGTCTCAACTCGGCCGATTCCGTACCCTCATCTGAGAGTAGCGGATTCTACCGAGGATTGCCGAATGATAAGTATACGAGTCTAAATCGAAAACTACGTTCAAACCTATGATTTGCGTTGGATAAAAACCGCAATTTTTATACGTGTGCATGTAAAACAAATTTCGTTGTAGAAGGGTCTAAAAACAGCACAAACAACATTTTCCAAGAGACCAAAAAAGTGAAAAAGTATATTTAAACAAAACGCATTTGAATAACAGGTCGAACAACTGATGTTCTTTAACTCTGCTGACTGCCATTGGCGATTGCCAAATAAAATTGATCACAAGATGTAACAAAATGGATCTTAATATAAATTTAATACTAAACAGAAATTTTTTTAACTTGTGGCCACGATGTTATGCCACAAACATACGGTGTCAATATTTTTTTAGTATACCAGATCCGGATATATATATATATATATATATGCCATGCATTTATTTTTTACTGAGTTTGATTTAGAAGAAAAAAAGACAAAGTTGGAAAATCCAGCAAATTACACCTTTACTAACAAAATTCTATAATAATATTCTTGTGATTGTGAGAAAATAAATCAAATTACACCATTACAAACTTAATCCCGATTTTTGTATTTTTTGTGGCGTTGATACATTCGTGTGACGCACAGTTCAAAATTTTCTTCTGTTTTTGTATATTGTCGTAAATTAATTGCAGTTGTTCGTAGTTATTCTGTGGTTAACATATCGAAATATACTATTACATTATTTATTTATGTATTTCTCTGTCCTAAGTTTTTTTTTGCATTTATTTGTATTATATTCCAATCACGTACTATTGTATATTAAGCTGTATTTTTAACATTGCCATACAAGCGAGAGGTTATGCCAGCCATAAAACTAGGTTCAACCACCATTTTTGTTTTTAATATCCTGTTTCAAGTCAGGAATATAGCAGTTGTTTTATAATAGTTCGTTTCTATGTATATTGCATTGGCGTTTGTTTTTGTTGAATTGAAGTGTTTCTGTTGTTTCGTTGTTTTCCTCTTATAGTTGATGTGTTTTTCACAGTTTTAGTAGTTTGTAACCCGGATGTGTTCTCTTTTTATCGATAAATGACCTTTGAACAGCGGTATACTACTGTTGCATTAATGTATGCATTCTCCAATGAAGTGATTTTCATTTTAATGACTTAAATGATAATCTAGGTATAACTCAAAAGGGTTTACTTTTTTATGTACATGTACATTCTTACCAGGATCAACAAAATATGCAGAAATGTGATGATGGTTGCCAGACTTGATAAAAGGATGTCCCTTAAGAAAGGCATGTGGCCATCCATTTGCCATATTAGTTGGAACCTGTCAAATAAGAAACAACACAATTTTGTAAAAACTTGACAGAACGTTTGACAGTGCTCCACACACATCAAACTAGATGAAAACCAGAATGGATTTAAGCTTGCATAGCTTGTAAGGTCTAAACTACTCATGACGTCATTATACTAACTCCGTTGAATATTTACTCATTGATATTTTAGTCTGAGAAAATATGTTTCGAAACGAAATTTGCTTTGAACTATCTTTCTGTAACTGCGATTATTTTTAGGTCGATACTTTGTGTCTTTTGTGTTATGGTGTTTGTTTTTATGCTTAATGCCAATACGGTAAGTCAACAACTTTCTATCAGATCTTAAGAGTTATGGCACTAAAACAACCACACTATGTATGTGTCTGTCCCAAATCAGCAACCTGTAATTCAGTGGTTATTGTTCACGAATTTGTTGATCCATACGATGTGTCTTTGTCTAAACTAACTAAGGACATTTTTACCAACTCTTAGATTGTTGTTTACAATTTACGTCGTCTGGTCTATATTAACATGTCGAAATGTTCTATTGTATTGTTTATTTATGATTTCTCTGTCCTGAATGGTCCTCCATTATTTGGTACTGTAGTCCTGTCATGTAATGTTGTTATTTGAGTGTTATATTTAACATTGCCATAAAAGCGCGAGGTTTGGCTAGCCAAAAAAACCAGGTTCAACCCACAATTATTTTTCTTAAAATGTCCTGTACCAAGTCGGGAAAATGGAAGTTGTTATCTCATAGTTTGTTTCTGTGTGTGTTGCATTGTCGTTTGGGTTTTTTTTTGGTTGCACTTTAGTGTTTCTGTTTTTTCGTTGTTTTCCCTCAGTTTAGTTTGTAACCCGGATTTGTTTTCTCTCAATCTATATATGACATTCGAACAGCGGTATACTACTTTTGCCTTTATTTACTGAAATATTTGGTTGATTTTTCATTTGTTTCACATTTGTTCATACTAGCGTCTTTTACAATTTACTATTAGTATGTTGAGCCCATTATTGAAGGCTGTGCAAGAGAAATGAATGATTCCTAATTGGTAGATCCTGGATTAATGAAAAAAGGTAACTCGGAATAGGTATGATTATTTTGCGACTAGAAGTTAATCATAGGCACCAAACAAACATGAAAAATGAAGATTAGACATAGTATCGTACTAACCGCAGCAGAAATTCCAGCAATATGTCCTTGCACATCATATATCAAAATGAGATTCATATCGTTGTCCTTAACATACCGGATGCCATGTAAACCACTAGAATCTGTTTAGGTAAAAATGTAATCTTCATCAAAGTAATAAAATAAAAGAAGAAAGGAATGCAAGTTACGGAAAGAATTATTTCCACGTTATCAGCACAAATTATCTTCATAGTTTTATAAAAGATTTACATTATTTTGAAATTATTATACTCTTAAAGATATATACTGACAATGTTACTAAAATCACAATTCTTTTTTGTATTTTTTAGATGATAATTATAAAATAAATTAAGTGTAATGAATATGAATTTAACTTAAAATTATATGGTTTACATTTTCTGTTACTTTTAAGAGTGATTTTTTAATGTAACACAATTCAAAAACAAGAAAAGGTAAACCTAAAATGTTTACTGATGATATTGCATAATTCCGGAAAAAGTGTGCACAAAAAGATTGACTTTAAATGAAAACGTTTAAAAAAAAATAGAAATGTTTCTGTCTAGGGAAGCCACACATAGTCTAGTTCTCTATAGCATCATTTACGTTTTAATGTAATTGCATAATAGTTTAAACCGAACCTTTTCGGTTTTGACCTATGTACGATTTTATCAGGTTCACAACGCACATAATTTTATATGACTGTGCTTACGAACATGTCTTGTTATACAGGTTTTCGGTTTATACATGATTCGGTTTAGTCAGGTAACATTGTATAAAACACATTTTCGCGTCAGACTTTAAACGCAATGATTTTTTTTTCTTTTTATAAATAAAAATTGATATTCATAAATTATTTTCAAATATTGTAATTTTCCTTTGAAATTATTTTGAAAGACGTTCTACTTTACTATTATTATACATAAAACATTACTGAAGTCTTTTAAAGAAAAATGATAAGATTAGAAAGAGTCAAGAATAGTTGGCGTATTCTAACATCTGAAACTACGTGAATTGATTTAATTTTTTTCATTAACTATAATATATGTGTTGTCATACTTTAAAAGAGGGACGAAAGATACCAGAGGGACAGTCAAACTCATAGATTAAAAATAAACTGAAAACGCCATGGCTAAAAAGTGTATGGGAAACAAGATTTTGTATAAAGGTATATCATACCTCCACAATCTGAAATCTTCTGAAATCCCTGAGACTTAGCAGCATTCTCTGTCAGTGGCATAGCTACAAAGCTGGTACTGCTCAAAGGATTTATTCCCCATGTTACTGAAGAATAATTGTAAATAAACTCATCATAGATACAAGGATTGCAATTTTATATTTATGCCAGTCGCGCGTTTCTTCTCCAAAAGACTCTTCTATTCCTGAGGTAGAAAAGCCTTAGTATTTCAAAACGACATCACTTCAAGAAGTTCAAATAATGCATTGGAAAAAAAGTTCCACACACAATTTCTAGACAAACTTCATAGTTTTTGGCTATTGTATTAACTATTTTGATAAAACAAAAATGACCTTGTAAACTGTTATAGGTAAATTGATGCAAGAATACCAAATAAATGACAATCGTCAAAATCGTCAATTCATTCCTAAAATGATTATTTTGACACCATAAGATGATTCTTCAATCGTAACATTGCTTTCATCAAATCGGCTACCGATGACATAACTCATAGGCCCTTTTCTAGTATCTTACAGTGTTGTTGAAAATGGCTTGATATATGTGTAACAATACATAAACTAGTTTTACGTACCTTTCAGATTAGTCCATTTTGATCCTTTAAAAGAAAACAAAATATATAAACAGTTATGTTTCAATATGTGGGGTTTATCTATAGGTCTGTATTACTGGCTAAATTTGTAAATTTGTAAGCTTCTCTTTAAACTATGAACATTTACTATCAATATAAAGTGCTATAAATAGTTATCAAAAGTACCAGGATTATAATTATATACGCCAGACGCGCGTTTCGTCTACATAAGACTCATCAGTGACGCTCAGATCCAAATAGTTAAAAAAAACTTTTTTAAATGGTTTAAAACAGCACTCAACACATAGATTGTGTGTACTATAATCATAATTCATTCGCTTTTTCTTCGTTCCTGACATAACTTGACCATTAAGATGAATAGTACTCATCGTTTTGACATGTGGAACTGGTATTGTGCACGGCCTCTTAGAATAATCGTGTCTATCAAAGTCGTAGTAATAATTCATTTTGAGAAGACTATTTTTAATCTCTTTTATTTTCTTGCATTTTTTGTCACTCCCACTCGAATTACGATATCATGGTTGTTTGACCCTATGTGCCTGTATTCCTCTTGAAAATCAGTCGTCATACGATTAAGTCGTAAGTTAAGTGACAACGTCATGCGGTTTTTGAAATTAAAGTGTTCTTCAAAAGAGAGGGTCAAAAGAGGGACATTCTAACTCATAAGTCGAAAATAAACTGGCATGCAAATATCTAGAGAGTCCATTTTGATGTATTTTAGCAAACTTATACAGCGTTTTCTCATCTTTGTTAACTCATTCAGTCTATGAAAAATATCGGAAACAAACAGCAAAGCAAATTATACAAGATACACATTTGAATTAAATAAAGCCAACAGTAGTATACCGATGTTCAAACTCAATTAACAATTTTTATGCAATTAACAATTTACCATGTCCAAAAATGAATCCATTACAATGTACTGCACACAAAGCCAAAGCCACTACCAGCAAAGATCTCATCATGTCGAATGAAAAGATCGGTCAATTGAATGTGATACTATTATATAGAACAATCTTATCATTGATCAAAAAGGTTATCAGAAGTGAAGGTGTCAGGTAGAATATTAAGTAGAATGTGTTGGTTTTCTAATCATTACGCATGCTTTTATCTCGATTAAGACCTTTGACGTAACTTTAGCCCAATTGTCATACCATTTTTAGCCGCGCCACCGAAGGCTGAAGCAGGTCAAGTAACCATGTACTCGACTCCGTCCATCCGTCCGAAAGTTTTCAGACTTCTTTAAAAGGGAATGATTCTATATTTGGTATGTAGCGTGTCATTGTTTTTTAAATCTACTATTTAGCCACTGCCTGTTTGCAGACAGTTGGAAATATTACATCGCTGTACATTGAGCTAGGTAAATTCTCGTCAAAGATTTCCCAGCTACTACTGAAGGGTATGATTTCAATATTTGATCATAGTCATCGAAGGTTGAAGCAGTACTAGTAACCACTCGACGACGTTCGTACGTCCGTGCGACAATTTTCTTGCTTTTCTTGCTATGAAAGGAAACGATTTAATATTTGGTCTGTAGCTTTATACTGTTACATGTAAGTTATAGCGTTTAAGCAATTTTTATATCTGCCATTTAGCTACTTGTTTTTTGTCAATTATTTGTTATTTAACAACACAAATTGTACTAGGAAAATGTTTTTTTTTTCAAGTTTTCTTAGTCTTTTTGAAATGGAAGAATATAGATTAAATGACCTTCAGCTTAAACATGTTTAGTTGTAGTGACTACACAATTAAAGTTTTAAAACTGACATAATTCACAAAAATACATTTGTATTGGACAAAAATCTTTCAACAAGTATTAAAATAAAAAGGTGCCTATATATTTTTAAAAAGTTCTCTGAGTGTTCTTGTTTACGAGCAAATTTAGAAAAAAACAAAAGCCATATGGATTGGCTAAAAGGTACATTTAAAATAAATATTTCACCACGGAGAAAGATTAAACTTGTGCTGTCCACAATTAACACTGCATATAATTTTGAAGAGAAAATTGAAAAGATAAAAGTATTATTTAATACTTTGATTTACCAATTGCAAGATATGTCATTCCTAGGAAAATAGCAGTCTTAAAAAAGTCTCAAGCATTGCCAATTATCATTCAGTCATTAACAATATTGCAAAATCCATCTTTTGAAAATTTTAAGAAAATTGAAATTATTTTTTAAAGTTTCAATGGAATCAGATAAAATCAAAAGAAATGCTTTGATGGATAATTTAATACTGGTGGACTAAATAAAGATGCCTCAAATTAAAGTATTCTGTTAAGCACTGAAAATGACATGGATCCATAAATTATTAAATAAACTCACCATAGATACCAGGATAAATTTTATATTTACGCCGGACGCGCGTTTCGTCACCAAAACACTCATCAGTGACGCTCGGACTAAAAAAACAATTATAGGGCCAAATAGAGTAAAAGTTGAAGAGCATTGAGGACCAAAATTTCCTAAATGTTTTGCCAAATACAGCTTAGGCCACACCAACTTGATTTATAGTTCTTTGGATTTTCCCGCTCCTGTTTTTTTCGAAATCAAGTTTTCAACAAAGAAAAAACTACGGCTTCCGTATTTTTTTTTTTGGTCCGCATGCCGCTCCGAAATGAGTCTTGCCTTGAATTTTTTTTCTCACTGACGCTTTTATCCCCCCTATAATCAAAGCTGGGTTCAAACGCACGTGTGATCAATCAATAAAAGTGAAAGGAAATATAAAAATCAAAATGTCAAGCCATCAGTTGTTGTGGTTTCGGTTCAATGCCGAGGACAGGCAATCATTTAACAAACGGCTATCCGTTGTTCGTCATAATTTACATATCTTTTATGAAGCCAAAAGGTTAAAGTCTGTCAATTTTTCGTTTGATGATATAAACACATACAAGTTCGTCAACAGCCGTCGGCATCACCTCTCATAGTCCGAGATTACTCTGACGTCCAACGGCTGTTTTGCCAGACAAGCTGGGGCTGGGGCTTGTCTTGAAAAACAGCCGTTGGACGGCAGAGTAATTTCGAACTAACCCTATCAATGTTGGCACTGACATGGATATTTCTGTGTTGCCTGTTGGGAAAGTTAAACGGTAAATTTGCATCTTGAAATAGATAGAACACCCTCTGATCCAAACAATAATTTGAATGAATTACCAACAGGTCCCCCTATGAAAAAAAAATAGAACTTCCTAAAAACCTAAACCAAAATCGTGTGAATAGGACAAGGAGAAATTGATAAGCTCAGATAGACTGTTGTCGTGACCTCACTGACCTGGCTAGTACAATAGAGTGTGGGTGGTCTTCAGAAACTTTAGAATCAGGGACAATTGTGCAGAATGAACTTAAAAATGCTTTGTGGTATATAGATCACATCCATAAAAGACTGCAATTTACTATGAAATATGTCAAAGTCCTACTATTAAAATAAAATCTATCCGATATTAAAAATTTATTCATTCCCAGAGTGCATCTTACAATTAACAGAAGTAGCTTGTTTTGATGAGAACACATATCCTTCTGTTTGTCTTTTAGTTTCCAAGGACAGCTCTTAATACAACAATAAGGAGATGTGGTTTATTGCCAATAAAAAACTATTCACAAAAATTCAAAAGAATAGATATAAGCAATTATAGGCAACCAAAAACTCTTCAACCATGAGAAAATCCCATGTTTTGTTGAGGGCCTTTCCAGAATTGATTGTATGGGGGAAGGAAGGCACCTGTATTAAAATTTGATGGGTGGTGGGTATTTATGAAAGATTGCTTGAACATTTAAATGAAATATCCAATTTAAAATGTAAGCATTGTGGGGTTAAATAAAAAGTGCCTTCCTTCCCTCCCCCATTCATTTGTTTTTAGAACAGCCCTTGGTTGAATTTGATTAAACCTTAAACATTGTCAAAAAAGGCTGTTCATCAAAAAGTTACAAACTGAAAGTATCAATTTAATAAATTGTCATGTGTTTTGCATGCTCTTTACATTTGTGAAGGTCATTGGTATTGCCATTTCAAATTCACATTTATTATAAAATGATTTTTTCTATTTGCTTCTGCAAAATGAAAGAGTCTACAGTTGTTTGCTTAGAGTCAGAATAGTGTATTCAAATGGGATTACAGGCCTTATGCATCAAAACATCAGTGCTTTTCCTTCTTATTCTGTTTGATAAAACTAGCATGTAACACTTTAGAAAAAAAAGAAATCGCTCGCTCCTCTTGCAGACCACTCGCCTGTCAAAAACTCATTTTCAAGAATTTTTTAAAAACAAAAAAATTTCGCTCGCTTGCCCCAATTTTTTTCAGAGCAAATGTCCGAAGAACTATTTATCAAATTGGTGTGGCCTAAGGTAATCTATTCCTGAGGTAGAGAAACCTTAGTTCTTCAAAATTTCAAAGTTAAACCCTTTCAATTTTTGTCCATCTTTTCAATTATGAATATAGACAATAGGGCGTAAATAAAATGTGGGTGATGAATAAGGATAGTATTTTACACATTTCAGTATATTAAAATAGTTTTTTGGAAGGACGCCGTTCTTAATTGGGCTTAAGGATTTACTTAGGTGATCTAAGGTAAAATGTAATAAATCAAGAATTTAAAATTGATGTTTTAAGCTGGAAGAGTAGTATCAAAATAAGCTAAACATATTGATAGGTCATGGATCTCATTGTCGAGATATTTGATTTATAAAATATGGCGGGAAAAGGCTGACTCGAACTTTTACCTTATATTTTCATTGGTATTATTTTGATCTCAAACCAAATGAAAGAAAAATCAAGAATCTGCTTAAATTTTGTCAAATGACATTTTATGAGCTATAAAGTCTTATGTTAAAAGTGTTATGGGGCAAAATATTTTACTCTGTATCGTATGGAAGTTCAAGATTGAAAATATAAAACTATATTGTTTTTAAATGGTGCGAGACAGGAATATTTCGTGTCACTGATTAAAATAATAGCCTTTTTGTGCTACTTTGTTACATTTGTTGTTTATGTAGTGATATTAAGATGATAACACAATATTGACTGTTGTACCCCTATTTTTGACATTTTTACTCTTTGAGTATGTTTGTTTTGTTCATGCATCGTTGACAATGTAATGGAATTTGATGCGACTGTCATACAAGTGAGAGGTTTAGCTAGCTATAAAACCAGGTTCAATCCACCATTTTCTACATTAGAAAATGCCTGTACCAAGTCAGGAATATGACAGTTGTTATCCATTCGTTTGATGTGCTTGGACTTTTGATTTTGCCTTTTGATTTTTGATTTTCCTTTTTGAATTTTCCTCGGAGTTCAGTATTTTTGTGTTTTTACTTTTTACCATGTTAACTGATAAGAACAATGAATTTATCTCTTTTAATCAATTTAAAGAATCATATGATGTTTAAACAAATTCTCTTCAATTCTATCCAAGAAGTCCGAACATATTGACACTTTTTCCAAAACCTCGCCTAAGTACATGCTTAACAGAGAAATGCACCCATGAACATTTTACGGAAATTTTGCAGTTTTTGGTTTTTATCTTGAATATTATTAATGATAATTAAAGATAAACTTTTAAGGAGGCTTGTGGGTCTAAATCAATATTTTTTCTTAAAATAGGATTTTGCTATATTTTTCTATAAATGAACTTTATCTTATACTTAATAGAATAAAAAAAATAAAAAAAATGGGGTCATAGTTCATTTACGCTCACAATCTGACTTCGAAAGAAGCATACATTTTTGTATTAAAAGTTACTTTTTTCTGTTGAGCTAATAGGAGAAATAGAGGTAATATCGAAATTAAAAAAGAAGTACATTACAGAAATAGATCTAATTTTAAAAAAGAAAATTGAGAATGGAACAGTTTTGTTTAAGTAAAGCTTATTTGAAAATAATGATAAAAATATAGGTCACAGATGAGTTGATAAAGATATTTCAATTTTAATGCCAAAAAAATGGCATTTTTACAGCAAAGGGATATAATTTGGAGCTTTTGCAATGATATATAAATTTTAAATGTCTTCCGAGGCCAAAATGAAATTGATTTTTTTGAATGATTTTTGTAGCATATGATAGAGTAACAACTAATAAAGTAATGAATAAAACTTGTAATGCCAAAATAAAATGTTTTTTTGTTTGTTTTAAATTTGTATACCCAT
This sequence comes from Mytilus galloprovincialis, assembly GCF_965363235.1. Taxonomy (NCBI): domain Eukaryota; kingdom Metazoa; phylum Mollusca; class Bivalvia; order Mytilida; family Mytilidae; genus Mytilus; species Mytilus galloprovincialis. The sequence goes on along the minus strand of NC_134843.1, from coordinate 41,557,321 downwards.
GAGCCTCCTTAAACAGCAAACATGTTTAGGAAAGTAAAATCTACAAATAAGTTTAATTTGACCAAATTTGACCCCTTGATGAGTTATTGACTTTTAAAGAAATTTTATCCAAAAATTTGAATATATCTAGTTAGTTTACTGTTAAAAATCTCATTTGAAACAGCTGAAAGAGTTTCAAAGTATATAGTATAAATTATGTATTTTGTTTTCAAGAAATATACCCACCATGACTAAGAATAGGGATTAAATGCTTTTTGTTTTGCTTATGAAGAAAATATGACAGATACGAAGAACATTTCAATGGAATTTTTAAAAGCAATTCAGGCGCCCTTTATAGCTTGTTGTTCAATGTGAACCAAGGCTCTGTGTTGAAGGCCATACATTGACCTATAATTGTTTACTTTTATAAATTGTTGTTTGGATGGAGAGTTGTCTCATTGGCACTCATATCACATCTTCCTTTACGTATCTTAAATGAGAGCCCCTTGTTTTAATTGCTTCTATAAGTAATACAGACAAGGATATAACTCTAAAGGATTATTACAGAAAAATAACATACAATTATTATAGTGGATTAAAAAATAAAAAAAATGAGTGTTAAATGTTTCAAAGGGACAATAACATACATCATTAGTTTGTTAAAATATATACAAGTTCTATGAATATTACTATTGTCTTTATGTATACTTAACTATAGAAAGGGTTTTTGTTTAAATAACAAACATATGTTATTACAGATTTAGAAAAAAAGGAATAAAGAGTAGACAAGCCATGAAAGTATCTGTAATAACACATACATGTAAGTAATAATAAAACCCTGTATAGTTATATTCCTGACTAATACATTAATTTGAATTTATGACAACAGACACATGCAGATTATACTGTTAATAATATTTAAGAGCATAACCTTGTTAAGCACACCAATCATAAAAAAATAATTAATCACGTCATTGTTGACCCCTGACAAATTAATATGAACACGATGAAAAAGTACAGGAATGTGTTAAACTATTGACTTGGTAATAGTCTTTGAAACAGTTGACTGGCAAATAGTATGTGAAATGAAAAAGCAGAAATATTTCATTCTTTTTTTATATATATTATTGTATACAGAAAAACACATAATGATGCATAATAATAGTAATAGTCATAAAATGATAGTTTTCATCCTTTTTAGGTCTAGGGCAAGAAATGTCGAAGATAAAGAAACAAATAAACAGTTACAGTAGAAATGATCAACAAAACAAGATAAACAGAAGACAATACTGCCTAAATGGTAAAACTACTTCTATATAATAAAAGTGATTGCCCTCGAATGATGACTTAATTATAAAAATAAGAAGTTCGGTATGGTAAATTCAGTGATCTTTCCACCAAGAGTTCAGTGAAGTGGATGCAAGCAATTAAAGGCCAATGTCGAGCTTTGATCATGAGAAAACCCATCAGGCATAGGCGGATCTAGATGGGGGGCTGGATGCCCCGGGCCACACTTTCGTGGGAAATATTTGGTTGATTATACAGGGAATTACTGCAGTAATGACCTCCACCTAGGTCAGTCAGTGGGCCCCTCCCCGTGAAAAGTTCTGGATCCACCACTGCCATACTTTATAAGTCAGCCGTTTAAGACCCAAATATGAAAAGATTTAAACAATCCAAATTAATTCAAAACCAATAACAATTAATAAAAATAAATGTCTGTGAGCACTCAACCTTACCATAATCTTATTCTAAGACAACATATGAACAAATAAAAGCTGTTGTAAGTTCTCAACTAAAAATGTCACTGCAAGGCACTAACATGACTAATATTAAGTCGTGGATACAAAGCACTGAAATAAAAAAAACTCATAAGTAAGAATATCAAATGAAAGTTTATTCAAATGTTCATATTAAACATGAAAGAATAAGCTGGTTTTATATTGCTGTTTTTTTCTCAATTTATAAATTTATTTTTTTTCATTTTTGGTACTTATAGGTCAGACATCTGGATTTTCATGATCATCAACAGGGCAATACTTAAGAGGAAACTTAAAGTTAATACTTTTCGTCATTGTGTGCTAATTGGATTAATTTGAAATGAAATGTGTGCTTTCCTGGAAAAAGAAATAGGAAATTTCAACAAAATGGCTATAAAAAAGGAGTACAATGATAGATGCATAAGAACACCTCTATTTGAAATTTCCTCAAGGGAAAATTTGATGCTGCAAATTTCCTCAGAACAAAAAATATTTCCTCAAAGGAAAATTTGAAGCAGCAAATTTCCTCAAAGGAAATATTCATGCAGCAAATTCCCTAAGGGAAATCTTTTTCCCTTGAGGAAAAACAATTTCCCCTGAGGAAAAATGTTTTTTCTCTAGGGAAATTTGAATCCCCTGAGGAAAACTACTTTTTTACATTACAAAATCACAGCCCTGTTAGACATAGTCAATGCAACTCCCAAAGTGACGTCACATTTAAATTTCTAAAACGTGTTCCGAAAATTAAGCAAGAATTTGGATGAAATTCAAGATTAGATTTGTATGACTTATCTAACTTATATTAATAACAGTAAAAATGATAATACTAATTAATATTTAATTGCAGTAGTAATAAGATAATTTTCTTCTGGTCAAACTGCAAACAAAATATATAGCGTAAACTTCGTTGATCCAAAATTAAATCTACCAAATGTACTGGATGAGTAGTTGTCCCCAACACAACACAATAATACAAAAGAAAAAATACGATTCACACGTACAATCGTTAAGACATTTGACAAAATCCGATGACAACAACACACACATCATCAAAACCCAAAAATTAATTTGAGATGGCAAAGTACCGTGCCACGTCTTAAAGAAATACGAATTTACAGTCAACAAAACAGTCACATTCGGGAATAAGTCACGTTTGGTAATAAAAATATCAGACGACAAACCACAATCTAACATGTGGTAACAATGTCCAAAGTGAGTTTGAACAAAGATACATCGTATAGATCAACCAATTCGTGATGGTGTCCGTAAAATTTACGGTTTGTCATTTTTAATCTGTCCTCCTCATAACTTTGTAGGAGCAGTTTCTGCGTAAGGAGCACACTCCTGTATATGAAGTCCGTAAAGTGTGAACATGCACGAGAATAACGTATTAATTGAGATATGTAAACACCATACGAAGGGGCAGAGGGTATGTTACTGCTGAGAAAAAAGAAATTGATAATTGGGAAGTTGAAATTGTCCCGTTTAGCATAGATTTTCATGTGAAGTCGTCCATCTGTGTCAATTTTCAGGAAGACATCAAGGTATTAAGCAGTCCTTTTAGTATCAGTATTATCTTAATTAGTGGTAGATATATGAGATGCAAGTATTGGCTGAAATATGGGTTATTCAGTGATAGGACATCATCAATATATCGGAAAGTGAAATTAAAGAATTTCGCAAGGTGCTTTTTCTATTTGTCTTTTAGAAGGGTTTGAATGAATTCTGCTTCATACGAGTTCAAAAACAAATCGGCTATTAGGGGTGCACAATTAGTACCCATTGGAATACCGATTGTCTGTTGAAATATGAATCCTTCAAACTCAACAAATATATTATCTTAAAAAAATTTTTTTGAAAATATCATCTTCAGTATATTTTCTGGTAGATTCAGTGTGATTCTTCACAAAATATGAATTATTGTAACCTAAAACAAGAAATTTGTATCTATCATTCGCATTTTTATAGAAATAGCTCTGTTTAATGAGATGGTGGGGTCGATTTTTCAACTGAGCATGAGGAATAGTAGTGTAACATGTGTAAAGGGTCGAAAAATCGCAAGTCTTTATGTTGCTGCAAAATTGCAAAGATTGTGATTGAAGATTAAGCAGTGGATCTTTCGAATTTTTGACAATCCATGTCTGGTTAACACCACTGGTAGAATATATCTCATCACACTATTTTTGAAGCCCATCTTTAACTGTAGAAAGAATAGTAGTCAGTATTTTAGAAAGATGTTCAGTCGAACATTTTGACGATCCAGCTATGTATCGTTCTTTATATGTAGTTTTGTGTAGTTTTGTTATCCAGTATAATGAGGGTAAATTTTCTTCGTTTTCCATGATGTTGATATCAAAAGAAAAAAGGACAGATTTGTGATTTTGTAAAATCTCGTCCTTGGTAAATGATGTGTAAAATTACCAGTTGTTATATTTATTCAAAGCAATGTTGTGAGACATTGCAAATAATGGTTTTTACATATGAAGACAATATTAGTAGATGCTTTATCTGCTGGAACAACATATTTGTCATGCAAAGAGGATAAAGCACCCACAACATTCGGATTCTTGAAAGAGTTAGTAATTCTTGTGCTCATAGTACATCGTAACTTTTGAATGCGCCTCTGAATGCACAATCGAATAGCTTTGATCCATTCAGACAAAGTGTCCAGTTCTGGTTCGTCTGGTTCGCGCTTTACCCATTTTCTCGCATGGTCCTCAACTGCATCCATCAGCAACTTGAAGTTTTTTTCCCAGTTGATTGGCTGGTGAATTCTATAATTTGGTCCCTTGGCAAATAACTCTCTTAGTTGTTCATTGGTAACGATGCCAAGGTCAACAGTAATAACATGACCAGCTGGACTATAATTGTATTGTGACGATGCACATGAGATATCAGGAGGCTTGGATTTCACATCTTTGAGGTTAAAGGCCTCTAAAACCCTCTTGTGGGTGAAAACCTTGGATACAATAGACTTGGTGTAAGTATAAGAAATAACAGGTGTAGCTTTATTTTTGAAGTAATCAGGTATAGTTTTTTTTGTACAGATTTCTGATTGAAAATATTGCTAATATTTACAGCATCTAAACCTTTATTGGCAAATTCTACCTTAAAAAAATACATTTTTCCTCATTTTTGGATGTAGTTGATACTGGTTTGAATAGTCTATGAGTAGCAATGTCCATGGTTATATTAACAAATATATACAAAACAGAACGAGAATCAGTAACGGAAGTATTTTGGGTCAAGTTTGACAATGGAATGGAGTATAATAGTCCGGCGGCTTCAAGCATATTTCATACGAATTGTGCACATTCTGCTACAAGCATGAAATTTGGCATAGAACTTCCTCAATTATTTCTCTTTTATTTCAGATAGGGAGGCATTTGAAAAAAATGTCTCACTTCCGGTAAAATCCAAAATGGAGGACATCACACTTAAATCAGCCCTACATCGAAGGCTAGTATGTGAAAAGGTGTTATTATTATGCTACTAACATAATATTTGGTACCAACCTTTGTTATATACTACTTTAGGATATATGATATAGATAAGATGTCTTAAAAAAAACCTACTTCCGGTAAAATCCAACATGGCCGATATAGTACTGGAATAAGCTTATTTTTAGGGAGGGTAATTGAAAAGTATTTTAAAGTATTGCTACTATCATTACATTGAGCAGGAACCTTCTTTTGTGCTTCTCATGGATACAATGTGCAAGACATATCTCTTTAAATACCTTACTTCCGGTAATATCCAAAATGGCGGACATAGAAATATCAATTTTCTATTCTAATATTCAACTTTTTCAAAATGTAAAGAAATTTTTTTTTTTTGCTTTTTTTTTTTTTTTTTGCTTGTCATTAAACTATTGGCATCTAGTTATCCTCAAAACCACTAATTTTATTCTGTTGTAATTTTTTAAATCACACTTCCGGTAAAAAAAAAACCCAATATGGTGTGAATTTCAAAAATGAGTCCTCAATCCATATCTTTGATTTAGAGTTTTAGATAGATTGGTTCCAATAAAATCAAATTACTGAAGTGCTAAAACATTTTTCAAATTACTACTATTTGTTAAGAATATATGTTTATTCACAGTCACCACCACATGCAAACAAAAGCAGTGCACGGGAGACCCGATTGTCCACATTAACAACGACCGTGACATCCTCAGTATCTGTATCTGTATAAATACGTTGTCGATACCTATTCTGGCTTTAATATAACGGTTTGAGAGAGCGCCGCCGATTTATTGAAGTGGGTAAGAGCAGATTTGGCGCTCTCTACGCTTGATGCGCGCACTACAGTGTCGTCTAGCTGATTCGACGCGATCACTGTCTTTACAAAGAATGAGTTTGAGTATTGTGGTGTTTTGCTTAGTTGAATGTCAAAACACTTAGAGTGATTCTTTACTTGCTTTTCCACAATATTTGTTACGTGGTAGTCTTCGAACTTATTGGCAGTTATGTTTCTCTGAGGACGTGTTTTTTTTTTAGAAATTCGTTTGGTTCAATAGCGGGAATCAGCCCCTAAACCACTTTGTACACAAATATCAACTTGTTCGTCTTGCAATTGTTTGGAGTTCTTTTAGTTCCAGTTGGGCAAGCATATTGGAGACATACCCGTCCCCTCTTGACATGTAATCTATGGTGATAAATCTTGCCGCTTGACGTTGTATCCTTTCTAGCTTATTTATGATTGTTACCGTGTAGGGGTCCAATACTATGGCTCCATATTCCATCGTTAATCAACGAGCGAGATGTAAGCGGTTTTTTGCAATCTTGTGGGTAGTATTTCAAGTTTCTTCTTTGAAAGCCTAGTGTTGAATTTGCTTTCTTTGCCATGTTTAATATTTGGGTGGTCCATACAGTAAAACCTCGGTGAATTAGGCTGATCAATCATCATTCTCATGTTAAAGTCACATCTTCAAATGCCATCAATGTCTCCCACGCCGTCTTTTTTCAAGCAATCAGAGAACCATATCACAACTGGTAAAGACATGGATCACAATAAGTGTGTGTAATCACTCATTGCCAGGTGCATTTGAAAGGTCATTGATATATATTTATCCAAATCTTTTTGCCCTCCCAAACACAATCCATAGTTCGTCTACCCCTGCCACGGAATAGTGAAACAGTAATGACAGCATCATCAGTAAAGACTATTCGAATGATGACTCGTGCAAGTTCGTGTTTCATTGCACCAGACACATGCACCATGATTCTATTGTCAGCCTCTTAATGCTAACATGGTGATAAACTTGAAATACATCTCGAGGTAGATAAGATAGAATATCCTGAGCATTTGTTATAAGAAGCAAGAGCTACATTTAGGGGAAAGTGAATACACAGACGAATCCATAGTCAAAACAAGATGACGACAATAAGAAAGAACTTTTAAGTTTTCATTCGCAACAGCTTGCTCAATAGATTTTGAGGAAAGGCTAGTTGTAGCAACTATTGCTCCGGATGTTCTGTGTTATCCACCACATGCTAATGTTTCAAGCTTAGCATCATGTTCACGTGAAGAAGCTGATGCAGTGAAACACAGACTTAACTTCGTCATGACTCGAACAGTCGATACTGATGTTGCTGTCATTGTTGTTTCGCTTTTCGGTGACATTAGGGGGAGACAAACATTGGCTTGCATTTGGAAGTGGGAAAAGCTTCAGATATAATAAGTATCCATGACCTTTCAAATACACTAGGCATTGAGAGATTACACGTTTGCTTGAAAAGGAACTGCGTTGGTGAAATGGATGGTGTTTAAAGATGTGACTCTATCATTTAGAATGATTATTGATCAGCCAACACCACCATATATGGATTTGACAATGTCATTGCTAGAACGATACGTGGTGTTGTTGTAAGATTGAACAAATTTATCAGATGGGGTTAACGAAGCAAGAAAAAATGTGTTTTTGGAAGAGGAGATACTTATTGAGGCTATTCCCACGACTCGGTCTAGTCTTTTTCAGCAGGTAAAACGTGCAATATACCATGAAAGGTGCGAATGAGTAACAAGCTCGGTATTGGTTCCTATGCTAACTAGTCCATCGCTTATGAATGGCGAAGGGAAAAATATGATCCGTGGGAACCCTTTTAGACAACTCTTTGTGAGGCCTCTTCATCTTATCAGGAGCTTGTACATTATAGATGTAAGAAACAATACCACGATCTTTGTAAATTTGGAAAATTAGCTCTCCGATTGTGAATAAACATGAATTTGCGGCCATAAATAAGTTATTCTAAAGATGTTTAAGAAGTTTAGTGATTTTATTTTGTTTTAATCAATCTATCCAAAATTCTACATAGATATGGATTGAGTACTCATCTTTGTAAGTTACGCCATATTGTTTTTTTTTTACCGGCAGTGTTAACTTTGTATTTAAACATATAAGGCTGAATAGAATTAGTGGTTTTGAGGATGACTTAACGCCAAAAGTTTTATGACCAGCTTAAAAAAACATTTCATTTACATTTAAAAAAAAGTTGAATATTAAAATGAAAAATTATCAATATTTCTGTGTCCGCCATATTTGATATCACCGAAAGTAAGGGTTTTTAAGACATATGAATTATACATTGTATCCATGAGGAGCACCAAAGAAAGGTTCCTGCACAATATAATGATAGTAGCAATACTTTAAAACACATTTCAATTACCCTCCGTAAAAATAAGCTTATTTTAGTACTATGTCCACCATGTTGGATTTTACCGGAAGTATGGTTTGTGAAGACATCTAATCTATATCATATATCCAAAAGTAGTACATAACAAAAATTTGTACCAAATATTATGATAGAAGCATGTTAAAAACATCTTTTCACATACTAGCCTTCGATATTGGGCTAATTTAAGTATGATGTCCTCCATTTTGGATTTTTCCGGAAGTGAGACATTTTTTTTCAAATGCCTCCCTATCTGAAATAAAAGAGAAATAGTTGAGGAAGGTCTATGCCAAATTTCATGCTTGTAGCAGGATGTGCACAATTTTTCACAAAGCCGCCGTACTATAATTTAGTTCTAATATGATGGATTCCTAAAGGTTTTTAAACATACGTTATTAGACTATCAATTGTCACGGTGTGCATAGTTGGTGGTATATATTTTCTGTGACCATAACTTCTATTTCGTTGAGCAGAAATATTAAATAATTGTAATTTATTGACAGTAATACACCTGGGACTAGACAAAATACCTAAACCATCAATCTTGTCAATGAATCCATAGGGAATGGCTGTTCCTAGATCTCTTATCCAAAAGATTCCCTCGTATAAAAGTCACTTTTATTTGAATCGACAGGTGTACCTTGTTTAACTATCCTTATTACTGATTGTGTATTTGTCCAACCACCAATAGCTATTTCATTAAGTGGGTAACTTTGAGTGTTTTCAGAAATAAGTGCAAAATGTACGTCACTTTAAGCTTTCACTTTAAAACTTATAGATCCATGTGTTAGGGTGATGCCTAGATTGGACAATATAAAATGTTTGTCTATTTAGAGTACTATAATGAATATCCCCACCTGAAATGAACAACACAATAATGCGAATTATGCTTTGATATGAAATACATTTTAAATGGTTTCCTACATATTTATCAAGCTATTAAAAATTCAAACTTATTTTTGAATCAATTCATCTTCAAACAAACTATTAAAGTCGTATGTATTCACTCATTGACTCAAAATAAGGCAATAATAGTTATCCGATGGTTAAATCTTGTAAATCAGTTCGCCGTTTCAGAATCTAATGCATCCTGGGGAATATTTTCAAAAGTGTACACCAAAATGTCCTGATTGGTTAAACATTTCACCAATGACGTGACGTTTTTTTTCATGTTGGGGTACGAACAATGAAATAACCCATGATGCTTTCGATTCTGAAACGGCCAATTAGAATGATACAAATCAAGGTTACAAACAAAAACAGGGAGGGAGCTAGCCAGGTGCGTTGACAAGATAAGCGTCTCCGGCTATTCATGCATATTCAAATATGTAAATTAACACTCAGTCAAACTGTGATAATCGGGAATAGAACACAGTAATAAAATTACAGATCAGACTGGTGTCTAGTCCAAATAGCATCGATATCTTGAAAGCTATTATTTTTCTTTTCTTTGACGCCTTACATCGACGGCGTCAAAGCAAAAAATTAGAAAAGCCTTCCAAGACGTCATTATTATTTGGACTAACTCGTGTCTAAAGATCTAAGACCGCAAAACATGTCGACATGTAGTGAGCTTAGACACCGACTCATAGACCATAGAGCAGACAACAGCTGAAGGCCACCAATGGGCTTCAATGTACCGAGAAATTCCTGCACCCGTAGGCGTCCTCCACCTGGCCCCTTAAAAATATGTATACTAGTACAGTGATAATGGACGTCATACTTAACTCCGAATTATACACAAGAAACTAAAATTAAAGTCCACATAGTTTAATTACACAGGGAACACTATACCAAAAAAAACAATACGTGTACAAATTTCTTTCCTAGGTTTTTTAATTAATATACGACGTATCTAATCCCCCAGGAAATTCTTTCAAATATCAAATTAAACGATCAATTCACAATATGCTAAAATATCATGACAAAAATAAATTATTAATTTGATTACTTAAATATGTTCACATTATTGTTTTCATAATTATATCAATAGTGAATTTGATCGATGTATTTTTTTTTTTGAAAGTCTGTCGTCAAGTACTTTTAGTAAAAATAAATTATTTATTCTAACACACTCTGTTGTCACGACTCATCTTCATACTTGAACTCTAAGTCCAGTCAGAACAATAAAACACAAAGCTGTCAATCTTTTGATCTTCGCAGTGTTTAAAATGCAAAAAATTGAAGTTTACGGTATCAAGGCAACATTTCATAACTATATACTTCAAATTCACAAAATCTATAAATAGTATTTTCAAAATATATAAAGAGTTATTTTTCTACGTGTTTGTAGAAATGTTTAATACCAATTAATTGTAAAAAAAACGTTTATTTTAAGCTAAACTGGTGAAACTTTGAAAAAAAGTCTCATTTTGAGATACATTATTCAACATATGGCCTCTCAAGGGGAGATATTTGGTTAAGAGATTTTTTATACAAAGATGTAAATACGGACAAAGATCTTAGCACATAACGAATTTCAAGGAATAATAATGTGTAAAACGGCTGGTCTTACATGTCAAGTTCAATATGATTATGGCGTCAAAGAGACATTTCCCCTGCCATATATATGAACTGGAAATGTCCATATTATATTATCATTTTTATAAATCAATGAAATAACATAGTTTTGAGCGGTATGCATAATTTCAATAGCTGTACATTTCAGGAGCCAAATAAATGAAATTATTATATCTTATTCGATGCCACTACTAGCGCAGTTTTAATTCAACGAGGGTCTCACCAGCCCAGTAATCAGCACTTATGTGCTGACATGAATGACCATTGATATGATCTATTTATAAATTAACTATTTTCAAAACCTTTGAATTTTGAAATACTAAGGCTTTTCTACCTCATGAATAGATAACTTTAGCTGTATTGGCAAACCTTTTAGGAATTTTGGTCTTCAATGCTCTTCAAATTCGTACATTATTTGGCCTTTTAAACATTTTTGGTATTCGAGCGATACTGATGAGTCTTTTGTAGATGTAACGCGCGTCTTGCGTAATTACAAAATTCAATCCTGGTATCTATGATGAGTTAATTATAACCACTGACTCGATGCCACTGCTGGTTGAGTTTTAATTCCCCGAGGGTATCACTAGCTCAGAAGTCAGCACTTTTGTGCTGACAGGAATTATCATTGATACGGACATATTTACAAATTAACTGTTTACAAAACCTTTGAATGTTGAAATACTAGGGCTTTTCTACCTCAGAAATAGATAACCTTAAATGTATTTGGAAAAACTTATAGGAATTTTGGTCCTCAATGTTCATCAACTACTAAAACAAAAGTATGATATGCATTATTGATAACTGCATACATGTTCAAATCAATTATTATAAATTTTGAAAACCCTGAATGTATGTAAGCTAATCATTGGTTACAATTTTCTTGACAATAAAAAAACCATCGATTTCTTTGATATTGCACTCCTATGTTAATTTAATTTTTTTATTGATATAAGTTTAGCATTATAAAAACCCTTGGCAACAATCTGTGGCGAAACTCTGTGATATTATGGGAATGTTATGGAAAAAGAAAAATATGTGCTTATCTTTGCATATTTGTCCTACACGTACGACCAGAACTAAAACATAAATTCCCATGAACAAGTTATCAGCCACCAGTTGGTTTCAACGATAAATGTTGAATTGGGCTCTTTAGGATCTAAAGGACTATGATAATTAAAAGGTTATTACCCAAAATAAGAATAACGTCACGTCATATTTTGAATTTGCATTGTTTATGACGTATTTATTCTAACTTGAAATTTTTGTGTACACTAGATAAATGCAGCTGTTTCAATAGTCATATTTTGATTAAGGAAAACACATTTTATGAAAATAATGCTGGATTGAACATGGTTTTATGGCTACTAAAACCTCTTGCGTAAATGCCAAAATAATCGCAATCTATCTATAAAGCGTGAAATTATTTTTTTTGAAAGCAACTTTTTTCAGCAGACGAAATAGAAGTAGCCAAAAAATATATAAAAAGTATATTCGGTTAAAAATTACTTAATATATTATAATACTTTCAATGAAACACTGATTTTTTTAATTCAGAATTAGTTAACCAATTTGCTACATTTGAAGAATTTTTATATTCCCGTCCTACTTTGAAACAATTACTAGTAAGTTGTTTTTCTGTCAGATTGGGACTATAAATAATCAAGTTCCTCGTGAGAAGAGAAAAAACCCGAACTCCAAAGAAAATCTATTTTTATTGGTAAAAAGTAAAATAACAAATATACTGAACTCTGAGGAAAATTCAAAACAGGTAGTCCGTAATATAATTGCAAAAAAAAACTCAAACAGATCAAATGAATGGATAACAAATTTCATATTCCTAACTTGATACAGGGAGTTTTTTATGAAGAAATTGGTGGATTAAACCTGGTTTTGTACGTTTAAGAACCTTGTAAAAAGTAAAATCTCAAAAATACTTAACTACGGGGGAACTTCTCATTGAAATGTCTGTTGCCTGTTGCCACATGTTACTACCATATATCGACTATTGATATAAAAAATTGAATAGTTCGATAGTTTCGGACTCATATCGTTCACATATTTTGTCAGTTCACATAAATTATTTTACTAATAAACATATTCCTAGATCGTTTTAATTATGTTCTTTAAATCATTTAATATCCGTATTCAACGGACATCTGATTGCAGAAACCAGATTTTTAAATTGCGTATATTGGTTTCAACAAGGAAGCTTGCAAATTGATTCTATTGTTAAAAAAGATCCGTTCTAAACCACAGTTAATATAATTATATAGAAATTTTTAATACTTGAAATTTTATTTGTTTTTCGTATTTCCTGTTTACTGAAAAATCCAAGGGAACTGACAAGCCTTTCAAGCTTATTGAAATATTGATCTCTGATTTTGGTACCCTCAAATGAGCACGCGAGTAAAGATAGATCTGAATTTTACCAAATAAGATTGACAGTCTTTGTTTTTTGCCCCTTTTATCATCGGGCGACAGTATAGATGTGTCTGATATCACACATGGCCAACAATATAACCGTATGAGAATTGTATTCTTATTTTTTTTTAAAGTACAATAAGATAACCAGATTTCTACTTTTCAATTATGTTTTCTTTGGGGAAAAGAATGGGATGGAAATAACTACGATGACAACGGATAATTATAAGATTTAAAGATCATAATTTGTTACTAAGTTATACTATTTTTCACTTATGAATACAAACTTCTTTTTGTAAATTATTTTTTAACCATACGCAGGAGACCATAGAAAATTTCAGAAATCCGAAAAGACAGTAGGCATTTCCGTTATTCTGAAAGACCACAAAATCAACAATATATGCGCAATAAGTTTATTCGAAAGATCGTTATATCTTAAGGTGTTGTATCTAAACATAATTTATTTACGGGTTCTATAAAGGAATATAGAACTTTATACATATACTGCAATATGGTATCGTTAATAAACTTATAGATAGAGTCGAGATGAGTTTTAAAAGTGTTTGAGGTAAAAGTAGAAATTTAAAACTGCTCATTGTTGAAGGTGACCTATAGATGTTAACTTCCGAGTCATTTGTCTCTTGATGAGGATAAAAAATCTGAAGACGGCATGTTTGGAACAGGGAGCCAGTTATTTGCCTCCTTGAAACGCATTGAAATTCATAAATGGAGTGTTGTTCAAGCAACCTTGGAGTTTCTGTTTCATGTTAGGCATTTGTTTCGAAGTTTTTCAGTACAATCTCAGTGCCTCATGACTGGCATTTTGTTGCAAAATATTTTGTTCCGACTAATAACAGGGTCTGTAAGTCTACTTACGGGGAGGAATAAAGGTTAGAATTCAGGCATGTTTCTCTATGTCCTGACGCCTGATTACATTCAAACTAATCAAAATTGTCACGGAAATTCTAACTAAAAAGCCTCCCCTTTCAAATAAATCTACCTTCAGTTACAAAACTTGCATAAAAATAACACTACACCATTTTAAATTAAAGTTATATTTCTAAAGAGCTACTTTCGTGGGTACCGGACTGATTGCCGTCACTAGGATAAAATTCTTATTACAAGGCAACAGATATCTATATCACTAACGGAAAGCTGAATACTACAATTTATGATAAAAGAGATGATTTTTCATTTCCTATCGTTAATTATCCATTTTTAGATGGTGACGTTCCCTTGTCACCATCTTACGGTGTTTATATATCTCAACTTGTACGATTCGCTCGTGTATGTAACAATGTTTTAGATTTCAACGAGAGAAATTTATGTATTACTGAAAAATTATTACACCAGGGTTTTCGACATCACACACTAGTCAAAACATTTACTAAATTTTATCATCGGTATAAGGACATCATTCGTAAATATAGCTCAACATGCAGACTTCTTGTACGACCAGGTATTTCACATCCAATTTTTTATGGAAATATTCTTTATAAAGCACAAAGGTGTCAGTATTAACCTCAAAAACTAACAAAACCATTGAATAGACTTATTAAGAAGGGATATAGTTACGATACTGTTGTCAGGTCATTAAAGATTGCATATTTTGGCGTTAATATTGATTCACCTATAGGGTCTTTGCATCGGAACTAAACACATTTATTCAAAAACCAGTTGTTGGCATGACACGGGTTATGTTCTTCTCATATATGTTATGATGGTATGATACTAAACCCCTAACGGGAAGGATTGTGCCTGATGTTCATATGATGAAATCATAATCTTTCAGTCAGTTTAATTGAAGTCTGGAGCTGGCATGTCAGTTAACTGCTAGTAGTCTGTTGTTATTTATGTATTATTGTCATTTTGTTTATTTTCTTTGGTTACATCTTCTGACATCAGACTCGGACTTCTCTTGAACTGAATTTTAATGCGCGTATTGTTATGCGTTTACTTTTCTACAATGACTAGAGGTATAGGGGGAGGATTGAGATCTCACAAACATGTTTAACCATGCCGCATTTTTGCGCCTGTCCCAAGTCAGGAGCCTCTGGCCTTTGTTAGTCTTGTACTATTTTAATTTTAGTTTCTTGTGTACAATTTGGAAATTAGTATGGCGTTCATTATCACTGAACTAGTATATATTTGTTTAGGGGCCAGCTGAAGGACGCCTCCGGGTGCGGGAATTCCTCGCTACATTGAAGACCTGTTGGTGACCTTCTGCTGTTGTTTTTTTTCTATGGTCGGGTTGTTGTCTCTTTGGCACATTCCCCATTTCCATTCTCAATTTTATTTTTTACAGAGTTTGTCTTTAGTGCCGTGTGGAGGCAGTAGAGTGCCCCCCGTGCTTCAGGTTTATGTTCTTATAATATACTATATTATGGAGAGTGTGTCCAAGCGAGAACTGCTCTAGTTCATTACTTTAGGAATATTTATCAAAAAGTAGTATTTCAATATTCAGCTCCATTTTACTATTTAGTCAGCCATCAGTCCTACCTTGATATACCCTATCTTTTTCGGGTAATTAATACTGATAGCGTTTGACATTTTAAGCCGAACAGATTTATCAATTTTACATAACTTGAATTATTGTATGCTGGTTCATATTCTTGACGCCAGTCTTTGCTCCTTTATAATATAATTCACTAACAAAAAACAATTATGAAGCTTAGAAATGGAAAAATATTTAATACTAAACTTGTTCAAAGGGTATCTACACGTCTCAATCTTCAAAATCGGTTATCTAAAAATACTACCATCGCTAACATTTTTAACAATAAAAATCGTGGTTACCCTTCTATTGATAAGTGTCATACCAAAAATGACTTAAATGTCCCCGTCTTTCCACCAACAATACGGTAAGGTCCACGTTTAATGGTCGCACATTTTCTTTGAATTTTGAAACTGATATTACTTGAAAAACAAACAGTATTATTTATTTACTCACATGAAACAAACAGGGATGTGGTATTCAGTACGTATGAGAAACTGGACGATATTTATCTAAACGCACTCAAGAACATCTGTATCGTTTTAAAAGACCCAATAAATTCAAAAGTATCATTTACCATCACCTTAAGAAGCACAACCATCCTTTTAATTATTTAGCAGTTCAACCTTTAGAAGTAGTAAATAAGCAGCCTGGTAAAGCTCATTCAAAGTTTGTACGATCACGGAAAATAATTGAATTAAATTGGATTAAAAAATTACAGACAGTCTACCCTCTCGGTCTTAATGATAATATCATGGGAAATAGTAATATATCTAAAACCGATTCCGTTAACATTTTGAATATAGTTTCTAAAACTGTTCGTAAAAACCGTTCTCACGGTCGTAGAACAAATCGCAATCAACGAAAATTTCGGACCAATCATATCAATATTTTGGACCTAATTTCTATTTCAAAAAACAACGGCAGACATTATCTGTTAACAAAACTCTGTTCATTACCGGTTAATAAGTTAAATAAAATTTTGGAGGATTGCAACACAATTTCATATAGCAGTCCTAAGTATGAAATTGTTCAAATTATTATGGCATATAGTTATTCTAAACTATTTCCCAAAATTGATCGCCCTGAAGATCATAAAAAAATATTTTATTAAAATAAAGTATGTCAATAAAGGTTTTGATTTTGTAAATATTGCCGGTATATTTAACGACCATTCTGTTAAAGAACAAATTCCTGGATATTTTGACAATACTGAGTACCTCTTATTTGTTATATTTACAAGAAATCTACCCGGAAATTTGTGTTTAATTATAGTCAACTGTGTAAAGATGTTAATATCAGTGAAAATACACCTACTTCATGTAATTGTAGTACCTCCGAATATATTTATGGACCCATTTCCCATGTTATAACAGGAGATCTTAACATCGTTCAAGACTGAGAGTTAAAATCATTCCTCAGTAAAGGACCTAAATATCGTCCCCCGTCAATTATTAATTGGAATGAGTGTCGTAATATCATCCACGACTCACTCCATACTTACTGTATGAAATGGATAAAACGGGGAAAAGCTGACAAAAAATCTTTGGACTCTTTTTTTAATTCAGTAATGAAGATAGTTGATATACGTATTCAACATTTTAAAGAACACTTTACTATTAACAATAACCACAAAAAACCTATTTCTCGTGTCAAACATAAACTAAAAGAACTAGCCAAGAAATTTGTTTTTGTCCCCGCCGATAAAGCTGCTAATAATATTATTATTGTTTGACGTAAATTTTACATTGAGGTTCTGAAAAAAGAAATCACCAATTCACCAACATTCCAACTGACTCCATTTTCAGAAAACGACATCTGTAACAAACATAAACTTTAAGCTACCGCTTTACAAGCAGAACCAAATACAATGAAAGTCCCAACTATGTACTGGCTTCCGAAGCTACACAAAACACCTTACAAATATAGATTTATTTCGTCTTCAAGCCATTGTTCCACTACTAAATTGTCTATTCTTCTTACCAGCACACTTGGTACAATTAAAAACCTGATAATAAATTGTTCAAATAAGGCCTTCGAAAATAGTGGAATTAATTACTTTTGGAGTGTCAAGAACTCGTTGGAAGTACTTGATAAATTGCATGCTTATATTGGTGATTTTGAATCTGTTCAAAGTTTTGATTTTTCTACCCTGTATACCACATTGCCCCACATTCTCATTAAGAAAAATTCACACATTTAATTAAATAGGCATTTAAAAAGTCAGAATGTGAATATATATGTTCAAACTCTTTTAGGTCATTTTTTAGTAGCAATAAACAAAAAACAACTATGTCAATTGGACATGCTTTGATACTTTATATGCCCTTGAATTTTTACTAGATAACATTTTTGTTCGCTTTGGGGATTCAGTATATCGTCAGATTATCGGAATTCCAATGGAGACTAACTGTGCACTACTTATTGCGGACCTGTTTTTGTATTGCTATGAGTTACAATTTATGACAAAAATAAGCAAAGACCCATCGAAACAACATCTGATAAACAAATTTAATAATACTTTTAGATATTTGGATGATATTTTTGCTCTCAATAATGACGACTTCAGTATGTATATTAAAGAAATTTATCCTATACTTACTTTAAATAAAGCTAATACTAACAATGACCACTGCCCTTTCCTCGATCTTGATATCTATATCACTAACGGAAAGCTGAATACTAAAAGTTATGATAAAAGAGATGATTTTTCATTTCCTATCGTTAATTATCCATTTTTAGATGGTGTTGTTCCCTTGTCACCATCTTACGGTGTTTATATATCTCAACTTGTACGATTCGCTCGTGTATGTAACAATTTTTTAGATTTCAACGAGAGAAATTTATGTATTACTGAAAAATTATTACACCAGGGTTTTCGATATCACAAACTAGTCAAAACATTTACTAAATTTTATCATCGGTATAAGGACATCATTCGTAAATATAGCTCAACATGCAGACTTCTTATACGTTCAGGTATTTCACATCCAATTTTTTATGGAAATATTCTTTTTAAAGCACAAAGGTGTCAGTATTCACCTCAAAAACTAACAAAACCTTTGAATAGACTTATTAAGAAGGGATATAGTTACGATACTGTTGTCAGGTCATTAAAGATTGCATATTTTGGCGTTAATATTGATTCACTTATAGGGTCTTTGCATCGGAACTAAACACATTTATTCAAAAACAAGTTGTTGGCATGACATGTTCTTCTCATATATGTTATGATGGTATGATACTAAACCCCTAACAAGAAGGATTATGCCTGATGTTCATATGATGAAATCATAATCTTTCAGTCAGTTTAATTGAAGTCTGGAGCTGGCATGTCAGTTAACTGCTAGTAGTCTGTTGTTATTTGTGTATTATTGTCATTTTGTTTATTTTCTTTGGTTACATCTTCTGACATCAGACTCGGACTTCTCTTGAACTGAATTTTAATGTGCGTATTGTTATGCGTTTACTTTTCTACAATGACTAGAGGTATAAGGAGAGGGTTGAGATCTCACAAACATGTTTAACCCCGCCGATTTTTTGCGCCTGTCCCAAGTCAGGAGCCTCTGGCCTTTGTTAGTATTGTATTATTTTAATTTTAGTTTCTTGTGTACAATTTGGAAATTAGTATGGCGTTCATTATCACTGAACTAGTATATATTTGTTTAGGGGCCAGCTGAAGGACGCCTCCGGGTGCGGGAATTTCTCGCTACATTGAAGACCTGTTGGTGACCTTCTGCTGTTGTTTTTTTCTATGGTCGGGTTGTTGTCTCTTTGGCACATTCCCCATTTCCATTCTCAATTTTAACATTTATTAATTAATCAAAATGATAATTTATTAATCTTCAAATACCGTGTGTATTTTTTAAAGTATAGAAAACATTGATCAAAATGTTTTATTTCCAAGTCATCAATGATGATTGCTTCAGTATATAATGATTTGTTTTTAAATTCTATTCCCTCGTTTCCATGTTTGTTTTAAATGAAATTCATTATTAAAACCATTTGCTTCCATATGTAGGGATTGTTGAAATCAACAATAATTAAGCATGATCACATTAATATTAGCAATGATAAACGTGTGCACACAGATCAGTCTGGATTATGGACAGTATATTTGAACGTTAATGTTGGACAGTGATTTCTGACACAAAAAAACCTAACAGTACATAATAGTATGACAAATGGTTTATTAAATAGAGACTTTTTATTATAATTTTTCAACACAATTTTTGTTTGCTTATATTAAACACATATAGCCAAGGAAACATTTTAAAGTCATTTATCGACAGGTTGCATTCTTTCATTTCTGAAAGAAAGACAAAAATCTTTGTGCAGAATACCTGTTAATAGATTACAAGAAGACAATTGAAGTATAGAATGTGGTTGCCTCGATTAGTTCTTCTAAATTTGCAAACATATATTTCCACATTGAAGAATTGAGAATATAAAGATACTTAATTTGTTGAATTCTACAATAATGTCCTTATACGCTTTGTGAACACATCTATTGTAATTCTGGCTTTTCAGCATATTTTTGTTTTTTTATTTCTAAACGATTTGTCTGCATATTTTTTGAAATTTAAATAAAGTATATGTGAGATCTCATAACAATTGTTTATTTTTCACGATATACATTTGCAGAAAGGAATATTTGAACTTTTCCATGATATGTTTGCTGTAGAATGGCACAAATGGATTTGTTTTGTTACAAATGAAATGTAACCTTGTGCAGCAAATGAATGATCGGAGTTTGAAAAAAAAATTCCCAGAAGTGTAAAAGAAATAAGTCCAAGATTGCTCTGACGTCTCGTGGACTCAGCAAGTTCTATAAATTCCGAATGACGTCAGAACGATGTAGAAATGTGTATTTTACCTTTTAAAGATATAAAAGAGTGCTACTCTTAGTTTATAAAAACATGTATTTTAAAATAATGTTTTGAAAACATAGCTCAATATGAATATAAAAATAAAAAGATGTTGTATATTTTCCAATAAGACAAGTATCCTCAAAAGTTAAAATAAGTGGATATAAATAATTTAAGGCATAAGGTGTTTAACAACGACAAAAAAACAAACCCATACTGTGTAGTCGTCGATAAAGGCTCCACTATGAAAAATATGAAACAATACCATTTGGAAAACAGTCCAATTGATATTAAAACTATTTAGGATAAACTAATGTGGCAGACAAGAACCAACAATAACCGTTGAACTACAGGCTTCTGAATTTGAACAGGCACATCAAATATTTCTTAAAAAGGGCATAACTCATTAGATATGGCCAATCAAACACTGAGCTGTCATGAGGGGGATGGGACCTTATCGGGACTCCGGGATCGGGTATTTTTATGCTTGGGATTTCGGGATTACCCTTTTCGGGATCCGGGATTTATTTTTTGAATTTCGGGATTTCGGAATTTAAATTTATTTTGTGTTTTTAAGCACGGGATTTCGAGATCAGGACCCCTCCTATCCCCCCTCTTTCATCTGTTTATACATATTTGTTAAATATTTATATTAACTCTTTTTTCCTAATGAAGACGTGAGAAAGTAATAGACGGTGGCAAAGCGCTATTCTTCTGAGAAGAGTCACCAATATGAAACGTCAAGTTAGTTTTGGTGCGACAAAACCAGATACCTCGGCAGAAAGACGATTCAGATAATACTGAACATCTTTAAACCAACATGTATGCACATAGCTCTTGATATAGTATCAACTGACCTGTAATATGGACGGTAGTATTTTATTTTAAGAATTACTTCAAGTCAGGTATTAAAGTTCAACCCAGAAAACAATCTGTAGCTTAAAACCTTGTTGCTAAATATCATTGATCATTATTTACATAACCTTCATTACTGAATTATATTGCATAGTAAAAAAATTCAACACGTGTATTGTTTAGAGGCTTTATTTTGTTAAAATTCTAATTGAAAAAAATGTCAAAATTTTATGAGACAATAAAATCGAAATTATTTATGATTTATATACAGTGTAGTTAAAGTTTTTGTAATCAACAACGCAAAAATATATCCAATGAATATTGATGTAATTTTAGATCCAATTTAATCATTTATACATGTAGCAATCACTTCTATCAAAAATTTGAAATATCATTAGACTGACTGAAAAAAATTCGATGTCTTGATTATGTTGGGTTGTTTTATTATCTATAGCATGCGACGTTAGTTGTGTATACCCTTGTTCATACCAATTTAGATGTTTACGTATATATTACTAATTATGTTTAAGTTGTAACCATTCTGAATTGCCGAAAATGTACTGAACTGATATTTAGGTCTTCGTGTACCATGCCGTAAAATTCACCTCGTACATATGCACTGAGCATACTCCAGTAAATACAATTTCAGAATATTGCAACAATTCATGCTATCTGAATAATAGTGCGTTCTTGGTAGTATCTTTATTGTCATGATTGGTTGAAGAATTCCCATATAATGTACAATTAATAAATATTGGGACTTCATATTAAATTCAGAGTACGTACTATAAAATTATCCACAATAATTTTGATTCTAAATAAAGAAATTCCAAGACAATACGGAATAACACATATATATCTTTCATTTCATTAACGCCTCATTAAATACAGATATAAGTTTAAAATGTCCGACATTACTATCAAAGCAAGAGGTACACACAAAACGGCAATTGCAACAAATCCAATAGATTTTGACGATTTTCTGTCATCTGGAGCTGAAGTAATTTTTCGGATGTATTTCGAGGAGGATTTCTTTTCAATTGAGAGTTCCTTTTTTATTGCTTCTATTTTATCTGCTAAGAGAACTACTACCTCTTCTTTTGTTAAATTTTGTGACTGAAGATTACTCCGTTTCCCCATCGTTGAGCATGGACATAAACACGACGGTACTATTGTTGTCGGCTGTGATGTATGATCAGTTGTGATCTTTGATTCAAGATAAGTTGTCCTTTCTGTTTGCGTCGTAATTGCAGCTGCCACGTCTGAAAAAAAAAAACACCAAAAGATGGCAAGAAGCAGCCAGAACAATTTGCTAATGTGGTAAAAAAAATTACATCCAAACTTTATTTCCATGATTTTACTTGTAGGGAGACAACTTCATAAATTTGCTATAAATGTTCAAAAGTGCCATATGTATATCGATTACAAAATGATTGTTATATTTAAATTGACTCTAGTATAGTGGTTTGTTATCAATTTAAACTGCAAATATGCAACGATTGTCTCCATTTTTACCTTTTTCATATTGACGGATTAAAAGCTTTGTTAAAAAATTGGATCTTTTGTTCCCTAAATAAAGTCCCTTTTCTACTTATTTCCAAATCTAGTTGCACGTAAAGAATATACAGACGACTCTTTCTGTTGTTTCCTTCCTACACATACTTTTTGTCGTAGCCTGAAGATTCCAGATCCCGGTGTCAATTTGCACACGGGTCACCCGTTTTTTGAATCAGCGCGTATCATTTCACGTTAAACTTTCTTTGTTGATATAAACAGTAAGAAAAATTAATACTCATCCTAAAAAAGGTGGATAACGGTCGTTATAAATTTTGGAAAATTTTGAACAAAAGTTAAAACAATTGCAGCATTATCTTCTTTGGTCATCACCTTCATTTTATGTGTTTTGAATTTTCCTTATCATCCTCTGTTTATATCAAAATCTGTACTTACCTGTCTGAAAAACATTTGCAATTACCCCTTGGTAACCCCTTGCAATCGCTAACTTTCAAATTATCTCCCTTTAACGATCTCCCGAATAGACGATTACTTTACCTTCAGCGAAAATGTTTTTGTAACACATGCGGAATCAATGTTTCGAATCAATGATCATCAAATCTGTTTACAAAACATCTAATTGTTCGAAATTTGGTGGATTCATACTACTCAGTCTTTTGTTTCTATGTAGTGTCTTGTAAACTGTTTTATTTTTGTTGTTTCATTTTTTTGCCAATGTTTTGTTGGTATTATTGATGTAAGAGTCTTGATTGTCTCGTTGGTATCGTCTGTTTCTTTGAAGGAACTTCCAAAACATGCTCATATTGTAACATGAAAAAGAATGAAAGATATAAGACCAATCACTGAACATGCCATTTCACTATCTAAAGGACTGATTTATTTTATTTTGCATACACACACAAATAACTTCTCGTCATTTGTTATATTTAAATTCATTGGACATTGTTGACATATCGGTGTTTTTCTTTACGCCACTTTGAAAATATAACCAATAATGCAACAGCAAACGGCAAAACAAAGTGGTGGAAAGCAGATGGTTGGAGGATAGACTTAAATAACAGTATTTTACTTGTTTTATTGTATTAATGTTTCGTTTTCTTTTAATTCCATACCTTGCTTATAGAATATCCACTCCCCTGTAGTTGAGTCATACGCAGTGTAAAATCCTGCATTACGGATTGGCCTTAATCCATTCGGATTGGTCCATTCAAGAAATATTGACCCACTTGCACCCACCAGACCATGGCCAACATAAATAGTGTCATCATTCCAACTTATCCAGAACTCTTTAAAGATTCCATCATCTAGAAAAGTACCCTTTATTGAATAGACAGGTCTACCTTGTTTGGCTGTCCTGATTACTGATCTTGTATTGTTCCAACCACCGATAACTATTTCATAGAGTTGGTCATCTTCAGTGGTTCCAGAAATAAGTGCAAAATGTACGTCACTGTTAACTTTTACTTTAAAGCTTATAAATCCGTTTGTCAGCGTGATGCCTAGAGTGGACAATATGACATATTCATTTCTATTTGGAGTACTATAATGAATATCCTCACCTGAAATGGACAACATCATAATGCAAGTTATGCTTTGATATGAAATGCATTAAATGGCTTCCTACATATTTGCTAAGTTATTGACAAATTAACATATTTTTGAATCAATTTACCTTCAAGGAAAGTGAAATCATCACTTATGTCATAGACAAAAATCGCCATTAAAAACAAGCTCATGGGCCAAGATTAAAATGGAAACCCATAATACCTTTCTAAAATAACACTTGACTATTAAATTAAAGAAAGAAATGGTAAACATATGTCATATTCCGAACTTGGTACAGTCGTTTTGACAGATGTTATCATTTCGTTTGGTGTGTTTGAGCTTTTGATTTTGCTATTTGCATAGAGCCTTTCAATTTGATATTTTCCTCGATTTTTTACTTTTTTCAAAACCTGATTGTATAGCTAAACTTCGTCCTCTTTCCTTCCTCATTCGCAAAAAAAAATTCTCGATTCAACGGTTATTTTGCAAAAATACGGTTATTGCTTACATAAACGTTACCACCTGAATTTCCTCCTTGTTTTCCTCGAAATCCGTATGACCGATGATTATTCGAGATTTAATATTTATCTACTTTTCATAAAGGCCATAATTTTATTATTAAACTGAACTGAATGCAAAGATATGGTTTTCCTTGAATGAACATAAATTTTAAGATAGTTCATCTCGACTGTAACTAGAAAAAAAAATCAAGATTTCTCATAGATCTGTACCTAGAGTGTCTATTTGTTATGGGATGTTAAAGTGCCATGTCCACTTGCATTTGTGTCCATCTGAGGAGTAACGCCTTTTCAACGGATTTTTGTAGTAATTTGTTCTTATGTTGTAATGTTATACCACTGTCCAAGGTTAGGGGCAGGGTTGGGATCCTGCTAACATGTTTAACCCAGCCACATTATGTATGTATGTGCCTGTCCCAAGTCAGGAGCCTGTAATTCAGTGGTTGTCGTTTGTTTATGTGTTAAATATTTGTTTTTCGTTCTTTTTTTTTAAATAAATAAGGCCGTTAGTTTTTTCGTTTGAATTGTTTTACATTGTCATTTCGGGGCATTTTATAGCTGACTATGTAAAATTGAGAGGAATTGAATTTTCAGAGAAGAATTAAGCGGCATGATATTTGAAGCAGCGAAGTTAATTTGCTTGTGAAAACCTTAGAACATAACTACGACTAACTTGGTGAGGACACTGTGCAAATCGTATATATCTGTTCCAGACCATATGAGTATTTGGACCGTACGCGTACGGTCCGGACCGTATACGTATACTCGTACGGTCCGACCATACGCGTACGGTCGGACCGTATGAGTATACGCGTACGGTCCAGCTGAGCAGACATGTTTTGGGATCATATGGGTTAAATTTAAACAAACATTTATCAAAATCTTTATTTTTAGTTATACAAATTGTTATTATTACAAATAGATGAATAAAGTGAATAAGCGAACAATTGACATTAAATATTTGTTTAATTGTATATCTGAATCCTATTTTGTTACTCTGGACCAAGGTGACACTTGCTACAAATGTACCACAAGGAACGTCATATTTTCTTTTACTTTAACATGATTTGTTCATGCATGTTCCTTTGTCTTTTTTTGTAAAGTTCCTAAATATTCTATAACAATTGTCTCCCCACATTATGTTTACTTCCGATAACTTCAATTTCAATGAGCATAATGGGCTGCATGCAGTTAACGAATTACTGACATGCTAAATACAGGAGATTAACAGATTAAATAATCGTGATTATTTTAAATAGTTAAAATATTAAGTTTTTATTTCCATTACTATTGAACTTTTTATATTAATTTGAGACATAAGTTCTGTTGATCTGTTATATACATTTGTATCTAATAAACTTGACTAACTTCTTAATGTTAATCAGACCGTACGCGTACGGTCCGACCGTATGCGTATTTTGAAAAAGTACGCATACGGTCCAGACCGTACGCGTACGGTCCAAATACTCATACGGTCTGGAACATATCCATGTAGGCTTCTAATTGTTCGCCACTTTTTGCACATCAATTCGTATTTGTTCATATAAATTCTAGGATATATAATGCTTTTCCTATGTAAATACCAAACAACATACTTCAGTATTGCAAGGATTTACTATTCAAATCCTTGAGTATTGTAAAAGGGTGAGAAGGGCTTTGTTTAGTGAGAGATTTTGTCATAAAAATAAAGTATATACAAGTTTCTATTCTAGTTCCCTTGTTTCTATATCGGATTTTATCCATACACCAATGTCCTATTATGTTTTTTTTACGTTTTCTTTCCAATATACACAAAAAGATACAACGATAATCACCAATGCAGAACAACGCAACAAGATACACGACAACACTAATCTTGATTCAAGGCAATTAAAAAAGAAAAAAGAAAAAAATGATGCAAAGAATTTCCCAAAAAGTTTATTACTTCATAACTTATTTATAGAATCAAGGCCGATGTCAATCTGTTTTAGGCGTATAGAGATTTTTTTATGTTGTTGGGTTGCTATCGTATTGACATTGATCAAACTGTTTTTTAAAAAGAAAAGTCGAACAGACTATCCTGAATCGCACGAACGACGTACACATGACTTTATCAAATATTTCAAAAACATAGTCTCATCATCTCCTGGTAATTATTTCAATACTTTCGCTTTAAAATCTTTTATTTTAAATTCATTCCTCTGTGTTTTTTCTTGTAATACTACATAAAACATGCCTAACCAAAAAGAAAAGATGTTAATTCTTTCTGTTTCCGTTTTCTGTTTCCGCCGTTTAGCAACACAATATGTGATAAACATAATAAATTCATAAAACTCCATCCAAATATTTAACTTTTAGGCTTTATATGAAATTGTAATGGGGAATATATGTGGAGATCCTATATTGTCTTATATATAAGCACTTTCTTTCAATTCTGCGTCACTGACGAATCTTTGAAAATTATTCACACTCCCGGGTCGATGCAACTTTTGGTAGACTTGTCGTCCCCAATGGTATCACCAGCCAAGTAGTCAGCACTTTGGTGTTGAAATGAATATAAATTATAGGGTCATTTTTATAAATTGATTATTTGCAAAAGTTTGAGTTAATCGAAATACTAAGATTATTCTCACCCAAGGCATACATTACCTAAGCGTATTTGACACAATGTTTTGGAATTTTGGAATAATCAATGCTCTTCAACTGTATACTTGTTTGGCTTTCTAACTATTTTGATCTGAGCGTAACTGATGTGTTATGTAGACGAATCGCGCATCTAGCGTATCAAAATAAAATCCCGGTACCTTTCATAAATACTTTAAGCTTTAATTAAAATCTAACAAAGAATTACTCACCCCTAGAAATGAATAAAATACTTGTATGTATTAAAAATGAAAGTATTAAATAAGAATTAATTTCCATCAGCACGCTAGTAGAATGTCCGTTTTAAAATGTCTGCATAAACAGTCTGTAAGATCAGGCTTTATCAAATGATAATTTGTATTGACTTCAAAAAACAATTTAAGTATTGTTTGCCCTATTGATAACTGCAATCATATTAAATATCATTTTAGAAATTAAAATTTTTATAAATCGCGAAAACCTACAGACCATTTAAGCTTCTCATTCGTTGCAATTTATATGATGATGAAAGAAAAAACTTCGGTATCATGAAGCGTGTACTCCTATACATGTTGATCTGTCTTATATTACAAATAAGTATAAGGTGATAAAAATCCTTCGCAACAATCTTTGACAGAATTCCAGAAGAATTGTTGAAATAATCTTCAGGGAAGATCAGGAGTCGATTTCACAACCAAAAAAATACGACTAAGATTGGTCTTAAGTCATGAACAAATCAGTATACTCACAATCAATCTTTTTTTTTTTGGTGAAATCGACTCCAGAATCTTAAAACAAATCCCACTAGCAGTTTTGGTCAGGAAAACGCAAATTATAAACTTTATGAAAAAATAATATTTATCATAACATGCGCTTTAAAAGATTCTGTATACTTTCATTGTGAAAAACCGAAGATTCGTCTTCTCTAAGTTTTTTTTTTTACTTCAGGTGGACTTTTATACTGAACCCAAATAGCTGACATAGGTATACAATTATGATTATGAGGCTGTCGTGTCATACAACGCTGATGGTTGTTGGTTTTTTTTTCATTTTCCTGACCAAAAGTTGCTGCGTAGATTTATAAACTATCAATTTATACACCTAAGATAACAATTCAATGTTGTGTTGAAAATGCTATATCTAATAAAATATATTTATAATTAAATTTACTCACCATTGGTAAGACACAAAAAAAAGATGACCGATGTTAAAAACATGCTTTATAACGCTGAATCCCTTCAATCATTAGAGGCTTTTTTTTTTGCAACAACGTTTATGATATAAAACAGTACCGTTAAAAAAAAATAGCACTGGGAATATGATATCAGATGAATTAATAATGAATATACACAAACCATGGCACCGTAAAATCACTAGTGAAATCTTAAACATCAAACGACAAAAACCTGGACAAATCAATAACTTTAGAAGGAAAAAAAAACATAGTGCTTGAAAGAAACCAAGGTCTAAAGGTCACCAAAGATACCAGATGTACAATTAAGTTCATATTAGAGAATTCTCCATATCTGACTTTACTAACGTCATACATAAAGTATACGTAAGAAATCACAATTAAGACTATATTAGAGATTGAATTGTCTCCCTTTTTCCCCTATAATTTCGCCATTATCTTCATATTTTTCTTAATCTAATTAGGATATTTGAATTAAGACAACATTGTTGTACATAGGGGAAAACGTTTATTTCCAGTTAGGGAATCATGAATACATTGGACAATTAAAACAATCTTGATACTGTACGTGTAAGTCTTTTTGTTTATATAAGAAACAAACCAATCAAAAACCAGATACAGCCCAATAATGGACTGTTTTATGCTTGATATGATCTGGTGTGGTCTTTTTGGAATGTTTTCGTCTTTCATTTTTTTTCATACTTCGTCATCCCGGGCTTTAATATCTCAGATCGTTAATCTATGTCTTAGCTTAGACTATTTCTTACGAGTTATTTAGTGTGAATTGTTGCAACTATTTTTAAATTGATTTTTACCGACTGCTGTTGCATCACTTTCTAAACTTAGGAGAGCATTTTGAGTCGGTAAACATGTTTGTCCACCGCCATAATTTATGCTCGGTCATATGCTACTCAGTGCTTGACTTTGTTGCTGTTTATAATATTTGTGTTTGGTTCGCACATGTTTGCTTATTCGTTTTAATTTCCTTGCCTTTCCCTTTCCAAAATAGAGATTTCGTTAGTGCACAATTATTCGATCTTTAAGCGTGCATGCACGTCTTAAACTTGAAAAAGCAGTTTCGATTTTTAACCGGATTTTTGTGACAAAAATGTCGGTTATTGATTTGGGGATGTACGGCGGTCGGTCGGTCGGCGGTCGGGCGGTCGGCAACCAAATGTTGTCCGTGCATTTACTCATGAACCGTTCATCCAAAGCTTTTAAAATTTTAATATGTTGTTACTGACAACAAAATAAATGTTAAGTTCAAGAATGACGATTTTGACTTTTACCGTTCAGGAGTTATGGTTCTTGAAAGATTGAAAAATGGCGTTTCCAGTCGTGTCCGTGCATTTACGCACGAACTGTTCAACCAAAGCTTCCCAAATTTTAATATGTTGTTACTGATGAAAAAATGGAGGTTAAGTTCAAGAATGACGATTTTGACTTATACCGTACAGGAGTTATGGTTCTTGAAAGATTGAAAAATGGCGTTTCCAGTCGTGTCCGTGCATTTACGCATGAACTGTTCAACCAAAGCTTCCCAAATTTTGATATGTTGTTACTGATGAAAAAATGGAGGTCAAGTTCAAGAATGACGATTTTGACTTTTACCGTTCAGGAGTTATGGTTCTTGAAAGATTGAAAAATGGCATTTCCAGTCGTGTCCGTGCATTTACGCACGAACTGTTCAACCAAAGCTTCCCAAATTTTGATATGTTGTTACTGATAAAAAAATGGAGGTCAAGTTTAATAATGTCGATTTTGACTTTTACCGTTCAGGAGTTATGGTTCTTGAAAGATAAAAAAAAATGTCGTTTCCATTCATGTTGTTGCATTTACTCATGAACCATTCAACCTAAGCCCTTTCAAATTTTAATATGTTGATACTGATGACAAAATGCAGGTCAAATTTGATATTGACGATTTTCACTTTCATCGTTCATCAATTATGGTTCTTGTGATATTACCAGGACACAAATAAATGTTAATAAATCCTGTTTGCTGTCGTTGCGACAGCCTCTTGTTTAGTATTTATAGTGATTCTGGTAACTTAAAATTATTGACCATTAAATCTCAAGAAAAATAATCGTAATTAATGGAAGGAAAGGAAGGTATAAAGAGCTGATATCCATTTTAGGATTCAATAACTGGAGACACTGCTATATATACATCTGTTATACTTTGTTTAAAATGCCAAGGGTTAATAATTTCAAGTCAAAGCATATAATCATTATATTATTATAATTGAAATAAAAAATCTCAAAATACAAATATCATCTCACTTTCACAATTGTTGACCGTCCATCCACGATTGTTACACCAAAATAGGTTGTATCTCTAATTTAAAGTTGTGTTTGACGTATAGTTATCATAACCAGTATTTTGAAGGTTTTTTTTTTCTCCGGAAAAAAACCTTCAGATATACCTTATAGTCAAGTCAGAATCAACATATGTGTGAAATTATAAAAAATCAAAAGATAAATATTTATGGTTGATACAAAACTTCACGCCAACATATAAATGTGTCGTGTATCTTGTATCAAGATAGTTCTTGTTTGTTTATTGTCGTCAGTACATAATTAAGGCAATCTGAAATGGAGCCCTGGGTCTGAACTAAAGCTAAAAAATGAAGGTCATACGGTAACCAATAGTTGCTGGAAATCAACATTATTCCCCCTGATAGTTAGCTATCTGATTGTTAATACTGTTAGATATCGACGATTCATCTTTTGTGGTTGAACAAAGGATTTTTTTTAAAGTTTTTTTTTTTTTTTTTTTTTTGGCTTCATATATATACTTCATCAAATTGTCTGTACGAAATAAAATGCCCCTCCGCACCAAATATTTAAATACATAAAAAGATGGTTCGTTCCTTCTATGCTGTTAAAATTAGAAAGAAAAATAACGGAACATTTGAGTTGCTATCTCCTTGCCATATTCTACCGAACATCTCTTTAAACGAGCATCCACAGTAAGGTGGAACACATAAATAACGAAGTTTATTTTTTGGGAAGAACTTCTTGCAAATACGTTCACGAAATATCGAATGAAACAAGTGTGGACACAGACTAGCGTGAACAGTATCCAGCATATAAGAGAATTACACGGTCAAACTCATAAGACCCAAACAAATTCGAACTTAATCTGGATTTTATCATTGAGATTTGCCAGCCAGACAATACCACCAGATAGGCCACCAGAAAGACAGATATACAAACAGATCAGACCAACAGAAAGACAGATATACAGACAGATAAGACCACCAGACCAACAAGACAGATATACAGACAGATAAGACCACCAGACCAACAAGACAATCAGACAGACAGACCGACAGGCAAGACCCCCAGACAGTCACACAAACAAGACCACAAGACAGACACACAAAAAAGACCACCAGACAGACACACAAACAAGACTACCAAACAGACACAGACAGACAAGACAATCAGACAGACAGCAAGCCAGACAAGACAACCAGACAGACAGACAGCCAGACCAGACCACCAGACAGACAGAAAAGACCACCATACAGACAGACATACAAGACAACCAGACAGACAGACAGACAGACAAGACAACCAGACTAGACCACCAATCAGACAGACAATAAACCACTAAACAGATATACAGACAAGACCACCAGACAGACAAGACAAACAAGACCACCAGACAGACAGACAAACAAATATAATAAAGTCTCCTACAGCTCCACTTCACAGGTCAGGGCCTTATATAGCTATTTAACACTAGATGATTAACGATCTATATCAATCAACAACATGTTTTTTAGCTAATTAGGCACAAGTCCCACACAAATCAATTTAGTTTAATTACCAATTAAACTTAATCAATTGAAAGTTAGATTAAATCAGCATATCTTTGCGTCTTGGCTTTAAAAGTCATATATAAATATGTAACATAACGTTGCTATGAAATAAAGAGAAGAGCAAATATATTTGCGGGTTCCTGCAAGGTACATGAAATACTGTTGAGACCGAATATCTACAGATAAGCCTTTTTCAAATGATTTTTACAGTTCGTTCTTATGTTGTACTATAACACCACTGTTCCAGGTTAGGGGAGGGTTGGGACTCCGCTAACATGTTTAACCCCGCCAAATTACGTACATATGTGCCTTTCCCAAGTCTAGAGCCTGTAAATCAGTGGTTGTCGTTTGGTGCCGTGTTACATTTTTTTTTTCGTTCATTTTTATTTGTACATTAATTAGGACGTTAGTTTTTTCGTTTGAATTGTAAAACGTTTTAC
Organism: Mytilus galloprovincialis; assembly: GCF_965363235.1. NCBI lineage: Eukaryota > Metazoa > Mollusca > Bivalvia > Mytilida > Mytilidae > Mytilus > Mytilus galloprovincialis. The sequence continues at coordinate 41,524,110 of NC_134843.1, read as the reverse complement.
ATTTGTCATTTCGGGGCCTTTTATAGATGACTATACGGTATGGGCTTTGCTCATTGATGAAGGCTCTACTGTGACCATTTTTATTAATGTCTGTGTCATTTGGTCTCCTGTGAAGAGTTGTCTCATTGGAATCACACCACATTTTTTTTTATATTATTTTATTTTAAACGAGAAACATTTATCAAACATACCAACAAACGACAAGCACTGTTCCTGACTTAAATTCCTGACTTAGGACAGGTGCATATAATCTATGCAGCGGGTTTGAACGTTTCAACAGGAGCCAACCTTCACCCTAAAACTGATACAGCAGTATAATATTACAATCGAAAAGACGCACTATAAAATATTAATTGAAAATGGCTTTACTCTTAGACTATAAAAAAAATGAATGTAATATGAAATCGTGTACCAGTGTTTGACTGAAATTTCTGCAAATTTACTTTGCATATGTTATAATGGCTCTTGCACTTTCTGCATGAAAGAGAATAAACTTTCAGAAAGCAAAAAAAAAATCATTTTGCAACCATCAGCTACATTTTCTTTTCTCTGTTTTGACTCCTTATTATTATAAAATCTTGATTTATTTCCTTGCAAAAACTTCTAAGCTTGTTCGATTTCCTGTAGTATGTTCTGCAACGCATTTAAAAAGATTGGAATTGATGACAGGGGACTCTACAAAGATCCTTTTGTAATCTAAATAAATGTTCATCGGTAGACAAATAACATTGAACATTAACGTAACAACTGTAACCAGATGCTCCGCAGGGCACAGCTTTATACGACCGCAGAGTTCGAACCCTGAACATTGGGGCAAGTATGGGCACAACATTCAAGCTTAATACAGCTCTGAATTTGGATTGTGATTAAATAGTTGACATAACATAGGTTTCTGACACATAATGAATGTGGTCTAAGAACTTAAACTTAAAAACTTTAAATTTTAAATTGGACATTACCTATTATGGTCCAATATCCAAAATCAAAATATGTGGTTAGATTCAGCACATCAAAGAACCCCAAGAATTCAATTTTTGATGAAATCAAATAAAGTTCAATTTTGGATCCTTTAGACCTCAATGTGGACCAATTTGATAACCGGACCCAAACATCTAAAATCTAAATACATGGTTAGATTAAGCATGTATCAAAGAACCCCAAGGATTCAATTTTTGTTGAATTCAAACAAAGTTTCATTTTGGACCACGATTTGGACCAACTTGAAAACTGGGCCCATAGTAAAAATTCAAAGTACATGTTTAGATTCAGCATAGCAAAGAACCCAAAGAATTCAATTTTTGTTGAAATCAAACAAAGTTTAATTTTGAACCCCGATTTGGACCAACTTGAAAACTGGGCAAATAATCAAACATCTAAGTACATGTTTAGATTCAGCATATCAAAGAACCCCAAGGATTCATTCTTTGTTAAAATCAAACTTAGATTAATGTTGGACACTTTGGACCTTAATATAGACCAATTTGAAAACGGAATCAAAAATTAAGAATCTACATACACAGTTAGATTCGGCATATCAAGGAACCCCAATTATTCAATTTTTGATGAAATCAAACAAAGTTAAATTTTGACCCTTTGGGCCCCTTATTCCTAAACTGTTGGGACCAAAACTCCTAAAATCAATTGAAACCTTCCTTTTATGGTCATAAACCTTGTGTTTAAATTTCATAGATTTCTATTTACTTATACTAAAGCTATGGTGCGAAAACCACGAAAAATGCTTATTTGGGCCCCTTTTTGTCCCCTAATTCCTAAACTGTTGGGCCTTCAAGTCCCAAAATCAATCCCAACCTTCCTTTTGTGGTCATTAACCTTGTGTTTAAATTTCATTGATTTCTATTTACTTATACTAAAGTTATTGTGCGAAAACCACGAAAAATGCTTATTTGGGCCCCTTTCTGTCCCCTAATTCCTAAACTGTTGGGCCTTCAAGTCCCAAAATCAATCCCAACCTTCCTTTTGTGGTCATTAACCTTGTGTTTAAATTTCATTGATTTCTATTTACTTATACTAAAGTTATTGTGCGAAAACCAAGAATAATGCTTATTTGGGCCCTTTTTTGGCCCCTAATTCCTAAACTGTTGGGACCAAAACTCCCAATAGCAATCCCAACCTTCTTTTTGTGGTCATAAACCTTGTGTCAAAATTACTAGTGTGGATCTAGCCGGCGTTAATATTCATGAGGCTAGCCGTCAATAATATTCATGAGATCAAAACCGCGTTCGATGAAATGTTTTGGGTAGTTATTAGATTGTGACAATAAAATAACTTTTGCTGTTAATATCCAATATGGTTATGCTATTTATAGCAATATAAAGTAATTAGGAAATAGTAAGCCAATAGGTGTCTTCTGCAAGGTCCGCGTCATTTAAAATGAAAGTAAATGAAAAGTTTAATTGCATTGCCTCACACAACACAAAACAATTATGAACATTAAAATGTTGTTATTATTGAATCAATGTAAACTATAGTAATTAAAACAAGATGATTAAATATAGGGTAATTAAATGGAATTAATTGTCATATGGGCATTCCATAATCTGTTCGTTGTCTACAAATATAGTCCAATTCTAAAACTAAAATATAAAATACATACGATAGTATCACACAATTAAAAAGATTAGAAAAACAAGAAACATAGTTTGTTGAAGGAATATAATAAACAGAAAAATAGAAACTGTCAATTACTATTTCAATGACATAATTCTTCAAAATTACGGAGATCAATAAGAGTCTTTAATCTCAACATTACCAGTCCATTTAATTGCCTCTAAAATGTCCCATAGCACTTATGCCCTAGACCCGTACGAGTTAGTCAGAAAAGGATAAGGGGGTACCCTGGTATATCACAAATTCGAAAATGAACTATTGCCGGCTGGCCAAACGAAGATATTCTCCACGTGGGCAATGATACCAGAGGAAGAGGTACTCATTGCCTTTAAAATGGCCCATAGCACTTATACCCTAGACCCGTACGAGTTTGTCAGTAGAGGGTTCAAAGGGGGGATATGGTATCCCGGATACAACGAATTCAGTCTGAACTATTGCCGGCTGGCCAAACTAAGAGATTCTCCACATCGGCCATTATACCAGAGGTAGAGGTTGTTATTGCCTCTAAAATGGCCCATAGTACTTATGCCCTAGACCCGTACGAGTTAGTCAGAAAAGGATAAGGGGGGTACCCTGGTATATCACAAATTCGAAAATGAACTATTGCCGGCTGGCCAAACGAAGAGATTCTCCACGTAGGCAATGATACCAGAGGAAGAGGTACTTATTGCCTTTAATATGGCCCATAGCACTTATACCCTAGACCCGTACGAGTTTGTCAGTAGGGGGTTCAAAGGGGGGATATGGTATCCCGGATACAACGAATTCGAACTGAACTATTGCCGGCTGGCCAAACTAAGAGATTCTCCACATCGGCCATTATACCAGAGGTAGAGGTTGGTATTGCCTCTAAAATGGCCCATAGCACTTATGCCCTAGACCCGTACGAGTTAGTCAGAAAAGGATAAGGGGGGTACCCTGGTATATCACAAATTCGAAAATGAACTATTGCCGGCTGGCCAAACGAAGAGATTCTCCACGTGGGCAATGATACCAGAGGAAGAGGTACTTATTGACTTTAAAATGGCCCATAGCACTTATACCCTAGACCCGTACGAGTTTGTCAGTAGAGGGTTCAAAGGGAGGATATGGTATCCCGGATACAACGAATTAGAACTGAACTATAGCCGACTGGCCAAACTAAGAGATTCTCCACATCGGCCATTATACCAGAGGTAGAGGTTGGTATTGCCTCTAAAATGGCCCATAGCACTTATGCCCTAGACCCGTACGAGTTAGTCAGAAAAGGATAAGGGGGTACCCTGGTATATCACAAATTCGAAAATGAACTATTGCCGGCTGGCCAAACGAAGAGATTCTCCACGTGGGCAATGATACCAGAGGAAGAGGTACTCATTGCCTTTAAAATGGCCCATAGCACTTATACCCTTGACCCGTACGAGTTTGTCAGTAGAGGGTTCAAAGGGGGGATATGGTATCCCGGATACAACGAATTCAGTCTGAACTATTGCCGGCTGGCCAAACTAAGAGATTCTCCACATCGGCCATTATACCAGAGGTAGAGGTTGTTATTGCCTCTAAAATGGCCCATAGTACTTATGCCCTAGACCCGTACGAGTTAGTCAGAAAAGGATAAGGGGGGTACCCTGGTATATCACAAATTCGAAAATGAACTATTGCCGGCTGGCCAAACGAAGAGATTCTCCACGTAGGCAATGATACCAGAGGAAGAGGTACTTATTGCCTTTAATATGGCCCATAGCACTTATACCCTAGACCCGTACGAGTTTGTCAGTAGGGGGTTCAAAGGGGGGATATGGTATCCCGGATACAACGAATTCGAACTGAACTATTGCCGGCTGGCCAAACTAAGAGATTCTCCACATCGGCCATTATACCAGAGGTAGAGGTTGGTATTGCCTCTAAAATGGCCCATAGCACTTATGCCCTAGACCCGTACGAGTTAGTCAGAAAAGGATAAGGGGGGTACCCTGGTATATCACAAATTCGAAAATGAACTATTGCCGGCTGGCCAAACGAAGAGATTCTCCACGTGGGCAATGATACCAGAGGAAGAGGTACTTATTGACTTTAAAATGGCCCATAGCACTTATACCCTAGACCCGTACGAGTTTGTCAGTAGAGGGTTCAAAGGGAGGATATGGTATCCCGGATACAACGAATTAGAACTGAACTATAGCCGACTGGCCAAACTAAGAGATTCTCCACATCGGCCATTATACCAGAGGTAGAGGTTGGTATTGCCTCTAAAATGGCCCATAGCACTTATGCCCTAGACCCGTACGAGTTAGTCAGAAAAGGATAAGGGGGTACCCTGGTATATCACAAATTCGAAAATGAACTATTGCCGGCTGGCCAAACGAAGAGATTCTCCACGTGGGCAATGATACCAGAGGAAGAGGTACTCATTGCCTTTAAAATGGCCCATAGCACTTATACCCTTGACCCGTACGAGTTTGTCAGTAGAGGGTTCAAAGGGGGGATATGGTATCCCGGATACAACGAATTCAGTCTGAACTATTGCCGGCTGGCCAAACTAAGAGATTCTCCACATCGGCCATTATACCAGAGGTAGAGGTTGTTATTGCCTCTAAAATGGCCCATAGTACTTATGCCCTAGACCCGTACGAGTTAGTCAGAAAAGGATAAGGGGGGTACCCTGGTATATCACAAATTCGAAAATGAACTATTGCCGGCTGGCCAAACGAAGAGATTCTCCACGTAGGCAATGATACCAGAGGAAGAGGTACTTATTGCCTTTAATATGGCCCATAGCACTTATACCCTAGACCCGTACGAGTTTGTCAGTAGGGGGTTCAAAGGGGGGATATGGTATCCCGGATACAACGAATTCGAACTGAACTATTGCCGGCTGGCCAAACTAAGAGATTCTCCACATCGGCCATTATACCAGAGGTAGAGGTTGGTATTGCCTCTAAAATGGCCCATAGCACTTATGCCCTAGACCCGTACGAGTTAGTCAGAAAAGGATAAGGGGGGTACCCTGGTATATCACAAATTCGAAAATGAACTATTGCCGGCTGGCCAAACGAAGAGATTCTCCACGTGGGCAATGATACCAGAGGAAGAGGTACTTATTGACTTTAAAATGGCCCATAGCACTTATACCCTAGACCCGTACGAGTTTGTCAGTAGAGGGTTCAAAGGGAGGATATGGTATCCCGGATACAACGAATTAGAACTGAACTATAGCCGACTGGCCAAACTAAGAGATTCTCCACATCGGCCATTATACCAGAGGTAGAGGTTGGTATTGCCTCTAAAATGGCCCATAGCACTTATGCCCTAGACCCGTACGAGTTAGTCAGAAAAGGATAAGGGGGTACCCTGGTATATCACAAATTCGAAAATGAACTATTGCCGGCTGGCCAAACGAAGAGATTCTCCACGTGGGCAATGATACCAGAGGAAGAGGTACTCATTGCCTTTAAAATGGCCCATAGCACTTATACCCTAGACCCGTACGAGTTTGTCAGTAGAGGGTTCAAAGGGGGGATATGGTATCCCGGATACAACGAATTCAGTCTGAACTATTGCCGGCTGGCCAAACTAAGAGATTCTCCACATCGGCCATTATACCAGAGGTAGAGGTTGTTATTGCCTCTAAAATGGCCCATAGTACTTATGCCCTAGACCCGTACGAGTTAGTCAGAAAAGGATAAGGGGGGTACCCTGGTATATCACAAATTCGAAAATGAACTATTGCCGGCTGGCCAAACGAAGAGATTCTCCACGTAGGCAATGATACCAGAGGAAGAGGTACTTATTGCCTTTAATATGGCCCATAGCACTTATACCCTAGACCCGTACGAGTTTGTCAGTAGGGGGTTCAAAGGGGGGATATGGTATCCCGGATACAACGAATTCGAACTGAACTATTGCCGGCTGGCCAAACTAAGAGATTCTCCACATCGGCCATTATACCAGAGGTAGAGGTTGGTATTGCCTCTAAAATGGCCCATAGCACTTATGCCCTAGACCCGTACGAGTTAGTCAGAAAAGGATAAGGGGGGTACCCTGGTATATCACAAATTCGAAAATGAACTATTGCCGGCTGGCCAAACGAAGAGATTCTCCACGTGGGCAATGATACCAGAGGAAGAGGTACTTATTGACTTTAAAATGGCCCATAGCACTTATACCCTAGACCCGTACGAGTTTGTCAGTAGAGGGTTCAAAGGGAGGATATGGTATCCCGGATACAACGAATTAGAACTGAACTATAGCCGACTGGCCAAACTAAGAGATTCTCCACATCGGCCATTATACCAGAGGTAGAGGTTGGTATTGCCTCTAAAATGGCCCATAGCACTTATGCCCTAGACCCGTACGAGTTAGTCAGAAAAGGATAAGGGGGTACCCTGGTATATCACAAATTCGAAAATGAACTATTGCCGGCTGGCCAAACGAAGAGATTCTCCACGTGGGCAATGATACCAGAGGAAGAGGTACTCATTGCCTTTAAAATGGCCCATAGCACTTATACCCTTGACCCGTACGAGTTTGTCAGTAGAGGGTTCAAAGGGGGGATATGGTATCCCGGATACAACGAATTCAGTCTGAACTATTGCCGGCTGGCCAAACTAAGAGATTCTCCACATCGGCCATTATACCAGAGGTAGAGGTTGTTATTGCCTCTAAAATGGCCCATAGTACTTATGCCCTAGACCCGTACGAGTTAGTCAGAAAAGGATAAGGGGGGTACCCTGGTATATCACAAATTCGAAAATGAACTATTGCCGGCTGGCCAAACGAAGAGATTCTCCACGTAGGCAATGATACCAGAGGAAGAGGTACTTATTGCCTTTAATATGGCCCATAGCACTTATACCCTAGACCCGTACGAGTTTGTCAGTAGGGGGTTCAAAGGGGGGATATGGTATCCCGGATACAACGAATTCGAACTGAACTATTGCCGGCTGGCCAAACTAAGAGATTCTCCACATCGGCCATTATACCAGAGGTAGAGGTTGGTATTGCCTCTAAAATGGCCCATAGCACTTATGCCCTAGACCCGTACGAGTTAGTCAGAAAAGGATAAGGGGGGTACCCTGGTATATCACAAATTCGAAAATGAACTATTGCCGGCTGGCCAAACGAAGAGATTCTCCACGTGGGCAATGATACCAGAGGAAGAGGTACTTATTGACTTTAAAATGGCCCATAGCACTTATACCCTAGACCCGTACGAGTTTGTCAGTAGAGGGTTCAAAGGGAGGATATGGTATCCCGGATACAACGAATTAGAACTGAACTATAGCCGACTGGCCAAACTAAGAGATTCTCCACATCGGCCATTATACCAGAGGTAGAGGTTGGTATTGCCTCTAAAATGGCCCATAGCACTTATGCCCTAGACCCGTACGAGTTAGTCAGAAAAGGATAAGGGGGTACCCTGGTATATCACAAATTCGAAAATGAACTATTGCCGGCTGGCCAAACGAAGAGATTCTCCACGTGGGCAATGATACCAGAGGAAGAGGTACTCATTGCCTTTAAAATGGCCCATAGCACTTATACCCTAGACCCGTACGAGTTTGTCAGTAGAGGGTTCAAAGGGGGGATATGGTATCCCGGATACAACGAATTCGAACTGAACTATTGCCGGCTGGCCAAACTAAGAGATTCTCCACATCGGCCATTACACCAGAGGTAGAGGTTGGTATTGCCTCTAAAATGGCCCATAGCACTTATGCCCTAGACCCGTACGAGTTAGTCAGAAAAGGATAAGGGGGGTACCCTGGTATATCACAAACTCGAAAATGAACTATTGCCGGCTGGCCAAACGAAGGGATTCTCCACGTGGGCAATGATACCAGAGGAAGAGGTACTTATTGCCTTTAATATGGCCCATAGCACTTATACCCTAGACCCGTACGAGTTTGTCAGTAGAGGGTTCAAAGGGGGGATATGGTATCCCGGATACAACGAATTCGAACTGAACTATTGCCGGCTGGCCAAACTAAGAGATTCTCCACATCGGCCATTATACCAGAGGTAGAGGTTGGTATTGCCTCTAAAATGGCCCATAGCACTTATGCCCTAGACCCGTACGAGTTAGTCAGAAAAGGATAAGGGGGGTACCCTGGTATATCACAAATTCGAAAATGAACTATTGCCGGCTGGCCAAACGAAGAGATTCTCCACGTGGGCAATGATACCAGAGGAAGAGGTACTTATTGCCTTTAAAATGGCCCAGAGCACTTATACCCTAGACCCGTACGAGTTAGTCAGAAAAGGATAAGGGGGGTACCCTGGTATATCACAAATTCGAAAATGAACTATTGCCGGCTGGCCAAACGAAGAGATTCTCCACGTGGGCAATGATACCAGAGGAAGAGGTACTTATTGCCTTTAAAATGGCCCAGAGCACTTATACCCTAGACCCGTACGAGTTTGTCAGTAGAGGGTTCAAAGGGGGGATATGGTATCCCGGATACAACGAATTCGAACTGAACTATTGCCGGCTGGCCAAACTAAGAGATTCTCCACATCGGCCATTATACCAGAGGTAGAGGTTGGTATTGCCTCTAAAATGGCCCATAGCACTTATGCCCTAGACCCGTACGAGTTAGTCAGGAAAGGATAAGGGGGTACCCTGGTTTATCACAAATTCGAAAATGAACTATTGCCGGTTGACCAAACGAAAAGATTCTCCACGTGGGCAATGATACCACAGGAAGAGGTACTTATTGCCTTTAAAATGGCTCTGAGCACTTGTATCCTAGACCCGTACGAGTTTGTCAGTAGAGGGTTAAAAGGGGGGATATGGTATTCAGGTTTACAACGAATTCGAACTGAATTATTGCCGGCTGGCCAAACTAAGAGATTCTCCACATCAACCATCATACCAGAGGTAGAGGTTGGTATTGCCTATAAAATGGCTCATAGCACGTATGCCCTAGACCCGTACGAGTTAGTCAGGAAAGGATAAGGGGATACCCTGGTTTATCACAAATTCGAAAATGAACTATTGCCGGCTGGCCAAACGAAGAGATTCTCCACGTGGGGAATGATACCAGAGGAAGAGGTACTTATTGCCTTTAAAATGGCCCATAAAAATTATACCCTAGATCCGTACGAATTTGTCAGTAGAGGGTTCAAATGGGGGGATATGGTATCCCGGATACAACGAATTCGAACTGAACTATTGCCGGCTGGCCAAACTAAGAGATTCTCCACGTGGGCCATTATACCAGTGTTAGAGGTAGGCATTTCCTCTAAAATGGCCAATAACAATCATGCCCTAGACCTGTGCAAATTTGTCAGCAGACGGTTTAAAGGGGGATATAGTATCCCGGTGTACAACGAAGTCAAAATGAAATATTGCCAGCTGACCGACTAAGATAATCTAAACGTGGACCATATTAGCAGAGGTAGAGGTAGCCATTGCCTTTAAGATGGGCCATAGCACTAACCCTGATTGCGTTGTCAAACATATCAGATGTATGGAATAATGTTGCCTCGAAAATTACCCATGGTTCTTATGTCCTAGACCCGTACCTGTTGAACAGCAAAGGGAAGTACTCTTGTATATCACAAAGACCAAACTAAGGGATTCTCCTTGTGGGCTAACAAAAAGATTAGCGTAGGTGTTTTCTCTAAAAAGGCCCATGTATCGTATATCATAGATCCGTACGTATTGGTAGGAAAAGGGTAAGGGAAGTACTCTTGTATATCAAAATATTCAAACATACTTTTACTTGCTGGTCATTTTAAAGGTAATTAGTACCTTAACCTCTGTATCATGGTCCACGAGGAGAATCTTTTAGTTTGACAAGTCGTCAATAGTTCAATCCGACTTTGAGATATATAAAGGTGCCCATCTTTCTCTTTGCTGACTAGGTCGTACGGTCTAGGGTATAGTAGTATGGGTCATTTTAGAGGCAATTCCTATTTCTTCCTCTGATATAATGACCCACGTGGAGAATTTCTTAATTTGGTCATTCGGCAATAGTTTTTTTCGACTTCATTGATGAATCGGAGTACCACAACCCTTGTTATCCCCTCCTGACAAACTCGTACGGGTCTAGGACATAAGTACTATGGGCCATTATACAACTACTACATATACCTCTTGTGTCATGACCCATGTGGAAAATGTCTTGGTTTGGCCAGCTGGCAATAGTTCATTTCGACTTTGTGATATATATAAAGGTACCAACCTTATCCTTTCCTGGCTAAGTCGTACGAGTCTAGGGCATTAAAGATTTTTGTCATTTTTGAGGCAATGGATACCTCTCCCTCTGATATAATGACTCGTGTGAATAATTCTTTCTATTCAAGCTCTAATGTCAACATGTCACACATGTTACAATGAATATGGGCAGCGAGAACGTTGCGTTTGTGATTTTGCTCTTAACATACTTGGGCCGCACATGAATTACTTCAAAATAAATGAAAGTGATCACAACATTAATTATTAATAAAATAAATTACTAGTAAAATTTTAAATTTATATGTAAAATATTTAACAGCCCACGGTTTAAATTCATTTTAATGTCCATATGCTAATCACACGTTATCATTTAACTTTTCACGATTTATATTTAACACATGTTAGTCTATGTTTTTATTTTCGTCTTTTCCTCACTCTGAGCTGCTATATTTTCAAGTTCCAAAGAATTCAAGTTTGATGATTGGTCTAGATATCAAACCAGTTTTTGTTCGAATTATGGCTGATCATGTAAGTCCATCTTTGCCGTAAAAAAATTTGTCACTGATCGCCAAAGTCCAATTTACTCTAGATACATAGTCCTGAATCTGAACTACATATTTCCGACGTTAATGTTCTATGTGTTTCGATCTGTGTATCGGTAATATTTCCTAAGCGAATTTATGTATTCCTGCTTCCATCTTTTTATGTAGTTTTTAAGAATTAATGAAAGAAACTTCGATTGTCTAGCCAGTTACTGGTTCATGCGTAATGTCTTTGGTTCCTGGTTGTAAACTACAGTCTTTAAGGCCGTTATACGGTTGCGTCTTGGTCCGTTTTCAATATAATAAATGTGACGGAGTAAGGGGTTCGTCGTCCGCGTTTGATCCTATGAAACGTATGTTAGTGGGCGATCACTGAGTAAACGTTCTACTTCAGTCATTATCGTGTTGAGTGTTTTATTGTCCATATGTGCTCGTTTAATTCAGTTTTTCGTTATTCCTCTCAATCTCTCCCACCATCCACCGAACACAATTGTTCCATAAGGATTAAGCTTCTCGGTTACATGATGATTTTGATAAATGTTCAATTTCTTATGCTCTCGCATCATACAAATCATTTACAAATACTAAACGTGATGCATGGAAGAAGTCTAACAAAGCTCTTTGTTAATTAAAGCTCGATATAATATTGTCAACATAAAAGTATTTCTTTAACATTGCTGTCCAGTCTGTTGAATTGCAGTCAAATGTTTACGTATAACAGCATTTAGGATAAACGGAGAGAAAGTTGCTCCAAATTATACTGACTTGAATCTGTTTGCGGTTAGTTGACTATTTGGGTCATCCGGGTTACTAAGCATAAGAGAATCTGGTAACATCACGACCCTCTTCATCCAACCCATAATAAGTAAGGCTTTTTCTATACCTGTCGAGACGGCGTATTTGTGCATTCTAAATCGGAGAAAAATTCCGGTTAAATCATTAAAGTTTGGCCAAAGATCCATCAAACAATCATTTAAGCTTAGATTAATAGGTGAAGGTTTGCAGCTACAGTCAAATACAATTCTGATTGGCGTGGTTGACGACTTTTTACGGAAATGATGGTGCGGTATGGAATGAACAATTGTTTTGGCTGATCGTTCATCAACTCTCTCGATAAATCTACGTTTTTCTTGTTCATTAATAATTTTTCCGTTTTTCTGTAAAAGTGTAAGTTTACGATTAAGACGCTTAATGACATTTTTTGTTCTCCGTTATTCAATACTTCTGTTGTCTAGTAAGGTGTGGTGTTCCTCCTTACAAGGTAACTTATCAACATATCTTTATGTTTCCATATGGTAACCTCTACCATTTGATTTATATACATCTTGGAATTGTCTGTTTTCAGATTTGTTGTCACTATTACTTATACTAGCAGCTTCAACTTCCATAAATTTCTCCATTATAAAAGTTCTACTCTTCAACTCTGTGACCTACTAATATGTTCATCATTGACGTAAGTGTGTGATCTGGATTTGCAGGTATTCAATTGATTGTGCCGGACAGAAGGTTACGGATTTCCGACTTGACGGTAGTAGGTCCTGTTCCTCATACTATTCTATCATCGACAATTGACCAGTAATAATCGAATTAGATATAATTCAATAGAGAATCTTCAACCATTGGGTCATGTGAGACCGGATGGTCTAATTTCAAGCCAAACAAATACTTTAAATTTGTTATATTACGTACATAAGTCTTCATTGGTACAGCTATTTCTGGTACAATCAAAACGTTGATAGGTAATTTGCCGTTGTCTGTGCCATCACTTGTGTCACAAAATCCTGACAAGTTTATGGTCTTCTGTCTGGTAATTGTCAAATCAAGCTCTGTAGCTTATTTTTCTGTGATGAGGGCATCTGTGCGCCCTTGTCAAATAATGTGTTTGTGTAAGTACATTGAATGCCCGAACTTACTTGCGCTACGACAGTTTTTAGTCTGTGTCTGTGAGTGAAGAACTGTACCCGTTTTCTTCGCGTTGTGTTGTGTTTACTGAATTGTGTTACTAGTAATATATTCATTAGTGTTACTCTGTTTTTCATCTTTTTAACCTCGTCTTTGCATAAACTAGTATGCTGCTTTATTTTACATTTCCTGCAACTTTTGTGTGATTTGCAATCAGCTATATTGGGGGTCAAAGACAGTTAAAACATAAACGATGCTGTTTAACAACAGAAATATTTGCTGTTTGATCAATTATCTTAGTGCAATTAACGGGAAAATGTGATTCGTTACAAAAGTACACATGATTTTACGTTTATTTGTGTTGATTTATTTTGTACGTACCTTTGCATTGGTGTGACATGCTGCTGTAGTGGTTTGAGTTTCCGTATGATCAGAGGAATTGCCTCTCTCCATAATGTTGAGTTCTTGAGATAGTATATGTAGTAGTTCATTTAATTGCCAACTATTTGATTCATGGTGTCTTGTAAGATTTATGCGTACGTCCCCGGTAACTTTTTCAATATGATAGGGACCAATAATGGGTCATATGTATTCTCTGTCTGACCAAGGGATTCTAAACCACGTACATATGTTTCAATTTTGTCGTAAAAAATAACGTAAGCTCTTGTATGAAGGTATGTAAAATTATGCATTCATGTACGTTTGCGTGATGTTGCGAACTTGTGGCATTTGTGTTTAGCGTTGATGTTTGTACTTAGATAAATTTTGCTATTGGCTGTATTTTTTTTCTAAATTAAATAAATAATCATCAGAGTTAACGATTTCTGTTTCGAAGGTTATTGGAATCAACAAGTTTTGTGCCGCTCTCCCCATTTTTCGTCGAATTTCTGGAATATTCCGGAGACGGCACTACCATGTCCTGCTAGTATCGATTTCAGCTGTAAATTCATCCTGGTCACTTGACACCAATATCGTTAAGAGGTCCACTTGACACCAATATCGTTAAGAGGTTACATCGGACAACTATATAGCTAACAATAACAAAAGTGAATAGAATGTATGTATATCTATTTTGACTCTATTGTCAACACGTGACACTTACGTAACATTACAATGATTAACAACAGCGAAAACTTGATCAATTACTCCTTAACATATTGTCTAAGTATCGGTACCCAATACGATTGTAATACGTAAGTAAGCGTAGCATTGAGTCCGAATTAAGTGAACGCTCGTGTGCGTCTGTCACTATCAGTTTGGTAAGTAAATGATTCGCAGGTAATAAATACGGAAATTTGGTATTCTCTAAAATGATTTCGCTGTGAATCCTTCCATTGCATCTCAAAAAGCTACCGTCATCTATGAAGAGTCACAATTGTCTAGTGCTAGGATATTGCCTTGTGTTTTTATCTCAGATGTTTGGTATATCGGTATATTGGTAGTTAAATATGAACCGCTGAACGTAAGCAGTTACTCAAATCACTTTCCTGAAAATTTCAATATTTCCAATTGTCTATAACGTTACTGATATCATAGTGATCAGTATGAACTTCATTGTTTAGAAATTCCTCGTCTTCGTTTTTTTCTGTAATTGTCAATACCGTTAACTAATTCTGTCTTTTTTTAAAGGACACTATCGATGTATTGATCGACGTCAATTCCTCGTGTTAAGAGATTGGTTGGGTTGCATTCTTTTGGGCAATATCTCCATTAATGCTGATTTTGTAGATTTTGTTATTCCTCGCGCTCGATTCACAATAAATCGTTTAAACAGTTTCGATGATTTAACCAGTGCAATACTATACAGCTATCCGACCAGAAAGCCACGTTTTTACATTAGAAGGTCGATTTTACATGAAAAGCTAGTCTAGTTCCAATAACTGCGGCCATAAGTTCTAGTTGCGGTTATGTAAGGGTTTTCACTTGCCCTAATCTGCTTTTCGCAATCACTAACGTAATTTCGGTTCCTTTGTTCAGATAGTCAGTCGCAAAATACGTGTAGTTCAAGGTATACCTAAGATTAGATGAAACAAAGGAGAATACAAAATTCGATCAAGTAGAAGTCATTACAACACTAGGAAAACTTGTGCAAACACAAACATTGTTTTAGGACTTG
This sequence comes from Mytilus galloprovincialis, assembly GCF_965363235.1. Taxonomy (NCBI): domain Eukaryota; kingdom Metazoa; phylum Mollusca; class Bivalvia; order Mytilida; family Mytilidae; genus Mytilus; species Mytilus galloprovincialis. The sequence goes on along the minus strand of NC_134843.1, from coordinate 41,508,761 downwards.
AATGAACAAATTCTAAAGTTAACGGAACCGGAAGATGTGGTAAATTAGATTATTTCATTCAGATGAATTTTCGGTTAATATGATAACCTTGATTTGACACGTACGTAAGTTCATACAAATGTCCAAAATCCTGCAGTCCCGTCACATTGAATCAAATACTAAAGTACTAGAACGCACACTTTAAATCCAAAAACTATACCGTTTGTTTCAACGCAAAACATAGCAAAACATAGCAAACCTACACAACGCACTGTCGTTTGAAAACCAGTTTGCCCAAGCCATTCTCACAATCAACACGCAATAAAGTACATTTCCTGCAACTTTTAATCAGAGTAACGTACCAAAACTTACGCTTCAAACTTTCGAAGGCACGATTTCAGAATGGCAAACCTTCTGGGACTCATGTGAGTCGTCCGTACATCTTAACTAGTTACTTACAAATATACAAAAGTGTAACTGCTTGAAAGCTCATGAAGTAGAACACGAAGCACTAGATTTAGAAATTCCTTCGCCTATAAATCAGTAAACAAGCTTACGAAGTTTTTTACGATCAAATTGGTGGTAGCGTCAAGGTCTAGAAACTTTGGGTAAGACACATGAAACATACGGCACACTACTTCTTCCCATTATTGTCAACAAATTACCCGTTGAAGTCAGAAAATATCTCGCGCGAGGACATAGAACAAAAACGTTGGTATAAAGGACCTCCCTGAAAGCATATTAGACGATGTCGTTATACCGGACACAGGATAAAAGAGTCGACATCCGGAATTGGTGAAATCTAAATCTTACAAGAATATTAAGACTAGACCTAGCGTTTACTGTCACGAAATACATCCACCAACTCATTGCAGTAAAACAGCCGACACATAATGCCGTATGAACAAATTTGTTATCTTTAACTACCTTGGTATACACAGACTAAACGAATGTAAATCTAAACGCACATTGTAATGAGAAACACCACACAAACTAATGTAATGCACGTTAAACCCACTATCTTCGAATTCGCCCAACGTTCAACTCGTGAATGACATTGATGATACGGAACATAATACTACTCTTTTGTATTCTCAACGGACAGAATTGCAATCGAATGTACTTTTGAAAACTGCCATGGCACAAGTAGGCTCAAATCAGTTCTTTATCGATACGGATAATTCTTTTTGACGAAGGAGGGCAAACATCTTTTGAAACGCAAAACTTAACTAAATTTACAGATAGCGGGAACATAAATAATATATTAATCGGCATTTGGAGGTGCAGAGAAAAACGTGAGACACATAGAAAAGTCAACAATCTATCTCAAAACCGATGTAGGACACGTATTGTCAATCAAAGCACTGATAGTACAGATGATCGGCATGCCTATACAGAATCACATACGTAATATTGATACACAGAACGGTTATTTGCGTGGTTTAAAGATAGCGCACACGGTGACAAAGCACGATTCATTCGAGATATCGTTGCTGGTAGGCGCATATCACTACGGGGACATTGTTAACGATTATATAGTCCGTGTAAACGATCCGACCGCCGTGAAATCCAATATCGGATAAATGCTATCGGTACTTACATACGGTAAGAAAACAAACACGTCGAAGACTAGTATGTGTAATGTTGATAAAAGGGATGATTTTTCATTTCCTATCGTTAATTATCCGTTTTTAGATGGTGACGTTCCCTTGTCACCATCTTACGGTGTTTATATATCTCAACTTGTACGATTCGCTCGTGTATGTAACAATGTTTTAGATTTTAACGAGAGAAATTTATGTATTACTGAAAAATTATTACACCAGGGTTTTCGATATCACAAACTAGTCAAAACATTTACTAAATTTTATCATCGGTATAAAGACATCGTTCGTAAATATAGCTCAACATGCAGACTTCTAATACGTTCAGGTATTTCACACCCAATTTTTTATGGAAATATTCTTTATAAAGCACAAAGGTGTCAGTATTCACCTCAGAAACTTACAAAACCTTTGAATAGACTTATTAAGAAGGGATATAATTACGATACTGTTGTCAAGTCATTAAAAATTGCATATTTTGGCGTTAATATTGAGTCACTGATAAGGTCCTTGCATCGGAACTAAACACATTTATTCTAAAAACAGTTGTTGATGACACGGGTTATGTTCTTCTCATATATGTTATGATGGTATGATACTAAACCCCTAGCGGGAAGGATTGTGCCTGATGTTCATATGATGAAATCATAATCTTTCAGTCAGTTTAATTGAAGTCTGGAGCTGGCATGTCAGTTAACTGCTAGTAGTCTGTTGTTATTTATGTATTATTGTCATTTTGTTTATTTTCTTTGGTTACATCTTCTGACATCAGACTCGGACTTCTTTTGAACTGAATTTTAATGTGCGTATTGTTATGCGTTTACTTTTCTACATTGGTTAGAGGTATAGGGGGAGGGTTGAGATCTCACAAACATGTTTGACCCCGCCGCATTTTTGCGCCTGTCCCAAGTCAGGAGCCTCTGGCCTTTGTTAGTCTTGTATTATTTTAATTTTAGTTTCTTGTGTACAATTTGGAAATTAGTATGGCGTTCATTATCACTGGAATAGTATATATTTGTTTAGGGGCCAGCTGAAGGACGCCTCCGGGTGCGGGAATTTCTCGCTACATTGAAGACCTGTTGGTGACCCTCTGCTGTTGTTTTTTATTTGGTCGGGTTGTTGTATCTTTGACACATTCCCCATTTCCATTCTCAATTTTATCTAGTATCACACAAAGTTAAAGAATTCAATCTGGAGAGATTTTGGAATTTAGATTCAATAGGAATAAATAGTAGGGAGGTAGACGAAGACGACAATGCATATATTTAAGTCTATCAGGACAGATAAATTGAGTTCTGAGAAAACAAATATTCCGCTATGTTACCTTGAAAACGTGATGAATTGCCTATAAATTAAGCAGTCACGAACAGAAGGACAGAAAACGTCCTTCAAAGACTTACTCAAAACTCAGATATGTTAAATAAGTACGGGAACATTATACAAGAACAGGAACGAAGAGGATTCATAGAGAAGGTAGATGAAACAGATGAACTTAAGAAAAGTATCACTACATTCCTTATTATCCTGTACAGAGGGAATCAAGCACTATGCCTATCAAAATTGTTTACAACTGCATTTGTCGACATCGCATAATTCGCAAAGTTTGAATGACTGATTTGTATGTGGACAACATTCTGTTAAGTTTACAGAACGAGGGTGGGCTGACTATAAGGAAGGGAGATCAATGATGGAGGAAACTGGATTCTATCTACGATCCTGGACGTCAAACCGTGTGGATATACGTAAGCTAGCTAAAACGGAAAAAGTACACTATATGCGGACAAAACACAAAAGTACTTGGTATGTTATGGAATAGCTGATTCGATGATCTGATGTACCAGAAATTACTACGGCCGCTTTGTGAAAAATTGTGCAAATCATGCTACAGGAATAAAATTTGGCATAGACTCAGCTCAGCTGTTACTCTTTTATTCAAGATAAGGAGGCATTTGAAAAAAATGTCTCACATCCGGTAAAAATCTTAAATGGCCGACATCATACTTAAATCATTCAAATATCAGAGGCTAGTGTAAGTGTGTGAAAAGCGGTTTTTATCATGCTGATATAATAATATTTGGAACAAACCTTTGTTATGTACTACTTTTGGATATTTTGTATAGATTAGATGTCTTTTAAAACCCTACTTTCGGTAAAATCCGACATGGCGGACATTGTACTAAAATAAGCTTATTTTTAAAGGAGGGTATTGCTACTATCATTAAATTGTTCAGGAACCTTTCTTTGATGCTGCTAATGGATACAATACATAAGACATATGTCTTTAAAAGCATTACTTCAGGTTATAATCAAACTGGCGGACATGAAACATCATTATTTTACTTTAATATTCAACTTAATTTCAAAATGTAAAGAAACTGGTTTTTTTTGTGCTGGTCAGTTACCATTTGGTTTTGGCTTTAAGTTATCTTCTAAACCACCTATTGTATTCTATAGATAATGATTAAATACAAAGCTAACACTTCCGGTATATAAAACCAATTTGGAGTAAATTTCAAAGATGAGTCCTCAGTCCATATCTTCGAAATAGAGCTTTTATTTGGATAGATTGATGAAAATAAGATAAAATCACTGTAGTACTAAAACATCTTTAAAAGTACAGATCATTTATGGCCGCAAATATTCACAATCGGAAAGCTGATTTTCCTCATTTACTAAGACAGCGGCGGTATTGGTTTTTACATCAATAATGTACAAGCTCCTGATAAGGTGAAGAGGCCTCACAAAGAGTTGTCCAAAGGGGTTCCAATGTTTCATATTTTCCCCGCCATTATAAGCGTCTGGAATAGTAAGCATAGAAACCAAATCTCAAGCTTGTTACTCATCCACACCCGCCATGGTATATTGCACGTTTTACATGATGAAAAACATTAGACTGAGTCGTTTAAATATCATCAATAAGTCTTTCCACTTTCAAAAACATGTTTTCTTGCTTCGTAAACCCTATCTGATAAGTTTGTTCGATCTTACTACAAAACCACGTATCGTTTTATCAATGGCATTATCAAATCCATATCTGGTGATGTTGGCTGATCAATCATCATTCTAAATCATTAAGTCACATCTTCAAACGCCATCCATGTCAACAACGAAGTTTCCTTTCAAGTAAACGTGCACTTGAAAGGTCACGGATAGATTATATCTAAGGCTTTTCCACTTCCAAATACAAGCCAAAGTTCATCTGCCCCCATGTCACGTAATAATGACACAGCAATGACAGCAGCATCAGTATCGACTGTTCAAGTCATGAGTCAGTTAAGTCTGTGAATCACTGCATCAGACACATGTTTTTTTGTGTATATTGATTCTATAGTATAAGCCTATTCATTTTAACATGGGGCTAAACTTGAAACACCATCATGTGGTGAATAACACAAAACATCCTCAGCATTTGTTGCTACAACTAACTCTTCCTCAAAATCTATTGAGCAAGCGCCTGTGAATAAAAACTAAAAAGTTCTTTCTTAATGTCGTCATCTCTCAGAAAACTTTACCAATTTTGAGATTTGTTTCGACTCTGGATTCGTCTCTTACCCCTAAGTGTATATCTTTTTTCTTGTGGCAGCATTCAAACTACCGGTATTGTCTATATATGCATTCATCCACTGTTACAGTTTCAAGTTGTTTCATAACGAGTATGCTGATAGGGTATTATGCCCTTATCTTAAAAAGCATGAAACTATTATGATAAAGTCTTGGATGCATATGACAGTTGTAGCAACACATGTTCAGGATATTCTATCTTTACCGACGTGATGCGTTTCAAGTTAAACACCATATTAATACATATGTATTAAAAGGCTGACACTAGAATCATGCGGTGCATGTGTCTGATGCAGTGAAACACAAAATTAAACAAGTCATTATTCGAACAGTTGTTACTGATGATGCTGTCATTACTGTTTCGCTATTCCGTGACATAGGGGTAGATGAACTATGGATTGTGTTTAAGAGGAGGAAAAGCTTTGGATAAATATATACAAATGACCTTCCAAATGCACTCGCGATTAGGGATCACACACAAATATTGTGATCCATTTTCCGGTTGTTATACGGTTCTCTGTTTTCTTGAAAAGGGGGAAAAGACTGTTTGGGAGACATTGATAGCATTTGAAGATGTGACTTTAACTTAAAGAATGATAATTGATCCGCCTAAATCACCGGTGTTTACTGTAAGATAGCAAAAAATAATCATATGGGGTTAGCATGGTTAACAAAGCAAGAAATATCTATTTACGCAAAAGGGTAGGTTAATTGAGGTTATCAACTTAGTCTAGTCTTTTCCAGCATGCAAAATGTACAATATACTAAGACACGTGTTTAGGGGACGAGCCTGAAATTGGCTCGTATGCTACCAAGTCTAGGCGCTAATGGATGACGACGGGACAAAGAGGATCACTTTTAAAAAACTCTTTCTGAGGGCTCATCATGTTGTCAGAAGCTTGCACATTGTGGATGTAAGAAAGGTTGTCACGGTTGTTTTATGAGGAAAATCAAGTCTCCCGTGCCCTGCGTCTTGTGCATGTGGTGGTAACTGGGAATTTACAAGTTTTTTTTGCCAAATAGTGGTAATTTTTAAAAGGTTTAGTACTTAAGTGATTTTATTTTGATTAAATCAATCTATCCAAAGCTCTACATCGAACATATGGAGTGAGGACTCATCTTTGACATTTACGCCATATTGGTTTTTTTTACCGGAAGTGTTAACTTTGTATTTAAATATTAACTACAGAATATGATAAGTGGTTTAGAGGATAAATTAAAGCCTAAAGTTGATGACCACCACAAAAAAACCCACTTTCTTCACATTTTGAAACAAAAATAAATATCAAAATAAAAAAATGACATATTTATGTCCTCCATTTTGAATATTACCGGAAGAAAGGATTTTTAAGACATATATCTTATACATTGTATCCCTTGGAAGCATCAAAGAAATGTTACTGTACAATTTAATGATAGTAACAATACGTTAAAACACATTTCAATCCCTCTCCCTAAAAAATAAGCTTATTTTAGTCAATGTCCGCCATATTGGATTCTACCAAAAGTAGGGTTTTTAGAGACATTTTATCTATATAATATATCCAAAAGTATTACATAACAAAGGTTTGTACCAAATATTATTATAGCAGCATGCTGATAGATCCTTTTCACATACTGTGGATCATTTTTGTGGATTCATTATTATTCGTGGGATACCAATTTCTCGTGGATTTCGTTGGTACAGGCAAATCACGAAATTTGATGTTCAACGAATGACAAATTTTACAAAGGCTTGTACTAGTATGCAGACTTCGGTAAAACCACGAAATCAAATATCCACGAATATGTAAGTTTCCCTGAATCCACGAAAATTGGTACCCACGAAAATAAATGAATCCACAGTACTAGCCTTCTATATTGGGCCGATTAAAGTATGATGTCCGCCATTTTTTATTTAACCGGCAGTGAGACATTTTTTTCAAATGCCTTCTTCTCTGAAATAAAAGAGTAATATTTCAGGAAGGTCTATGCCAATGTTCATGCTTATATCAGAATGTGCACAACTCGTCTGAAATATACTTGTGGCCGCCGGACTAAATGTGATATTCCAATACTAGGCATTGTAACAAAAAGTGAGATTTTGAAAATTCTTCGAAAAAATACGATCCACTTAGAATACTTAGCCCGGTCACAATACGAACAAAGAAGCTCATACAGGATCTATGGAAAAGTGGATTGAATTGGGATAAACACGTTTCGGAAAACTCTAAGGATTACTGTAGCAAGCGACTTTGAGAAAGCGACACACAACGTATTTCCGAGATATTATTTCTCCGGTAATTCTATTTCGGAATAGTCTGGTAACAGCGCTTCTGTCTTCTGTTCTCCGATCTGACTGATTTCATTTTTTCGAGATCCGGGTCACGGTATCATAAATAAAGATGATAGTTAAGGCAATATGTACTACAACAACTGTTCAGCCAGTACATTAAATATACATATTCGTATTCCAAGGCGAAGTCACTGACAGTACGACGTCGACAATGGACAAGTACAATAAATCGGACGTTATGCTCCCGCGATAGGTTAACCAATAATGGCTAACGTGGAGAATCTCTTAGTATGGCCAGTCAACAATAGTTAATTTTCATTTTTAACCCTCTTCTGAAAAATCTTACGGGTCTAAGGCATCAGTGCTTTTATCCATTTTAAAGGTAATAACTACCTTTGTCCCTGTTATCGTGGCCCTAGTGGAAAATCTTTAAGTTTTGCTAGTCGGCAACAGTTCAATAAACCCCTTTCCCTTTGCTGACTGACTCGTACGGGTCTAGGGCATAAGTGTTATGGGTCATTTTAGAGTCAATATCAACTTCTACCTCTGGTATAATTGTCGATGTGGAGAATCTCTTAGCTTGGCCAGCCGGCAATAGTTCAGTTCGAATTTGTTGTAAACCGGTATCCCATTTCCCCACTTTTAACCCTCTACTTACTTACTCATACGGGTCTAGGGTATAAGTGCTATGGGTCATTTTAAAGTCAATAAGTACCTCTTCCTCTGGTATCATTGCCTACGGGGACAATATCTTCGTTTGGCCAGCCGGCAATAATTCATTTCGAATTTGTGATATACTTGGGTACCCCCTCCTTATCCTTTCCTGACTAACTCGTACGGGTCTAGGGCATAAGTGCTATCGGCCATTTTAGAGGCAGTACCAACCTCTACCTCTGGTATAATGGTCGATGTTAAGAATCTTTTAGTTTGGCCAGCCGGCAATAGTTCAGTACGAATTCGTTGTAAACCGGAATACCATATCCCCCCTTTAACCCTCTACTGACAAACTCGTACGGGTCTAGGGTACAAGTGCTTGGAGCAATTTTAAGGCAATAAGTACCACTTCCTCTGGTATCATTGCCCACGTGGAGAATCTCTTCATTTGGCCAGCCGGCAATAGTTCATTTTCGAATTTGTGATATACCAGGGTACCCCCCTTATCCTTTCAAGACTAACTCGTACGGGTCTAGGGCATAAGTGCTCTGGGCCATTTTATAGGCCATCCCAACCTCTACCTCTGGTATGATGGTCGATGTGGTGAATCTCTTATTTTGGCCAGCCGACAATAGTTCAGTTTGAATTCGTTGTAAACCGGAATACCATATCCCCCCTTTTAACCCTCTACTGAAAAACTCGTATGGGTCTAGGGTACCAGTGCTATGGGCCATTTTAAAGGCAATAAGTACCTCTTCCTCTGGTATCATTGCCCACGTGGAGAATCTCTTCGTTTGGCCAGCCGGCAATAGTTCATTTTCGAATTTGTGATAAACCAGGGTACCCCCTTATCCTTTCCTGACTAACTCGTACGGGTCTAGGGCATACGTGCTATGAGCCATTTTATAGGCAATACCAACCTCTACCTCTGGTATGATGGTTGATGTGGAGAATCTCTTAGTTTGGCCAGCCGGCAATAGTTCAGTTCGAATTCGTTGTAAACCGGAATACCATATCCCCCCTTTTAACCTTCTACTGACAAACTCGTACGGGTCTAGGTTACAAGTGCTCAGAGCCATTTTAAAGGCAATAAGTACCTCTTCCTGTGGTATCATTGCCCACGTGGAGAATCTCTTCGTTTGGTCAGCCGGCAATAGTTCATTTTCGAATTTGTGATATACCAGGGAACCCCCCTAATCCTTTCAAGACTAACTCGTACGGGTCTAGGGCATAAGTGCTATGGGCCACTTTATAGGCAATAAGTACGTCTTCCTCTGGTATCATTGCCCACGTGGAGAATCTCTTTGTTTGGCCAGCCGGCAATAGTTCATTTTCGAATTTGTGATATACCAGGGTACCCCCCTTATCCTTTCCTGACTAACTCGTACGGGTCTAGGGCATAAGTGCTATCGGCCATTTTATAGGCAATACCAACCTCTACCTCTGGTATCATTGCCCACGTGGAGAATCTCTTCGTTTGACCAGCCGGCAATAGTTCATTTTCGAATTGTGATATACCAGGGTACCCCCTTATCCTTTTCTAACTAACTCGTACGGGTCTAGGGCATAAGTGCTATGGGCCATTTTAGAGGCAATACCAACCTCTACCTCTGGTATAATGGTCGATGTGGAGAATCTCTTCGTTTGGCCAGCCGGCAATAGTTCAGTTCGAATTCGTTGTATCCGGGATACCATATCCCCCCTTTGAACCCTCTACTGACAAACTCGTACGGGTCTAGGGTATAAGTGCTATAGGCCATTTTAAAGGCAATAAGTACCTCTTCCTCTGGTATCATTGCCCACGTGGAGAATCTCTTCGTTTGGCCAGCCGGCAATAGTTCATTTTCGAATTTGTGATATACCAGGGTACCCCCTTATCCTTTTCTGACTAACTCGTACGGGTCTAGGGCATAAGTGCTATGGGCCATTGTATAGGCAATACTAACCTCTACCTCTGGTATGATGGTTGATGTGGAGAATCTCTTAGTTTGGCCAGCCGGCAATAGTTCAGTTCGAATTCGTTGTAAACCGGAATACCATATCCCCCCTTTTAACCCTCTACTGACAAACTCGTACGGGTCTAGGGTACAAGTGCTCAGAGCCATTTTAAAGGCAATAAGTACCTCTTCCTGTGGTATCATTGCCTATGTGGAGAATCTCTTCGTTTGGTCAGCCGGCAATAGTTCATTTTCGAATTTGTGATATACCAGGGAACCCCCCTAATCCTTTCAAGACTAACTCGTACGGGTCTAGGGCATAAGTGCTATGGGCCACTTTATAGGCCATACCAACCTCTACCTGTGGTATGATGGTCGATGTGGAGAATCTCTTAGTTTGGCCAGCCGGCAATAGTTTAGTTCGAATTCGTTGTAAACCGGAATACCATATCCCCCCTTTTAACCTTCCACGGACAAACTCGTACGGGTCTAGGGTACAAGTGCTATGGGCCATTTTAAAGGCAATAAGTACGTCTTCCTCTGGTATCATTGACCACGTGGAGAATCTCTTTGTTTGGCCAGCCGGCAATAGTTCATTTTCGAATTTGTGATATACCAGGGTACCCCCCTTATCCTTTCCTGACTAACTCGTACGGGTCTAGGGCATAACTGCTATCGACCATTTTATAGGCAATACCAACCACTACCTCTGGTATGATGGTTGATGTGGAGAATCTCTTAGTTTGGCCAGCCGGCAATAGTTCAGTTCGAATTCGTTGTAAACCGGAATACCATATCCCCCCTTTTAACCCTCTACTGACAAACTCGTACGGGTCTAGGGTACACGTGCTCTTGGCCATTTTAAAGGCAATAAGTACTTCTTCCTCTGGTATCATTGCCCACGTGGAGAATCTCTTCGTTTGGCCAGCCGCCAATAGTTCATTTTCGAATTTGTGATATTCCAGGGTACTCCCCTTATCCTTTCAAGACTAACTCGTACGGTTCTAGGGCATAAGTGCTATGGGCCATTTTATAGGCCATACCAACCTCTACCTGTGGTATGATGGTCGATGTGGAGAATCTCTTAGTTTGGCCAGCCGGCAATAGTTTAGTTCGAATTCGTTGTAAACCGGAATACCATATCCCCCCTTTTAACCTTCCACGGACAAACTCGTACGGGTCTAGGGTACAAGTGCTATGGGCCATTTTAAAGGCAATAATTACCTCTTCCTCCGGTATCATTGCCCACGTGGAGAATCTCTTCGTTTGGCCAGCCGGCAATAGTTCATTTTCGAATTTGTGATATACCAGGGTAGCCCCCTTATCCTTTTCTGACTAACTCGTACGGGTCAAGGGCATAAGTGCTATGGGCCATTTTAGAGGCAATACCAACCTCTACCTCTGGTATAATGGTCGATGTGGAGAATCTCTTAGTTTGGCCAGCCAGCAATAGTTCAGTTCGAATTTGTTGTATCCGGGATACCGTATCCCCCCTTTGAACCCTCTACTGACAAACTCGTACGGGTCTAGGGTATAAGTGATATGGGCTATTTTAAAGGCAATAAGTACCTCTTCCTCTGGTATCATTGCCCACGTTCAAAATCTCTTTGTTTGGCCAGCCGGCAATAGTTCATTTTCGAATTTGTGATATACCAGGGTACCCCCCTTATCCTTTTCTGACTAACTCGTACGGGTCTAGGGCATAAGTGCTATGGGCCATTTTAGGGGCAATACCAACCTCTACCTCTGGTATAATGGCCGATGTGGAGAATCTCTTAGTTTGGCCAGCCGGCAATAGTTCATTTTCGAATTCGTTGTATCCGGGATACCATATCCCCCCTTTGAACTCTCTACTGACAAACTCATACGGGTCTAGGGTATAAGTGCTATGGGCCATTTTGAAGGCAATAAGTACCTCTTCCTCTGGTATCATTACCCACGTGGGGAATCTCTTCGTTTGGCCAGTCGGCAATAGTTCATTTTTTGAATTTGTGTTATACCAGGATAGCCCCCTTATCCTTTTCTGACTAACTCGTACGGGTCTAGGGCATAAGTGCTATGGGCCATTTTAGAGGCAATACCAACCTCTACCTCTGGTATAATGGCCGATGTGGAGAATCTCTTAGTTTTGCCAGCCGGCAATAGTTCAGTTCGAATTCATTGTATCCGGGATACCATATCCTTCCTTTGAACCCTCTACTGACAAACTCGTACGGGTCTAGGGTATAAGTGCTATGGGCCATTTTAAAGGCAATAAGTACCTCTTCCTCTGGTATCATTGCCCACGTGGAGAATCTCTTCGTTTGGCCAGCCGGCAATAGTTCATTTTCGAATTTGTGATATACCAGGGTACCCCCCTTATCCTTTTCTGACTAACTCGTACGGGTCTAGGGCATAAGTGCTATGGGCCATTTTAGAGGCAATACCAACCTCTACCTCTGGTATAATGGCCGATGTGGAGAATCTCTTAGTTTGGCCAGCCGGCAATAGTTCAGTTCGAATTCGTTGTATCCGGGATACCATATCCCCCCCTTTGAACCCTCTACTGACAAACTCGTACGGGTCTAGGGTACAAGTGCTATAGGCCATTTTAAAGGCAATAAGTACCTCTTTCTCTGGTATCATTGCCCACGTGGAGAATCTCTTCGTTTGGCCAGCCGGCAAAAGTTCATTTTGGAATTTGTGATATACCAGGGTACCCCTCTTATCCTTTTCTGACTAATTCGTACGGGTCTAGGGCATAAGTGCTCTGAGCCATTTTATAGACAATACCAACCTCTACCTCTGGTATGATGGTCGATGTGGAGAATCTCTTAGTTTGGCCAGCCGGCAATAGTTCAGTTCGAATTCGTTGTAAACCGGAATACCATATCCCCCCTTTTAGCCTTCTACTGACAAACTCGTACGGGTCTAGGGTACAAGTGCTATGGGCCATTTTAAAGGTAATAAGTACCTCTTCCTCTGGTTTCATTGCCCACGTGGAGAATATCTTCGTTTGACCAGCCGGCAATAGTTCATTTTCGAATTTGTGATATACCAGGGTACCCCCCTTATCCTTTCCTGACTAACTCGTACGGGTCTAGGGCATAAGTGCTATGAGCCATTTTATAGGCAATACCAACCTCTACCTCTGGTATGATGGTTGATGTGGAGAATCTCTTAATTTGGCCAGCCGGCAATAGTTCAGTTCGAATTCGTTGTAAACCGGAATACCATATCCCCCCTTTTAACCTTCTACTGACAAACTCGTACGGGTCTAGGGTACAAGTGCTATGAGCCATTTTAAAGGCAATAAGTACTTCTTTCTCTGGTATCATTGCCCGCGTGGAGAATCTCTTCGTTTGGCCAGCCGCCAATAGTTCATTTTCGAATTTGTGATATTCCAGGGTACTCCCCTTATCCTTTCAAGACTAACTCGTACGGGTCTAGGGCATAAGTGCTATGGGCCATTTTATAGGCCATACCAACCTCTACCTCTGGTATGATGGTCGATGTGGTGAATCTCTTATTTTGGCCAACGACAATAGTTCAGTTCGAATTCGTTGTAAACCGGAATAACATATCCCCCCTTTTAACCCTCTACTGACAAACTCGTATGGGTCTAGGGTATAAGTGCTATGGGCCATTTTAGAGGCAATACCAACCTCTACCTCTGGTATAATGGCCGATGTGGAGAATCTCTTAGTTTTGCCAGCCGGCAATAGTTCAGTTCGAATTCATTGTATCCGGGATACCATATCCTTCCTTTGAACCCTCTACTGACAAACTCGTACGGGTCTAGGGTATAAGTGCTATGGGCCATTTTAAAGGCAATAAGTACCTCTTCCTCTGGTATCATTGCCCACGTGGAGAATCTCTTCGTTTGGCCAGCCGGCAATAGTTCATTTTCGAATTTGTGATATACCAGGGTACCCCCCTTATCCTTTTCTGACTAACTCGTACGGGTCTAGGGCATAAGTGCTATGGGCCATTTTAGAGGCAATACCAACCTCTACCTCTGGTATAATGGCCGATGTGGAGAATCTCTTAGTTTGGCCAGCCGGCAATAGTTCAGTTCGAATTCGTTGTATCCGGGATACCATATCCCCCCTTTGAACCCTCTACTGACAAACTCGTACGGGTCTAGGGTACAAGTGCTATAGGCCATTTTAAAGGCAATAAGTACCTCTTTCTCTGGTATCATTGCCCACGTGGAGAATCTCTTCGTTTGGCCAGCCGGCAAAAGTTCATTTTGGAATTTGTGATATACCAGGGTACCCCTCTTATCCTTTTCTGACTAATTCGTACGGGTCTAGGGCATAAGTGCTCTGAGCCATTTTATAGACAATACCAACCTCTACCTCTGGTATGATGGTCGATGTGGAGAATCTCTTAGTTTGGCCAGCCGGCAATAGTTCAGTTCGAATTCGTTGTAAACCGGAATACCATATCCCCCCTTTTAGCCTTCTACTGACAAACTCGTACGGGTCTAGGGTACAAGTGCTATGGGCCATTTTAAAGGTAATAAGTACCTCTTCCTCTGGTTTCATTGCCCACGTGGAGAATATCTTCGTTTGACCAGCCGGCAATAGTTCATTTTCGAATTTGTGATATACCAGGGTACCCCCCTTATCCTTTCCTGACTAACTCGTACGGGTCTAGGGCATAAGTGCTATGAGCCATTTTATAGGCAATACCAACCTCTACCTCTGGTATGATGGTTGATGTGGAGAATCTCTTAATTTGGCCAGCCGGCAATAGTTCAGTTCGAATTCGTTGTAAACCGGAATACCATATCCCCCCTTTTAACCTTCTACTGACAAACTCGTACGGGTCTAGGGTACAAGTGCTATGAGCCATTTTAAAGGCAATAAGTACTTCTTTCTCTGGTATCATTGCCCACGTGGAGAATCTCTTCGTTTGGCCAGCCGCCAATAGTTCATTTTCGAATTTGTGATATTCCAGGGTACTCCCCTTATCCTTTCAAGACTAACTCGTACGGGTCTAGGGCATAAGTGCTATGGGCCATTTTATAGGCCATACCAACCTCTACCTCTGGTATGATGGTCGATGTGGTGAATCTCTTATTTTGGCCAACGACAATAGTTCAGTTCGAATTCGTTGTAAACCGGAATACCATATCCCCCCTTTTAACCCTCTACTGACAAACTCGTATGGGTCTAGGGTATAAGTGCTATGGGTCATTTTAAAGGCGATAAGAACCTCTTCCTCTGGTATGATTGCCCACGTGGCGAATCTCTTCGTTTGGCCAGCCGACAATAGTTCATTTTCGAATTTGTGATATACCAGGGTACCCCCCTTATCCTTTTCTGACTAACTCGTACGGGTCTAGGGCATAAGTGCTATGGGCCATTTTAGAGGCAGTACCAACCTCTACCTCTGGTATAATGGTCAATGTTAAGAATCTTTTAGTTTGGCCAACCGGCAATAGTTCAGTTCGAATTCGTTGTATCCGGGAAACCATATCCCCCCCTTTGAACCCTCTACTGACAAACTCGTACGGGTCTAGGGTATAAGTGCTATAGGCCATTTTAAAGGCAATAAGTACCTCTTCCTCTGGTATCATTGCCCACGTGGAGAATCTCTTCGTTTGGCCAGCCGGCAATAGTTCATTTTCGAATTTGTGATATACCAGGGTACCCCCTTATCCTTTTCTGACTAACTCGTACGGGTCTAGGGCATAAGTACTATGAGCCATTTTAGAGGCAATACCAACCTCTACCTCTGGTATAATGGTCGATGTGGAGAATCTCTTAGTTTGGCCAGCCAGCAATAGTTCAGTTCGAATTTGTTGTATCCGGGATACCATATCCCCCCTTTGAACCCTCTACTGACAAACTCGTACGGGTCTAGGGTATAAGTGCTATGGGCCATTTTAAAGGCAATAAATACGTCTTCCTCTGGTATCATTGCCCACGTGGAGAATCTCTTCGTTTGGCCAGCCGGCAATGGTTCATTTTCGAATTTGTGATATACCAGGGTACCCCCTTATTCTTTTCTGACTAACTCGTACGGGTCTAGGGCATAAGTGCTATGGGCCATTTTAGAGGCAATACCAACCTCTACCTCTGGTATAATGGTCGATGTGGAGAATCTCTTAGTTTGGCCAGCCAGCAATAGTTCAGTTCGAATTTGTTGTATCCGGGATACCATATCCCACCTTTGAACCCTCTACTGACAAACTCGTACGGGTCTAGGGTATAAGTGCTATGGGCCATTTTAAAGGCAATAATTACCTCTTCCTCTGGTATCATTGCCCACGTGGAGAATCTCTTCGTTTTGCCAGCCGGCAATAGTTCATTTTCGAATTTGTGATATATCAGGGTACCCCCCCCCCCCCCTTATCCTTTCCTGACTAACTCGTAAGGGTTTAAGGCATAAGTGCCAAGGGCCATTTTAAAGGCAATGATATAAATTGTTAATGTTAAGATTAATGACTGAGATTGGTCTCCGTAATTTTGAAGAATTATATGTCATTGAAATAGTACTTGACAGTTTTTATTTTTCTGTTGTTTTTATTTCTGGAATTAACTATGTTTCTATTTTTTCTGATCTGTTTAAATAGAAAATACTGTCTGTATTGTATGTTTTAGTTTCATGATTGGACAACGAACAACGAACAAATTATGGAATGCCCATATGACCATCAATTCTCTGTAATTCCTAAATTTCTATACTAGTATTCAATCATTTTTTTTTATTTTTTGTAGCTTACATTAATTCAACAATCACAAAATTTTAATAAGAACTGTTTTTTACTTTATTTGTTTGTTGTAATGTCCCATTAAATTTCTATATTTAATTATATTTATTTCAACTTGTTATTGCTTCAGTTTACATTATTTCTCTTATCACAGAATGTTAAAAGACCATTACTTTGTTTTATATTGATGGAAGCATTTGCATTGTTTTTATTACATTTACAATGTTATTTAAAGACGCAGACCTAGAAGTCCTTTAAGAAGACCAAAAGTTAATTTAGTAAACGCGGACCTCGAAGAAGACACCCATTGACATGCCTGTTTGAAGTAATATCACATATAAATAGGAACGTTATTTAATCATAGTTATCGTTCATAGTTTCTAACAACACTTCTTCGAACGCAAGTCATCTCATGAATATTATTGCCGGCTCATGAATATTATTGAAGGCTGGCCTCATGAATATTAACGCCGGCTGCTATCGACGGCTAGATCCACACTAGTGTCAAAATTTCATAGATTTCTATTTACTTAAACTAAAGTTATAGTGCGAAAACCAAGAAAATGCTTATTTTGGCCCTTTTTGGCCCCTAATTCCTAAACTGGTCGGACAAAAACTCCCAAAATCAATCCCAACCTTTCTTTTGAGGTCATAAACCTTGTGTTTAAATTTCATAGATTTTTATTTACTTATACTAAAGTTATAGTGCGTAAACCAAATGTCTTCGGACGACGACGACGACGACGTGATACCAATATACGACCAAAAAAATTTCAATTTTTGCGGTCGTATAAAATACAAATTTCGTCTTCACCGAAAACTTAAATAATCAATTTGGAAAGAAATGTATAAAATATGTCAACTTATATTAAAAGATACTGATATATTTCGTTTATCTATAAAAATCGTATTTTTTTAGCTTACTGTAAAAAAATATATATCTGTAAAAACAATCACCGACTTACCATCTTACGTATGCAGTCAGTGATTAAGTTCGTAATACATAAGTTTTCACCTGTTTAACGGTCTAAAAATGATTTTGGGAAAAGAAAGACAATCCAAATTAATAATTTTCACTTTCATACGTACAATGTATGTTATAATGACGCTTGAAAGGTATAAATAACATGAAGTTGACGCTTCATACGTACAAATACCATTATTAAGTAACATTTAATGTATAAAGTAGATACTTATGTCGCTTGTGTTGTCTTCTCTATTAAGACATATTATTAAAATAAGTGTATGCGAGTGGTACAGGACATTTTTAAAGATAAAAATGGTGGGTTGAACCTGGTTTTGTGGCATGCCAAACCTCGCACTTTAATGGCAATGTTAAATATAACATTGAAATGACAACATAATATTACAGGACTACAATACAAATAAATAGGAGAACGTATTAGACAAAGAAACACATGATTAATAGATAACAAAAGGCATCATTAATACATAATAATTAACGTATATCCGGTTCACTGACTTACATTATACATGTGTTGATTTAAACGTGAAAACTATATATTTGATTGAAGAAAAAAAATAGTTATAGTTAGAATTGGAAATTATTGAATTAATGTGAATGAACAAAAGTTGAAATGAATCTGTGACTTACGTATGGATTATAAAAGTAAAAAGCACATGTGTTGAGTACTGATGTATAAGAAACGTGATGTGTGTAATTTATCAATATACATATTAATATGCACTGTGGCACCGTTAAAGTCCACAATTCCTCTAAAGTCCACAACATCGCTAAAGTCCACAACAATTTTCCGCTAAAGTCCACAACGCCGCTAAAGTCCACAAACTTTCCGCTAAAGTCCACAAAATGACCTCCGCTAAAGTCCACAAGAAAACGCCGTTAAAGTCCACAATAACAAGTTCCGCTAAAGTCCACAAAAAAGCACCGTTAAAGTCCAAACATTTTTTTTTACTATCAGAAGATTAATTCGCTGGTTTTTTACTCCCAATAGTATATACATCTAATAAAAAGCATGAACCCTTGTTTTTTCAAAGTATTTCTTACGAAAGCGTATTAGGGACATAGTAAACATAAAATTTGTAATAAAATATTTTTCAAAGTCGAAATTTTGACTTAATCTCGAATTTTTGACCTTCTCAAATTTTTGAATTACGACTAAGTAAAAATTCAAAATTTTGATTTTTTTTAAAACTCGAAATTTCGACTTTTCTCAAACGCAAAATTTCGCCTTTTCTCAAAATCAAAATTTCGACTTTACTTCAAACTAAAAAAATGACATTATAACGTACACGTGAGTGATTTTGATAAAAAAAAAAAAAAAAAGCAGACATGCAAGATTTTTTATATATATTTTTATTTAGTTTTAAAAAATAATTTCAATATAAGCAAAAGGTAAATTACCAAAAATACTATGTTCAAAGTTAGCCACGCTCATCACGATCTTGAAGATCTCACCACGACCATGATACGACCTTACCGCGATCTACACGATCGTACTTCGATCATCAAAATTTGCATGT
Source organism: Mytilus galloprovincialis (assembly GCF_965363235.1). Classification (NCBI taxonomy): domain Eukaryota; kingdom Metazoa; phylum Mollusca; class Bivalvia; order Mytilida; family Mytilidae; genus Mytilus; species Mytilus galloprovincialis. The sequence goes on along the minus strand of NC_134843.1, from coordinate 41,489,543 downwards.
TTTTCACAGATCGTAGTGCGATATTAATCATGCCCATACCGCGACTTCACCACGTTCTGATTTTTATTTAGATCGAGGTGAGCATGGTGCAATCGTGGTCTAGTGGGACTGGGGCTTTAGCTGGGGTCACACATTCACGTTTTTTTACTGCCGTCTCAGTTTGACAGGACCATTCCCGATTAAAATTTGTCAAAAGTCTGATCAAGATCCTGTGAATCGTGGATGGAAATTCAAACCTTAATTAAAATTTGTAAAACAAATAATTTAATCACGACAACAGTCAGATATTGTTCAGGAAGCTTCGATATTCAACCGTTTCCAAGCGAATGTATCCCTATAATCCCGTTCTCAATCCGCTTCTAATCTAATTTGTATCTTTTAAGCTAGGGTCGCACATTCACGATTTTAACTGCAGTCCTTGACAGGACCATTCCCGATTAAAATTTAATTAAAGTCTGATCAAGATCCTATGAATCGTGGATGGAAATTCAAACTTCAATTAAAATTTGTAAAATTTTTTTTTTAATCACGACAACAATCAGATATTGTTCAGGAAGCGTCGATATTAAACCGTTTCCAAGCGAATTTATCCAGTTAATCCCGTTCTAAATCCGCTTCTAATCCGATTTGTATCTTTCGCCAGGTAAAATTCGACCGAGTCTGTTACGACTGCGTCCCGATTCTACCGAATGTAATCCATCAGCCATCAGATAGTGACAAGACAGTGACTCGACGCTGACGGAAGTTATCCGTTCGAAAACTGTCGGCATACTCGGGATGACCAGGTACTGTCGGAACGTAATCCTATCACGGTCCGCTCTAGATATCGCATTGCAAACGGCTTTGTTTGGTCTCAGTCGTATTGTATTCTGTAATTGTCGGGACTCTGACGTGGGTATCATTGACGAATTTAGAATTAATAACGGGACTGTTTGGGAACGGTTTCGGCAAAAAAAGTTCGCAATCGACAAGATCTTGATGCAATCTGGACCCAATCGGCAGAAAAACAGCAATGAAAAATTTCTCAAGATCATTCCCGTTCCACAGGACACCGTAAAGAATACACAGAACATTGTTAGGATTTTGATCCGATACAGCATAATCTGTCACGACACAAGCACGACTATAATCCTACTAGACAAAATCGGCTGAGTTTCCCCGAATGTTAGGGGACGCCCATAATTGTCGGGGTGCTTCGCCGAACTATTCGGACCCTTCCCGACCCGTAGGAATCTGTTACGAACTTATACGACTTTGTTCAGATAATGATAGAACATTCCAGATAAGTGAGGATAGTAATCCGACTTTTTCACTTTTCGTGTCGTATCGCTGTTTGTCTCAAACCGGAGCAATAATCGGCAATGTGTGAACCTTGCATAAGGGACATAGTAAGGCCGTTAGTTTAAGGCCCCACATAAGGGACATAATAAGGCCGTCTCATTGGCAATAATACCACATCTTCTTTTAATATATAGTAGAAATAAAATTAGCAGTGAACTTCTTCTTTCAAAGTCAAAATTTCGGCATTTCAAATCTGTAAATTTCGACTTTAACTCGAAATTTTAACTATTTAAATCTCGAAATTTTGACTTTAACTTGAAACTTTGACATTCTAAATCTTGAAATTTATTCAAACTAAAAATTTCTGTTAACATGCATGTTCTTTCCGAATGAGACTCTTCAATATAAAATGATTATCCTTATTATATTTTTAGAACCAAACGAATTTCTGAAAATAAATTGCCAAAATGTGTGGATCCTCGGTTGCTTTTTAATTTGCGTCCATGTCTTCTCCTCCTAAAATTGTAATACTAGTAGCTGTGTTTGATTACTAACAGTCTATGTTTAAATAGTGAGGAAACGACGAAATTTTCAGTTTTAAAAGTTTTTTGTTTTTGTTTTAAAAAAGTCGATATGTTAGAAGGCCAATCGAATTCGCTAATCGTGTTCACACACTCTTCTTTTTTAATTCGAATTGATTAGAATTGTCTAATTCGCACTAACCAATTCGCCTTAGAAATCCGTTTTTGTTGTTACGAATTAAAAGTTAACGACGTTCGGACAGTAAAGCGAATTACGTGTGAACGCATCATAAGAAAAGTCAAAATTTGGAGTTTAAGGAAGTATTTTTTTGAGTTTGAAGTAAAGTCGAAATTTTGAGTTTGAGAAAAGTCGAATTTTGCGTTTGAGAAAAGTCGAAATTTCGAGTTTTAAAAAAAAATCAAAATTTTGAATTTTTACTTAGTCGGAATTCAAAAATTTGTGAAAATTCAAAAAATTCGAGTTTAAGTCGAAATTTTTAAATTTGGAATGTCAAAATTTCGACTTTGAAAAATATTTCATTACAAATTTTATGTTTACTATGTCCCTAATACGCTTTCATAAGAAATACTTTGAAAAAACAAGGGTTCATGATTTTTATTAGATATATATACTATTGGGAGTAATAAAACAGCGAATTGATCTTCTGATAATAAAAAATAAATGTTTGGACTTTAACGGTGCTTTTTTGTGGACTTTAGCGGAACTTGTTATTGTGGACTTTAACGGCGTTTTCTTGTGGACTTTAGCGGAGGTCATTTTGTGGACTTTAGCGGAAAGTTTGTGGACTTTAGCGGCGTTGTGGACTTTAGCGGAAAATTATTGTGGACTTTAGCGGTGTTGTGGACTTTAGAGGAACGGTGCCACAATGCACAGACATAGATTCAAGTATTAATAACAGTACAAATCTTTCTTTCTGTAAAAAAAAACCAACAGTTCTAAACAAACATATTGTTCCCTACGTTCTTCCTAAGATATAGTATTATTATTACATATGGAATCAAACACACCTTTAGTTTAGAGCAGTTGAACTAAAAATATTTACCTACATATTTCCGATAAAGAGTTCAATTTTTAATCTACATATATATTTTATATCTGACCGTAGTAAAAGTAGTCTTAATTCGTTTTTCATATGCAATTTCAACAAAGCCTGTATAGACTGCATACTCAGTTTTTTTTTCGAATTTGCATTTATTACATATTTTCCAAATAGCCCATTTAAATAAAGTATTATTGCGTTAACAATTATATTATTCGAATTATCTAAACAGATTCCTAATAGAATATCTTTTTCAACGAGTGCATCGTTATTTATATACATTTCCATTGAAATTCTTTAACTTTTCTATTGATATCCAGTTTACTGAGATTTAGCCAAATTTTTTCCCAATTTATGTACTCGCTATACAAATTTTCCCATTTTGTTTGACATTTAGGGGTCTCAGTTATGTTTAAGTTTAACTGAAGATATTCTAATGTCAAATCTTTGATTTTAATGATTTTGTTATCTGGATTTATAAATTCAAAGTTTTCCGAAATTTTAATTTTGTGTTTTTTTAAAGTGCATTGTACATCGTTATTTCTTAAAACCTGTAGACAAGTTTGCGGTACGGCACTTTTAATTCGTGAATATTCCGAAATACAATTGCGTTTATCTATAAGTTGTTGATATATTTCATTGCACGATTTGAATTCATTGGTATTATCATCCCATATATCACCAATAGTTTTTATTAGACTTTTTGAAAAAGAAGAATAAAATATAGATTTTCTTTGAAATAAAATATTTGAGTTTCCAAATAAAGGCAACTTTTTTACTTCCATTTTATTAGTTATTATACCCTGTGTGATCCTTGTCAATTTTGACCACGATTGTAAAGCGTTTTTGTAATAATGTGGTATTTTTTTTTATCTCAAGACCTGAAAGGTCTGAACATCTACACAGAAAAAGTTTATCTGCAAATTTTTTATCATATTTTTTTAACCAAAATGTGCTTATTGCATTCAAACTTGATAATGGCTTGTGTAATATCGAATATTTCGATTTGATATATCTACTTTCTATCCAACTATCCAAATTTACCATCCCCATGCCCCCCTTTTTACCGTCTAAACAACAAACCTTCCGGTGTACTTGATTCACTTTACCACCCCAAATAAAATCCCAAATTATCTTATTTAAGTCTCTTTTTTTTATGTTTTTCAGGTAAACCTCTTACTTCTTAACCACACACTGAAATAATTAAATTTTTAACAATAAGGACTTTTCTAGCTAGAGTATGTCAATTTTCTACTTTTCCCGATGTCTACACAGTTTTCTACTTTTTCCAATACTGATTTCCATATTTTGTCGGTATCAATGTTATAACCATGGTGAATATTTAGTGTTTTTATGTTATCTGTTGTCCAGCTATCTTTTTAAAAGTAGGCCGTCTGCGTTTATTTGCGCCAATATTTATTCCCTTAGTCATTTCGTAATTAATTTTTGAACCCGAGGTCTTTTCATATTTGTCTAATATTTCAAAAGATTTTCTAACAGAACTTTCATTTTTATTACATAATTGCGTGTCATCAGCAAACATATTCAATTTGGTTTCTATAAGCTCCCCGTTTTCTTCCCCGGGCAACATAATACCTGCAATGTCTTTTTCTGTCCTTATTGCACAGGCCAGGGGCTCTGCTTGTAATATATATCAAAAAGAGGATATACGACATCCCTGCCTATCTGATCTAGAAACTGAAAAATATTTAGAGACGTAACCATTTGTTTTTATACATGCCTTAGCACGTTTTAATAGCATTTGAACCCAACCACGAAAATTGTCCCCAAAATTTAATTCCTTCATAACAAAGTCTAGCCATCCCCATTCCATCCTATCAAAAGCCTTTTGTTGGTCAGGAAAGACAATATACCCTCTTCATCCTCACTATCAATATATTTTATAATATCCTGTATCATTCTATTTGCTTCCGTTATATGTCTGTCTTTTACAAACCCTTTTTGGTCGGGATGAATAGGCTTTCTGCTAGTATTTTTGCTATAATTTTATAATCACAATTCAGTAGTGTAAGAGTGCGCCAGTTCCGCATGTTTTCTCGTTCCCCGCCCTTAAATAGTAATGTTAAAACTCCTTTATATTGTGAGTCCGCCATTGTTTTTTTATTAAATATTTCTTGCAATAACGTACAAAATTCCCCTTGAATTGTATTCCAAAATAATATATAAAATTCTGATATGATCCCGTCCTCCCCTGGTATGGGGATTTCTTTGTTTTTATAATTTTTAGAACTTTCATTATTTCCTCCGCGTTAATTTCACGGTCTAGTAATTGTTTGTCCTCCTCATTTAGTTTGTTTTCGATATGGCTTGTTAAATATTGAGCATTTTCCAAATGCCATCTTTCGGAACTAAATAAATTTGAGTAAAATTTAACTTGTTCATTTAGTATTCCGTCTATATTGTGTTTATAATGCCCATTTCTGTTTTTATTCGACTCCATAATTTATTTTTACCGTTTTGCTTTCCAAGATTGAAAAAGTAACTAGTCGATTTTTCACCTTCTTCCGCCCATTTTACAAGCACCCTTATTGTTGACGCCTCTGATTTGTTCTCATTTTTCTTTGGTTAATTATTTGATTTTTAATTTCTGAAAATATATTTTTTTCTATTGAAAGTAAGGGACGACATCAAAAGTTCAATGTAGGATAAAAAACTTAATTCACATAGTTTTTTCGCTGACCCCCCTACCCCCCTTCTTAACTTAATTTGGGAAAAATTGATTTACCTATATGGATATATGTAAAATCGATTTTAGATTAACAAAACTTGCAGCAATGTTGACCCCCCACCCCCAAACTATTCGATTTAAGTTTTTTATCCTACATCGATCTTTTGATGTCGTCCCTAATGGAATGAATCAAAACAACATTGAATTAAACAAATAATGTATTAAATTGCAAAATTGGTTATTCTTGATAAAAGTTTATCGTTTGTTCCATGACTAAAGTCATATGACATATAAAAGGTAAATTCACAAAAAATGCTAAAAACACAGGAAAATTCAAAAAGAAAGTTACTTATCAAATTGAAAAATCGAAAGCACAAACATATCAAACGAATGGATAAGAACAATCATATTCCTGACTAGGTACATGCATTTTTTTCCGCAGAAATTAAATTGATGGATTAAATCTGGTTTTATAGCTAGATAAACCTTTCTCTTGTATGACAGTCGCGTAATATTCCGTTATATTGGCAAAGATGAGTAAAAAAAACCAGAAATACAACATATTAGGTGAACTTTTTATGTAAAATCATTGTATAAGTAGAAAGTTGATAAACCAGGGGTGTGTCAAAGAACTTCTCGTCCATTTAAAAATAAAGTCCATCAGAAAAAACAGGACGTTGTTAATAATAATATCATATCAAGTTCACTAAAGGTCACAGTAAAGTCTGCAAAACGGAGCCTTTGCTCATTCCGAACAGCAATTTTTAAAGGGCTCCAAAAAAATACTAGTGTAAAACCATTCAATCGGGAAAACCAAAGGTCTAATCTATATGTAAAAAAAATCGAGAAACACTTATGAACCACATCAATAAATGACTAACAGATTCCTAACTTAGGACAGATGCAAACAATTGCAGCTGGTTTAAACGTTTTAATGATACCAAACCTTCACCCTTATCTGAAACAATAGTGTAACATCACAACATAGAAAAACACACTATAAAATATCAATTAAAATAGCTTAACTTAATATGTGACTTTTTGTGTTTCTTTGTTACTTATTTTTTTTATTTTCTATAGTGATTATATAGCAAAATGTTGACAACTATTCCCCTATTCATGGAATTTTTACCTATTGTGTCTGTTTGTTTTGTTTACACATCGTTGTCGAAACAATGGAATCGATGCGACTGCCATACCAATAAGAGGTTTAGCTAGCTAGAAAAGAGGTTTAATTAATATTGTCTACATAAGAAAATGCCTGTACCAACTCAGGAATGTGACAATCGTTTTCCTCTCGTTTTAGCTTTCGATTTTGTCATTTGCTAACGAACCTTACGTTTTAAATTGTCCTTTGAGTTTGTTATTTTTTTGTTTGTTAATTTACTCATCAGTTACATGTATGTACCACTCGACTCTTATTCATGTAAATGTGCCAGTGAATGTGTTCAAATGAATAAAAAGAAATTGAAACTCCTCTGGTTGTAATGAAAATTCTGATTCATCTTACGCATATCTGTTTTTAAGTTCACATACAGTATGTAAAACAAAAACAAAAGGATTATTAGAACATCTTTCACTAGATGAGAACTTTTTATTATTCTAAAGTCTTTATCGATTAAGTTGTCCTTTAGGTATTGGATTATATTATCTCCAGTAAAGCTTAAATAAATGAATTTATGTGCGGTATGCGGAAGGTATTTGAAAGATTGCGCATTAATTTTATAAGGGTGATTTTGTATAAGTTGTATACTATTGCCGTTAACCGGTTTGGCGGTCAGTATAAAAGTAAATTGCACGGGTTTTTAGTTATCGAGGACTGGGTAGTGACCACATACGCACACGTCATATATATATAGGTAGAAGTTTATTTTCATCATGTCCGATATGGAGCCAGACAACTTATTGAATGATATTCAACCTGAAGTTGCTTCACATGCTGCGGTTCCTGATGAGGAGATTTCCAATGCTGATTTGCTTTCGCTTATGCAAAACTACTTTGGTAAGAAATTGTCGGGGATTGAAAGAAATTTCGCTGACACTACTCAGGATTTAGCCCGTAAAGTCAAGAAGACCGAGAATAATTTACGATACAAAGGAAATCAGGTGCAGTTTGATCTAAATTCAGACATTTTAGACAATATTAGTGGCGCTTTAGACAACTTGCATCATAAGAGATATTGCAAGGCCGTTTCGTTGTTGGAGGAGTCTGAAAAGGTGCTAAAGAAGAGAAACAAACTGATCCGTATAGCGGACAAGTCAGAGGCAGGATGGAAAACCGTTGACGAATATCTTTCTGACGAGGTAGCTAGCAATTCAGAAGATGAGAAGAAGATACGATCTGCAGAGACGAGAGCCGTGAAGAAGATGAAAGTAACAAAGGGTAGTAGCGGTAACAGAAGTGTTAAGAAAAGACCCGCTGAAGCTGCAAGCGGTCCGTCTTCAGTCGCTCGTGGAGCTGATGGTATTGCAACTGTTTCACAGCCGCCCTTTCGTGTTGGCGGGCATCGGGCCCTAATTCAAGATTCGTCAGATCAAAAGCCAGAGACATCTGCTACAAGTGTGGGTTGTATGAGCATTGGGCCAAGGAATGCAAGAACGGAGGGAACAGTAACTTCACAGCTTCCAGAGGGTCTTCTGCATAAAAGAAATTCGGACATTTTACAGGTACAAAGCTTAGACAATTTTCAAACTTATTTTGAATATGAATCTGGTTCATTTTTGATTAATGTACATAATAGACTGAAGCATTCTATTTCTTTTTGGAAAAGCATAAATACTTCAGATTTTATTCTAGATATAATTAATTCTGGTTATAAAATTCCTTTTATCAATGAACCTGAAAGTGTATTTTTGAAAAACGATAAATCTGCATTTGATAATTCAGATTTTGTAGGGAAGGCTATACAGGATTTGTTAGATTCTAATTTGATCAGAGAGGAGTCGAACGCACCTTTTGTTGTAAATCCGTTAACGGTATCTGTAAGTCAATCAGGTAAAGGTCGTTTAATTTTAGATTTACGACATGTAAACAAACAGGTACGTTATTGTAAGGTCAAGTTCGAGGACTGGAAAACAGCTAGTCAGTTTTTAACTTCGAATTGTTTTGAATTCGTCTTTGATCTTAAGTCTGGTTATCATCACATAAATATCTTTCCTAATCATCAAAAATATTTGGGATTTTCATGGAAGTTTGGTAATTCTGTAAAATATTACGTTTTTACTGTTTTGCCATTTGGGCTTTCATCAGCAGGGTACATTTTTACAAAGGTAGTTTGTCTTTTGGTATAACATTGGCGTAAGGATGGGATTAAGATAACTGTTTATTTGGACGATGGCTTGGCGTTAGCAGAAGAAGAACAGGTATGTGCACAACAAGCTATACGGGTGAAACATGACTTGATTTTGTCTGGATTTGTACCCAATAAAGATAAGTGTATTTGGAGGCCTGTCCAGAATTTAGTCTGGCTTGGATTTATATGGGATTTGAAGCTTTGTCTATTTCAATTGCTTCCAGAGAAAGTGGCAAATATTGTAGATTTAGCAGGAGTCATTTTAGAACAGCCTCACAAAGTGAAAATAAGGTTGCTTGCGAAATTTTGTGGTAAAATAATTTCTTTTACCCCAGTTATAGAAAATGTCACACAGATAATGACTAGGTGCATTTTTTCAGTGATTAACAGTAGAGATGAGTGGGATCAATTTGTAGATTTGAATTTTTATTCAGGTTCTATACGAGAAATTTTATTTTGGAGACAAAATATCGTAAGTTTAAAGCCTGTGGCAATCTTGCGAGAAATTTCAGATTTTAAAGTGTTCACTGACGCCAGTGATGGTGCAGCTGCAGGTTTTGTAGCTAATTCTGATTATATCATGCATAAGCAGTGGTTGAAGCATGAAGCTATTAAAAGTTCCACTTGGAGAGAATTGAAAGCTATTGAACTGTCTATAGATAGCTTTAAGCATTTACTATCGAATAGTTTAGTTTCGTTTTTCACAGATAACCAAAATGCTGTTGGTATTATTCAGAAAGGTAGCAAAGTACCAGAATTGCAAACGTTGGCTTTGTCAATATTTAGTATTTGTGTTTCTTGTAACATTTCGTTACATCCAGAATGGATCCCGAGGGAAGATAACGAAAAAGCAGACGCTTTGAGTAGGATCGTCGATATTGACGATTGGGGTATTTCGTTTGAATTTTTCAACTTCATAGATAGATTATGGGGATTACATACAGTTGATAGATTCGCTAATATGAACAATGCGAAACTCGGGAGATTTAATTCTCTATTTTGGAATCCGGGTACGAGTGCAATTGATGCTTTTACTTGTAATTGGAAGGGGGATAATAATTGGTTAGTCCCTCCTGTTAATCTAGTTAGCAAATGCATCAATCATTTAATTAATTGCACGGCAGTAGGAACATTAATCGTTCCGAAATGGCCATCGTCTGCGTTTTGGCCTCTTTTATTTAAGGAAAATTTAGAATATGCTTGGTTTGTCAGAGATGTTTTAGAATTTCATGAGATTGACAGAATCTTAGTTGCAGGCAATAATAAGAATTCTATGTTCGCTAATGGGACATTTAATGGGCTATTATTAGCTGTTCGTTTGGATGCTTCTCAGATGAATTAATATGTTGTTTATTATTTACAGATTTTGGATAAAGATGTTGCACCACTGGGTTTTTTATGTAATGATTACGCTGGACTGCCTTAAAGGTTGCTGGACCATGTATGTGTTTAGAGGTCACTGGACCATATGTTTAAGTGTCACTGGACGTACATCTTCTAAGATGTGTTGCCTATTTGCATTGTGTAGTGTTGGTCACAGGACCATATAGAAATCATAACGGTATGTATTGATTATATAATACATTTTTTATTGGAGTGTTTATTTGATTACAGAAAATATTTTCTACTGGATTCTGGTCTGAAAATGAAAAAGTGGCACATCCTGAGCTTCATCTGCTTTTACATAATTTGCCAACAACTGTAACTAATGCTAGAGCTAAATCTACAGTAGACAAATATAGTGGTGGTTTTAAAAGATTTGCCAAATGGACAGAAAAGTATCGTGAAATAAGTTGTATTTTACCATGCAAAGAAATTTATGTTGGTCTTTATCTGCAAAATTTAATAGAATCTGCAAATCATTTTAGTTTAATAGAGTTTGCATTTTATAGTATCAGATGGGCACACAATTTAGCTGGTGTAAAAAATCCTTGCGACTCAGATTTAATTTCTTCAATAGTTGAGTCAGCAAGAAGAACACTTTCTAGACCTATTAAGAAAAAGGAACCTGTGACACCTGATATTATGATTAAATTGTTTGATAGATATTATACTTCCAATAGCACACTCAAAGATTTACGTTTACTTACTATCTGTTCTTTAGCTTATACTGGTTTTTTACCTTTTAATGCATTATGTAACATTAAAGCCAAACATATAAGTTTTTGTGATGGTTATATAGATATTTTTGTCGAAAGAAGCAAAACAGATTGTTATAGAAAAGGCAACCATGTTTTTATATCAAAGCTAGAAAGTCCACAATGTCCTGTTGCTTTACTTTCAAACTATTTAGATGTAGCCAATATAGATATGAAGTCCGACATGTATATTTTTAGATCGATCTCGTTTTTTAAGAGTCGTAATGTATTTTCATTAAGAAAGAAAAATGTATGTCTCTCGTACACTAGAACTAGAGAAATCGTATCTATGGCATTAGCTGATTTTGGCTGTAGTATAACTGATTTTGGTTTACATAGCTTCAGAGCTGGAGGGGCAACAGCCGCCGCTCAGAATGGTATATCTGATAGATTATTTAAAATGCACGGTCGCTGGAAATCAGATAGAGCCAAGGACGGATATGTGTCAGAAAATTTACAAAAGCGTTTATCAGTTTCTAAGAATCTTGGAATTTAGTTACTTGTATATTTCTGTCTACTTTCTTTGTGCGTCGAGGTGGTCACTGCGCCATTCAGTATCCAAACTTGTGTTTGTTTTATTGACTTTAGAAAGTAAAGGCTAATGTTGAAGTGTAAATAATTGGATGTGCTCAGTTATTTACACATATGTTCAAAATAGATGGAGCATTTTAGCACATAAATACTTTATGTTTGGTTAAACAACGTGCATTAAAACATAAATGAATTTATGTGCGGCATGCGGAAGGTATTTGAAAGATTGCGCATTAATTTTATAAGGGAGATTTTGTATAAGTTGTATACTATTGCCGTTAACCGGTTTGGCGGTCAGTATAAAAGTAAATTGCACGGGTTTTTAGTTATCGAGAACTGGGTAGTGACCACATACGCGCACGTCATATATATATAGGTAGAAGTTTATTTTCATTTTTTTTTTTTTTTTTTTTTTTTTTTGTATACAAAATATTTGTATTCAAGTTTTATGTAGAACAGTATTTAAATGTGTTGTATTTATTTTGTAGATTATTTTGTTGCAGAACATATTGTCCAAGATTCTGACATCTTGTGTTTTTGATGGGACTTTTATTATTTTAGTTTGATAGACTAAACATGCAGATTAGATACATTTTGTATAAGAAATAAAATTTTCGAGGTGGTCACTGCGCCATTCAGTATCCAAACTTGTGTTTGTTTTATTGACTTTAGAAAGTAAAGGCTAATGTTGAAGTGTAAATAATTGGATGTGCTCAGTTATTTACACATATGTTCAAAATAGATAGAGCATTTTAGCACATAAATACTTTATGTTTGGTTAAACAACGTGCATTAAAACATAAATGAATTTATGTGCGGTATGCGCAAGGTATTTGAAAGATTGCGCATTAATTTTATAAGGGAGATTTTGTATAAGTTGTATACAATTGCCGTTAACCGGTTTGGCGGTCAGTATAAAAGTAAATTGCACGGGTTTTTAGTTATCGAGGACTGGGTAGTGACCACATACGCGCACGTCATATATATATAGGTAGAAGTTTATTTTCATTTTTTTTTTTTTTTTTTTTTTTTTTTTGTATACAAAATATTTGTATTCAAGTTTTATGTAGAACAGTATTTAAATGTGTTGTATTTATTTTGTAGATTATTTTGTTGCAGAACATATTGTCCAAGATTCTGACATCTTGTGTTTTTGATAGGACTTTTATTATTTTAGTTTGATAGACTAAACATGCAGATTAGATACATTTTGTATAAGAAATAAAATTTTCGAGGTGGTCACTGCGCCATTCAGTATCCAAACTTGTGTTTGTTTTATTGACTTTAGAAAGTAAAGGCTAATGTTGAAGTGTAAATAATTGGATGTGCTCAGTTATTTACACATATGTTCAAAATAGATGGAGCATTTTAGCACATAAATACTTTATGTTTGGTTAAACAACGTGCATTAAAACATAAAAGAATAATTATGATGATAAAAAAAACGCTTTCTTTAATGTTTTAATTGTATTCTCAAATCAACTAAATTTTATAATTATTAGCTTTCTTTTTAATAGATATTTCAGAGAACTATTGATATACTCAGATGCTTTTCTGTGGATATCAATTCCTTGTCATATCATTTGGGCAAACAATCTTGGGTATATATCAATTGTTTTATTTATATAAACCTTGAGACCAGTAGTGTCGATAAATAGCAATTACTGGAAGACAAATGATGTTCTAAATAAGATATTGAAAATGAAAAACGTTTGATCTTAGGAATTGGACGGCCTTTTTAAATTTGTTACAGCGCTTTACCAGCCATCCATCATCTTTATAAAGTCTAAAATTGTACATAATATCTAGGTCATAATTCACTAATAAAAATCTGTGGAAATTCATCAATTTCCTTAAACAGTTCCAATACAATTTATTTAGAATTTGATAGTTCTGTAAAAGATGGAAACAATTTTTTATATACAGACCATAGGGACACGAAAAATAATCTAATCGTTAAGTGCAGTCGAAATATAATTTAAAAATAATATGTGATATGATTGCAATTGAGATAACTCCCTACCAGCGTTATATAAAGCTATTATTGGTGCTACTAAAGAAATGAAGAATTTGCAAAGGGAAAATGTGGATCATGATGAATGAAAAGTGTTAAACAGATATACTGTATACACATCAACGACCCCCTTTTTTCGAAAAAAAAGTTGGTAAATTTCGGCCAGTATAAATGTTAATGTTCTGTCTTTATCAAATTCTCTTTTCATTCCTTTTAAAAGTCAACATTCCTTCATGCTTTGTGTAAAACACTATATTGTGTTTTTTTTGGTTTATTTCATATACATTCTTGGGGATGGGAACATTACTAAATTATCATTTGTAGGGTTAAGTCGCTGTAAAGGTTTACATTTTCAAACTTTATAATATATGTACGTGATGAGGGTGAGAAATTGAGTTTTAAAATATGACAAAGTTGGTGAATCATAAGTAAATGAAACAAAATGCACGTAGGTTTTTTTTTCACAAATGCCAATAAAAGAGGGACGAAAGATACCAGAGGGACAGTCAAAGTTATAAATTAAAAATAAACTGACAACACCATAGCCAAAAATGAAATAAATGTATAAGAAGTTGTCAAATTTATGTACTTTCATTGAAAATCATAATCATGATAGCTATATTAAATTGCCTAACAAGATTTTGTGAGGTAGACGAAATTGACCTTAAAACGATCGTTTTGACTTTTCTTGTCCAAAAATAGGTAGATCGTACATATTTGGACTTCATTTTATGACTTCTGTACTTTGAGTAAAATTGAAATTAGTATATTCCAATAAAAACAAATCGGGTAGATAAATATTATTTTACCTGACATAAAATGTAGTTCGGCATTTCTCTTCTAAAAATGACTTGTTGGTTGGAATAAAACTTTGGAAACTTGGTCTTTTTTTTCTTCGCACATTTCTATTAGAAAATAATTTATTTGCTGTGTATTCAACATATTTATGAAAAAAGAAGAATTTGCAAATCTTAAATGTCATTCTTAAACTTTCATTGATAAAACATAACATGGACTCGTTTAGTGTCAAGTTTGAAGGTCATGCTAGTCACTGTCATTGTCACATTCATGCACGTTCTGATTTAATCAAAAGCATAAACAGTTTGAGTTTAAATTAATAATAACTTAATCCAATCAAATTTGCGTAAGATTCAATAACAATGACTGGTCGACATCATAATTAATAATAGGGGTTAACTGGGTAGGGAGAAAATGTTAGATATTTTAAGTTAATTTTTTGCAAAGGCGAATAAAGATTTTTCAACCAATAGGGTTGCTATTATTTCATAAACATGTCGTTCTGCATTGGTATCATTTTTGGATCTTTCATTCATATATTTAAGGCAATACAAAGTTTGGGCGTCAAAAGTCTACATAATTATTGTCAGAAAATTCGTCCTTTTAAAACATAATGATTCACAAACAATTCGCGACTACAAAGTAAATTAATTTTTCATAGCACTGCAAAAAACTGTATTTCGATTGGTATAGTGGTATTTTCATAAAGTGAAATGGACAGTGGTATAGCGATAAGATGTGTCACGGTACTTGTCTATCCCAAATTCATGTATTTGGTTTTGATGTTATATTTGTTACTCTCGCGGTATTTTGTCTGATGCTTGGTCCGTTTCTGTGTGTGTTACATTTTAGTGTTGTGTCGGTTCTCCTCTTATATTTAATGCGTTTCCCTCGGTTTTAGTTTGTTACCCCGATTATGTTTTTTTGTCCATGGATTTTATGAGTTTTGAACAGGGTATACTACTGTTGCCTTAATATAGCAAACATCGAAATCCCTCATACAATGTTATCACACACTATAGTATATATCTGTGCAGTGTGCATTTTTGTTATTCAAAGTATACGAAAAGAGTTTGATACTGAATACCGATATTATTTCATCGGGCTACTGGATATGATCTTATTGTGCTGCTTGCGTAAAACACATGAGTATTCAACAAATCAGGTACTGCAGTTTATGTTCTTATCAATAACAGAATTTCATTCCTTTGTAATACTGTACGCCAGGTAGTTTCATATTCCGGAAACGGTTTTCCGATGTGTGTTTGACATTTAACATTAACTATCTCTCTTCCTGTTTTACGATAATATAACTTGGCATTTACTGTGTTAGTCAATAAATAGACATTATCTCAAGTCGTACATTTGTGTAGTGATTTTCCTTATTGGCGGTAACTGTTTTTGTGAATTAATCCCTATATTTGTAAAATACTCCTTTTCTTATATACATAGACGCTAAGTCATGCTTTCTCACAATTAATAAAAATGTATTGAAAAGAAAAAGTCGAATGCATCGTTTTCTTACATAAAAAATGATCCCCTCTTGATATGCAATATCTTTAAAGTGATCATTAATGCTCTCATCCTTTTCTTTAAAGGAAGTATACGTCTTTATAGAAAAAGGAAAACTATAAATAAATTATTTTCAAAAAAATAATGTCTTATACTTTGTATCGTGTGACATTATACATTATGAGCTAAAGTAGACATGTCTATATCTTAACCCATTAGCATGGTTAAATGCACATACTACATTGGCCTTTAAAAGGTTGCAAGTTTTGCAGGAAAACTATAAAATTGACGGCCTTTCAACATGTGAGTCAACCAAAGTATAATTTGATGAGCGGCACATATATCAAAACAAAACAGAACAGAAAGGTATCAACTAAAATTTCGATCAAATCATAACAAATAGTATATATGCTGTATTTGCATTTTAAAACTCTACAAAATAAAGAAGAAGTCCAGAAATTAAATAAATCTATACCTGGTGAATCCAAAGAAACACAACAGCATCAATACGACTACATTTATGTAATTAGTTGAAGTTCAATACCAATTTGCGTTACAGAAGCGAGTACAAGAAGGATAAAGTTCCTGTGAATATCAGAAAAAAAGAAACTATTGTCATTTGACTAAATAATTAATTGTTTTGTCAAAAATAAGTAAAAATTTTACAATCATGAATGTCTGTTTGTTTTGTTTGTATATGATTGTTAATGTAATGAAATTTTATGTGACTGTCATTCAAGTGAGAGGTTAGCTAGCTATAACACCAGGTTTTTCTACATAGTAAAATGCCTGTACCTTTATCAGGAATATGACAGTTGTTTTCCGTTCGTTTGATGTGCTTGAGCTCTTCATTTTGCCATTTGATTACAGACTTTACGTTTTGATTTTTTTTCGGAATCGGGATTTTTGTTATTTTACTTCTTTTTTTTATAAGGACACTTCTAGGAATACAAATACCTTTTTTAATGTTTCAACGAACAAAATGAAACTTGAAATACTGAAAGAAATTTTGATAACAATTGTAATATAAAACTCAGAACATTTCATATTTTCTTATTTAAGTAAAAATGATAAATTATGAATAACTTCATGCACATTTATACTTCAATGTAAATTACTTTCAATTTGGCGTTAAGATAATATTTGTTAATCCAAACCACGGGTAGTAAGGTCGTCATATCGATGGGCGTTTAGTACAGTGTTTTTGTCATAGTTTGGTTAAGTTAGACATGGTTGTGTTAAGAGTTTTTATCGACAATCAATGACACAATATAAACATTCAGATTTTTTCGCTAAAGGAACCTCTGAATATAAATTCAAGGTGGTAAGTATCTTTGTTTATTTCTAATATGAAAGTAAGCTAAAGTTTTCATGATATAGTTACAATTTGACACAGAATATATAATGCTTGTGTATGTCAAATTTTATAAGTTGTTGTTCATTTCTAATGCATAAAGTACATTTATTTCTTTACTGTCTGTTACATCCCATATTTCAATATGGTATGAATCTGCCGTCAATTATTCCAAAAAAAATGTACATTTGCACACAATTTAAGATTACAGAAAATTCGGTGTCATGGTTTGGTTCATTAGTGTCATGGTTCAGTTCATGTTGGACATGGTTCAGATTAGATTCCTGTCGTGAATGATAGAGATGTTACCACCAAAACAAACTGTTTAACAATATTTTGTCTGATACTTTTTTCGTATTAAACCTATTCTATCCTATTTTGAGTCAATATAGTGTCGTTATTTTCTTATGTTGTTGTTTTGTTCCCAGACGAGTAGATCTAAGTTTTAGATATTAAGGATGATCTTCTACTCGCAAAAATACACCGCTCGAGAAAACAAGTCGTCTACAGTAAAGCTCAGATATTATCATTATAATTATCATAATTAAAGCACGTATAAAGAAATCACTAGTCTTTAGAGTAATATATTAATGAATTTGAATCATAGCAAATTTCTGTAAAAGTTGGTGTATTCGGAATTCGATTATGACCTAAGAAAGTATATAGTAATATACAATTAGTAAATACAGTATGATTTCTAATAAGACAACTACACTTTGTATCAACCCTAGACCAAATGACGTAAATATTGGGTCACCGTACGTCCTTCAACAATAAACAGAGCTCATACCTCTTAGCAAGTAATTAAAGACCCCGTCAAATTTAAAGAAAAAGCAATTCAAATAAGAAAACTTACAGACTGACATATGTTCAGAACAATAAGCAAAAAATGAATATGATATAAAGAAGAAAAACTCGAAAGTTAGTGCATCACAGACTGTAGACTTTAAACAATGTCATACAGAATATGACGTGGTTAAAATGTTTGCTGGCTCTCAACCAGTCCATTGTCTTAATTTCCTTAATCTTGGCATACAGGTTACCGCACAGCAAAGAAATAAATTGTTGAAAAGGACTTGACTGATCAGATCGATACAGAGGAAAGTAATCAAGTATTAAACAAAACACCACAGAAAGAGCTGATCTGTGAGTACATTCCAAGCCAATAACAACTAATAAAAAGACGTAAAACTAAGACAAAAAAGTTTCTTTCATTTATTTCAGGATGGAATACTGTTACCAATATTCATATATTGTCTGTGATTTCTCGCCTTGTCTGGTCAGAAATGAGACTGAACACAGTTTAAAAGTACCTATACTAAGCACAACAGTACGTGTATCAAATATAAAAAAAGAAGATGTGGTATAATTGTCCACAAGAGACCAAAATGACACAGAAATTAACAACTATAGGTCACCGTACGGCCTTCAACAATGAGCAAAGCCCATACCGTATAGTCAGCTATAAAAGGCCCCGATAAGACAATATAAAACAATTCAAAAGTGAAAACTAACGGCCTGATTTATATATAAAAAAAAATGAACGAAAAAAAATATGTAACACATAAACAAACGACATCACTAAATTACAGGTTCCTGACTTTGGACAGGCAGGCACATACATAAATTATGTGGCGGGGTTAAACATGTTAGCGGGATCCCAACCCTCCCCCTAACCTGGAACAGTGGTATACCAGTACAACATAAGAATGAACAATAAAAATCAGTTGAAAAAGGCTTCACTCATCAGATGGACAAAAATACAAGTGGACGTGACCGGGTACTTATTCAAAGAATTTTTCAATTATGTTTTTCAATCGCATTTAATAATGTACATTTTTCATACTAAATACTAAATCGATATCGTGGATCTAATTTCATAGTTGAGTTATTGTATCATGGACGGTATCATTTCTAAGTAGGTGAACTCTGCCGGGAATAATTACCGTGAGAAATGATTAACGACGTCTTCTTAAAGCCCCAGTCCCACTAGACCACCATCACACCACGCTCACCGCGATCTAATATAAATTGAGATCGTGCTGAGGTCGCGGTATGAGCGGCATACATTTTCGTTGTTTTCACATTGCTATTACGTCCTCATTACGCTTCTACAACGACCCCGCTACGATTATACCACGTTCTCACCGGCCTTATTCCGCGACCTCACTACGGTTATCAAAATCTGTCTACGCTAATTACGAAAAAAAATATGTAACACATAAACAAACGACATCACTAAATTACAGGTTCCTGACTTTGGACAGGCAGGCACATACATAAATTATGTGGCGGGGTTAAACATGTTAGCGGGATCCCAACCCTCCCCCTAACCTGGAACAGTGGTATAACAGTACAACATAAGAATGAACAATAAAAATCAATTGAAAAAGGCTTCACTCATCAGATGGACAAAAATACAAGTGGACGTGACCGTCAGTCACGTTCTCACTTCCACCATACCACGAGTTATCCGATTGCAACACAATCTTACCACGCTTCTACTGCGATTATAGGACGTTCTTACCACGATTTAACTACATGTACGTTCATGAATACCGATCTTATGACGTTCTCAGCAATAACGTCAACTTCGTGTTCCCTATCAATACAGTTCTATTACTTCTATTTCTGATTAAATATAGATTTCTGGGAAACAATACAGTCGTGCCACCAAAATCTACCAGAACACGTGGGCGTGGTGGTATGGGTTTATGTTGAGGCAGAGGGAGCTCTAATAGTTACGAATTCTGATCCAGCAGAGATGTCGAACCGACCAATCCAACCTAAATTACAATCTATTGCTGTTTCATCAAGCGCAAATGCCGATAATTTAGTGAACGATAGCAGAGATGACATAGATTTGTGACGCATTGTTGAGCCGTTAGAGAAATTGGACAAGTCCTAACTACATACAGACAAACAAAACCTGGAGAGCTTTTATATACCGGTATTTCATGTGAAAATGACAATGAGAATGATGGTCGTAGTATGAACGTAGCCAGTTCATAAAGAGATCGTGATGAGGACGGCATGGGCGTGCTAGAATCGTACTATGGTCTTGAACAGCGTGGTGTAAACGTGGTATAGTCGTAGTGGAAGCGCAGATGGGTCGTGGTGAGAACGTAATGGTCGTAGTGCGATCGTAGTAACGTCGCTGTGAGATAGTAGCGCAGTCTCTCCGAATAGAATCACGAACTCGCTACGATGGTACAGCGCCCTTTGTGATCTTTCCACAACCTTACTGCGCTCTTACTACGTTTCTACTACGACCTGATTTCGCCACGACCGCACCATGATTGTTTTCAACATGTTCAAAGTTTGCCACGCTCATCACGATCTAGGAGACTTCACCACAACCGTATTGCAATCTACATGAAAGCACTACAAACATCAAAATTTGCATTTTGTACAGATCTTAGTGCGATCTTGGCCTTGGGGGATTGCGGTATTAGAGTTGCAAAACGTAACAGTTAGATAGTAAAAAAATAATCTTTCGGTACCAATTTTCAAATGAGTCCAAAACATTGCTGATATAAAATGCAGTTCTCCATACAATTATATTTCTAAGGGACACAACAATTGAAAAATAGGCACTTTTGAAATCGTCCAAGACATTGCTAATATAAACCTAGGTTGTAAGTTTGGCAAGAATTGTACATTTGAGAGTGCTAACAGCGCAATTTTAATATAGCTTATGTTTTCCAAGGGCCATAACTCCTTTAAAAATAAATGAGCGTCACTGATTTTCGAACTAGCCCAAATTATTACTATAAAACTATAAAACTATAATATAAGTTTCATAAAAAATCCGGCAGGAATTGTAAACGTGAGACCTGATGGATGAACGCACAGTCGGACAGACGTAAGGACGGACACTGCGTTACGCGGGATACAAAAATATATAAATGTACGGTTTGCCGTTTACGCCCAAAAAATTTATATCAAAAGACTTTTTTTCCTCTTTAGTCAATTAGTTGATTGTGTTCTTTTTAATTTTTCACAATCGCCTTCAAACAAACTATCAATATTAAGGTGCCACAAATATGTATTAATTTAGATCTAAACCATGACAAATGTGACCAAAACCATGACGATTTTCTAGATTCTTAACTGAACCATGTCAATAGCTTAACCAAACCATATCAATTTAGATATTTTGGTTATCCTGCGTTCATTTCTTAAAAATAACAATTTCAATTTAGATAGTTTGACTTACAAAATAGATTCAAACATTTGATTTTCTTTTTATTTCCTCATTTGTAAAGAATTGAGGCAATCGTTTTGGGAAGTAAAATAACTTATCCATGACCAACCTAACCAAACTATGACAAAATCACTGTACTAAACGCTCCTCGATATGACGACCTTTCTACCCGTGCAAACCTGCCTGTAAAATACATTACAAGCTAGTCGTTAAAATAATGATATACAAACCAAACCAAACCAAACCTGCATTTTAAATACATGGCAAGCTCTTCGTTAAGATAATAATATACAAACCAAACCTCCCACACTCAATTATTCAATAGCTGTAGTTTACTATTTATCAATCTCCAATTACAAATGGTTTTATTTGCAAATATAAACAATACATATTTATAGACCTTTTGAAACCGAATTTAACGAACAAAAATATGAAATAAAAACCATTAAAAGTTTTCACATCAATATGTTGCCTTTTTGCTAAATTAATCTAATGTAATGGGGTTTTTTTTTAACAACGATATACTGATTCTTTCTTTAATGACTATATAAAATCATTTTTTTTCAAATAGCTAAATGTACAGAAGATAAATCTAAATAACCATTTACACAATTACAAACCAATTAGGTAATGGCCGATCAATAAGTGTCATCAAAAAATAAATAGCTAAACATATATTGTAGACAATAGATATTTTGCCAAGATGAGATCTAAAATAACATAAAGTTATTATGACACGTCATTAACAGTTTAAGCTGTCCTGTTCGAGTAATGTACTGTGCATGAATAGTTTCATAGAAATAGTTTAAACCATCTTCAACTCTTCACGTTACTCATGCATTTCTTGATGTGCCCTTTGGGTGTCTAGATGTTTGGAGGAACTCGATTCTTTGTTTTATTGATATATTTTTAAATATAAAAAAGAAGGTGTGGTATGATTGCCAATGAGACAACTTTCCACAAGACACCAAAATGACACAGACATTAACAACTATAGGTCACATCACGGCCTTCAACAATGAGCAAAGCTCATACCGCACAGTCAGCTATAAAAGGCCCCGATATGACAATGTAAAACAATTCAAACGAGAAAACTTAGTTTTTTGCTGGATATCTTTGACTGTTTTAATATAAACATATTTGTAATTTGATGGTGTTATCCGAATCTTTGTCGGTCCTTTATATACATATGTAGCGTCGGCTACATATAACAAAGATGTGTGCTACACCGGAGGTAAAGGACTTTGCAATCGGTTGAGATTTTTTGTGCGATATTAACGGTCTTACTGTTAGATAAATAACAAGAGCCAATGCATGTTTTTTACTTCAGGTTGGATAAACTGTGTATAAGGGTTTGTTAGTCACGAATGAGGTATATTGAATGGTAGCATATTTGAAGGTCAGATCCTTGTAGTAACGCTGTAAAGCTGCTAAACTGAAGATAGACATAAAATATGGAGATCCACATCCACCTAAATAATTAAAAAATAAACATCTATTATCATATGAGTACCAAATTACTGAGCTCCTTGGCCGGTTATACCTCCGTAGAATAATAGGTAACCATCAGAGGAATCAATGAAATTTTTATAATCATATTAAGCGCTCCAAATTTACTGCACTGAATGCACATTTAGACAAGTAATATTTTCATTGCTGCTCGAGGCCAAAATATTTGATAACCATATAGAAGCGTTCAAGAGCTATAATAGTATATATAAAACAAAACGATTTACTATTTTTTCTTTTGGGGATGTACGAAGGTCATGTTTATGAATTTTTGACAGATGTCTCCTCGTCTTCTGAAATTTGGTGCTACCTTTGGTATTTTGGAGGGAAATCAAATGGTCAAAGTAACAAACACACATTCATGTAGACAGTTCTTTCTATATTAAAATACATTATATTTTTATTCAAAATGTTTCAAATGTACAAATGAATAAATTAATTTAAACAAATCAATGCACATGGTATTTTTCTTCTTATGCCAAAATGCATTTCTTATATCCTTAGAAAATAAACATCAAAAGGGTTTGGGATCTACAAAATAGTTATCACAGATAGTGTACGTTTCGTTATTGCATAGCCTTGACAAACTGTTACCATTCACAATGTTCTTATTAAAAGTTTATAAATCAATTGCATCAAAAACACAATTTTAATGTCATCTTCTTTTAAGCAGTTTGAATTTCTTTCGTTTTAAATAGGCATACAGTTTTATTATATCCGATATAATAGACAAAATTATTGGTATTAATATTATACAAACTGCAATTGATCCCATGGATTTTGATGATGTTCTATTATCTGGTGCCGAAGTAAGTCTCCTCAAATATTTGGAGGAAAACTTCTTTTCTATTCGAAGTGTATTCTTTAACAATTGTAATTCGTCGTGTAAAATGATCATCAATTCTTCCTTGGTAAGATTTGACGAGTCAATATGACTTATATTGTGTACACATGGACACATACATGACGATGTAGTCGTTATCTCTATTGCTTCTGTGGTTGTTTCTGAAATAAATTCACAAATTGTGTTTTGAAAACACGTGATATATTGCTTACATCCACTTGATTTGAACTTTGGTGAATAATTGTCTCTTTGACAATCATACACATCTGCTTTCTGTCAGGAAATAAGGTCAACGCTTTCGTCGGAAATACTTATAGTGGTAGATATTAGCAATCAAAATCGAGGGAATTGTGCAAATGATGATACAAGCATGAAAATTAGCACAAAGCATCGTTATTATATTATACTTTTTAAGAAAAAAACTGATGGCCATTTAAAAAAATCCTTTTTTCAAGATGGCCATACCCTTTTTCAAAAATGGCTATTTTTTCGAGTTCAAAAATACTTATTTTTCTACAAAACTTGTTCCTTGACCTTCTTTTAGTGAAAATATTATATGGTTTGGTGGCGACATTACTTGCATTTGGCGTATTTAATAGAAATACATATTTTACTAATCATGGTTTGCGCATGCGCAAAAATGTAACAAAACTCACGCATAAAAATTTGAACTATTTACTATTTACTTGGTGCTTTTGGATTTTTAATGATATTATGAATTGGTTTGATAAATTATTTAAGGTTATGAAACAAATGCGTTTATCAATTTTGCGCATGCGCAAACTATTTATAGACATACAGAGCGATTTGCATCCTCTGCCAGGGCACACTGATGTAAATCATAGTTCATATAACAGAAAAGGATTTGAATTTCGTAAACATATCTTGGTCGTCATTTCATTCCTCTTAAAATTATACTCTTTTATTCAAGTAACTGTAACTTCTATGATGCCACTGTTCGAAAACATGCCCATTCAGTTGAATTGATCAATCATACGAAGAAAAGGTGAAAAAAAGTGGTTAAACTTTCAAAAATCTCGGCCAAACATCAATTATAGCTGCAGATCAACCACTTTTGGTTTTGGGTAAGTAAATTCAGTATGAATGGCCAAATTTGTACGGAGACGATAAGTTTATCGTTATGTTTGGTGGAAAGTACATTAAAATGGCTTGTTTTAAAATTCATGGGGATATATTGCCTGAAAGTGGATGGACTTGTGCCCTCACTTAAGCCGACATTGCAACACCTACAACGTCATATTATTTTCATAAATATTCAAATGAACCTAGGTTAGACATGCGAATCAGATAACTGCGTGTGTTTTGCTTGAACCATTAATATCTAAATGCAGAAATTACATCTCCTGACTCTGTGTCGTTCGATAATTTGATAGACTGGTGTAAGGAAAGAGAGCCATCTCGACCACAGTTAAATATATGTTGTTCAATTATGAATTAAGAACTTTTGTTCTTTCGGCGGTATGCCCATTTTGTGAGTCGAATGGCTATGTTCTTTCATTATAAAATAAATATGGAGATGTTAAATAATTACAAACTTTACATCAAAGACTTTATTTTATTTCTTATTATTTTGCCATAATTGGAAGAGGGAATGTTTGGTGCCCAAATATGTCTTACTCTACCACTGTATGTGCCTTTCCCAAGCCAGGAGCCAGCAGCTGTTTGGGTTTGTTGCTGTATATTTGTTTTTCGTTCATTTTTCTATACATAATTCTGGCCGTATGTTTTACAATTTTCTATCGGTTTTTTTTATATCCTATTATGCGATATGGATATTAATACTTGTTAAAGGACGTAAGTTGACCTGTATATAGTTGATTACTCCTACGTTATTTAGTCTATTGGTGGAAAGTTGTCCCACTGGCAATCATACCCCATTTTCTAATGTTTTAGGTTAAGCAGACTTTAAGCGGTTAGTATCGGTAATATTGTTCAGCTACTGTTATCTACAATATACAATATACCTTGTGTATAAAATATCCACTCCCCTGTTGATCCAAAAGCAGTATAAAAACCAGAGTCCAGAATTGATAATAAACCACTTTGAAGGGACCAAGTAAGAAATCCAGTATTATTAAAAGTCTTCACGCCGGTTCCTAATGTAATAGTTATATTAATCCAAGATATCCAAAATTCCACCAACTCGTTGCAATTTAGATATGACCCATACGTTTGAGCGACAGGAGATCCTTGCTTGCTTGTTCTTATAACTGATTTTGAATTACCCCATCCACCGATCACTATTTCGTATAAAGGATCATATTCAGTTTGTCCAGAAATAAGAGCAAAATGGACATCATTACAAGACTGTACTTTAAAGTTGATAAGTCCATTCATGTAAGTTATGTTCAAACTAGACAATAGAATATATCGTTGGCTGTTAGGACTGCTGTAAGAAATTTCACCCCCTAAAATAGAAAAAAAACTATTATCACTTTATTTATATATATGAATATATTATGAGAACTTCAAGCGCTCGAAATGACGAATAGATGATATGTGAAACATAAAATGAGATATTATAAGATAATTTAAACAGAAAACAAGTAGAATAAAATCTTTGGTGTGCTACTGTCATGGTTAATCACCATTGGCCAAAGGTGCGTATCCACTAAAACTGTTTATAAATTATCAGATTTTGAGATTATTCACTTTTGTTTGGTTGGGTTCATGTTTCTCAGTTTTTAAGATTCTATGTTATGTTTCAATATCCCTTTGGTGTTATTCATTTCAATTTTACCATGGAGGTGTCTGATATATAACATTCAGGTTACAATTTTTTTGTTAAGTATTCCACAACCCAAAACTCCGATTATATATCATGTTAGTATGTCGTACATGTTTTTAAAAAATTAAACACTTGTTCATATATGTCGCTCTTCTTCCACTTTGCTTCGTGCAGAAAATCACCTTTGAATTGCAATAAAATATTGGATGATTATGATGGTTATGTGTGTGTTTACAATCGACATACGCAGGCGATGTTTTAAACAACGCCAGAATCAAAATAAAATCATCTAGTGGAGGAGCTATTTACTAACATCTTTCCAAACGTTAGTCAGTACTAACGTTGAGTATCTGTAATGTTGTGCTTCATTACAATTAGATCCGTTTCGATCCGTACGTGTTCTGAATTTTCCTATTAGAATCGAACTAATTCTTTCGCGTCATGGTATATGCTCATTTAACATGATAAGGCCATTTAACATTTTAACCCTTGCTAACACCTCATTTTAAAATATGTCCAAATATAATGTGACCTTGTTAAAACGAGCGTATAGCACGACACGAGATAATTGTTTCTTAGATAATTGTGTCTAGCTTTATTATCAAGAGCTTTCCAGTATTTTCTTTTTGCAATCAATTCACTGGCATATTTGTTATATATAACTGAACTAATTTCTGGTGATAAATGTTCATAGAAATTAATTATATATCGATAAATTAATGAATAATTAAAAAAGAAATTGAATTCACAATTGTAGTATATTGAATCGGCTAGCTATATAGACAAAAGGACCACTTATATATAGCAAAGTCTGAACTCCTGCTAGGGAAATATAAAGAAGTCATAGCTAGATGAGTTTTATTTTACCTTTAGATCAGCTATACGTTTAAACAAACTCATCATAGATACCAGGACTAAATTTTATATATACGCCAAACGCGCGTTTCGTCTACAAAAGACTTATCAGTGACACTCGAATCCACAAAAGTTAAAAAGTCAAAATAAAGTACGTAGTTCAAGAGCATTGATGACCAAAATTCCTTAAAGTTTTGCAAAATACAGCTAAGGTAATCTATTCCTGAGGTAGAAAAGCCATAGTATTTCAAAAATTCAAAAGTTGTGTAAACAGTTAATATATAAATATGACCCTATAAATGATTATTCATATCAGCACAGTAGTGCTGACTACTGGGCTGGTGAAAACCTTGGGGTATTAAAACTCTGCCGGTAATAGCATCGACCCCGTGGTTGTAAATAAACTCATCATAGATGCCAAGATTGACAATTTATCGCGGTAGGCGTTGTTGCCTTTCGATTGTTTTGGTCGTGTTTTTATTCCTTCCAAAAAATGCTGTTAATTTGGTAGCCTATGGCCAGCAAATATTTGATACACTTCACTGAAGATACTGAAGAACATAGATGTTTTTGTTTGTTTTTTGTCGGTTGGGGTTTTTTTGGGGGAGGGGGATGATTTGCTTTCCATGCAATGGTTTGTTGGCTGCTGCTTCTTTTTTTGCATTTTTCCATGATATGATTTGAATCTAACGGGTCTCTCTGTGTGTTAGATTAGGGAAGTCCAGATATATAAATTGAACCATACGTTGCAGTTGGATTATTAGTCGCCACAACAACTTGCCAAATTAAGGTCCATTCAATTTTACGTAGATTTTGGTTAAATAATTTAACAGAAAAGAATAATTACTTTCTCTTAGGGTCTGTTGGTAAACTAATTATTTGGTGCGTTCCTGATGAACGGAATTCAGAAATGCATTGTAAATGGTACATTTCCATTTAATCGAATAGTTGCAAATGAATGCATGTAAATATGACTCTTTTATACTTACAATACTAGTAATTGAATTGATAAAAATGAAAATTAAGTTAAGACAGAAGCAAAGACTTGTGTGTCTTATTTTTTTACTACAGTTAAAGCAATGTTTTAAGATATTTTTAATAGTTTTCACTCACCGAATATTTCGTACTGCAAATATGTAAATAATATAAGTCCATTTCTAATATGACAACCCTCCAACATGATTGCATTAATCTTGCACAAATAAAAAATAATAATATCCTAGTAGGCCGTTGAAGTAATGGATATTGGAAATAATTTGTAATCTCTGCTGTAGGGAAAACCTAAAAACCCAATCAATATTATTTAATTGTATGCATATAGATATAGATAAGAATGTTAAGGCGTTTAAAATAAATCAGATACTACGAAAACAGATTAAACTGATTCATCGAATTCGATTCTTTTAACCTGCATGAAATAAAATAAAAGCTTTTAGCTTATTTTGGGTTTATTTTCTATTTTCTCTCATATTCAGATTCACTAGTTTTACCGCAAGATAAACCAAACGTTCTAAACAGGATATAAAATAAACAGTAAAACATGCATGCTCTTAATAAAAGAATTATGATCGCCTACATTAAGTACATAATTACATCAATCTATTATTCAATAAAATACGAAAAAATACCAATTAATTATATAAATATCTGTTCCTCCTTGTTACAATATTATGACAGTTTTGAAAACAGTATCACATATAGTGTTATTATCAAAAAGATAGATACATGCATTTTCATTTTGAGACACTTGGAACAATATTATGATCATAGACTTTTAGTTTTATTTTCACTAGAACACACCCGCGAAATCGCAAGCATTCAGAGCGTGATTGAAAGTATGTAAAGTGTTGTAGGATGATTTTTTTGTAAAAGATTTAATGACTGGAGAATTTCAGGAAATGTATCAATAGTCATAGGTACTTTAAAATAGGACAATTGTGTTTCAGCCCCTTCTCCTTTTTTTTCCAAATTTTCCAATTTTTTGTTTTCTATTAATTTCAACATGAACATATATTTAGTATATTATGAAAATTCATTAATATCAATAAAGTGTGTTTGCTTCTTACTATCTATTCTCAGTTTACTCATCAATTCACGGAGGTCATTGATATAGTATATAGACCCTCTCGATTTAATATACTTTGTGACCCGATGAATTTTTGTAAAAGACTTTATGACTAGAGAATTCCAGAAAAAGGTATCAAAAGTCATAGGTACTTAGGGACATGACAATTAATTTCAATATGAACAAACATTTAGTATATTATGAACATTTATTACCATAAATAAAGTGAATATGCTTTTTACTATCAATTCTCAGTTTACTTATCGATCTACGGAGGTCATTGATATAATATAGACCCTCTGTATTTGATAAACTCCGTGACCGCCTTGGATAGTAAACCTGAAAATTATAGCAGATAGCAAATACACTTTATGTTCAAAGGATACAGATAAACGCAAACCGGAAGTCTTGTCTGACTTAAAATTCCTTTCAATGACGGAAACAATATCCCGGAGGCCTTGTATTCGTTTTTCTCCCAAAATAACCCGAACCGAATAATCATAAGAATGGATCACAAATGCGATAATGCATGGTACCTATAGGACACAGAGGCATACTGATTAATTTATTGCGGAAGGAAGAGAAGCGACACACAAAATGAGGTCTTCTTGTTTAATAGTATAGATTCTGGGCATTTAAAGATACTTCTTGAAACGATATATGACAATAATAACATTGAGAATGGAAATTGGGAATTTGTCAAAGAGACAACAACCTGACCATAGAGCAGACAACAGACAAACAAACATCAAC
The DNA here is from genome assembly GCF_965363235.1 of Mytilus galloprovincialis. Taxonomy (NCBI): domain Eukaryota; kingdom Metazoa; phylum Mollusca; class Bivalvia; order Mytilida; family Mytilidae; genus Mytilus; species Mytilus galloprovincialis. The sequence goes on along the minus strand of NC_134843.1, from coordinate 41,459,369 downwards.
ATTTCAAATATTATACTTCCATAGTGTTATGTGTTCTGAAATTTAACTAATTGTAAAAATTGCCGATACATTTTTTTTAATTAAGTCAACATTATTTGTTACACGATGATCTTACAATACCTCAGTTTGATTTCTAGATTGTCTGTCACTGTCGATACCAATTTTGCATTTTTACGCCAAAGCTGTCTTGGATCACTATGTTTGAACTCACAAGTTCCTGTTGACACTAATAGTCTGTTTACTTATTATGACTTACCTACAACTAACGTGTCAAATGTGTACAGGTATTCGCACATTACTTACGGAAATGAGCGTTCTCGTTTGAATTGTTTTACATTTTCATTTCGGCGCCTTTTATAGCTGACTATGCGGTATGGGTTTTGCTCATTATTGAAGGCCGTACGGTGACCTACAGTTGTTAGTTTCTGTGTCATTTGGTCTCACGGGTAGTAAGGTCGTCATATCGAGAAGCGTTTAGTACAGTGATTTTGTCATAGTTTGGATAAGTTTGACATGACGGTGTTAAGTGTTTTTGATAACAATCATTGCAAAAATGTAAACATTCAGATATTTTGTAAAAGAAACTTCTGATCAATAATTCAAGCTGGCAAGTACCTTTGTATAAAGTAAATATGTTAGTACATCACAAATTGTATCATATAGTGAATGATTTAACACAGAACAAAGCTTGCGTATGTTCAAATTTAAAAGTTGCTAATTGGTTTAACGTGCATAAAAAAAGTTATTATCTTTATGTCTGTTACATCACATATTTCTTCTTGATACAATACTGCCGTCAATTATTCTGAAAAATACCTACTTTTGCACTCAATTCAAAATTACTGAAATATCTGTGTCATGGTTTGGTTCATTCGTGTCATGGTTTAGTTCATGTTGGACATGGTTCAGTTATGCAATTCTTGTTGTGTATAATGAAGAGTTACTATTAAAATTTACAACAATTGTTTCATTTGAAACACAAAAGGGCATAAGAACGCACATACAATGTAGTAATATGTTATAAGTAGATGCAATATGATTGCCAATGAGACAACTACCCACATAAGAGCAAATGACGTAGATGTTAGCAAGAGGCCTTCAACATTCAACAATGAGCAAAAGCATACTTTTAAGCAAGTTATAAAAGGCTGCGACAATATTCAATGTATAAGAATTCCAATAAGAAAACCATGAGCCTAATTTCTGTTCAAAATAAATAGCAAAATATGATATACAGTTACAAACGATATTCACGGCATTACAGAAACTGAACTTGAGACAGTATATACAAAATATTGCGGAGTTAAACATGGTTGCGGGCTCCCCAACCTCTTCTTCGCCTTGACCATGGCAGACATGTAAGACTAACCAGATCGGTTTTTAACAATCAAATCAACTTGATTAGTGGGACCTAGTTTCAAACCACTAACAAATTATAAAAAATCATGATTCCAAGATAGCTTCCTTTTAAATTTCAGGATGGAATTCTGCTGCCAAGATTGTGAGCTGTACAATTTATACGTATTTTCAATTCTAGGACACACCATACTAAATCATTACATAGAAAATTAAAACATTGAAAGAATTAAGTGATACTATAAACGATGCATTTATACAATATTACTGCCATTGTATATAAAGTGCGAATCCACTTTGTTCATTTTCACTGTTATATGCGAGTATGTCTATTGTAGAATAAAGGATGACGGAAAAAACTTCGTTAGTTTACTTTTTGAAAGTACGAAATAATTGATCTAAATGTATGTTTGAACACAATCAAATAAGAATACATAACTTTCTAATGTATAATCACAAGATTAAAGGCCAAACAAAGTGTAATTAAAGCAGCTGAATCCATAAAATCGTTGACTGGATGCTATTCATTTTTACTATAGTTGCGATGAATTATCACTGAAAGTGCAATCTTTTCTGATGTGGAATTTTTGCAGTGCGATGAATTTTCATTATTATTTTATATGATAATTCGACATGCACAACTGAAAATAGTCTTAAAAATGACTTTAATACTGATGATATTTAAAAAGCAAGCTGGTCGTAGATGATCACTCGAATATACACGGGTATAACCAACTTATGGTTGATTTTGGACATTGTGTACTGTTCATCGATATTTTTTCTGTACTTACATTTATGGGTTTTCCCCCCGTCATGTTATAGTACCGTTCGTGAGTAAAACATCGAGAACATAGTATGAGAAATTCAAACATATATCAAGGTGACTCGATTAATGCTCGAAATTTCTTTACTGTATAAGGTGTATATAAAATGGCATTACAAAAATTAATTATGCAGACATCCAAACGTCAAATGTAAAGGTAGCAATACACAGTTAGAAGTTTAGTTTCGCATTATGGCCCCTGTGAATTTTTTAAATATGAAAGTTTTTGTACAATAAAATTGATTTTTAGATAATTGAAGAATAATATAGCCTTCTTAGTTGGTTTATATGAACATTTAGATTGATTTTAACATGTTTTATAGGCCATTTCTATGATTGACAGTCCGTATTTTCCTATCCGTACCGTTCATAGGTCCATAAATTATTGTAGTGTTTATCAACAAAGATTTTGCGCTCGATCTTTTCAATTCAATTTTATGGAAAAACGAGCAGGAAAGCATATGATTTTTTTTGGACTACTTGATAGATATAAACCTATGGATTCAGGAAAGGTATCACTGTAATTCATTGAAATTTTCCTTTAGACCAAATTTTGGAGACTTTTGGGACATGTTCACCCCCCTTTTTTGCTATATTTTGTATCTAAGAAATGCAGATTGTTGCCAAGGTTACAGCTAAAAGGGATTATATTTCACCCTTATGACCATTAGAAATCAAATCTATGGAAGATTTTCTTTTTACAAGTATATACATGCATAACACACATATAAAGCCTTCTTTGTTAGACAGGAGGGGAAAGAGGGTGTTAAAAAATTATGAGTGTCAATTTTAAGTTTTTTTCCTAACTGTGTATTGCTACCAAAGCAATTGTTCGTGCGAGACGAAAACGTTACCACTTATCAATCGTAAAATGAAGATCTGTATGTGACTTCTCTTTGATTTTCATAGATGCATCCATTAGAGCTATTTTTATAATGCTTGTAGTTAAACGGTTTGGATGGCTTGTTTGCCTTTTTAGTATAAATATGTGCTCTATCTCAATTACAATGCCTAGGCAAACATGAATGCAAACCAAGCAAGCAAGTCTTAAGTATGTGCTGTATATTTAGACCGAAATCGTAAACTGCATTTCCGGTAGCAATCATTTGATTTTCGGGGGGAGGGGGAGGGGTGAGTTACTTGAAATGGCACATTAGTTTATATAACAACAGATTTCTTTTTGGAAAAAGAACTATATTAATATGTTATTGAGAAAATGAGTATAGTCAATCTTCAAAATTTTCCTAGGAACTGGGGGAAGACCCAAACTTGAACGTTATTTCGGCTTAAATCCAAATCAAAATTGTGGTCTTTCATATTTTAAATTTTATTTTTGAAAGTGTTTTGTATTGTTATTTCACATATACTTTTAAAACAACTGTTGTCCATGTCACGCGTAACGATTCAGTTTCATGAATGATTGAAGACTTATGATGTCGTCTTAATATCTTTTGGTTAGTTTTGTAGCTGGGTTACTGTATCATGGAACTATAACCCCACATCTCCTTTTATTCATCGTAAACTGGTTCAAATTTAAAATAAAGAAAAACAAACAATTGTATAGTTTTCTATGAAAAAATGTAAAACCCAGAATCACTTTTTGACTTGCTGCCACTTTTTGCAACTTTTAAGTAGAAGTCTTTAGCTATTTGACTAGTGATGCCGCTCACGATATCCTTGGTAGAGTCAAGCATGGACATACGGAGAAAAAATTCTATGTGAAACAGAAGCAACGCTTTGTATTGATTTGTATATAAATTATACCGAAAGCTAGTATAAAAGAGCAGTGAATTTTAAAATTACATTGTAGAAAACTTACGAAAAGTAACATGACATGTTTAATTTACGCTTTGACAATTAAACCCACTTAATTTGGTTAAACAGGTTTTTTTCGTCTTAGGCAGTTAATATATAGTGTAACTTCGTTCAATAACAGGCGCTTTCAAACTAATTTTTAGTATTAAAGTGAAACACATATATATTTATTTCGATCTAAACCATGACAAACTTGACCAAAACCATGACGAATTTCTAGACTCTTAACCGAACCATGTCAATCTCTTAACCAAACCATAGCAGATCCGATATCTTGCTTATTCTGCATTAATTTCGTTAAACAACAATTCCAATGTAGATCGTTTGACCTCCAATACAGATTTAAAGATCTTATTTGCTTTTCATCTGCTCGTGTGAATAGAACTGAGGCAATAGTTAAGGAAAGTAACATAAATTAACCATGTCAAACTTATCCAAACTATGACAAAATCACTGTAGTAAACGCTCCTCGATATGACGACCTTACTACCCGTGGGTCTGTTGTGGAGAGTTTTGTCTCATTGGCAATCAAACCACATCTTCTTTTTTTTTTATATATATTTACTGTTTTTATTTGTACAATATAAATACCCATTGTGGTATTCCGCTAGATAAACATAATTTAACGTTATAAATAAACATATATAATTACTGATTTAAAAATAAACATATATAATTACTGATTTAAAAATATTATATATCTATAAATGTCTTTATTTCATTAAATATATATAGATATTATTTGAGTATGCATATAGCCTTGAGATAGTGGTTTGGTTGTTAAGGACGCTTGTGTTCTTAATCACTTATAGATTATCAGGTACGCTTTCAAGTTAAAAAGTGTAGATGTCGTAGTGCATGTACTAGGTTTTTGATTTTCAGTTATTTTGGCCTCTGTCATCACAAAAGAGACGTTGGTTGTCCAAAGGCCCATTTGAAGCAGTATGATTTGTATCTTCAATAATGTGTTAAAGATACATACACTAGCATGTAGAACTATCTTTTACAAATTGATGTAAAAAGACAATAAGAATATCTGAGATCATCTCTGAGATCAAAATTGTCTCTAAAAACTGCAAGCATATTTATATGTCTCTCCGTAGGAGGCGTTAAGTGTTAGCCTTGGCCGTCCATACTTCGGTCTTTCTGTCGCCCGGTATTTACGTCCGTTCATCCAACAAATGTTTGTTGAAAAGCTTAATCAGAGGCATTCGTGTCCTAAGATAACATCTTCTTTAATAATTACAATCACATAATTATAAAACTAAAACATTGGAAAAAAGGAAAAATTTACCTGCTGTTCCATGAATTGAAATTGAAAAATTCAATTATAACGGTTGAACAATAATCGCTTTCAAAAAACTTTCAGCATTTGGTGTTTACGATACCTCAAGGTATTTTCATCGAGCGTTAGAGTTCAACTGGTCTTTCCTCAGATTAATTCTAGTCATTTCTGAATCGTGATTTGTCTAAGGTATTGTCATGTTTTACATGAACATAACTTGATTAAAATGACTTAAACCTTCTTCTCTAATGAGAAAGATAAATATGCTAGATATACTTACTGGAGGTGTGATGAGATGAATGAAGCTGTTAATTTTCTCCTTGATAATATTTATGTACGTTTCGGCAACAAAGTTTATCGACAGGTTGTAGGTATCTCCATGGGCACTAATTGTGCCCCTTTAATAGCAGACTTGTTTTTTGTACTGTTACGAATCACAGTTTATGACTAAACTCAGTAAAGACCTGTCGAAATTGCATTTAATTGATAAATTCAACAACACTTACCGTTATCTTGATGATATTTTTTCGTTAAATAATCAAGAATTTTCTGAATATACTGCTGAAATTTACCCCAAGGAACTTACTTTAAATAAATCAAATTTATTCGGTAATAACTGTCCTTTCCTGAATTTAGATATTTCGGTTTTAAATGGGAAACTCCACACTAAAATTTACGACAAAAGAGACGATTTTTCGTTTCCTATTGTTAATTTTCCATTTTTAGATGGTGATGTTCCTTTGGCACCATCTTACGGTGTTTATATTTCACAACTTGTTCGCTATGCCCGTGTCTGTTGTGACGTTTTTGATTTTAACGAACGCAACCTATGTATTACTGGTAAATTATTACACCAGGGATATCGTTACCATAAATTATTGAAAACCTTTACTAAATTTTTCCATAGATATAAAGATTTGGTTTTGAAGTTTGGATGTACCTGTAGAAAACTTACTTCAAACGGGATAGCACATCCTCATTTTTACGGAAATGTTGTTAACCGTTCCCGGAAATTTAGAAATGATCCATGTAAACTTGTCGCTCCTTTAAAAAAACTTATTCTAAAAGGTTACCTATTCAACACCGTAATAAGATCATTGAATATTGTTTTTATTGGAATAAATATTGATTTTGTTATCAGTAGATTAAAAGCTAACTAATTTTTACTAGTATGTTATATATATATATATATTCATGGATCTACAATCTGTCGATACCTGTAACTTGGCATTACACAAGGTCATGTTTTTCTCTGGCTGTTTATGATGTCTTTACACTAAATCCATTGGATGTTGGATGTGTACGGATTGATAGGTTAGTCTTAGATGCATGATTTTTTATTAGTTGTTAGTGGCTTTGAACTAGCTGTCAGATAACTGCGAGTACTCTCAGATCTGTTCATTGTGTCTTTTTGTGTCGGGATGTATAAGTACTCGGTCACGTCCACTTATATTTTTGTCCATCTGATGAGTTAAGCCTTTTTCAACTGATTTTTATAGTTCGTTCTTATGTTGTACTGTTATACCACTGTCCCAGGTTAGGGGAGGGTTGGGATCCCGCTAACATGTTTAACCCCGCCACATTATTTATGTATGTGCCCTGTCCCACATCAGGAACCTGTATATTCAGTGGTTGTCGTTTGTTTATGTGTTAAATATTTGTTTTTTGTTCATTTTTTTACATAAATAAGGCCGTTAGTTTTCTCGTTTGAATTGTTTTACATCGGGGCCTTTTATAGCTGACTATACGGTATGGACTTTGCTCATTGTTGAAGGCCGTACGGTAACCTATAGTTGTTAATGTATGTCTGTGTCATTTTTTGTTTTTTGTGGATAGTTGTCTCATTGGCAATCATACCACATCTTCTTTTTTATATATTAATTAATGTTGATTCAATTGCGTTAGTTTAAGCGCCCACTTAATCTGCCTGTAAAGCTTTACAATAGGTTGAACGGACACTGCAGAGGCATAGATTAACCTTAAGATGTGTATCGCACCAAGTTTGACTGATTACAAAATATCTGAAACAAATGAACACAATATGAAGACTTATTTTGTACTGCTACATATTTTAAAATTAGCGACGAAAATATCGGAAAATGTAACTGCACACTGACAAACATATACAGTTGTACTCAAGATTTCAAAAAACAATTCATGCAATACGTTTTTGTTTCACTTAGTCAGACCACTTGTTGACCCATACCAAGCTCTGTATTATATACCTAACTAGAACAACTGTCATAAAAGTGGGAGGATCAGTTAGCTACCAACAAGATTTAGCCCCCCAATTTCGTTAAAAATGCCTGCCCGATAGTTGTACAATGGCGATGTTTAACCAGTATTTCATAATTTACTTTTCTCAGTTGGGTCTAATTGCATAAAAGTGTTTTTATTGTAAATTTAGACTGATTTTAACAAGTTTAGCTACATTATAAAATTTTAACATCAAGTAAACATATACATGTGAAATAAATTGGATTAAACTTTCCTTCATTTTTTATTAGGCAGATTTATATGGCAGTATGATTGTCTTTGTCAAAATTTATATGAACTATTATTTAAACTTGTCTATTGATTATCATCATATGAAGTATACAACTTAAAACTTACGAAATTGTTCGTTCTTGAAATCCTTTTTTTTTTCTTTTTTTTTTTTGTCAATAAAACTATTGAAACGGGTTATAATTTTATTGTTAAAAATGATTAATAGCGAAGGGGCATTTTGTTGTTTGAAACATTCTTGGATGTATATCTATCGTAATCAGCTTATAGGAAGACATGATGTAATATCAACATGTTAAGCATCCTCACCTTACTAACAGTAACTTAATAGCTAGTGTTCAAGAAAATAAAACATAGTTTCTATTTCCTTTGACCTGTATGTGATATTTCAGTATCATGAGTATATTCCTTTACTTTTCTGTTATTATTATTATCGTACGTTGTGTGTTTAACCTTTTTGGTAATCTGTTGAGCGAGATAAAAATGAGAAGAAAACTTTTTAAAACCCGTCAAAAATAGTTTTCCATTAATAATTGAGTTATACCATCTCAAACTATTAAATTTAACATGTGCAAATCAATATATAAAATCTTAACAACTGACAGTGAATTTTGACATTTAAAGGAATTAACGTCTTTCATACGATAGATTTTAGAATATGTGACAACCAATTTTTCTTAGTGCATGTAATTATCGTTTGAATGAGTAGACCATAAAAAAATGTATAAGGCTATTGTCAACAATCAGTTGTGTCCATTCCGACATAATAATCAAATAAGAGCATTAAAATTAAATTGAAAACTGATCATATTCAAAAGGTCCATGAAAAACAAAATTAATTCCGATTAGCAAAAATCTTATGCCAGCATTCAATAGTTACCATTTGGATGTTTCAAGGTTATGATTGACGTGAATGTAAAAGTGTGATACTAAACAATACAGAAGGAGTTGTATTAGGATGTTTGTTAAAAGGGTTCGAACAGTTAAACTTAATCCCTATTGAAGAGATCAGGTATTTGTACTAAAAGGGTACCAATATTTAAAAAAAAATAGGCTAAAAGAATTTAATTGCAAGTTTCAAGCAAATAATTCGTCAAAATTGTTAACCACAAATATCCTTTCAAATACTACTCTTAAGTAATCAAAATACAATACAAAAAGGGGGTTTTGTACTCAGCATATTTTAATATTTAAAAGGACGAAAATACGTTTGATCAAAGCCCAGATTTTTATAAGTACGTTAATACACAAATACACATTCAATAGAGAGGAAGAAGAAAAACTGGACGTTACAGAATAAAGTGACGTAAAAGATAATAATTTTTTTATCAAAGATACCAAGCTTAATTTTAATTGTGTACGCTGAACTCGATTTATTGTTTACAAAAGAATCATCAATGACGCTCAAATCAAAAAGTTAAAAGACGAAAGAAATTACAGAGATGTAGAGCGTAAAAGAACTAAAATTCCGTGAGGATTGGCCAAATGCTGCTATGACAATCTATTCTAAAACGAAAATCGAAACGATATAATCAAGCTTTAGCGTTTTACTTTTTAGAAAAGGAATTAAATATCTATAACCTTTCAGTACCCGAGTGCAAGATGGATTTCAAAATCTATGAAATAGAAATCAATATCGATAAAAGCATGCAATTGTGTTTTGAAAGATTAGACACGAGAGCACAATATGTTTTTGTAGTTTTATACTATCGTCAACAATATGCAGAGACAATCTAATGATAAGAGCATTAAAAATTAACTGATAAGTGTTGAAATTTGACATTCAATGGAATGATTTTTGTTAAAACCATCCGATTAGGAATGATCATTTACCAGAAAATCGATAGTTGTCATTGGGATGCTTCAAGGTAATGCGCCAAAGTTTTTATACTAAGTTTGCAATCATTTATTTTTTTTAAATCATAATACAATGTCATTTAAAAAGATCAGGCAATATTAATACCAGGATACAAAACTGTAATGAATTGTACACTTTTAAAAAGTATGAATTAGATGTCCTTGGGAGATTATTGTTTCAATTATATTTTAACTCTCGTCATCTGTGGTAAAAAAAAAAAGTCATTAGTTTTTAATCTTTGTTTTGTCATGAAGTTCAGTTTAATGAATCCGATTTCCACACTTTAAGCATGGGTTATCAAGTTTATCAAGATTTGTTTATATTCAACTCTCTACACTGAACTTGTTAGTTTGTGTATTATTATAATATCTTCCGTGACGAGCTTAAATGACCAAAATGAACCTTACGACGAAAACCAAATAATAACTGATAGTTACTTTAATTATAAACGTTAAATTTTACCAAAATGATTAGTACTAACTCATACAGTCTGCTACACTACTTTCATTATTTATAATGTTTCTGAGCGTATTTAAAATAAATGCATACTTTCTTAAATTAGCGTATTCGATAGCTTATACAATAGACGATTAATGATATCTGATATACTTAATTTATGGAACATTATTTGTTGTGTCATGAATCACATGGATGTAGGACCATTTACGATGTTAGTCCTTGCATAAGTAATTAAGTAATGAATTCTGTGGCACACTTCTCAATCAGATCACCATACATGTAGATGCACTGTACATGATTTAAATTGTATGTAGGTATTACTTACGGTAAAAATGGATGCTAGTTGTAAAACAAAGGAGTTTTAAAACAACAGAAAATCATGACAGACAAGAAAGATAGTGGATATTCATGGATGATTTTGATCGGTACGTTATTATAACTGTATACTAGAACACACCCGCGAAATCGCAGGCATTCAGTGCGTAATTTAAAGTATGTGAAGTGTTGTTGGAAGAATTTTGTAACATACAGAATGACTGGAGAATTTCAGCAAAAGTATCATGTCATAGGTCATTGTGGACAGGAAAATGTTTTTTCCCAAAGTTCCCAATTTTTGGTTTTCTATCAATTTCAATATGAACATTCATTTAGTATGTTATGAACATTTAAGTAAGGAGCCTGTTATTCAGTAATTGTCGTTTGTTTATGTGTTAAATATTTGTTTTTCGTTCATTTTTTGTACATAAATAAGGCCGCTAGTTTTCTAGTTTGCATTGTTTTACATTGTCATTTCGGAGCCTTTTGAAGCTGAGTATGTGGTATGGGCTTTGCTCTTTGTTGAAGGCCGTACGGTGACCTATAGTTGTTAATTTCTGTGTAATTTTGGTCTCTTGTGGAGAGTTGTCTCAACATGGCAATCCTACCACATCTTCTTTTTTTTTGTAATCAATGAATTTTATAAAAGATTTAATGACTGGAGAATTTCAGAAAGGGTATCAAAACTTCACATGAATAATTTTAGCGCTTATCTGTATATTATAGACATTCATTACTATATAAATAAAGCGTATTTACTTTTAATTATAAGTTTACTAATCGATCCATGGTGATCATTGATATAGTATACAGACCCTCTCTATTTAATAAACTATGTGACCGCCGTGGATAGTAAACTTAAAAATGATAGCAGATAAAATTCTGAAAATACACTTTATTCGTAGTATGAAATTATGTATGTTCAAAGTATACAGAAAAACGCAAACCGGAAGTCCAATCTGACTTAAAATTTCGTCCAATGACGGGACAATATCCGGATACCTTTTTTCTCGTGTTTCTCCTAAAACAACTCAATCTGAATAATCATATGAATGGATGACAAATGTGACTATGCACTGTACCTATAGGACACAGAGGCGTGTTGATTAATTTATTCTGGAAAGAAGAGAAGCGACACACAAAATGAGGTCTTCTCGTTTAATAGTATAGATAAGTGTATCTAATTGAACAGCGGTACACTACTGTTGCCTTTATAGATATATACTTATGAAATATATATATAAAGATATGTGGTATGATTATCAATGATACACAATCCAACAAAAGACAATCTACTCAAAATTCAGATATATAACTCGCTAACTTGTTTCTTGTAAGCAGTATATAACTCATATATATTTATATTGTTATTTAATTGATATATAATTGTTATCGTTTATCAGCGAAAGATTTGTGGCAATTAAACCAAACAAAGATAAGATAGTACAGAAACTCATAAGTAAAAGTAAAATCACATAAATACTGAACCCCAAGGCAAATTCCAAACGGAAAGTTCTTAATCAAATTGCAAAATCAACTGCTAAAACACATCAAATGAATGGACAAAAACAGTTACAAGGTATCATTTTAATGACAGCAAAAAAGACACAATTAATATTTGATTCCAAATTTATCACTCCAAAACATCTTTAGAAAGTCTTACTGCATTTAGACAATTTGAGGCAATGGCACTTTTCCCGTCTTATAAAATAAATGAAAGACAAGACGATATTGATAGACAAAACTACTTCTCAACGTACAGTCTTCATAAAGTTTATGACATTTAGAGATACACAGCTATAACAGACGACAAACAACTACAAATAGCACACTATTGGGCTCCTTTCTTGTGATAGACACAAGCATATTCAATGTAGCTGGTTAGATAATGGCAACAGTAGTATACCGCTCTTCAAACGTCATAATTCGATTGAGAGAAAAAACAAATCCGTATAACACACTTAAATTGAGAGGAACACATCGACTAGAAGACGAAAACAACGGATACACAGAAACACGGAAGTGCAACAAAAGCAAACGCCATCATAAATGGAAAGGTACTATTCAAATAACAACTGCCGTGACTTTAAACAGGACGTCGACATTTTAGGAAAGACATGTGGGTTGTACCTGGTAATAAGGCGAACTAACCCTCCCGCTTATATGGAAATGTTAACAAATATCGCCAAACAAGTCTGTGAACAAGTCTGTTCCTATCCTGGATGTGTCGTATCATAAAACAATCATAGAACAAATTGTAAAACACGGTTAGAAAGGGCTAGGCATACAAGATCCACACTAAGCGGGAAAATGATTACTTGAGAGTCAAAGACACAGATCATAGATCAATGAGCATTCATATAAACAAACGCTAGTTCAGACTTGTCCCAATGTTAACAGTCTAATGATACAGCAGATGAACTATTAAATAAAGGCAACAGTAGTATACCGCTGTTCAAAACTCATAAATCTATGGACAAAAAGCAAAATCGGGGTAACAAACTAAAACCGAGGGAAACACATCAAATATAAGAGTAGAACAACGACACAACACCAAAATGTAACACACACACACACACACACACACAGAAACGGACTAAGCACTAGACCAAATCCTATAAGAACAACAAATATAACATCAAAAACAAATACATGAATTTGGGATATCTAGACATCTCGGTCACGGAAGCCTCTAATAAGTTTGAAAAGTAATTGAAAATCTTGTAAGAATGGAAAGGGTAAATAGATGTTTAATATCCAGTGGCAGATATAATGCACATCACAGTTATGTACCACATAAGTCTTGAATATTCGTAGACCATTCCTTGTTTTATTCTTGAATAAGTGTGTGAGTATTCCAAACTAGCTTGTTACATTTTTGAACAAATAAAGTAGTTATTGATTGTGACTGAAATACAATTTTAAATGCACAACACGAAGAATGTCTTCTTTTGTCATTTTTAATACCTTAATTGTTTTCACGTTTATCTTTAACATTACATTGTAAGTGGTTGCACTTTTGGCCTTTTTTTTACTGTAGTATTTTTCTATTTCTGTCATAGTTTCGAAACATTTATTTTGTTAACATAAATATTGCTTTTAAACCTCAGATTTGGTCACACTAAGTTTGCTTCAAGCAAGTGTAAAAATGTTGGCGTTAATCTATTGTTTGAAAATATCTATTGTTTTTGCATACATCATTACATGTATTATATTTAATTGAAATGATTGAAGACTATATATGGATTCAATTATGATTTAAGCAATTTTTGCAACAGACTAAATAATGAAAATGGTTTTGAACTGAATCCAGTGTACTTACAATACTTTCAATAACAGCAATCAATGTTTGAAATGTCTTTATCTTTGTCAAAGCAGGGTTATAATCAGATCATGTGGATCGTACCTAAACATTGATGACGTGTTACCATATAAGACTATTATGACCGTTTTTTTTGCAGATGTTCGCTGATTTCAAGAAGTTTGAAGCCCTATTTCAAATTTCTTAGATGCAATGAAATACTATATTATATAAATACTGGTCCCTGTAAGACTACTGTCTTATACACATTTAGAAGATATATTTGATTGATTAAATTTGGTTTTTGATTGTCGAATTTATGTGACCCAGATTGTTGCTTTATAATAACATTAGTTTACACTACAAATGAATACGCATGCAATGCAAAAAACACAACGTTGCGAGCACATACGTCATCAACATTATAACATCTGAATACTATTAAGTCATCCAAATTATATGCTTTTCTTCGAATTTTGATTGATAGTCGCCTTATTAATTATTTACCTTGCCCCACTTTTCATTATTCTCATATTAAAGTGGCAAATATTTTTATTGCAGGATCGAGTATTAATTATTTCATCTCAGTCGGCGTAATGAAGCTGTTCGGAATGCTTTATTCAGAGCTACTAGAAACATATGACAGCGCAGCAGGAAGAACTGCATTCATAAACAGTCTACAGATATTCATTATGGCAGCTGTCAGTAAGTTAATGTAGAATTGTTCAAAACAAAAACAAAAAAACACACACACACATACACACGCATACGTTGAAAGTTGAAAAAAAATTATGTAAATTCTTAGATAATCAATCAGTAAATAGTGTATATTTATTCATATGACAACATGATAAGTTTATAGTACCTTGTCAGTGCATCTTCAATTATTTATATTGTTTTCACGACGGGGGTCTCAACATGTGTTTTTTGGTACAGATGTGCAGAGCTCTGGGATTTAAAAACGTCCCCCATTCAGATATTGTGGTCTTGAGAAATCCTGACCCGTAAAAATATTTCATGGCAAAATCATAACCCATTCACATATTCCTCAGTTATCAGATATTATTTTTTTAACATCTTGACTTGATTTCAAAATAAAATTGATAAACTAGATGTGTCAAAAAAAGACCCATTCCAGCGGCACATCTGTTCATAACTTCATATAGGTAGTGATACCCCTCCCTCTCCCGTGGTTTTCACCTTGGATTGACATTGACTTACTCGACTAACGAAATCATAGATCTATTTTCAATTACATTGAAAGCATTTCTTCTCGTACACATAATATTCTCAAGACCGTTTCAATATAAGATTTTACATTTTCATAACTTTTTTTTTCTGTTCCAGGTCCACTGGCCGGACTTCTGAGTACGACGTATTCGTTCAGAGTCGTCACTTTTACTGGTAGTATTATTGTTGGTTTAGGGATAACCATCAGTGGTTTTACAACAAATCCTGATATGTTATACCTTACATACGGTATAATTGCAGGTATATGAAATGATATAATGGTTGAGGTGGACAGCATATCATATGATTAAAGATCTAGAAAGAATTGGATAGAATTTCCAATTAATTTATGATGTTTGTTATGTGCTGTCCCACTGATCCATACTAAATATAGTCTATAATTTGTACACACATACATTTGTACAAGCAGAAACATATTGAAATGCAGCTTTAAACAATACAGATTCTTCCAGCAGGAATATCAAATGCTCCGGAAGGCCGGGTATTTGTATGTGGGTTCAAAGTCATCGCCTCAATTATTCAATTTCAGCTTTCAAAATAAAGACATGGAGACAAGTAATGAATATATTGAACAGAATATTTCAAATAGAATGAAATTCATAACAGTGTAGCTATGGCCATTCATTGACTGGGGAAAATTAGGTGAACGTTCGTCTGTAATGCCCACTGCTCACGACGTACTTATCATAGAAATTTAAACTGTGAGGTCACCAAAGGTTCTAAACGCCTAAATAAAATAATTAAAAATACTAATCAGGAATAACCTTTGTAATTTGAAAATAAATAAAAATGGCCTTCAACACGGAGTCTTGGCTCACACCGAACAGCAAGCTATAAAGGTTGAATACTTAAAATTCTTTACTTGATTTTTTGTTATGGTTTGACCATCAGTTTTCCTAATATGATATCGCACGTTCTTTCAGATTATTTTTTTTTACTTAATTGGCTTTAAAAGTTACAATGCATGATGTCGTCTGTTTATGTAGTTCATATGTGTTTATCGTTTCTCGTTGGTTTTCCCGTTTGAATGGTTTTATACGAGTAGTTTTGGGGCCCTCTATAACTTGCTGTTCGGTGTGAGCCAAGGCTCCGTGTTGCAGGTCGTACCTTGACCTATAATGGTTTACTTTTATGAATTATTACTTGGGAGAAGAGTTGTCTCATTGGCACTCATACCACATCTTCCTATATCTATCTATATCTATACATTTTTTTTTCAACAAAAGAATACATCACAAGAATATAAGTTTTGTAAGAAACGTGAGAAATTGTGTTGGACTTGAAGATAAGGCAAAGTGACAAATATCTGAAAGAATGAATCGTTTTATGGTATTAAACAAAGAAATCAAATGATTTTTTAATTATCCAGAACTCTTCACAAACAAAACCCACATGTATACGCATTGAATAAATAGTAGGCCATTCTTAAATGATCACACCGTAGTTGTGCTCTTAATCAATGAGATATTTTGTGAATTAACCCCATCAACTTAATAGTTTTTTTTACAATGGATAAACCGATTTTTTTATTATTATTAAATAATATCATCTCTGAACATTATTATTCTTATAAATGACACGGTTGTATGTGATGATTATAATAAATATTTAAAACAAATTCCTTTCAAGCTTTGTAAAAAGAAAGTTTCATTTTATGTATCGGAATGTGTAACAAGTGAATATTTCAATCCCCACTGGAAGGCCTCTGACAGACTGGGTGGAGCATAAAATCATAGCCGTTGACAAACAAGTTACAACCTACAAACGTTTTACTGTCGACCACACTGTTATGCAATTAGTTCTATATGCAGCCGACGTCAAATACCGGAGCAACACGTAACATTAATTCATTCTAATAGATGACAAAACAAATTATCCTTTTGTTTCAGTGAAATTATTAATGTCATGCCCTTCATCCCGAAAAGATTAGCTAAAATGTACAATTTGTTTATCTTGAGCTTTCTCGTCCATTAGCAAGATCGTTCCTTTAACGTAAGGTTAAACGTATCCGTATAACCATAAAGGTAAACAAAAAAATAGAATGAAAATGGGGAATATGTCAAAGAGACAACAACCTGACCAGAGTGCAGAAGACAGCAGAAGGTCACCAATGGGTCTTCAACGAAGCGAGAATAATCCCGCATTCGGGGTGGTTCTTTGCTGGCCTCTAAATAAATACGTGTATCCGATCGTACAAGCGATATTCAATACATGACATATTTTTGAATAATGTCGCGATCTGTTTTAGAAAGAACTTTGAACGAATCCATCGGTAACCTTTTATCAGGATTGATTTATGTTCCTACCAAATACATTCTTATAACCTCAGTATCATTCAAAGCTATTGGCCTTGTCCACGGTTCAAGCATCATTCTGTGTTGATATTTTGTTTATTCAATTCATTTCATTTTCATTTGCTTCATATATTTTTCGCAGGTTGTGAAATTAGCTAAACGAAGTCTGTCAAGACATATATAATTAATGGATGTAGCCTCGGAGTCCCATGTGATATGCTAATATACGAAAACTATCTTCATTAAAGACATGTATCGCTCCTATTTGAAAATGTAAAGAACATTTAAAGAGTATATTGACTTTGATAATATAATACAATAAGCAATGCACTTTACCGCTATATGTGACTAAAAATATAATAAGCAGTAGCGTAGCTTGCATGTATGCGCAGATGCTCAAGCATCCATATCAATTTGACAAAAAAAAATTCTTTAATAATTATATAATGACAGTTGACAGCATATACACATGATGGTATCCGAATGTATATGAGAAAATGAGAATAGCTTCCAATCATTTCCGAAGCCGTATGCGTTGTTTTTCCCTTGTGTAAACAAGATGGATAAAAAAATCTGAAACATCATATCCTAATATCGTTTTCCTCATTTGATTGGGGACTTTCCATTTTGAATTTTCCTTGGAGTTCAGTATTTTTGTGATTTTACTTTTTTCTTTGGCACGAAAGACGACGACTCTATTTGTAATGAAGTGTTTTTATTCCAGGACTCACGAATACCCTTTTCCATCTAGGTACAAATATTAATGTTGTTTTCAATAAAAGATCAGAGATCAAATGTCCCGCGCATCCAAGATACATTTTTATGTACAAGAGTGCAAAAACTAAACAAAGCATGCGCACTTTTTCTTTTTTTTTTTAAATTTACATCACGAGAAAAAAGCTTCCAAACAAATACAATGAGATTTGTATTTATAATTTATATTTCCAAGGGGCATATATTGGTTAAAAATATTTGATCAGGATTTATACTCACATGTGTGAAAGACATTGCTGCATGATGATATAAGTTTCACAAAAATTTAGCAAGAATTGTACAAATGACAGCGCTAACAAGACTGGACGGATGGACGACCGGTATTTCCATATCCTCTCGCAGCAATGAGTTAAGACAAGTAATCAAAAACCTCTTTGGGAGGCTCAAATTCCAGGAAAGGAGGGAGTGTCACTTCGGTTCCTATATTCCGAAGTTCCATATACAGAAGTGCCGCTGTATTAAATAGGTTTGTTTTTGAGATGTCAAATATAAGATTTGGTGTGAAACTTTTACATTTATAAATATTTCTGAATTTAATGATGGTAGTATTGTTCTGTTGGAAATATAATGTATACTGGTGGGTATTTTGAAATTAAACGATCTAACCAGTGTCGGATTCTAGGGGAATACACTGACATGCATACAGGAAAAATTTAATTTTCTTCATCAAAAAGTCCCAAAAATTTTTCGCCTCGTTCCGCTCGGCGACAGTTTGCATCCACATCGTTCCAACCCTGGCTACGCCACTGATAAGAATGCCTTTTAATTGTACATGTAATAGATTGGGAGTTTGCCACTATCCATGTCTTGTCGGAAGATTAATTGTATTAAGCAGTGGCGGATCCAGGGGGGGTTCCGGGGGTGCGCACCCCCCCCTTTATTTTTGCCGATCAATGCATTTGTATCGGGACATATGTTTTGCACCCCCCCCCCTTGCCCTGGGTGCCCTTGGTTAGCACCCCCCTCTTTCGAAAATTCCTGCATCCGCCCCTGCTAAGCAGACCGATTTATCTCATGAATAATAAAAAAAAGATGTACATGTGATTGTCAATAAAAAAAATCTCCACAAGAGACCAAATGATATAGAAATTAACAACTATAGGTCACACATGACCATCAATTCAGTTTAGCATACCAGACAAATTGTATGTTACTTAAAAGCTTGCAGAAGTTTCACTGTCAAACAGAAATGAAACTCAAATATCAAGATGATTATTTTAATTATTAGAGTTTGCTTATTTTCCAGGGATTGGTTTTGGATTTGTTTACTCGCCATCAGTGACAATTGTCAATTATTATTTCCACAAAAAGAAAGCTTTGGCAAACGGTATAGTTGGAGCTGCAAGTGGTGTCTCTACAATAGTTCTTCCTGTTTTGTACAGAACTGTATTTGATGTATACGGGTTACATGGAGGTTTAATTGTTCTTGGTGGTTTTTGTCTAAATCTTTGTGTTGGCAGTGTTATATTCAAGCAGCCTGAATTATTTTCAAAAGTAAAAAACACAATTGTGCATAATTCTAAAAACTTTACAACGTCAGACGGTATTTTAGGTAAAACAACGAGTTGTTTCTTTGACTCCATTAAAATTTTCAAATCAATACTTAAAAGTCGAACATTTATATTCTATGCATTTGCCTTTTCATTTGCGATTCTGGGATATGTTGGGAATTTTGTGATTATTCCACCACATTTACGATCACGAGGTGTTGAAAATTCAAACATTGTTAAAATATTAACAACTTCCGGTGTTGGTGAGCTGACTGGTAGAATTCTTGTTGGTTTGATAATAGACAAGAAATACGTAAAACCGGAAATTCTTTTCACCGGAAGTATGATTATCAGTGGCATATTTTGTATTGTTTTTCCGTTTTTTGATGCCGTTTGGATGAACTATTTCTACTGTATATATTTCGGATTAGTCCCGGGATCAGTTGTAACGTTGATTCCATTAATGATAATATCAGCAACAAATTTACAAGTTCTGACACCTGCCTTTGCGCTGTCACTTTTATTAAACGACACATTTTGCCTACTTGGATTTCCTTTGAGTGGTAAGTGTAATATATGTAGCTTAAAATGTGCCTTTAAATCGTAAGTATGTTGCTCTAAGAGAAAGATTTGCAATAGATTATATTCAATAAATATAACAATTTCATAAATATTATTGATTTATTGAATGAATTCTTTTCTTCGTCCTACAATAGGACTAACAATGTGTCAACGGTCATGAAGTCTATGATAAATGGGATATGTTCTGGATAAATATATATTCTTACATTTATACCAGTGGATTATCGGATATTTCTAATCGAGATAGTTTAATTATCAATTTTATAATTTATAATTAAACAACGAGATTGGATAAATCCGATAATCCACGAGTAACTATGTAAGAATCTGTTTCTCTAATGATTAGAATAAATTTTCATGTTTTGTTAAACGAAAATCCCCATCAAGTCTTTTCCACATTCCACGAAGTTGTCAATTTCATTAACACCTGTTAGCATATTTTGATTCCTTCAGTTTGCAGTTAAAGGTTATGACCCTCAAATTCATCCAATCGTCTTCTGAGATCACTGGCAACCCAAAGTTGATTAAATTTGTTTATACAATGGGTTCGGAAAGGGGTAAATTACCATATAATTAGAAAAATTAATTGTCCAAAAGGACTAGGCACGCTAACTGTTGACCGTGGTGCGATATATTTTTTACCAGGTCATGTTAAAAAGACTGAGCAAGAGCCTCGTTCGAGAAACTAGTCAATTTTCATATTACCGACTCTACCTCCGTAATACGTTATTTTTCGACAGGTAACCTAGTAATCTGTTGTAGGACATTCCTTAATATCAACTAATGCTAAACAGCGAAAACATCGGTGCAATTTGGAGGCTGTCAACTGTTTTTCGATGCTTTTAAAATCTACAGAATACATAAAAAATGGTTTGAACTTTTGCCATTTTTGTGTGGCAAAAAGTGTTGAAACCTTTGAATATGAATGAAGACAAACTTTAATAATCGGATCTCTACGTTTTGGGTGAATACAAATCAATTAGATGTAAATTATTCAGCTGTCCTAAAGTTCTACGTATTAGGTCCGTTGCACGTGGATTTATACTTGCGATTGACGTACATTTCGTACTTTTTAATTTTATCTCCGAATGTGTTTAAGTCTTGTTGTTTTGTATGAAAAAAAAATCCTGTTATAAGAAAATCTTATTTTTAAAACTGTCAAGAATCTCACGTTGTAGCAATATACATTTTGTCTTTTGCTAACATAATTTGTATCCGGTTACGGTTAAATATTTTTGATATAGATAACAAGAAGCGGCAACTGGCAATTCGCCGTTTCATAATCAGACATTTTTTGCATTGTTCTCAAAAACGTACACCAAATAGTTGTGATTGATTTAAACTGCCATAAACAATGGATGTGACGTTATTTTTTAAATTTTTGTACCAAGATTACCCATAGTTCTTTAAATTCTGTAAAACGAAATTATTTACGCTACTATTTTTCTCTTTATTTACAGGTTGGTTAGAAGACATGACAGGAACATGGGACGCGTCATTTTATTTTCTCGGAGGCTCACAAGTGATGGCTGCTGTATTTGCATATACTGGTTTCTCATACTACTCAAAATACCAAACTAAGGAATCACAAAATCCAACAGATGACGACAAAGAGAGCATTCCCATGATAAAATAATCGAATGCTATAGTCTAATATAATTTTCTCCTCGCCTTCTGACGCATAAACCCTCTTTCTGGAGAAAGCTCTTTTTTACAGAATGTTAAAATGCCAGAGCATTAATGATGAGTTAGTAAATAAAACCTTAATGATTGAAATATTTGTTTAACTTATAATCAAAATTAAGTTTTGAGAAAATTGCGGTGGTCGTAACCAAAGCTAAGCATTACTGTAAACCAGAGTTGTGTGTGTGTGTGTGTGTGTAATCATTAAAAGTGAGAAGAAAAACATAACTTAATGAAAATATTTACAACTGTCTAGTATATTTGTTATAGCTGTAATGGCAGCCATTATAATAAATTTTTAGTGGTCATAAAAGATGATAAGTTTGGCTGGTAAGATTCAACGAATTTATTCGCGTTGGCATCATAGATTGCAAAATGCGGAATTAAATTAAGTATTTCACCAGTTCTGCTCTATTTGAAATCACATTTGCTTTTCATCTTTGCCCAAATTACCCAAGATGCATCACAAACGTTACAAACGTACATATGATTCTGAATACTAAACCTCGACATTACGTATTGAATTCTTCTGAGAGAGCCTCAACCTTAATCTGCATGACACAATTTGCCAATGGACGATAAGCAACAAACAATAAATCTGATAGAGCCAAAACAATTTTGAGAGCTTGGTTTAGATATAGAAATATAGTTAGGCAGCAACCATTTGATTTTCTGGGGGGCTATGGTTTTTTTTCGACTTTAAAAACATACCCCCCCCCCCCAGAAAATCAAATGGTTGCTGCCTTAGTATGTTTGAAAAAAATTGGAATAACCAGCTGATGACAGATTTCAAGTTTAAAGACAATAAATAAGATATACATATAGAGAAGAGACCTAAATTCAAAACATTAGCCATTAGAAAAAGAAAAACAAATAAATAGTCAACAGAATTTAACGCACCAAAGAATAAATTATACTCTCTCAAAACTTGTAAGTGCTGTGAACTTTATTATGTACTCTTAAACATGTACCGAAAACCACCCTCTAATAAAAATGTCATTCGAATCATTCGTTTAACTTTTCAGTACACGTATAGTGTATCGTATAACACGTGTTTCATATTTACTGATATCAATCTTAATATTTTAAATTCTTCATTTACATATATATGTGGACCTTTAAGTACATTTCCAACTAATGACGACAAATTTGATTTTTAAAGAAAAATGTCTTATAAAATATATTCACACAGTATAGGTTCTACGGAAAATTGTTACAAATACTACGCGAGAACTCATTTTTTATATCAATAGGTCAAGGTCATGGCAAATGAAAATAGACTTGATACAAGACTGTATGCAGGCCCGTAGCCAGGAATTTCCAAGGGGGGGGGGGGGGGGGGGGCGGTTCGTTGGACTTATGAACTCGACTTTAACAGTCACAATTTGAACAAAACGTTGACTTTAACAGTGCTTATTTGATTTCAAGGGGGGTCGAAACCCCCGAAACCCCCCCCCCTTTTGGCTACGGGTATGATATGCATGACTAAAAATACATTGGTATTGGAAATAAAATGATCATGAAACAAACTTGAATATATGATAACTTAAAAAAGATCACAGTATCAAGCAAAAACGTTATACCCGACAACTTTCTAGGTATGTCCTAATAAATTTCCAATCACAGGCGCTTGGTGAATGAAAATTAACGCTCTCTTTTTTTCTATTGTTTGTGGCTTTTTTTAATTCAGTCTATCTATCTAATGTTATTTTAACTCTTTAATATTCAAACCTACTACCGCCTTTTTAATGCGTTCTTATGAAAAAGAAGATAATAAATGATTGCCAATGAGACAACTCTTTACAAGAGACCAAATGACACAAATATAGGTCACCGTACGGCCTTCGACAATGAGAAAAAACCCATACCACATAGTACGCTATATAACACAAAATGACAAATGTAAAACAATTCAAATTCTTGTTCTTATTCATGCGATATTTCAATGACAGTACTTAGTGTATATAAAAAAATTATGCTGCACCTCTATACTTATGTGACATTCGTGGAAAACTTGACTTAACGAAAAAAGTTAAATCACAAAAAAACTGAATTTTGAGGAAAATTCAAAACGGAAAATCCCTATTTAAATGGGAAAATCAAAAGGTTAAACACATCAAACGAATGGATAACAACTGTCATACGTATTCCTGAATTGGTACTTGGTATTAGTTAGAACCTTTATATTCATTTTATTGCAGATACTCGTTCATGTTGTTGCATGCTTGTAGTTTAAATTCATGTGCATATTTACATAGATACTTAGTCTATATCATATATACATAATAATATGTAAGACTATATATATGACTGTGTAATATGATTTATAGTACATTTGAAAAAAAAGTTTAGTAAGGAAACATTTAATCTGTTGATATTTTCTTGCTGCACCAGGTTGACTTTGGCCTATTTCTAAATGTTTTTTTCTTAATAAATCTGTTTACGTAAGATGTATTTAAATCTATATATAAATACAAGTGTCATAATTCGGGAAACCAAACGGATATAATAAGAGGGGAAATGTGACGACTTCATATTTTGTGTAGGATGATTACATATAATAACACGAAAAATGTCTTATCATGTGAGAATATGAATGTTATGTGAAAATGTAAGATTTTGACCAAAGGAACAAAATTAAAAATCAAAATATTAAGTTTTGTTTTTTTACAATTAAACGTTGATGAAAAATGAATAATTCGACAATATACATGTGTCCGGACTGGCTTTATAGGATAAAATGGTCCAATGAAACTACAATTGAGGATATCAACC
Organism: Mytilus galloprovincialis; assembly: GCF_965363235.1. Classification (NCBI taxonomy): domain Eukaryota; kingdom Metazoa; phylum Mollusca; class Bivalvia; order Mytilida; family Mytilidae; genus Mytilus; species Mytilus galloprovincialis. Next base: position 41,434,803 of record NC_134843.1, on the reverse strand, counting down.
AAATCTTAATGACCCGAAATATTCCTGGACTAGTTTTTGTGTCTATTCTAATGCTAACTGGTTTTCTTGGAAACGCTATTGTATTGTATATTTTCTTCACTAAATTCGCGCGATCGAATTATCGGACTTATGTGCTGTGTCTCGCGTTACTTGACGAGATCAGCAGCTGTTTCCTAATGCCATTTATAATTATTTACTTGCTGTATCCGAAACATTTTCCGGATAACATTCTGTGCAAATTCGGACATTTTGTTGGATATTATACGAGCACGGCATCTGCTTTTCTTCTCATCTTAATTGCGATTGACAGGTACAGGAAAATATGTCAACCAATGAAAAGACAGATTTCCAAACTCTTTGCCAAACGGAGCTGTATTATTATTAACATTGTAGCAGCAATTATATCAATTCAATCAATGTTCATATATGGAACGACAACTAGAAAGACTGGATTATTTAATGTCACCGAAACAATTTGTTTCATGGAAAAAGATCCGTTTCTTGCGACATATGGAAGAGTGTTCTATATTCAGCTTCAAATATGCTTAGCTTTTGTGATTGTTTTTATAACAGTTTTATATTTCAATATAATGCGAAAACTCCATACTCACAAAAAGAAATCAATGAAACGTTTACGGCTTTCTTCATCTTCCGGACCAAAAACTGTCAGAACAAGAAAAACGACATTAACATTTATTGTAATTACGTTAATTTTTGCTATTAGTTCCGAAATTCACCATGCGTTAGCCATGATATTACATTTTGTTGACAATTTAGAATGTCATATGAATAAAGCTGAAGGAACGGCGTTTTATATATTCCTTTGGGCAGTTTTTATAAACAATGTATCTAATCCATTCATATATGGGGTGTCTGATGACCGTTTTAGAAGCCATGTAAAAGAGATGCTGAAGAAGAACCAAGATTTTAAACCAAATAACAGAAAAGATTCAAAAAGCTCAGTGAGCGAGTGAAATTTTTAACAAAATTAATCGAGAACTATGTTGTTTATCGTGTATTTAAAGATATTTACTCAAAGTTGTGTTTATACCCGTATATTCGTATTGAATGCTGATAAAATATACGGCTTATTATAAGGGGAGGGTAATTAGAACATGGGGAAAAATACTAAAATATAATTTGACATACTGTTAAACTGATTCATAAGATATAAAACCATATCTGTAATTACAATATTTTAAATCTCTTTGTTGTCGTATTGTTAGTTGTAATAATGTTTGTTTAAACATTGTTTGATGTACATGTACATAATTTGTGCTATACAGAAGTGGAAACTAAGTTATTCTGTATATGGTTGATTGTTTGTTACTAACGTCCAGAGGTCAAGAACGTCATATATGTTCTGCTATCTTATAAAGAAATGAATTGTTATGGATCTATCATAATTATGCTATTCGCCAGTGGCTTGTCTCTTTCTTGTGAAGTGTAGTGTGCTATTGATTGTAAAAAAAAAACGCAATGAACGTCAAGTCAACTCCGAAACAGCGGTGACGTTGCTATGCTAAACTATCAGGTGATTGATAATTGACCATTTTTTTTTTTTGTAAACTTATTGTTTATAAAACGTTGAAATATTCGAAATATGTTTTAATACTTTTTACATTTATATTTTCGATTTGGCTTTTCAACAGTTTTGATTCAGGTCCAACTGATAAGTCTTACATGTGTCATTTCGGGGCCTTTTATAGCTGACAATGTGGTATGGCTTTGTTCATTGTTGAAGGCCGTACGGAGACCTATAGTTGTTAATTCCAAAGTCATTTGATCGCTTGTGGAGAGTTGTCTCATTGCTTTTTTATACTATGTAGATGCACGAATATAGTTCCTTTTAATTAGAGTGTATTTTTCCTTAATTGTTTTTTCTTTCCCTTCCTCACTCATTTCTTAGATTTGTTTGGGTGGAAATGAAAGAAGAGAGGTGAAATAAATTTTTGGATGTTGTATTTAAACTGATTTTGATATGGAATAAGTGATTAGGCCAAGTGCAAAAAGGTAATATTTACAGTTTTCGGAACATCTCTTGACTTGTGGTACGGATGTGTATTGGCTAAATTTGTAAAAGTTATTAGTTCAATCTTTCTGAATTTTGGATATATATTTGGACTAGGACTAAAAATTACACACACAAAAAATTTGACAAAATTGCATGGTGCAATTTTTTTAATGATGCAAAACGTTATAAAGAACTGATAGAGGAATTAATTGTGGTCTGTGGCCATCATACGCGTACGGTCGGACCGTATGAGTATACTCGTACGGTCCAGTACGAGCTGACCATATTGAATCATATGGGTTAAATTTCAACAAACATTTATCAAAATCTTTATTTTTAGTTTTACAAATTGTTATTTTAATAAGTAGATGGATGAATTAATAAGTAGATGGATGAAGTGAACAAGCGAACAATTGAAATTCAATCTTTGTTTTTGATTGTATATCTGAATCCTATTTTGGTACTATCGCCAAAGGTGACACTTGATACCACAAGTAACGCCATAATATTTATTTACATTTACATGTTTGCAGTTCATGCATGTTTCTAAGAATTTGCTTTTTTTTTTTAAAGTTGCTAAATTTTCTAAACCAATTGTCCTCCCACAATATGTTTACTTCCGATAACTTCAATTTCAGTAAGCATAATTCAATTAATGTATTACTGATCGACATGCTAAATATTTATAAGAGATTAACAGATTTGATTAGAGTGACTTTTTTAAATGGTTAAAATGTAAAGTTTTTATTTCAATTACAATCGAACCTTTTTATATGTAATAGTTATACACCGAGGGAAAGGTGTGTCTGGATAAGAAACCCCGTCGGCCGGAGGCCAGAGGTGTTTCTTATTCAGACACGCCGTATCCCGAGGTGTATAACTAACTTACACCCCTTTCTAAAATCTATATTGTTAACATTGATTATTAAATGAAAAAAAAAAACCGATAGCATATATTTTATTGACAATATCAAACCATGATTTATAAGATTTTTTTTATTACATGAAACCCCACTAGTAACCTTTTTTTTGGTTATCTTCGTTCAAACTTTGACAAGCGAGTATATTTTACCAATGTCAAGGTTGTTTTGCATATTCCAATTAAATTCTTAGGTCAATATGCAGTGTCGGATCCAGAGGGGGCGTAGAGGGCGTATGCCCCTCCCCTTTTTGCCTGGACTTTTTTTTTGTAAAAAATATTAATCAGACTAAGACTTCGTGAAATTTGCCATTTCCCGTGTATTTTGTTTTTATGCGACATTTCTTAACGTATAACGATAATTATTGCTCGTATTTACTGTAATATATTATTATTTATGTCAACGTCATGTGATTCGCTACGGCGGTGTTAACCAGTGCGTCGAAAAAAAACCGTCATTCAGTCATTTTGAAATTCAGATTACAGTAACACTTGCTTATGATGAAGGTGACAAGCATGACACCTTCAAAGCAACAAAGGATTGAGCAAGAACGTACTGACTTCTATTTCATAATTCCACCAAACAGAAAGTAATACTCTATTACACTCTCGTGAAAGTTCCATAGCAATATTATGTATCTACGAAAACATGTTTAATCCCAAAGGCCCCAGCCTATAAATGAAATAGCTGAATAATGATCCCCAGTCAGTAAGCTCTAGATGAATTTTATGTCTTTTAAAAGTATGGACTATTTGATTTGAGGGGGCAATGATCTGAAATGTTTGAGAGAAAAAATCTTACCCTGATTTTTGTCTTAATCAAAAATTCTGGTCGTATATATCTGGATTGAAAACATTAATTTTGTCCACTTATTTGCTATTAGAAACAAAAATTTCAAACATAATTATTTAGCATAAAATGAACATGATGAATAATAAACGGGTATTATTTTTTGTTGCCGGGGTTTGCATGTAAATTCCATATCTGACCAGAATATTTGTTTCGCCGAACTGATATATTGAATACTTTTTTCAAGGCCCGATTGCAACCTGCCTGCTTGGTGTGGCCATTATGTCTCCATTTGTCAACCGTCATCCTTAAAGTCGTTGTCCTTTCAGACTCATTCGTAGACTTAGGTTAATTTGGAACTCTCACTTCCCTTGTTGGCTGAAACATTTCAACCAAACATTTGGACAAAAATTGTTTGTTTGTTTCTTATCTCGTGTCGGTCTATTGTAAATTTCATCGATAGCCCGGCGTCTATCTTGTTTACAACAAATAATTGTGAAGTTTAAAAAAATTTACTAAATAAACAAACGAGAAATTTCCATGTCCATTTTTTACTGCCAACTCCAACATCAATTTTCGATAGCTTTCGATCTATCCAATATTTTTATAATGGGAGAATACACTTTACAGCAACTATAAAATATGCATGCACAACTTCAGGAACCGTGTAAAAAGTTCATATCATATTGGATATAACATTAGACAAATTCAAGATATCATTGATTTTGCAGAAAAATTCAACATAGAGGGAGCTCTTCTTTTCTTAGATTTCTCCAAAGCTTTTGATTCTTTAGAGTGGGATTTCATGTTTTTAGCTTTAAAAAAATTTGGATTCAAAAGTTCAATGTTGAAATGGATCAAAGTTCTATATACTGATATTAAAAGCTCAGTTATAAACAATTGTTGGATTTCAAAACCTATAAGCATTTTTCGTGGGATTAGGCAAGGGTGCCCATGCAGTGCGATAATTTTTGTAATTGCTGTTGAAATTTTAGCATGTAGGATCAGACAAGATCATGACCTCAAAGGCTTTGAAATTAAACTTGATGGCAAAACTCACACATTAAAAATTAGTCAACTAGCAGATGATACCACTCTTTTTCTTAGAACAAAACAAGACATTTCAAAAGCACTTAATATGATTGAAACATTTGGAACATTGTCAGGTTTGAAATTAAACAGAACTAAAACTGAGGGTGTTTGGCTTGGGAAGCAAAAAAACTGCAAAGATAAACATGAATATATTAACTGGACAAATATACCTGTAAAAAGCCTAGGTATATATTTTGGTCATAATAAAAAAAGAGTGTCAAAGATTAAATGCTGAAAAACTTTTAGAAAAATCAGCAAAAATTATTCTTAATTGGAAAAAGAGAAACTTAACCATGATAGGAAGGATAACAGTTACTAAATCATTAATTATTCCTAATATTACATTTTTAGCATCTGTCTCAACCATAGATAAAGAGTATTTAAACCAGTTTAAAAAAATGATATATGAATTTTTATGGAATAACAAAACAGAAAAAGTTAAACGCTCCGTACTAAGTTACGACAAATTAAATGGGGGATTAAAAATGATTAATTTAGAGAAATACATAGAAACAATAAAAATAGGTTGGATTAAAAGATTAAATGCAGAGCAATTCTTAAACTGGACAGTAATACCAAAATTTTATTTAAACAAATTTGGAAACAATCTTCTTATATTGCAAATGAATCTGGATAGTATAAATTCAATACCAGATATAAAAAAGATACCAGAGTTTTATCTTGATATAATCAAAGTTTGGATCAAGAACAAAAATAATAATAATAAATACCCAAAAATCTACAGACTAATCCGCCAACAAGTTATTTGGGGAAATCAGTGGATAAAATTTCAAGAAAAAACATTATTATTCCAAAACTGGATAGATAGCAACATAATATACATAAATGATATCATAGATGAATCTGGAAATATAAAAGAAAGATTTATTAGACAAAAGCTTAATAAAAAGACAAACTGGATTTCTGAATTTTTAAAATTAAAAAAAGCTATACCAAAAGAATGGGTTAATATATTAGCTGAAAAATGTTCAAGAACAACTAATGTACTAACAGATAATGTTGTGTATATTTATGACAAAGATAACTTTAAACAAAATATAAATAAATTAGAAACAAGTAAAATTTACAAAATACTATTAGAACAAGATAAAGAAATACCAATTGGCTTTTACAAATGGAAGAGACTACTAAATTTTGAAAACATAGAGAATAAAGCTCAAAACATACTAAAATTTGTTCATAATTATGTGAAAGAAAATAAATTAAAAATGTTCAGATGGAAACTATTACATTTTATTCTTCCAAACAAAGTTTTATTAAAACAATGGAAAATATGCCAAAACTCAGACTGTAATCACTGTAATATTACAGAAGATTATGAACACTTTTTTATTACATGCCACTTTCTTGATAAATTTTGGAAAGACATATTTAATCTGTTAGAAAAAGTTAAACTTGGAAAACACATTTTAACACTAACAAATTTGATTTGGGGTTACAAAATAAATGATATAGAATATTATGATATTAATTTTTTTCTTACAATTATTATATTTTCAATTCACAAAATACACTATTTGTCAGAGTTTAGAACAAAGAAGATAAATGTATTTTCTGTTTTTAAAACTGAGCTTAGAAATAGGCTCGTTCTACAAAACAAATGTTTTAACCATGAAAGAAAAGGAATATTAGGAAAATTATTTAAGTATATTTGAATTGTTTGAACTGATAACATGGTTAGTAATGTTATCATTGTGAATTAATTAATTTATTATTATCTAATTTTGTATTTATTTATGATACTTGATAGACAATATGTTCCTGATAGACATTAATTACAATATTTATATTATAATCTGGTACGAGGCATTATACATTACAAAAAAAAAACAAATTACAGCATAGTTGTTCTTTGATTACCGTACGACTATTATTCTTTCAAATTATAGCTGTCTTACCTGAATAATGATGTAGATCAAAGATAATTACAATCTTTTTCGATATTGATTGAAAAAAAAACCGTTATCCGGAAACACATGGAAACTGATAGAAGTCATCCCAAACTCGGATGAACTATGAAAATTTTCCAAAAATAAGGCCAGATAATATAAATACTTTAATATAATTAGAATAGCATTATTTATCTATATTGATGTAATATTTATAATATTTTGTAAACGACTAACAATATGCAGTTTATCTACCTGAAGAATCCCTGAACTTCTGGTACTAATGAAACAGGGACCTTCACTGAGATAGCTGTGTCAGTGGAGTAATTGTTAACAGCGAGCAATACTGTTGTTGAATAAAAAAAAAAAAAAAAAGTTCATTGTACACTTATATTATGTTTTTTAGCCTAAAAAGGTTCAAAAAAAATTTCGCCTCGCTCCGCTTTGCGAAATTAAATTTACTTCGCCCACCCTTTCCAAAATCCTGGATTCGCCCCTGTACTCTGACACAAAATAGTGCTTTTGATGTCATTGTTTACTTAAACTAACCAACAAATATGCAGAAATGAAACTTTTGGTGAAAGAAAATATATTTAGGCCATTTTGAGTCAAAATTCACTTGTTTATGAGTTTGCGTTAAAAATTCAGGATTAATGCGCTACATAGTACACTAATTTAAGATATCCAGAAAACCGGTAGTTTGGTAGTACCTGTGTTTTCAAGATCAGAAATTTCATATAAGACTTTAAACATCGGTTGAAAATTGGCATGTAGAAAGGTGATACATGTACAATTCAGGACATACCTGGGTTCCTTGAAGTTAAACTTAAGGTAAAATATTTAGATAGTTGTGAAAATTGCAAGATTTGGTTGAACAGATAGGGATTTTTAGTTGGTGGTCTGACACCTTTATTTTCGTTTTCCTCCCAAACTGAATAATCATAGGATAATCACAGAGGCATGATGATTAATTTATTGTAGAAGGAAGAGAAGCGACACACAAAATGAGGTCTTCTCGTTCATTAGTATAGATACTATAACTTTTCTTTCACAATACTTTGTATATTCACATCCCTGTTTCAGTTGAATTAATGTCAGCTTATTCGAATATGTGCATGTTTTCTGGCACGTTTGAAGTAAATGCAATTCATCTAATGTTCAGTTGAATGTATATTTACACAATCATGTAATTATAAACATTTAGAATGTTTTAAAAAACAGGAAAAAATGTTTTTAAGTGCAACACACGGTATTTTTGGACAAGAAATCAATTTTTCTTACACTTTTAAAATTCAAATGAAGTAAAACAAGAAATCAATCTGGTTGACGCTACAATGACAATCTGTTACACAGAATAATAGTGGTGCATTTCTTTCCAGTGGGTCTCAATCAACACTGATTTACAGAAATCTTGGTAAGAATTTAGTCTAAGATGCTTGATTTTTTTTTATTAGTTGTTATTGGCTTTGAACAAGCTGTCAGTAACGGCGTGTAGTGGCGGATCCAGAGGGGGCGTAGAGGGCATATGTCCCCTTTTTCTTGGACTTTCTTTTTGTAAAAAGATAAATAAGACTAGACTTCGTGAACTTTGCCATTTCTCGTGTATTTAATTTTTATGAGACAATTCTTTACATATAAAGATTTATTTTTCGCCAGTATTTACTGATTATGTCAAAAGTAAAATTACAAAATACTGAACTCCGAGAAAAATTCAAAACGGAAAGTCCCTAGTCAAATGGCAAATTCAAATGATAAAACACATTAAACGAATGGACAACAACTGTCATATTCCTGAATTGGTACAGGCATTTTCAAATGTAGAAAATGATTGACTGCACCTGGTTTTATAGCGCTAAACCTCTCACTTATATGACAGTCGCATCACAGTAGAGTGATTCGGTATGGTTGAGTTGACCAGTTCGTCGAAAAAAACGTCACTCAGTCATTTTGAAATTCAAATTACAGGAACACATTTGCAATTCTGAGCATGAAAAATCATGACACCTTCAAAGCGACAAAGGAGTGAGCAAGAACTTATTGACTTCTATTTCACAATTCAACCAAACAGAAAGTTATACTCTATTATACTCTCATGAAAAAAAGTTCCACGCTCGCGTCTATCTTAAAATAACATAGCTGAATAATTATCCCCAGTCAGTATAAGCTCTGAAAAGATTTAAAGTGCAAAGTACGAACCATTTGTTTGAGGAGGCAGTCTGAGATAATTGAGAGAACAAATCTTACTCTACTTTTTGCCTTAAACAAAAATTCTGGCCGTATTTGGATTGAAAACAATAATCTTGTCCACTTTTTGGTTAATAGAAACGAAAATTTCCAACAGAATAATATAGCATTAAATGAACATAATGAATAAAAAAGGGCGTATTTTTTTGGGGACGGGGGTTTGCATGAACTGATATATTGAATACTTTTATCAAGATCAAACTGCAATCTACCTGCCGGGTGTGGCCTTTATGTCTCCATTTGTCAACAGTCATTCATAAATTCGTTGTCATTTCAGACTCATTGGTAGCCTTTGGTTACTTTTCAATTTTGGTGAGTAAAACATATCAACCAAATATTTGTATAAAAATTGCTTGTTTGCCTTTTTTTAACTTGTGTCGCTCGTATTGTTAAATTCATCGAATAGCGGCGTGTATCTTGTTTACAACAAGAAATCTGTGAGTTTATGCTAACTTAACATACAACAAGCGAGAATTGTCCATGTCTATTTTTTACTGAAAAGTCCCACATCAAATTTATCAGTTCATAGCTTTTGACCCATACTATCATTTTATGATAGACAATTTATGGGGAGAATACAACATCAAAAATGCACAACCCTTATACTTAACAGCAACTATAAAATATACATGCCCCACGTCACGAACCGTTTAAAAAGTGCATTTTACACTTATTTTATGTTTTTTAGTAAAAAAAATAAAAGTCCCAAACATTTTTCGCCCCCCCCCCTCTTTGCAAATTCATGGATCCGCTCCAGATATGGATCAGCAGGTCAAGGTTGACCGTATCGTGTATTCATATTACAAACAAAAATACGTCATGCTCCTTGTATGCAGTTGTCAATATGGAAGGGTATGAGACGAACGACATTTTTTTGCAAGCGTTGGATTTGGTAGAAGAGACTAAAGATAAAGGCAATAGTATAACTCAAAGTACTTACCTGTATCAGTTTAATAAAGGTTATCCTAACTATATTTTTTATCTAACGGTTTTATAGAAAAAAAAGCCCCCCCCCCCCCACTTGTCGAGAATAAATGAACATTCATATTCGAACCTACAAAGGGATAAGTGCGTCTGCAATAGAAACCCTACTAACAGACACGCTCAGCATACAAAGATACAGATTTAATATTCTGTAACTCTCTCTTTTGGGGAGAGGGGCTGATCCAGCTGTAGCTGCGAAACCGTACCTCATAGGTCCTTATGTTATCTTTTGACTTTTTGCGGACTACCGTTACTCATAGGTCCTTATGTTATTTTTTTGACTTTTTGCGGACTATGGTGGTCCGCAAAAAGTCAAAAAATAACAAAAGAACCTATGAACTACGGTTCCGCAGCTAATCCAGCTGGGGGTTCCCAACTCAACAGAAAGGGGGTGGGATTCCAATCAGTCAAATACATTGGTCTTTTAAATCGGGTCCAACCCGCGGAATCCCTACCCCGGATCGGCCACTGGATAACGAGGGGGGTCCGAGACTTAGAATCCCCCCTTTTCAATAGAAACATATGACTGGGATACAAAATATTACTTTCAGCAAAGGAGTAATTAAAGGATTTTTTTTTTGGTATTCAAAATAGATGCTTAATTTTTTTTCGGTATTGTAATTTTCTAACACGTTTTTTTTTTTTTTTTCTTAATATCTTAAAACAGTTTGTAGTGAGCACTATAAGTAATTTCTTATGTTCATGCTATTTAAAGAATTATCAATTTCTATTGTTACGGATAACAATGGACTTTGTTTGCGGGATGTAGAAGCAGGGATTTCCGGTAATCCCTGCTGTCACAGCTTGTGGTCAAAATCCATTGTTATTCGTAAGGCCAGACTTTTTTTATTATCTGTTTAACGAGATCCGCCGACTCCATCTTTCCCGATTTTAGAATAAAAATAAAAGTAGTGCTTCTTACTTTTAATATTATTTTTCCCGCCGACTGTTACGAAATCCTCAGAAAAAAATAAAATGTGTTGTTCACGATACTCGCTTTCAGTCGATTTCGTTATCGGTAATATTTAATTTTTACCAAGTCAATGAAACAGCAATTTTCATTTAAAAGTAAAGAAATTCAAGGCATTTATAACGATATATTTTCTTCTAAAAGATTTTTAAGCTGGTGGCATGCTTTTCATACTTGTTACACGCGAGCGTACGGGAAGACTGGGTATATTCGGACACTTTTGTTTTTTGTGTCGGAAAAGCGCCGTTGTAACAAGTATGAAAAGCATGCCACCAGCTTAAAAATCTTTCTAACTTTCGGAAAAATCAGTTATTACTTCATCAGAACTTGATGAAATTAGCCTAAAGTAAACTTGTCATCCATGTATTGCATTAGAAACGTCATATTCCTTTCCAATTGGCGTATCAAACATCGTTTATTTTTGCAAATTTTTCTTCGTCCGACATTTAAATTTGTAGAACTACGGATCGGAATCGGGATTTCATCGGAAACGGACCCGCTATGACCGAAATCCGGATTCTTGCGATAATGACTACAGACGCATGAATGGCACTGCTGACAGACAAAAATTGATCCCAAAAGGGAAAATTACGCATTCCACACGCATTAACATACTTTTGGTTAGATCTTCTTGATTAATGTATATATTTCCATGTATTGTTTCAATTTATAGGTTAAAGTTGCTTAACACTGGGACTATTACACCAGAGACATATATACACATGTGTATATATATATGTCTCTGTATACACTAAGAGGTTCCTGACTGGGTGACTGGTATATACATATATAGTGTATATGCAGCGAGGTTGATATATTTGAGTGGTGCCATGGATCTATATTAGTGGAAATACAGAATCAAAACATAGTTTTTATGTTTTTATTAATAGTAATAGAAGGGTTAACCAGAGACATATATAAACTATATGTATTTATATTTCTCTGGGTTAATATACTGGTCTGTTCTCATTTCATTGTTCTTGTATTTTGATAAATTCTAAAAAAAAAAAAAAAAAAAAAAAAGTCACCTATAATGGTTTTATTTTTATTTTTAGTGTCGACTGGACCAATTTTGCACTTTTATTTTTTTTTTTTTTTTTATTTCGCCCCCTCGACCCTAATTTTTTACAAATTTTCTCGTTAAACAGATAAAATAAAAAGTCTGGCATAACAATAGATCTATTCAATTTACACATGTTTCAAAAATAGAAACTATGAAGTATAACAATAGATCTGGGGTGTAATAATTTGAGAATAAAGGTACTATGTTGATCTGTTATATGCATTTGTATCTAATAAACTTGACCAACTTCTTAATATTAGTCAGACCGTACGCGTACGGTCCTACCGTATGAGCATTTTGAAAAAGTACATTTATGGTCCAGACCGTACGCCTATGGTCCTAATACTCATACGGTCTGGAACATAGACAAACCAAACGAGCGTCTGGTGTACTTTTGATCTCCAATGAGTTGATCGAGTTTAATGTTCAAGTGGAAAAAGGACATGTGGTATGATTGCCAATGAGACAGCTATAATTCATCAAAGAGCAACTGAAGTGGATGTAAACAATTAAAGGAAACCATATGACTTTCAACAATTAAAGGAAACCATATGACTTTCAACAATTAGAAAAGCCCAGACCGTATAGTGTGTTAAAGAAGGCCCCGACATAAAAAAAAAATATGAAACCATTCAATTTCATTTTTACATGTTATTTTTTTTTTACGCTAAACACTTTAGATACTCACGACCTAATTATTATAACAAAACAGTTTACGGGACATTCACATATAGAGAATGGACAAACATGGTGTATGTGCAAAACGCAAATAAAAATCTATGCGAAACAATAAAAGAAAAAATAAATATGAGAACCAGCCAAAAAACGGCTAATCTTAATTACAGGTTAGGCATATACACTTTATTTGGCCTTTTAAACTTTTTTTGGATTCGAGCGTCACTGATGAGTCTTTTGTAGACGAAACGCATGTCTGGCGTAAATACAAAATTTAATCCTGGTATCTAAGATGATTTTATAGACTATGGCGGAATACACATGCTTGAAGGCTCTAACCTTGCTCTTATATGAGATAGTGTGACAGTACAACATAAGTAAAAAAGCGATAAAAATCAATTGAAAAGGGCCTAACTCAACAAATCGATACAAAGCAGAAAAAAACTAACGATTTTTAACTATTAGTATCTTAAAGGTTGTTAGCGTAAAAAAAAAACTAAATTTCAAAAAATAAAATCCCCAGATTACATACATTATTTGGATATGTCTGTAAAAAGTCGCAAATTGTATAGTTAAATTTGGGAAGGTGTATTATTCTTTATATACCTTTTTTCTCGTTTGTTCCGATTTTACATCATCCAATCCAATTTGAATGACTGAATATGGCTATAATTATGATATGATGTAAAATATATTATTTACTATGCTTTGAAAATCAGCGAAATTTTACGAAATAAAATTTCCTCTCGAGTGCTTTTATGTAAAATGAAATGAAAAACTTTATACCTTTAATTGATTTTTTGTGCAATGTTTAATATATCGAGAGAAAAAAACCGAAATATGTTAAATACATTAGTATATTTGTGATTTTTATGCTATATGACAGATGTTGATTATGTGACATATGCGAATACATGTAAAGTAATCTTCGTTGTATTCGCATATGTCACATAATCAACATTCGTATATGTAAATCATGTATGTAAGCCTGCTAACGATGAAAAGCTCGCATCAGTTCTTTTAAAATTTCATTATTTGCAAGACTTATTGTGTACGCGTATTATGTGACACTGTTTATATTTATAGTTCATATTTCAACCGAAAAATTCGGTAAGTTTTTCATTTCTCAATGTTAAAACGTTTCTTATACATGTAATATAGAAATTCCTTAGATATTTTATTATGCTGTTGAAAATATACACAATCTTATCTGACCGGTCACCTAATGCAGTTTTTATTAACTGTTAAATTAAATTGGATTGCACAATTATGGTTTACTGAAGTAGAAAATTTCCTCTAAAAATATTAGGGGTGATAGATCATAGATGTTCTATTGAGGAACGGGAGCAACGGTATGAGATGCAACTCGTTGCTATAGCGTTTACGACAAAAAGTGTAACGTGTTGTTCTAATGTACAATACAAGCCTGTTTTGTGTCACCCTAGAGTATGAGAACGGATGGTTACGTAATAATCAAGGGTACGCGAATAATCTTTTATGAGTAGCTATAGCATAGTCAAGCATGCAGATAAGGTATGAAAACTGATATTGTAATCCAAGGTTTTCCATACTTTTGTTTTGTTGACTAGAAATTCAACTCATATTTATAAACCAACAATTAAGTAAATTAATTTAAAAGGAAAACATTTATTTTTTTTACCTAAAAACTTGTTTATCCAAAAATTTACTGAGTTGCCCAGGATACAACATACCGTTCCCGTTTATAATAAGCCAAAACTGTTAAGGAAGAAGGAAATAGGAAGTAGAAAGAAAATGTTAGTTTTGCTTGTTAAAAACGAAATTCATTCCATTTAGTATTCACTACATGAGGAAATACGCTGAATTTTAAGTGATTATTATAGATTATAATCTCAAGGAGATTAAATTTCTCGCTTGAACTGGTACGGCGAAAGTGAGAAAAGCAATCGAGTTGCAATGACCAATGATAATCTGTTGATCGCTATTTTACCTCTGACGACGTTGTCATATTTACCTCTGACGACGTTGTCAATTTCATGTCAATTTCATTGACAATGTCACATGTCTCCTTAGTTTCTAGCGATTATTTTTCATATCACTCGACTCCGATGAGAAAGGAAATTATATGTTAGCAAGATCAAAGGGAAGTTTTGTAAAATAGCGATAATATAATTTCTCTTAATTCTTTGGAAAAATATCCCTTTCCGAACCCATTGTATAAAAAAAATTAATAAACGTGTGGTTGCCGGTGATCTCAGAAGATGATTGGCTGAGTCAAAGGGTCATAACCTTTCTCAGCTCCCTGAAATGATCAAAATGTTCTAACAGGTGTTAATGAAATTGACAACTTCGTGGAAAGTGGAAGGCACTCGAAGGGGATTTTGGTTTAGAAAAAAGGAAATTTATCTTTTAATCATTAGAGAAACAGATTATTACATAGTAACGCGTGGATTATCAGATTTATCCTATATCGATAGTTAAATTATAAATTTTAAAGTCCTCGCCGAGGCTCGGACTTTAAAATTGATAATTTAACTATCTCGATTGGATAAATCCGATAATCCACTAGTCTTGTATCAATGTAATAATCTATATTTCTCTGATTTTTTAGTATTTTCACTTTTCTTGAGCAGCGTGAGAAAAATATTTCTCTTCCCTAGTGATAAATATCTGTTCTCGGCAAATGATTAGTCTAAATATTTTATTATGATGTCAAAATTTCTTGGTTTTTGCTATATTTTTCTTTTGTGACGTCATGAAAAAAGGCGACCATGCCTGATGACGTCGCATTTAAAGAACACAACTTTCTGGAAATCTTTAAAAAAGAAGAAAACAAAACATTAGAGAAATAGATTCCGACAAGCTCGGCAAATCTTGCTCTTTAAATAATAAAAGTTAACTGTCTCGAGTGGAGAAGTATCGTAACACACGTTTTGCAGTGTAGGAATCTATATATATATATATATCAAGGCAAGCTACATCACATTTGACATTTTTATTCCACAACATAACTTTTTTTATCAGTGTTCTGTTTAACATTCCTATATGTCATCAATTTTAGTTTCATAAAAATATTAAGGATTTTCAAATAAAAGAACGGCTTTTTCGTGCAATGTTCTTAATACTCATGTGGTTCTTATATCAACTGAGAAACATTACCAATGAACTCATCATAGATATCAGGATCAAATTCTGTATTTACGCCAAACGCACGTTTCGTCTACAAAAAGACTCATCAGTGACGCTCGAATCCAAAACAGTTAAAAAGGCCAAATAAAGTACGAAGTTTAAGAGCATGGAAGACCAAAATTATCAATAATTCCTAAAAGTTTTACGCATGGAGAATCAATCGTACTATAGTAAGTAACTTTAAAGTTTAAACACACAATCTCGAACTACTTTCATCATTCATGTCAAAAACACAATTCAGTTCAATAACATTAGTTTATTGCACAAGAATCGAATTTTGACCATTTATGTATCTTTAGTACGATTGATTCTCCATGATTAAATTCCCAAACTCGACCAAGATGCAGGGTCTTTCTTTCATCATTCAGTGATATGCAGACTTTAAAGGAAAGAGAATGTATAAAGTTTTTTACGACCGGAGTCTGAATGGATTTGATTCTTTATACTGGTAGTTGTGATTAAGAGATAGATAATTTACTTTCCATAACTGAGTTTACCATATTTAGTAGTGATTAAGAGATTGATTAAGTGCTCTCCGCAACTGGGTTTACCATGTTCAGACAGTTATGATTAAGAGAACTGTTAGACTATCAAATATAAGGCCAAATAAACTGATCAGAGATATTAGTGTAATATATGGTTAAAGTATTGTTTATGCCAGACGGACTTTCATGTCTGTATAAGAATTTAAAAAAAAAGTCAAAAGCTTATATAAAGTTGAGTTGAACTGAGATTCAGAATTCAAAATATGTTTCTTAAAATACAACGGCATCAATTCAACCTTTCAGTTCAACCGGTTACAGTTCCAGGTATCTGTCAGTTCGTTATATCTCATTGTTACTGGCTTTGACATCTAATAGATATTTTTGTATCACTATTAAGTGTTATTTTCAATTTTAATCATGTTCGATTTACTGACTAGTTATTGCTTAATATCCCATTGTTCTTTTGACAAAAATAAACTTTAAATTTTAATTATCTATCTATACTATTAAACGAGAAGACCTCATTTTGGGTGTCGCTTCTCTTCTTTCCACAATAAATTAATCAACACGCCTCTGTGTCCTATAGGTACAGTGCATAGTCGCATTTGTCATCCATTCATATGATTATTCAGATTGAGTTATTTTGGGAGAAAATCGAGAAAAAGGGCATCCGGATATTGTCCCGTCATTGGACAAAATTTTAAGTCAGATTATACTTCCGGTTTGCGTTTTTTTTTGTATACTTTGAACATACATATACTACGAATAAAGTGTATTTTCAGAATTCTATCTGCTATCATTTTCAAGTTTACTATCCACGGTGGTCACAGAGTTTATTAAATAGAGAGGGTCTGTATACTATATCAATGACCACCATGGATCGATTAGAAAACTTAGAATTGAAAGTAAATACACTTTATTTATATAATAGTGAATGTTCATAATATACAGATAAGCGCTAAAATTATTCATGTGCACTTTTGATACCTTTTCTGAAATTCTCCAGTCATTAAATCTTTTACAAAATTCATTGATTACAAAAAAAAAAGAAGATGTGGTATGATTGCCATGTTGACAACTCTCCACAAGAGACCAAAATGACACAGAAATTAACAACTATATGTCATCGTACGGCCTTCAACAACGAGCAAAGACCATACCGCATACTCTAAAAGGCACCGAAATAAAAATGTAAAACAATTCAAACGGGAAAACTAGCGGCCTTATTTATGTACAAAAAATGAACGAAAAACAAATATGTAACGCATAAACAAACGACAACCACTGAAGTACAGGCTCCTTACTTAAATGTTCATAACATACTAAATGTATATTCATATTGAAATTGATAGAAAACCACACATTGGGAATTTTGGAAATAAAGGAGGAGGGATTAAAAAAAACATTTTCCTGTCCCCAATAACCTATGATTTATGATAATTTTGCTGAAATTCTCCAGTCATTCAATATTTCACAAAATTCTTCCAACAACACTTTACATACTTTAAACAACGCTCTGAATGCCCGCGATTTCGCGGGTGTGTTCTAGTTATTTTGAAAGTAACGGAATGGTTATTTGACTGGGATAATATGCGTTTAATTTGTCACCCCTTTGATGCAAAGGGTCGAGTGAGAAATTATCAGGTCAACTGCGTATCTTTTAAATGGATTTGGAATAGCTTTTATAGTTTGCTTCGGACCCATGCCATTTAGTACTTGTTGTTTTCATTGTTAATCACGTGACACATCAGTCGTCTTGTGTGTGATCGTAAACTTTCGGTCAAATTTAGAACAGAGTCATCGGACATTCAAGGGGTATGATTTCCCTTGCTGTTGTCATGTTTAGGATGTGATTTAAGTGGTTATCTATTTTATCTCATTTTAAACACATTTCAAGATCGTAGTTTAAAAAAGAATGTCAAGTGAAATTTGATTGTAAAAAAAAATCGCCACACACTTACTTATAGTTACTAAGTGCATAAGTATTTGTATCTATATTAACCAGAAAATGATTTTATTATTTTGTTTTGCTGTTTCTGTATTATTTACAACAATCCTTTTGCATATTTCCCTTTTTTAATATTCATATTGACAAACAAAAATAAATGAAATTTTTAAAGGGGCATTAGCTGTCAAGTTTAAGTCTAAAATAAACTATTTACAAGGCATGGCTTCGATAAAATGTAGCTTCGTTTCGTGTGTATTTCAGTCTTGACACCATCTAATTAACTATCGAGTTGACCTCCGAATACTTCTTGTGGTCATATAAGCAATATACACATAAATATAGATTTTTTTTCAGAATATCTTATTTAATGAAAAAAAATCCTAACTAGCTTTAAAAAGAAACCTACTGGAAAATAACTTTCAATTATCCAGATATAACCAACACACAGACCAACGAATAGATTTATTTGTGGAATATTCAAACTATTGACACAAAAACCTGACTTTAAGGTGGTACCTAACACTACAGGGAGATAACTCTGATAGACAGCTAAACGTTTTAATTACGTTGTGTTGTAAAGGGAATATTAAGCTTCTGAATGATCAAAATTGGTGCTTGTCAAACTGCTATATAACCAGAGTAATTTTTCTGATAAAACGGTTGGTTCAAACTTTTTGAAATTTTCATATTTTTGTAAAAGGGTCAAAGTAAATACTTTGTCAAAATTTAAGAAAATTAAACGAGCCAAATTTATAATGTTAGTTAAAGTGTTGGGTGCCACCTTAAAGGGACTGCAACTGCTTAATAAAAACAGACAACATCTAAAGGTTGTCACATGAACCTAGGTTAGTATAATAGTCCAAGCATTAACGCATGCAAATGTCAGCAAAAAATCTCTAATATTTTAAAACACATTTTCGTCGAAAAATTAATATACTTACAAAAGTATTTTAACAACAACACTTAGTAAACTTTTTGTTTAGTAAAGTGCAAATGATATTTATCTTTTAAGTACAGTGTTGTGTAAATCATATCCGATGAATTTCCTTTCTCAAGTTTTTCAATTACAGTATATACTATGAATTATGTATTAAAAGTATTATTAAGGTGTATTATGACTAGACTTAAACATCTTGAGTATTTTATAGATTATTTAGTAACATTATCTCATCGTCTTTATAAATTCACGAATTGCTAAACTTAGTTGTCTATTTATTTAATTTTAATTTTTGATGTTGTTTTTGTTGCATTTTATCTCTAAAGTCAAAAATCAAAATTTGAAAAATAAATAATTTCAATATCAATTATTGAATTCTGAAAAAAAAAAACTAGATGAAATTACTAGTTACTTTCTGACAGCATGTATTACCCATAAATGACGATTAGACCCCTTTGTGTTCTGGGCAAAAGGTGTATATGATAGAGAGAGACTATAAAACAGAAAAAAATCAACAGAAAGAGATTATGGTCATGCAGTATATTATTGTCTTCAATCTTGGTTACTTTGAAAATACAAAAAGACTTAAGTGTGTGATATAGGCACTTAAGAGCCGGCTATTTAATTTACTTTTGTCATAAGTTAGAAAAACTAGTATCTTCAATATAAAAAAGGCCATTAATAAGATAAAGGAACAAACTATAAGTCATAAGATTACATTAACTATGTTAAATTGAGGGGGTTATTACAGGAAAATTTAGGTTTTCCAATTCGTTACAAACCAGTGATGTCTTTTATTATTTGTATTTTTATAACTCAATGGGATAATTTACTACGTGTATTGTATAAGACTGTCACAGAATCAATATTTTGTAAGTTATTGTTCTTTGCATGTCATTATCATATAAAAGAGCAAAAGAACAAATATACTTAGCTTGTTGTTCGGTGTGAGCCAATGCTCCGTGTTGAAGGCCGTACATTGACCTATAATAGTTTACTTTTTTAAAATTGTTATTTGGAGAAGTTGGAGAGTTGTCTCATTGGCACTCACACCACATCTTCCTATATCTATTAATATACTAAACGGAAGTCACGATAGCTTATTTATTTCCTCGGCAACATGTTTGAAATTACAATTGAAGCATAACAGTATAACACTCTGCATCTAGTCGGAATATCAATTCAAATTTATACGCTATATACATATGCAATCAATAAATAAAAAAAAAAACTTTGTTATATATTGCAATATCATATCCTAAATCAGTGTAAGTATAGGAATAAAAGTTTAACAAAGAAATGAAATCATGTATTAGATGTTTTTAAATTGAAAGCTATACCTGATATATTTAAAGTTCAACTAAACTGCCTGCGCCCTCTATGCACTAGCTCGGTCTTTTATCGCAGTTCATTCATACCTTTTAACTTTATATAAGTCATTTTAATACATTTTCTTGATACTGTTTATAATCAAACACTCTAATGCTCACATGATTTATTTTCAAAGTGAGTAGGAAGGTTTTAAATCCGCCCTCCTAAAAAATTCAGTTACTAAATCTTATTCAGTAAATTCATTACACTAACACGAAAACAGAAATCACTAAAACACTAGACAGTTAAATAGACCACAGTACCGACAACACCAAAGAATAAACGAAGAAACAAGGCAAACGACATCAAACACATGGTTACGATAACCGGACTTTACACAAAATAACAGCCTGAGGTGTATTTACCGGATCTGTAATAACATTAGCAACACGATGGGTGCCACATGTGGAGCAGGGTCTGCTTACTCTCCCGGGGCACCTGAGATAGCCCCAGTTTTTGGTGGGGTTTGTATTGCTTAGTCTTTTATGGTGTGTCTTCTTTACTTTTATTTGTCTGATTGTCTTTTTATTTTTAGCCAGGGCGTTGTCAGTTTATTTTCTGTCTATGAGTTTAAATGTCCCTCTGGTATCTCTTGTCTTTTCAAAATATGTTTTAACTTGTATATGTTGGCAGTGTGTAGAACATGCTTTGTGACAATATATCACATTCTACAAAGATTTTTAAAAATCTAAATCTTTTGAAACCAACCTCATATTTCAGTTTCCAATTATAAACTATTATTCAAATTATATTAAGCAACAATTTAACAGCGCGTGCGCATCATCGAATTATTTAATCAACAAATTCACCGAGCTTTTTTTAATATAGGAATTATTTTCATCTCAGTAACACATTAAGGAAAAGGAAATATCGTAAATAGTAAATTATAACCAATGTATGTCTACCTTGTGTTTTGTATCTAGATATCTTTGTTGCAAACCAACGCCTTATATTCTATTGAATCTTCCCATTTTCCTTACACAATGTGTATTTAGGAGATAACTGTATTGTATTTTAAGCTCCGACGGCATCAATTGGGGATTTGATGGTCGCAAATTAAGTTTACTGGCGACGCGTTAGCGGAGACAGTAAACGGGTATTTGCGACCATCAAATCCCAAATTGATGCCGTCGGAGCTTAAAATACAATATTGTTATCTCCATTCTAATGAAACTTACAGAAAACAACGTTAAAACATGTATTTAAAATCTGTCATATGCCGTCTGCGCTTGCGCGTACGTCCCATAGCATCAATTGTCAATTGATGCTATGTAAGAAAGTGACGTTATCCAATCAAAATGAACGTTACAAACGTTGTTGCATTAGAATGGTGATTACATTACACACTAGGTAGTGAATGTAAACGTTTCTGGTATTGTATAATATTTGTGAAAATGGAATCTTAAAAGAGTAATACCACCATTGTTTTGTCCCATTTGTCTTTCTTCAATTTGCCCTTTTAAAAAATTGTACAGACTTTATCTTTGTTTCAAATAAAGAGACAAAATTTCACATAATATTTCATTGCATATAAGAAAATAACCATCACTTGAAGTTAACCAATTTAATGTTCACCATTTTTTTTACCTGTATTCAAGCTTTAGTGACCATGTAACCTCAAGTTTCCGAAATATTTTATAGAAACTCCAAAAAAAATAATGATGCTTTAAAACACCCAAGATATGTGTTTATGACCCAGATTTTTTTTTTAACTGTAAGACTAATAACCTTAACTGTCAAATTCAAAGGAATATTAATTTTTTTCTACCCTTTGTTGTA
Source organism: Mytilus galloprovincialis (assembly GCF_965363235.1). NCBI lineage: Eukaryota > Metazoa > Mollusca > Bivalvia > Mytilida > Mytilidae > Mytilus > Mytilus galloprovincialis. The sequence continues at coordinate 41,412,454 of NC_134843.1, read as the reverse complement.
TGTAGCCGGATGTGACGTATTAAAATTTGGTGGTATTACAACTAAAGAAGACTTTTTTTGTTGAATAAACTGAATGTGACTTTTATCCATTGTAATACTAGTTATTTCAAACATTATTGAAATTTTTTGTCAAAATGAGTTCAATAGTTCAATCTAGTTTAACGGTAGACGACATTTACAGCGATTCGAGCAAAATTTTCTTCGAAAATCAAAATCAAGCCACATCATGATAGAATAAAATGTGGACCAATGAATTATCAAATATACATCTCATTTTCCTACAAACAGTTTAATATGATACGAAAGATGACTTTAGTATGATAAATACCATTTAAGGAGCATACAAGTATGCGACACATGGCGCTAACGGGAGTTGTAAGTTGTAAGTAACAAGTATGAAAATGAAAAAAAAGATTGTGATAATGATAAGTCATTTAGTAACATTAATCATGTTAAATTGAGGGGTTACTACGGGAAAAATTTAAGATTTCTAATTCGTTACAAAACAGAGATGTCTTTCATTATTTGTTTTTTTATTATTAATCAATGGGATACTACGTGTATTGTATAAGACTGTCATAAAATCAATCCTTTGTGAGTTGTTGTTGATTGGATGTCATTGTGATATAAAAGAACAATAGAACAAATATATCTAATATACTAAACGGAAGTCACGATATCTTATTTTTTACTCAGCAACATGTTTGGAGTTACAGTTGAAGCATAACAGTATCTCTGCATCAAGTCGGAACATCAATTCAAATTTATACGCTATATACATATGCAATAAATAAATCAAAAACACTTTTTTATTGCCATATTATATCCTTAATCAGTGTCAGCATAAGGATAAAAGTGTATCATAGGAAGAAATCAATTATCAACTGAAAATACAAATGTTTTCAATTTAAAACATATCATAGATATATTTAAAATTCAACTAAACTGCCTGCACCTTTTTGTGTACTAGATCAGCCTTTTGTCTTAGTTAATTCGTACTTAAATAAATAGTTATATACTGCTTGATTAAATCAAATCATATTTTCTTGGTACTATTTATGATTGAACACTCTTTGAAACTAACATGATTTGTTTTAAAACGAGCTTGTCTTATCCCCCCTCCTGTAAACAATCAATAATTTAAACTTATATAGTAAAAATATATATATAGAATAACCATATATTGTCTCGAAACATCAATGTTATTTGTACAATGCTTAGAAACAGGTAGAAAGCGAAGCTGTGACGAGCATTTCTACCTGTTTAGAGCCGAGTACAAATAACATTGATATTTCGAGACAATGTATGGTTATTCTTTATATACTGCAACTCTTATAACTGTTCTAAATGAGCTTTTTAGGGTAAAAACCATCGATTTTTTATTTGGAGAAGATGACGTTAAATTTCCACGAACCTGCATGTTTTATTGACGTCATAAAAAAAAACTCTACGGAAACCCATTGTCAGCGTCATAAACAAGGTGATATATGGTCAGTGACTGTATATTACATTTGAATATACAGTCAATGCCATTTGACTGCTCAAATAACACAGCTGCCGTATATATAAAAAAAACTAGCTCATTCTAACAAATGTTTAGGAAATTATGGTCGTGTGTAACTTCATAAAATCACAGGTCAATATCTTGTATGGAAGAGACATACACTAGTCAGTGTAAACGTTTTTGGCATTGTGAAATGTTTCATGTGAAAATGAAATCATAGCATATACTCATTCTCTTAAATTGCTAGCTATAAAACCAGATTAAATACACCCTTTTTAACGTAAACAATGCCTGTACAAAGTCAGTAATATGACAAGTGTTTTCTTTGTTAGCACATGTATAGACAAAGTGTTTTTCTTTGTTACATATTTGTTTGTTTTTATAACGATAAAGATTATAACACAATGTTGACTGGTGTAATAAAATCAACGGTACCAATTTTCTTGCACCAGATGCGCATTTCGTAACCTTTTTTGACATTTTTACTTTTTATGTTCGTTTGTTTGGTTCCAACATTGTTTTCAAAATAATGGAATTTTATTTGACTGTCATCCAAGTGAGAGGTTTAACTAGCTATAACACCAGGTTTTATACAACATTTTCTACAAAAGAAAAGTGAGAAATATGATAGTTGTTATCCATTCGTTTGATGTGTTCGAGCTTCAGTTTGATTAGGTACTTTCAGTTTTGAATTTTCTCGGAATTTTTAAATTTTTTTTGGTGGTTATTTTACTTTTCATAGCATAAACAGGACAACTATACAGTCTTTAATACATATATCTGTTCAAGTAAAGTAGAGGAGGGGTTTTATTTTGTTTTTTAAACAACGATAGAATTCGTTCATACTTTGATTAAATGATGACTCATGTTGTTTTCAAAACTATATCAAAAAGAGTAAGATCGTTTAGACTCTTTTCAAGATGCTTGTTTTGTTTATACGTAAAACTATTGGAATAATACAATAAATCACATATTCATTTTCATACAGATCAAAGGTCTTACAAAATGAATTTCATTCCTCATTTAAAATGCATATTTCATTCGGAACATCATTTACGATTTTCACAAAACATTTATTTTAAGAATAGATAATTATCAACACGACTGTGTCATATATTGAGCAGGACTTTCCAGAGCACCTCAGATCACTTCTACTTTTATGGGGTTGGAGTTGCTCAGACTTTGGTTTACTGCGTTTTTTATGAATAAGTTTCAAGTACTCAATCTAATGGCTGATATTCCGATTAAGAAGATTGACTGCGCATGCTAGAAGCCGTTTTGACTTTAAAAATAGGTATTACGAGCATGGGAATGGTTTCTCAATTCAAGTTCATAAAGAAACTAATTTTGTCAAAGATACAAATTATGTACTTGATATTTTGAAAGTATCTTTTTTTTCATAAAACTTATTTCTCATTGATAAAACCATTAACATGGTACCTTTCATCGCAAACATGTACAAGCTCGGAAGAAAATAAAAAAATCTATCTTAACAACACAAGGTCATATCATCAATATATGTTTTATTAAAATCGTCATGGATACCATATTTTTCATATCAAAAATACCTCGAAATGATTGTTATTTCTTGATTGATTATAAAGAGATGAGAGACTAAGGTGAATGTTCATTATAAAGGTAGTCATTGAGCATAATGATATTTTGTTTGATATCTATGTGGTACCTAACATTTTGACTAAAATTAATTTGGCTCGTTTATTTTTTATAAAATTTTGTTTCACTTTGACCATTTGAAAAATTATAAATAAAAATCATAAACTTGAAGCACAGACTTTATAGGAAAAATTTCTTTTAATTCATGTATATAGTAGTTTGACAAACACTAATTTTGACCATTGAGTAGCTTAATATTTCCTTGACAATGTAACGTGATTAAAACGTTCAGCTGATTTTTACAGAATTATTTCCCTGTAGTGTTATGCTGAGCGTCACTGATGATTCAAGTAGACGAAACGCGCGTCTGGCGTATTAAATTATTAATTCTGGTACCTTTGATAAATAACTATTTACACCACTGGGTCGATGCCACTGCTGATGTACGTTTAGTCTCCAAGGGTTTCATCAGCACTTCGGTGTTGACATGAATATCAATGATATGATCATTTTTATAAATTTCCTGTTACAAAACTTTGCATTTTTCGAAAACCTAAGTATTTTCTTATCCCTGGAGTAGATTACCTTAGCCGTATTTGACACCACCTTTTGGAATTTTGGGTCCTCAGTGCTCTTCAACTTTGTATTTTTTTGGCTTTATACAGCTATTTTAATCTGAGCGTCACTGACGAGTCAAGTAGACAAAACGCGCGTCTAGCGTATTAAATTATAATCCTGGTACCTTTGATAACTATTTACACCACCCAGTTGATGCCACTGCTGGTTGACGTTTCGTCCCCGAGGGTACTATCACCAGCCGTGTAGTCAGCACTTCAGTGTTGACATGAATATCAGTTATATGGTCATTTTATAAATTTCCTGTTACAAAACTTTTAATTTTTCGAAAACCTAAGTATTTTCTTATCCCTGGAGTAGCTATAGATTACCTTAGCCGTATTTGGCACCACCTTTTGAAATTTTGGGTCCTCAGTGCTCTTTAACTTTGTATTTGTTTGGCTTTATACAACTATTTTAATCTGAGCGTCACTGACGAGTCAGATAGACGAAACGCGCGTCTAGCGAATTAAATTATAATCCTGGTACCTTTGATAACTATTTAAACCACTCGGTCGATGCCACTGCTGGTTGACGTTTCGTCCCCGAGTGTATCACCAGCCCAGTAGTCAGCACTTCGGTGTTGACATGACTATCAATTATATAGTCATTTTCATAATCTCTTGTTACAAAACTTTGAAATTTTCGAAAACCTAAGGATTTTCTTATCCATGGAGTAGATTACCTTAGCCATATTTGTCACCACCTTTTGGAATTTTGGGTTCTCAATGCTCTTCATCTTTGTATTATTTGTTTGGCTTTATATAACTATTTTGATCTGAGTGTCACTGATGAGTCAAGTAGACAAAATACGCGTCTGGTGTATCAAATTATAAACCTGGTACCTTTGATAACTATTATGAACCACCTTAAAACACTAAAGTTCAGTCTGTTTACAGTATCCTGCCAAACAATGTTAATACTCGATAGTATCAATCAGGTACGTAGACGGACCACGCAATGGCATAGAAAATGTCGGAATTCTGGTTTTTTATTTTTTTATTTGTTACTTGTATGCCAATGTTATCGATATGTAATTTGTCTTAACAAAAGCCCAACAATGTTACATCTGTTAATTTGCGACACCAAATTTGTGTTCGAATTTATGTTATTCCCTAGCTGGATTCAAAATGATTCTACTGAGATAAAATGACACCAAATCTCCTTGCACTATGCTCGGCGCGCTAGACCACCCGACCACCTTGTATATTTATATTACTATTTTCTATTGTGAGATTATTTTCCATTCAAAATTTCTAAATTAAAGAAGAAATAATTAAAAAATACACGGCAAGATGATGATTAGTGTGAACATCACCATGATTTTGTTTCATTTCTCAGTAATTTTTCACATTTTATGGACAGATATAAATGAAGATTGTGGAATTAGCAACTTTTCCCCCTTCAATATGTGTATGTTTATGTATACAAAAAAACGAGTCATGTCAAAATGAAAAGACCTGGCTATGGAAATGTTGTTGGCATATCAGGACTTGGATTTATCTTTATACGATACCCGCTTTTGTAATTGAATATATATTGTTAAGCATATATCTGAAGTATGCTTCCCCGGTATGTGATCCTCACCACATTACCATCACACGTGATATAGAGTAAGTACAGAGACGAGCAGCTCGTTTTGTTTATAGTTGCTACCAGGGCAACTCTCCTGGATGTGTGACAAAGTTACGGGACCAACTTCAATTTGAATTACTGTGTTACAAGACTCAAAACCAGTTGATTGACATTGATCCAGGCAAATATTACACATCAGGTGACAGTAGGGCCAGTGCAACCACAAATGTAGACAAACTAGATTGAACAGGGATGTCTAATATCACTCATTCTTCCATTAAACAACAAAATCGGGGTATAAACTCTCCGAATCTATAGTCCGGATCACTAGTGGACTTTGGGGGCACAGTGAATACCATCTCCTGGACCCAGCCATATCTGAAATAGACAGCAGGATGACCTGACCAGTTATTATTATTTTATTATAAATACCATCCAGTTTCTCCTAGATTTTTACCTTTGGCCAAAGGAGTGGCCTCCTGTTTGTTTGAGTTGCATCCGAGTCAATTACACTCAACTTCAGAGAACAATTTCTTGCTTTACGCAAAAAAACAAAGCTTTTCAGGCTTGTTTAAACAGACTAGACTTGTTACTATGGAAAGTCCCCCTTCTAGAAAATATCTTACTAAGAAATTGAAATTCATCACTAACAGATAAAAGTGCATTGTTGTTCATAAAAGAGCATTTTTAGCCTGTTTAGTATACATAGAATTTAAAGGAACACGCATGTATTAGTTTATAAAAAAAAAGTTTTTTCAGCATCTTTCTTTCTTCATTTATTTTTTATATACTATGTACTTACCAACGATCTTGGTTTTACAATAGTAGTAGACTCTTTATTAGATCTTTGTTTCAGTAGTTATATTTAGTTATATGTTTTATCTTTGAAAATTATACAGCTACTAAGTAGATTTTAAATTGAAATGAATTCCCGCAAATTTTTGTTCAACTAGATTAAGAGTCGTCTCATCGGCACTCATACCACATTTTCTTATATTTTACTTTAATCAAATTTATATAAAAAAAAAAAAAAAAAAAAAAGAGGCGAATGATACTAAAAGGATATTCAAACTCATAAATCGAAAACAAACTGACAATGCAAAAACAAAAAAAGAAACGAAAAACGACCAAAAAAAACCAAACAAGTCTACAAAAAAAACATGGCAAACTAAAGATTGGGCAACACGATCCCCACCAAGAACCATGAGTCATCTATGGTGCCCGGAAAGGTAAGTAGATCATGACCGGAATTATATTGTACAATGGGTAAGCATATGTTTTTCATTCCGATTAAAACACAATATTACTTTTAGTGTGTTGGTCATTGTTTTACTTCTAAGTGTCACCTTAACATAAACGCCTTTTCTTCATTTTCCTAACACCTGTATTTCTTGCGTAAATCGTTAAAAATAGATAGCCAGATTAGATATCAATAGGTCCGAGACCACAATTATTTCGTAGTGCATTTTTTTTTAGAAGATAAATTAAAATTAAAAAAAAAATCCCACCTGTGCTTTCTCAATGAAATTTTAACAGTGTATTGTACTACTTTTGGAACAAATTATATCAAAATTATAGAAAACTTCATCTGCTCTAACTCAAAATATGGACAATTTTATGTTTAGGGCGTCTTGAAATCTTTTGACAGCTTCCGAAGTGCTAATTTCAACCTTTGTCAGCTGTACCAAATCACTACTTTCCTTTAAAATTCTGAAACCAAAATTTTTTTACAGTGTAATTTCAACCCCCCCCCCCTCTTGCAATTTGAGGCATTAAACATGGAGAAATAAATTTGGAAGAGGTATAAAAATTAATGGCAAGTAACCCACTGTCAACACAAGGACTATGCAACGAAAATCAAGGGACGAAAATCAAGGGACGACAATTGTTGTCTCGGACCATTACAATTGATCGCTGCTGAGTTAAACGCATAGAAAGGTTGTTGCAAGGGGCATTAGCTACGAGCTTTATCAGAAAAAACTAGATGTGATTTTTGTTTGTATTCAATCGTTAATGGAAGTGCTAAAGTGAAATAATAATTCGATTTTAGAAATAGACAAACTTTTTCTAAAAGGTTACCAATTCAATAGTTATCAAAGGTACCAGGATTATAATTTAGTACGCCAGACACGCGTTTCGTCTACATAACACTTATCACTGTTTTTAGATGTATGAATAATGTTTTCACGTTTTTCCGATTTTGAACTCTTAAACAGCTTTCAAAGTGCCATATTTTCATAAACAGACGTCTGAGAAGAGTTTATTGACCATGAACTGTTTGGTGAAAGTCCCTGCTATCCTGACAGTTCAGGGTTAAACAATTTCATCAATTTTTTTAAATTTGACTTCTGTTGGTTTTGAGGGTCGTTTTGGGGTGTAAAACTGACCAAAACACTCTTTAGAGGTTGAAAATCGCGGGAAAAATATTTTTAGTTTAAACAATTTCATCAATTTTTTTTTAATGTGACTTCTGTTGGTTTTGAGGGTCGTTTTGGGGTGTAAAACTGACCAAAACACTCTTTAGAGGTTGAAAATCGGGGAAAAAATATTTTTAGTTTAACTCATTCGCCCCCAAGAGGTTTTTGGAAAATCAGGCATTTTCGAAAATTTGCAATCATATGCAAATTATATGCAAATTAGCAGACTCTTGATGCTGTAACTAATGCTCATCTATTAAACTATATATTGAGATTTGGGGGCGGAATGCATGGGTGGGGGTTGGGGTGGGAGGTGGAAGAATTTCTCGTGGGTTTGAACCCACCCCCACTGAAAAATGGTCATTTTCCGTCTATTTTCCGATTTTAAAACGACCTTGAGAGGTGAACATTGACCAGACTGTGTTTCTTTGTCATTCAAGTCTTACCCTATAGATACAGCAGTCCATTCATGCTAACTGGGAGTTTATGGGACTTACGTGTCTTGCTGGCGAATTATTATTGTTAAGTCAGGTCTGCCTAAATGTCTGTTTTTACGGATTTTTGACAAAACGGTGACCTAGATTTTATAGACTAGTCTCCTATTGGCCATATTATCCTATTTTGTGTTCCTATACCACCTATGCATGAATTTACGATAACAGTTTATACCTATCATGACTACCAGTTACGTAGTGGCCATCAAAAGATGTCCACCCCCACCTGATTTTGGCTACTTTTCACGTTTTTCCAATTTTGAACACTTAAACAGCTTTCAAAGTGCCATATTTTCATAAACAGACGTCTGAGAAGAGTTTATTGAACATGAACTGCTTGGTTTAAGTCCCTGCTATCCTGACAGTTCAGGTTGGGCAGTTCAAAAAAGGTATGGAGGGTCATACGGGCCATCAAAGAATGGTTGTCGCCATCACGCCTACAGGCGGAATTGGGGGTTAAAGGGTTAAACAATTTCATCAATTTTTTTAATTTTACTTCTGTTGGTTTTGAGGGTCGTTTTGGGGTGTAAAACTGACCAAAACACTCTTTAGAGGTTGAAAATCGGGGAAAAAATATTTTTAGTTTAAACAATTTCATCAATTTTTTTTAATTTGACTTCTGTTGGTTTTGAGGGTCGTTTTGGGGTGTAAAACTGACCAAAACACTCTTTATTGGTTGAAAATCAGGGAAAAAATATTTTTAGTTTAACTTCATTCGCCCCCAAGAGGTTTCTGGAAAATCAGGCATTTTCGAAAATTTGCAATCATATGCAAATTATATGCAAATTAGCAGACTCTTGATGCTGTAACTAATGCTCATCTATTAAACTATATATTGAGATTTGGGGGCGGATGGCATGGGTGGGGTGGGGTGGGAGGTGGAAGATTTTCTCGTGGGTTTGAACCCACCCCCACTGAAAAATGGTCATTTTCCGTCTATTTTCCGATTTTAAAACGACCTTGAGAGGTGAACATTGACCAGACTGTGTTTCTTTGTCATTCAAGTCTTACCCTATAGATACAGCAGTCCATTCATGCTAACTGGGAGTTTATGGGACTTACGTGTCTTGCTGGCGAATTATTATTGTTAAGTCAGGTCTGCCTAAATGTCTGTTTTTACGGATTTTTGACAAAACGGTGACCTAGATTTTACAGACTAGTCTCCTATTGGCCATATTATACCTCTTTGTGTTCCTATACCACCTATGCATGAATTTACGATAACAGTGTATACCTATCATGACTACCAGTTACGTAGTGGCCATCAAAAGATGCCCACCCCCACCTGATTTTGGCTACTTTTCACGTTTTTCCGATTTTGAACTCTTAAACAGCTTTCAAAGTGCCATATTTTCATAAACAGACGTCTGAGAAGAGTTTATTGAACATGAACTGCTTGGTTGAAGTCCCTGCTATCCTGACAGTTCAGGTTGGGCAGTTCAAAAAAGGTATGGAGGGTCATACGGGCCATCAAAGAATGGTTGTCGCCATCACGCCTACAGGCGGGATTGGGGGTTAAAGGGTTAAACAATTTCATCAATTTTTTTAATTTGACTTCTGTTGGTTTTGAGGGTCGTTTTGGGGTGTAAAACTGACCAAAACACTCTTTAGAGGTTGAAAATCGGGGAAAAAATATTTTTAGTTTAAACAATTTCATCAATTTTTTTTTATTTGACTTCTGTTGGTTTTGAGGGTCGTTTTGGTGTGAAACTGACCAAAACACTCTTTAGAGGTTGAAAATCGGGGAAAAAATATTTTTAGTTTAACTCATTCGCCCCAAGAGGTTTTTGGAAAATCAGGCATTTTCGAAAATTTGCAATCATATGCAAATTATATGCAAATTAGCAGACTCTTGCTAATGCTCATACTCATCTATTAAACTATATATTGAGATTTGGGGGCGGATGGCATGGGTGGGGGTGGGGTGGGAGGTGGAAGATTTTCTCGTGGGTTTGAACCCACCCCCACTGAAAAATGGTCATTTTCCGTCTATTTTCCGATTTTAAAACGACCTTGAGAGGTGAACATTGACCAGACTGTGTTTCTTTGTCATTCAAGTCTTACCCTATAGATACAGCAGTCCATTCATGCTAACTGGGAGTTTATGGGACTTACGTGTCTTGCTGGCGAATTATTATTGTTAAGTCAGGTCTGCCTAAATGTCTGTTTTTACGGATTTTTGACAAAACGGTGACCTAGATTTTACAGACTAGTCTCCTATTGGCCATATTATCCTATTTTGTGTTCCTATACCACTTATGCATGAATTTACGATAACAGTTTATACCTATCATAACTACCAGTTACGTAGTGGCCATCAAAAGATGTCCACCCCCACCTGATTTTGGCTACTTTTCACGTTTATCCGATTTTGAACTCTTAAACAGCTTTCAAAGTGCCATATTTTCATAAACAGACGTCTGAGAAGAGTTTATTGAACATGAACTGCTTGGTTGAAGTCCCTGCTATCCTTACAGTTCAGGTTGGGCAGTTCAAAAAAGGTATGGAGGGTCATACGGGCCATCAAAGAATGGTTGTCGCCATCACGCCTACAGGCGGGATTGGGGGTTAAAGGGTTAAACAATTTCATCATTTTTTTTAAATTTTACTTCTGTTGGTTTTGAGGGTCGTCTTGGGGTGTAAAACTGACCAAAACACTCTTTAGAGGTTGAAAATCGGGGAAAAAATATTTTTAGTTTAAACAATTTCATCAATTTTTTTTAATTTGACTTCTGTTGGTTTTGAGGGTCGTTTTGGGGTGTAAAACTGACCAAAACACTCTTTAGAGGTTGAAAATCAGGGAAAAAATATTTTTAGTTTAACTTCATTCGCCCCCAAGAGGTTTCTGGAAAATCAGGCATTTTCGAAAATTTGCAATCATATGCAAATTATATGCAAATTAGCAGACTCTTGATGCTGTAACTAATGCTCATCTATTAAACTATATATTGAGATTTGGGGGCGGATGGCATGGGTGGGGTGGGGTGGGAGGTGGAAGATTTTCTCGTGGGTTTGAACCCACCCCCACTGAAAAATGGTCATTTTCCGTCTATTTTCCGATTTTAAAACGACCTTGAGAGGTGAACATTGACCAGACTGTGTTTCTTTGTCATTCAAGTCTTACCCTATAGATACAGCAGTCCATTCATGCTAACTGGGAGTATATGGGACTTACGTGTCTTGCTGGCGAATTATTATTGTTAAGTCAGGTCTGCCTAAATGTCTGTTTTTACGGATTTTTGACAAAATGGTGACCTAGATTTTACAGACTAGTCTCCTATTGGCCATATTTTACCTCTTTGTGTTCGTATACCACCTATGCATGAATTTACGATAACAGTGTATACCTATCATGACTACCAGTTACGTAGTGGCCATCAAAAGATGCCCACCCCCACTTGATTTTGGCTACTTTTCACGTTTTTCCGATTTTGAACTCTTAAACAGCTTTCAAAATGCCATATTTTCATAAACAGACGTCTGAGAAGAGTTTATTGAACATGAACTGCTTGGTTGAAGTCCCTGCTATCCTGACAGTTCAGGTTGGGCAGTTCAAAAAAGGTATGGAGGGTCATACGGGCCATCAAAGAATGGTTGTCGCCATCACGCCTACAGGCGGGATTGGGGGTTAAAGGGTTAAACAATTTCATCAATTTTTTTTAATTTGACTTCTGTTGGTTTTGAGGGTCGTCTTGGGGTGTAAAACTGACCAAAACATTCTTTAGAGGTTGAAAATCGGGGAAAAAATATTTTTAGTTTAAACAATTTCATCAATTTTTTTAAATTTGACTTCTGTTGGTTTTGAGGGTCGTTTTGGGGTGTAAAACTGACCAAAACACTCTTTAGGGGTTGAAAATCAGGGAAAAAATAATTTTAGTTTAACTTCATTCGCCCCCAAGAGGTTTCTGGAAAATCAGGCATTTTCGAAAATTTGCAATCATATGCAAATTATATGCAAATTAGCAGACTCTTGATGCTGTAACTAATGCTCATCTATTAAACTATATATTGAGATTTGGGGGCGGATGGCATGGGTGGGGGTGATGTGAGAGGTGGAAGATTTTCTCGTGGGTTTGAACCCACCCCCACTGAAAAATGGTCATTTTCCGTCTATTTTCCGATTTTAAAACGACCTTGAGAGGTGAACATTGACCAGACTGTGTTTCCTTGTCATTCAAGTCTTACCCTATAGATACAGCAGTCCATTCATGCTAACTGGGAGTTTATGGGACTTACGTGTCTTGCTGGCGAATTATTATTGTTAAGTCAGGTCTGCCTAAATGTCTGTTTTTACGGATTTTTGACAAAACGGTGACCTAGATTTTACAGACTAGTCTCCTATTGGCCATATTATACCTCTTTGTGTTCCTATACCACCTATGCATGAATTTACGATAACAGTGTATACCTATTATGACTACCAGTTACGTAGTGGCCATCAAAAGATGCCCACCCCGACCTGATTTTGGCTACTTTTCACGTTTTTCCGATTTTGAACTCTTAAACAGCTTTCAAAGTGCCATATTTTCATAAACAGACGTCTGAGAAGAGTTTATATAACATGAACTGCTTGGTTGAAGTCCCTGCTATCCTGACAGTTCAGGTTGGGCAGTTCAAAAAAGGTATGGAGGGTCATACGGGCCATCAAAGAATAGTTGTCGCCATCACGCCTACAGGCGGGATTGGGGGTTAAAGGGTTAAACAATTTCATCATTTTTTTTAAATTTGACTTCTGTTGGTTTTGAGGGTCGTTTTGGGGTGTAAAACTGACCAAAACACTCTTTAGAGGTTGAAAATCGGGGAAAAAATATTTTTAGTTTAAACAATTTCATCAGTTTTTTTTAATTTGACTTCTGTTGGTTTTGATGGTCGTTTTGGAGTGTAAAACTGACCAAAACACTCTTTAGAGGTTGAAAATCGGGGAAAAAATATTTTTAGTTTAAACAATTTCATCATTTTTTTTAAATTTGACTTCTGTTGGTTTTGAGGGTCGTTTTGGGGTGTAAAACTGACCAAAACACTCTTTAGAGGTTGAAAATCGGGGAAAAAATATTTTTAGTTTAACTCATTCGCCCCAAGAGGTTTCTGGAAAATCAGGCATTTTCGAAAATTTGCAATCATATGCAAATTATATGCAAATTAGCAGACTCTTGATGTTGTAACTAATGCTCATCTATTAAACTATATATTGAAATTTGGGGGCGGAATGCATGGGTGGGGGTGGGGTGGGAGGTGGAAGATTTTCTCGTGGGTTTGAACCCACCCCCACTGAAAAATGGTCATTTTCCGTCTATTTTCCGATTTTAAAACGACCTTGAGAGGTGAACATTGACCAGACTGTGTTTCTTTGTCATTCAAGTCTTACCCTATAGATACAGCAGTCCATTCATGCTAACTGGGAGTTTATGGGACTTACGTGTCTTGCTGGCGAATTATTATTGTTAAGTCAGGTCTGCCTAAATGTCTGTTTTTACGGATTTTTGACAAAACGGTGACCTAGATTTTACAGACTAGTCTCCTATTGGCCATATTATACCTCTTTGTGTTCCTATACCACCTATGCATGAATTTACGATAACAGTTTATACCTATCTTGACTTCCAGTTACGTAGTGGCCATCAAAAGATGCCCATCCCCACCTGATTTTGGCTACTTTTCACGTTTTTCCGATTTTGAACTCTTAAACAGCTTTCAAAGTGCCATATTTTCATAAACAGACGTCTGAGAAGAGTTTATTGACCATGAACTGCTTGGTTGAAGTCCCTGCTATCCTGACAGTTCAGGTTGGGCAGTTCAAAAAAGGTATGGAGGGTCATACGGGCCATCAAAGAATGGTTGTCGCCATCATGCCTACAGGCAGGATAGGGGGTTAAAGGGTTAAAGTATTTTTGTGTACTATTGTTTGTCTGTTTTTCTTTTTTAGCCATGGGGATGTTAGTTTATTTTTTATCTATGAGTTTTAATGTCCCTCTGGTATCTTTCTTATTTTAAGGGTAAATGACTCAGTATATATATATATATATATATATATATATATATATATATATATATATATATATATATATATATTAGTCAGTATTATTATAAGCATAAGTTTTGCGGTTGTCCACACTGTTACGGTAATACTTCTATGTCACCGCTTTAAACAGACACACTGATATAGCTATGTTAATGCAGTAGCTATACAGATGATATTTCATTGAACAACATGTAAAAATACCGTTGAATAATATTCTGCCCAAAGGAATCGAGAAGACTACTTTTAGGAAATATATATTGTGGTGATTGCCTCTTTCAATAACACAAAATAGTACCACAAAGCTGAAAGTGGCATCAAACACCAACCAACCAATCATCAATCATTGGTTGGTGTTTAACGCCACTTTCAGTATTGTGATGTTATTTTGTCGCGGTAAATCAATTAATCTTGCCGAATGGAGTGAGTCGTAACCAGTCTCCCTGATGGAGATTTCAGGATATAGTGCAACCCTTTTGCTTTAGTTTCACTAATTTTATCCGCTTATTAAAATTTAAAAAAAGTTAAAAAAAAAATAAAGAATTTCAACATTGGTTGTTTTTCTACGGAAGCCGATAAGGGCCATTCAAAAAAAAAAAATTATGTCGTAATTACGACATAGCATGTCGTAATTTCGACATATCATGTCGTTATTACGACATCGCTATGTCGTTATTTCGACATAACTTGTCGTAATAACGACATCACTATGTCGTTATAACGATTTAGCTATGTCGTAATAACGACATTGCTATATATATAAAAGAATAGGTATTATGATTGCCAAGAGACTAAATGACACAGAAATTAACAACTATAGGTCACCATAATGCCCCCAATAATTAGAAAAGCCCCCGCATAGTCAGCTATAAAAGAGGGACGAAAGATACCAGATGGAGAGTCCCCGAAATGCTGTGTGGCAGTGTTATTAATTAATTATTAGCTCCCTTGGTAAAACTCCAAATTTCATATTTAATGTATTTCATTGTTAAATAATTTACATGAAGCTTAATAAGTATGACGTTAATATGGCACGCCGTTATTATATTTATTCAATTTCAAGATATCTTATTTAGTTAAATAAGATATCTTAATTATCAATAGAGATATCTTAATTATTAATAGAGATATCTTATAAACTAATAGAGATATCTTATATATTAAAAGAGATATCTTATATACAAATAGAGATATCTTATTAAAATGTTTATAAAGATATCTTATTAAATATATAAGATATCTTATTTAAAATATAAGATATCTCTATTAATTTATAAGATATCTTATTAAATATATAAGATATCTTTTATATAGTTAATAATAGAGATATCTTATTTACTTAATAAGATATCTTAAAAAATAATAGAGATATCTTATAAACTAATAGAGATATCTTATTTACTTAATAAGATATCTCTAAAAATAATAGAGATATCTTATAAACTAATAGAGATATCTTATTTACTTTCAAATTAAATAAGATATCTTATAAAAATTAAAGATATCTTAATACTTAATAAGATATCTTGTTAATTAATAGAGATATCTTATTAACTTATAGAGATATCTTATTAACTTATAGAGATATCTTATAAACTTTTAGAGATATCTTATTAACTTATAGAGATATCTTATAAACTTATAGAGATATCTTATAAATTTATAGAGATATCTTATAAACTAATAGAGATATCTTATAAACTTTTAGAGATATCTTATTAACTTATAGAGATATCTTATTTACTTGGTTATAAAGATATCTTATTTAATATATAAGATATCTCCATAAGTTTATAAGATATCTCTATTAGTTTATAAGATATCTCTATTAATTAATAAGATATCTTATAAAGTATGTATTTTAAAGATATCTTTATAAAGAAGTAAGATATCTTATATACTTTATAAGATATCTTATTAATTAATAGAGATATCTTATTAACTTATAGAGATATCTTATAAACTTATAGAGATATCTTATAAACTAATAGAGATATCTTATTTACTTTCAAATTAAATAAGATATCTTATAAAAATTAAAGATATCTTAATACTTAATCAGATATCTTGTTAAATAAATAAGATATCTCTAAATTTGAATAAATATAAAAACGGCGTGCCATACGTTAAGCACGTTATTGCGTCAATGCCGTGAAATGCGACAGAGCAATTTGATAAATAGCTCTTCTATGAAATCTAAATAGTTCAGCTTTATGAAATTTATATCCATAGATTAGGCAAGTATTACTGTTTCCAAAAATATAAAATAATATTCTTTAACTTTTCATAATAGTTTCAAATAATGATACAAATATTGCCAAAACGTCAAAAATATGCGTGTCAGACGTAACAAATTATTTGCAAAATAACTTTTGCGGGAATTTTTTAGGTCTAAGAAAGAGTTTAAAATCCGCGAAAATTCACATGAATGATAAACGTTATATATGATTTATGAAGTCATTGCTGTTTTTTGTGTTGATGGAACGGTCAAAGCTATTTTTTCAAAAATGAATAATCTTTGCCATGGTCAGGTTTCGGAAAATGGTAAGTTATCAAAAGTCATCGCTTTTTAAAATATCAGATGATATAAAATTTTGTTTTCAGAAATTATTCCTACAAAAGTGCTTAGATAGACCATTTCAAATCCGGAATTTTACAGCACTCGCACCACAAGTAAAAACGCATTGGCTTCGGGAAAATGTCTTGCAAGATTGTCCAATGTCGAATTTCGCCGCTTTATACCAAAAGACTGTCAGTTTCAACGTCATTATATTAAATATTCAATTTATAGCATACAAAATAGTGCTTTTGCGTAATTGTGCTTTCACCCCACATTACGATAACATACTTTTTGATAAGCTGTTAAGTCGAAATGACTTCGTTTTTTAACAAATCAAATGTCTTGCAAGTTTGTCCACTGAACAATTTTCTTACGTTTTGAACGTTTTCGATTCGGGACGCTATACATATATGTGTTTTCAAATTATTTCTCAAAGTTTGTTCTTTGTTTTGGTGTTAAACACCACTACATGTATGAACGACATTTGTTGTATTTTATTGACCTGTCATCATAGGTAGGAGAAGCCTGACATCAGGCTACCTTAAGTTAAAATATTTGCAATAACTGTCGATTATGATCGGAGTCGAACAAATCTCGCCACGAGCGTATCTTAAAATCGCAAGGCTTTTTATCACTTTATATGAACTCATTAGGCCAATCACCCTCCTAGGCAATCGAAATTGAAAGCAGTTCGTATTATCATATGATATATGAACGATATTTCATTGTTTTTAAATAAAAAGTACGGTTCGATTTCATGTTTTAAGATAAGAGGACAAAACAAAATAACCAAATTACAAATTTCGAAAATAGATAGAATCATAGAAACCACGATAAGAACTGCAACATATAATAGTAGTTATAATCAAATAGAAGATGAATAATTATCTAAAATGAAAAAAAAAAACATATGGTAATTTGTCAATAAATAGGTAAGATATTAATTGCAGAACAGAATAATTGTATGTCCGAGACAGAGAGAATTAAATATTGTAAAGAGATGAAGAAACTAAAAAGAAAAAATAAAAGTTACATTAAATATAAAGAAAAATACAACACCAACAGCAAAACAATCTTTAAAACGACAGAGTTCATCTCTCTCTGAAAAGGTCTTAGAAAACATGAAGGGGTTTATACATGAAACAAAACAGAAAAGAAATTATGATGCACGTAATGCTATGCATGTAATATCGGCTTCGGTCAGCGGGGAAAAAAATTCAAAAGGAGAAAAAACCAAACTGAAGTATTTTTAGAGTTTAAAGCAAAATACCCAGATTTTAAAATATCACAACGTTTGTTTGAAAGTTACAAGCCGTTTTTCGTAACATCGCAATACATGTTGTTGTCGGCAGCATATAGAGGTACAGTTTTTGAACATTTAAATGACATATGTGCTGATACTTTATGCAATAAGACTGCACCGGACGCAAAGTGTTTAAATCGGTCTTGCAAGGAATGTGGAGTCAAAAAACTGTCCTTCCACGACAATGAACTAGATACTTCTAAAAATGCTCCCGACATTAAATGAGAAAAATTTGAATACCTATTTTGTATTGTCTATTTTTGCTTACGTAACTACTGTACCAGTAGGAAATATTTCATACATATTCAAGACTTTGAAGTATCCATATCGATCAAAAATGATTACAAACAAAACGAACAATGTATACAGATTACAGACGTAAAACGTCAAATTTTGACGTTAACAATTGGGACGCAATATCGTGCGTAATGTCTTTATATTTGTTAATTGCATAGCTTTTGGTATTTGAATCCATTGGTTAAAGATATTTATTTATATTGTAAAGTTTAATATTTGCATCGTCGCAAACTCTTTGGTTACCTTCTTTGGTTTCCTTCTGTGAGAAACTTATATATTTTATAGATCCCATTGAAATTCATTCAATTACTCACATATCGTGGAAGGGCTACGGTATAAACTTCAATTTACAGGAAGAATTATATATGGAACTATACGTGGACTGACATTCAGTCCTATCAAGCTAAGCTTTCCACATCCCAATCAATACACGCAAACTACATGGCTTCTTGTAATAAGGGTGAATTGAAGTATTGATTGCTCTATTTCTACTTTCAAACGTTGGGCACGATGTTCCTACAACACCACGTTACACTTAAAATGCGGCGTCGAAGAGGGTTTTTGACTTCGATTAATTTTTGCAAGTTTAATTCGATTGTTTATATGTTGGTTGATTCTGGTTCTGTTCGTTTTGTGATGTAATTTTATCATAAGTTACCTCAAGTTGTGGAAATCGATTTAATAATGTTTACCCTTAAAGTTATTTCAACTAAAAATGCAGAACTGTCGCAAGTAATGTAGGTCAGAAAGATGGGACGGAAGTACATGTATACGGTTTTCAATAAAAAAAAATTTTTTTAGATCTACAAAACTTTTATCAAAGGATGTTTAACTTTCAAGGTGCATATCATCTGTCATTGTAAAATTTCTATATCTTAATTCAACCCCAATACAAATATATCTGACACTGCAAGTAAATCGAACATTTTTACCCTTGGTTAAATTTGAATAGAATTGTATTTTCCCTGGCACACAAGTTGTCGAAATACACCCCTTCAATTACTTGAACCTTGGCTTGAGAAGTATTTCCCAAGTCATCTATAGTGTTCAACTTCTGATATACATTTTAAAATATAGTAATCTACTCCTGGATCGTCCGCGAAAACGGCTAATATAATCCCGGGTTTTTATTAATTCGATGAAATAGTTTTCGTCGCTGTTTGGGATTCGTCTTTCAATTACCTCCATTTCATGCACAAGTTTCATGACGAAAAGTTCCGGCTTCGCTAGTACAGGAATTACTTTCATCACGACAGTAATAACATGAATAGCAGGACAAATCGCGAAGTAAAACATTCCGTGAACTGGTATTAAGTCTTTTAATATTGGTGATTGCACCTTACTGAAGTGACGACTTTAAATGGTCAATTTCGGAGTACTTCCGCAACATAAATTTCAATTCGCATTTTACATTTAGAGGACTGTCTTGGTGTCTCCAATTTTTCTTTGCAAAAGTTGGACGAAGTTCATGTGATTTTTTTCCCCATTTCCCCATTCTATTAAATAAATCGTTAAAAGCTATAAACGACAAAATTTAATCTGTGTCGAACCTATGTCCCGGGCGGAGTCTATAGCAACATGCACTATTCTTTTTTTCGGCAGCAATCATCAACCTCTTTTTCCAAATTTCATAACACGATTTGTTGTTAATTATCATGAACATTTAATTGAAACTTTAGCACATGTAACGTCGGAAATTAGCGTCTTTCGGATTTTAGACGTTTTCAGACGTTTGGACAAATTGGCTATCGTTTTGTAATGTGTGGAATCATTTTATTCCTTGAAGACCCAAATATGTAGTTAATAAGAAAAGTATCTTGGCATTTTTTACTCTTCGTGTATCTAACTATTGTTTTGATCAATTATAAAAAATACGCGTTAACTGCTTTGAAAAATGAAATATCAACTTGGACAAAATGGCTACCGTTTGAAAAACGACTGAGAAGAGAAGATTTTATTGAATCAGCAATATTTGAACTCACGAACAATGAGGCAAATATTTGTACTTTTGTTAGATATTATTATTGTCTTACTCTTTTTATTCATTTTCTGCTATATCTATCTACTTATAAAATTCACTTTCAGTCGTTGAGTTAACGAAATACGTCGTTGGACATTTTTCTTATTCCAGCTTAATATGCATCCACCGAGTCAAATGAAATTTGGCAAAATAACGGCTTTAACGCCACAAAGAACCGACACATGTCGCTGTTCCTGTCAAGAATAAAAAAAGATCAGAGAATAAGAAATAGGATCACTTTACATAAGAGTTAAAACAGTTTTTCATAAATGTAACGTTGGACATCCGTTTTTTTTTCACATAGCTTTGTAATTTTAATCCTCAAATGAACTGGGTATTACTTACTATATGATCAAGAGCTGAAAAAAACATAATTTAAAACATATATTGATTTTGTTTTAATATTGGTTCGTGTTTTCTAACATTTTTATTTTGTTTTGCCGATGAAATTTCGAATATTCTGTTTTAAATCCTAGGGGTTGTAGAAACATCGTGCCCACCGTTTGAAAGTAGAAATAGAGCTATCAATACTTCAGTTCACCCTTATTGCAAGAAGCCATGTACAATGTAGTTGGCGCTTATTTTAAGGAAGGTGGACAGCTTGGCTTGCCTTGGTAGGATTGAAACAACTAGAAGTTTATATCGACCTTAACAGGCTATAGAGCCCTTCTACAATCGGTAATTTGCTTAACTTCAATGGGATCTATAAAATATATAACTTTCTCACAGAAGGTAACCAAAGAAGGTACCAGAGATTTTGCGATGATGCAAATATTAAACTTTACAATATAAATAAATATCTGTAACCAATGAATTCAAATAGCAAAATCTATGCAATTAACAAATATATACTTATTAAGCTTCATGTCAATTATTTAACAATGAAATACATTAAATATCAAATTTGGAGTTTTACCAAGGGAGTTAATAATTAGTTAAAACACTGTCTGCCACGCAGCATTTCGGGGACGCTCCCTCTGGTATCTTTCGTCCCTCTTTTAAAGCTGACTATGCGGGGGCTTTTCTAATTATTGGGGGCATTATGATGACCTATAGTTGTTAATTTCTGTGTCATTTAGTCTCAGGGGCGGATGCAGGAATTTTCGAAAGGGGGGGGTGCAAAACATATGTCCCGATACAAATGCATTGATCGGCAAAAATAAAGGGGGTGCGCACCCCCGGAACCCCCCCCCCCCCTGGATCCGCCACTGAGTCTCTTGGCAATCATAATACATATTCTTTTAAATATATAGCGATGTCGTTATTACGACATCGCTATGTCGTTAAAACGACATAGTGTATGTCGTTATTACGACATGTTATGTCGAAATTACGACATAGCGATGTCGTTTTAACGACATGTTATGTCGAAATTAGGACATAGCGATGTCGTAATAACGACATGTTATGTCGAAATTACGACATAATTTTTTTTTTTGAATGGCCATTATCGGCTTCCGTATTTTTCCAAATCGAAATTAAATTTCAAACTAGTAACATTTTTGTAATGTTAATAGACCACTTTCGAGTTCATCCGTAACCGGAAAAAAACTCGTCAATTACACGCGCCTTTATGGCGTCATTTACCAGATAGAGGGGGTCGCCTGTATCCCTACACTATTTACGTTCATCAAGCGTCTTAGTGATCGTCATTGTGCAAGATAAACTAGAAATAATGGTTGTTCTGTAGATACTTAATGACAATTCCCTAATGACAGCAGTGCTGATTTTCAATTTTGAGAATTCAATTTGCCGAATAATTTGTACAATATAGAATTATAGTTTTCCAACCACTCGCTCAACATTGGAATGGATGTGACGACGCCCCTAAACGCACAAATGACGTTCACTAAAAGCAGAGTTTTTGACGGAAATGTATCGAACTCGAAAGTTGTCTAATGTATATGGAAAAAAGCTTCAATATCATGGTCTATTCTAAACATTTTTCTCAGCGAGCAACCATCTAACTTCGAAAGGGGGACTGAGTTATGTTTTGGTTTTTTTTTCACAGTCCGAAATTTTTTTGAATCGCAAAGCGTAAACATATTTATTTAGTTTTCTACCGCTATTAAACAAATAACTATGAAGGTTCAAATTTATTTGAAGAGAGGTGCATACTTTTGAAATTATTAAGCCGCTAACGGCTTTTCAATTGGATTCAAGTAAGGAATAATGAGATATGCGTACTACTGTTCAGAAATAATGTTGCTTAGATTTGACCCTAGTTAAAAAAAAAGTGTGAAAAAATATCCATGTGTGTAAAAGGTGGTGTGCCATCTTTAATGCATTGGAGCCTTTTGTCCTTTGTGGCCGATTATACTTTTTTTTATCATTGTTAAAGGTCGTACGCTGACCTTTAATTGCTAACATCACTTTTCAATTGAAATTTGGTTGAAAGCTGTTTCATGGACAATGACATCTTCTTATTGAGGTCCACAAAGAACTGTATCAAAAAAAATATTTTAAAATATTTAAAAAATCATGACTAAAGAATATATAACATTTATAAACTCATTATAGATACCGTAAATGAAGTTTTGTATATGTTTTAGACGGGCATTTCGTCCGGCTATAAAAGACTCATCAGTGACGCTCGAAAATCACTATAATTTAAAAATCAACCTTTACATTGAGATACACTTCGTAGAGACTTAGGACTTGTCAATAAATGCCATATCACCAAATATCTTATATTCCCAGTATGATCCCGTATATAATTTCTGTTTAACTGAAATATGGAAAAGTACCCGATGTTGGTCCTGTTGTTAGAAATTTTATTTATGACGTCAACAGAGAAGTTATGTAAACAGAGAAACGCTTTCTACACAGGTAACTTTGTTGGGTTTTTTTTTCATAATAAAGTAATTTTTAATGAAAAGTATCATAATCTATCAATATGCACAACGAGAATACCATCAGCTCATCATTATGTATCATTATTTTTCCCAAGGATACACAAATATTGTCTGATGAGGTTATTCGTGCTATTCAGAATGACGTCTCAATTTTCATTTTAAAAGTATGCATAGTAATATTTCATCTGACGTACGAAACAAGCATGTTCGTATTTCGTATGATCTGACGATAGTTTCCCTAAAGCATATTATTTGCTTTTATTGATGATGATCTTGATAATTGTTTACTATTATAAATGAATTTGTGTGAGCACGCACCTTGTCCTACTCCTAAGTTGTCCTCCATGGTATTGCTGGACATCACAATGGTTCCCGATTTTTTGACGTCATAATAGAAAATAAGTAATGGTCTCTAATGCCACAACATATTGCAATGGACACTGTTTGTTGTATGAAGTCAATAGTGCAATAGGCGCAGATTCCGTATAGGATATAGCGTCTAGATTAACTTTAATTTTATAGAATAAAGTTTCGTTCACACCTTACCGGATAGCTCGAACGGACGCCTAACGGATAACTTTTTTTTCAATCCGTTCATGTCCGTTAGACGTCCATTCTTATCCGTTAGACGTCCGTCCATGTCCGTTAAGCGTACGTTTTATCCGTCGACGTCCGTTCTGTCCGGTGGAAAATTTTGAGCATGTTCAAAACTTTGAACGGACGTCCAACGGATAAAATGTCCGTTTTGTATCTGTTACGTGTCCGTTATACATCCGTTGGAGGTCTGGAAGATAAATTCACCAACGGACTTCTACCGGACGTTTAATGAATAAAACGGATGTTGAACGCATGAGAAACGGACTTCTACCGGACGTATAACGGATAAAACGGATGATGAACGGATCTGAAACGGATAAATGCAAATTAAAAATTTAGAAATGCCAATTATTGGTATGTCAGATTTCTTAAAGTTCATGAATTCTTATTATTCATAATCAATACCATGTTTTGGGAAATCTAAGTGAACGACCATTTCGTGGCATTTGATTATAGACACACCCCTCCCCCCTCATTATAATAGGGGGCAGATATCGGAAATAATTAATCTGGCCCCCTATAAAAGATGAATATAGATAATCTTGCTTTATCACAAACGAAAAAAATGTATTCAGGTGAAAAATTTATTTTGTAAATAATGTTTGCTCTCTTCTCTGGCATCATATGACTGACATATATCTATAAAAAAAAATCTACAAAAAGTAGAATAACAAAATACCTTTAATCTAATATTTATATTTATTGAGGGAAATGACGTCACTATTGAACATTGTTATTACTTGTGTCCAATCCCTTTTGCTACTTTTTCAAATAGAATATGTTTAAACTTAGACCTGATTGCTAAGAAAATGACAAATTGATTCTGAGGCG
The DNA here is from genome assembly GCF_965363235.1 of Mytilus galloprovincialis. Taxonomy (NCBI): domain Eukaryota; kingdom Metazoa; phylum Mollusca; class Bivalvia; order Mytilida; family Mytilidae; genus Mytilus; species Mytilus galloprovincialis. The sequence continues at coordinate 41,387,756 of NC_134843.1, read as the reverse complement.
GATGCTGTTTTTGTGTTACTTTTTGGACGAGCAGAAAAAATAATTTGGCCTTGGTTTGAGTGAAAATAAATACTTCTGACCAAGTAAAGTTTACCACATGTTTGGTTTCTTTCACACCTCTTTTCCAAATGGTAAAAACATGTTGAAAAAGAGGTTGTCGTTTGTGTATGTGTTACATATTTGTTTTTCGTTATTTTTTATACATAAATTAGGCCATTAGTTTTACATTTCGGGGCCTTTTAGGTGTCAGACCACCAATTAAAAGTCCCTATCTGTTCAACCAAATTTTGCAATTTTCATAGCTTTCTAAATTTTTTATCTTAAGTTTAACCTCTTACAAACCAGGTATGTCCTAAATTGTACAGGTATCGCCTTTCTTCATGCCAATTTTCAACATACCTTTAAATCCATATAAGAAAGAAGAGACCTTCCGAACTGATGTACCACTAAAAATAACCCCTGGTTTTCTTGAAATCTTAAATTAGTATACTATGGAGCGCATTAATCCTCAATTTTTAATGTCAACTCATAGACAAGTAAATTTGGGCTCAAAATGGTATTAATATATTTCTCTTTCACCAAAAGTTTCATTTCTGCAAATTTTTGGGGTAGTTTAAGTAAACAATGACATCAAATGCACTATTTTTTGTCCGAGTAGGCCTACTTTCACATATGTTCTAAATTTGGGGGAGTAATTGGTGGTGTGACACCTTTATAGCTGACTATACGGAATGGGATTTGCTCATTGTTGAAGGGTGTACGGTGACTTATAGAGTTATGTGTAATTGTTGTCTCTTGTGGAGAGTTGTCTCATTGGCAATCATACCAAATCTTCTTTTTTTTTTATAAAAGTTTGTTCTCAGTGTTTGATTTTGAGTTCATTAGTGTAAAACATTTTTCGTTTTATACAGGGGCGGATTTAGGCGGGGGCGTGGGGGGCGTGCGCCCCCCCCCCCTCCCCCTTAAAATTTGCAAAGCATGGTTTGTCTTCAACTTATTTAGGTATCAGAAGAGACCATTCCATCTTTTTTTAACATTTAGCGGTATATAAACAGTCAGTTTAACAGAATCCACGTGATTACTTATCAACTGACCTGAGATTAATTAATGTTTTATAAATTATTTCAAACGACACTGGTGGTAAGCGGATGGTCGTAACTAAAAGTTACGACCATCCGGAGATGGGAGACAACTCTAGGGATAAGTTTTTCTTTTCCGATTTTCGTGCAGTAAAAGGTTCATTTGAGCCAAGCCGCTTGTCTCACATACACTTATCGTGAGTGCGTTGATATTAAAACCAAATTTGATAGACAAAATCATTCCAATTTTCGTAAAATAGTCATTCAAAAGTTCGAGCATGATGGTCGTAACTTTAAATGTGTGATGGTCGTAAATCCAACTATAATATTTTGGATGATGGTCGTAACTTTGAAAGATGACCGTAACTCGAGTATTTAGACAATTTTTATTAATGTATTTTAAAAGTAAAAGTAATAAACTCAGATGTCATATATGATTTGTTACAAACAATAGTATTTGTTACTATGATAATGGTATGCAGAAATTGAGCTAGAAAATTATTAAACACACACAGTTCTGATGTATTCCAAACGCTCATCATTTAGGAGTAACAGTGAAAACTTATCAACTTGCATTAAGCCTAAAAGTATGCTAGGGTTGAGTATTACATTATGTAATTTTTTTTTTGACTGTACGTTAAGGCATAAAATTATTAAATGCACGTGTATTCCCTCATATTTTTTTTATTTTCGACTTTTTTTTATCTGCAATCATGTCGGCAGGTGAAATTATTAAACGTACAATTCTGAACAATCATTTTTAACTTTTAATCAGCTATTGCAGTTCTTGTAAACTATAGGCCTTCAAATATTCGGCTTTTGGTGGTTCATGCGGAAATTAAATCCACAAATACACTTCGGAGTCCTGGATCAATATCGTAGCTGCTACGTAGATTTTGACTATTGAACGTGTAGCTATAGACTAGTTGCTACAAAGATATTGATAGCAGCTACGTAGCCGTTACAATATTGAACTCAACTCAGGATTTTTTAACGTGCTGTCTTTATTTTTTATCGATTACATAACAATTATATATTGCGGTATATCATTGATATTAGTTCTAAGTATTGGTACGGAATGAAAACTGAATCCATTGTGTCGCAATGAAAATTGTATTAACCTCGAAAATAGGAATATTGTTGATATATATTTTACACTGCTACACGCGCTGAATTTAAGAGTAAAATAAAATACTAGTTTGTAGCCAGGCTTAAGCTTGTAACCAGGATAATATGTCAGAGACTTAGGTAGAACTAAAGGTACTGCGGCAACTATCACATACAAACCCCACGGTATGCAGGTTGAAAATTATGTGTATGTTATATGTTTATATTGTATGAATGGCTACACGCTACTCATGGAGTTCGTAATGGACATAACTTTCCACCCTATTATCAGCTTGATTTCACCCAATAACAATATGACTTCTAAAAATCCAGGCTAAAAATAAAGCGTATGTTCTCAGGTACGGACCTGCGAATTCGCGGGAATAGTCTAGTCTAGATAACGACCTTCATAACCTATATATCAATATTAACGTTTAGATTATTTTGATTCCTTACTAATGCTCTTTCGACTTAATGTATCAATCTTAAATTGTAGATTTCAAAAAATCAGCTAGTAGGTACATCCTCAAAAAGTATTTACAATGTTTATCTTTTCAAAAGATGCAAAATCTAAAGAAGAAAAAAAACATGTATTTCATGTGATGTCCAATTTATTAAAAATGCCTTTCCTTAAAATCATTTATTTTGTAATTAAAAATGATTTGATACATTTCGTGCTTTTTATTTTCAACTAAGAATTATCATAACCAAGGCTGTGTTTCTTGTTTTAAAATGAATTCTCCACTTTTGAGAAATTTACATTGTTAATGAATTTAATCGCTTACATTAATTCAACTATTTGCCTGTGGTTAGTTTTATACATTATATTTTCAGTATATATGACTCATTTCATTTTGTATTGTTTCGTTCGATTCGTTCCAATTTTCTTCCGTTTCGCACTTTACAGGTACCCCTCTCTTTACCCCTTTTAGTTTTTATCATTGGTGAAAACAACGTACTTCACAATTATATAATATAATATATTCATATAATAAAAGACACGTTTAAAACTCTTGACTTGCCTTGTTCGGTCCAAAACATTTTACCAATTTGAAACTTTAATCAAAATTCCCCCAAACTAATGTCTGAAAACTTTTTTAAAATTTTGAATTGATAAGTGTTACACGGATTGAAATTGCTTTATTTTACGTTGTATGTAAAAATTTTAAAAATTCTTCAGAAATAAGTCATATAATATATGCATACAATAAAAGACACACTTAGAACTCTTGACTTGCCTTATTCGGTCTTATTTAAAACAGAGTTACGACCATCACAAATTTTCGTTACGACCATCCTCAACATTTTTGTTTTTTTTAGTTACGACCATCATGCTCGAATTTTTGAATGACTATTTTACGAAAATTGGAAAGTTTTAAAGCATCAAATTTGGCTTCAATATCACCGAACTACCGAATAGTATGTATGAGACAAGCGGTTTGACTCAAATGAACATTTTACTGCACGAAAATCGGAAAAGAAAAGTTTATCCCTAGAGTTGTCTCCCATCTCCGGATGGTCGTAACTTTTAGTTACGACCATCCGCTTACCACCAGTGAAACGAAGGTGTCAAACGCGGAGCTGCGTTTGTTGACAAATATAATAGGTTTTTAGCAGCAGTTAAAGTAAAAACAAATGTTACATTGTATTTGCGATTTTTATAATCAATTTCTTTGATAATCGAAGTTCCAAAACATCCCTTACTCACTTTCACAATTTCATCATGGCACGGTCAAGAAAACAGTCGGCAGATGAGATTCTTACATAATATCCGTAATGAAAGATAGAAATACTGTGAGTGTGTCAAGCGTAAGGTTAATTTATTAATTTGTATATCTGTGTCTATATCTATTTCTCACTTGCAACCTAAAAATTTATCCGAATTATGTACCGTATTACATGCTTGGCATCCCAAGAAAATAAACACATAACTTAGTAAATGCATCTCATTCTGATTTTAGTTGTTTGTGGCAAACACAGTAAAGTCTGGCACGACCTCCGAAAATCAAAAAAGTAAAAAACAGATATTATGAAAGGACAATTAAAAATCGCTGGTAAAAGTACACATTTTGTCTGCAAAATATAATACTAGTATTGGTCAGGTGAGCAATTGTGATCTGTCTCGTCTCACTTTGCGTCCGTCGGTCCGCCCGTCTATCTGCCAACTCTTCACATTTCCATCGTCTTAACCAAGTTTAGCATGGCTGGTGTTATGGAGTGTTAAAATAATTCTTAAGTAAGGCAGTGAAATTCACATTATTGAAACCATGTACAATTGGCTTAGACACATTGACGGTGTGCACGTGCAAAACGATTTTTTATATGTGGTGTTCCTGAATTTCTTTATGTCACAACTACCAGCACCATGTCTTTCAAGGTTTAGTTAAGATGTTACCTGATATTGCTATATAGATAATTTTACAACAAGTGCTGGTGTCTTGATTGTAGATTGGTTTGCACAGGAACACAGAATCAAAATAAAATGTTCGCATGATCTTCAGCTTCTGTTGTGGGTCTGCAGCTTTATAACTGTAGCTTATAAACTCACTCATATATATATGTAATTTGAATCCCTTAGTCCGTTAGTTAGGAGATTGTTGTAGATTTGTAGGAGACCTTGCCATCATAACTCAATGGTTCTCCACAGAACAGGGACATTTTGTTTTACCTCTGTCTGTTCATCCGTCAGTCAGTCACTTGATATTTGGTCTGGAAGATCCACTAGAAAGCATACAAATCTATTACTAGTACGTCATTATTGAATTTTCCCCTGAAGATATTTGATTGACTTATATGAATGCAACAACAGTTTTCCAAGCAACCATTGACATAACATTCGCTAGATTATGAAGGGTCAGCTTGTGTACTCCGGATTGAGGTCTGTCTCTATCCTTATTACCTTCAGTCCCGTTTTCTGGGAAATATATGGGGGTAGTCTCAATGAATAGAAGCTCACATATTTCTTGTTCATTACGGTGATTGTAGATTGTTGTCAGGTGCGGATTTAGGCGGTTTCAGCTTGGAACTTTAATTTGTCGCTAATTTTACCACACAATAGTTCGATATATCTTATTTAACATTTCACCCCTTTAGAAGAATATTTCAATAATTTAACCTCAATAAACATTTGCGCCCCCTAACCGTGAATCCTAGATCCGCCCGGTTATATGCTAGTATGTCAGCTTCTATCGTACTATCGAAGTGATTTTTGTTCTACCCGAACTTGGGTTTTTTTCTCCGGACACGACTTCCTCGACCAATACATGTACCAAATTGCCGCCAGTATATAACAACCAGATTCGCTGCTGAATGCTGATTACTATCTTGCAAACGTCACCAGTCGCGCGTGTATTTAAAATAATTTTGAAATATCAATGGAAAAATATTTTCATTCCCGGAGCTCTTTCTAGATATTTGTTGTCCATGTGTCATGTCTAACTTTATATTCAAATGATAGGAAATTTTGAAAAAAATGTCTGTTTTAACTTTAATTTAAGTGATCGACAGGTTGCGAGGACAGAAAATAAATATATACACAACACAATATACACCATTTAAACGAAACATGATGACTGTCGTTGAAAAAATCAAGGTTCCTGAGCTATTTTAGAAATCGAAGCGAGAGGCTTTTAACATTGCAGTATAAAATACAGGCTTAAATGACTGAAACGTGCAAACTTCGTGCTGAAAATTGGCTAACAAGGTCATTACAAAAACAGGTTGCGGGGATGAAACTTGAAACTTAAATTTCCAAAGAATAAGCAAGTCCAAGTTGTATGTATAGTCGTTGGAACTCTAGGTTCCCACGTAAAGTTAAATTGTCCCTATTGCAAGAAAAATAAATCCTCGAAAACACGAAAAATTTACCAAATTCAGCTGCATTGTTTTGGTTTTGACCGCCTGACAACTTAAATTACTTTACAGAAATAACAGAGTGATTATAAACAAGGACTCTGTCACGGGCAACTTTCCGTGTTTTAAAGATTTAAATGATATCAAACCAGTCCAGTTCAAACTATTATCACGTGGTACAATTCTCATTTACATGTTATAAATATTGAAAGTACTTCTATTTTCTGGCTATGAAAATAATAGTACAGCTATGACATCCTCCTGATATGGTATAATCTTTTGAGACATGTTGTTGAAATCTATATATTGAAAGGTCAGCAAAGTTTAACGCTCTTCAGAAAATAATTAATACCAAGCTCAAAGTTGATACATTTATTTTTAACAACCAAAAGGGCTGAACTGCAATTTCCTTAAAAGAAATATTGGGCATTGACAGATTCAAGGCAGGAAGTGTTTTTTTTTTTTTTTTTATTAATCTTTTTATTTATCTGAACGTTTCATGATGTTCCGGGTACTGGAGTCCTACGTTTTAAAAAGTAGCTGGATCCGCGGCTGTTGAAAATACCATCACATCACTTACCATGTTACTGCCTTAGAATAGGCACATGCACATGACAGTGGTGAATCTAGAATTGTTCACACCGGGAGGGAACAATGACTACCTAAGAGAGAGCCCGATCCAGTCATGCTTCAATGACTCCCTATATAATTAACAATTTTTTCTCACGGAAAAGGGGGGGGGGGCTTAATCCGGCTCTGCATGTGTCATGGTTAAAACTAGTTTTCTGATATCTCAACCTTCGACAATGTATGCAATAACAGTGGAATGACATAGGATTGATACTATAATGATCAATAAAATTGAAACTGGAAATGGGGAATGTGTGTCAAAGGGACAACCACCAGACTATAAAAGAGCAAAAAACAGCTGAAGGCCATCAATGGGTCTTCAATACAGAGAGAAAATCATACACCTCGAGGCGTGCTTCAGCTGGCCCTTAATGTCTTAATATATTTTTAGTCTCATAAAACCAATGTATTACATCAGTACAGAGATAACAACAATAACTATTTACAATATATACAAAACAAGGAGAGAGGTTACAGAAGTCACTAGCCAGGAGGACAAACAAAAGTACTAATATTTTTTATAAATAAACAAAGTTTCTTGAGGACTGGTTATCGTGTACTCGACATAAATTTCTAGAATTTGAATGTATTATGTTGTTGTACAAAATAGGAGGATAAATACATTGATCGAAAAAAGTACATTCAAATATATAGTGATATTCAACACCAATTTGTCGATTTTTACATAGATGGCAAACACGGTTTTCTCTCAATACGTTTTGCCACCTTCATGTTTCAATCGGCAATTTGTTATTTAAGGGTGCACATATTAAATGTATGAAAACTCTAGAGAGAAGAATTTCCCGCCATTTTTCAATTTATTATATCTTGAAAACAAGGACACTGACCTGTCATTTTATTCTACTTTTAAGTTCCGTTATTTATTTATATACTATCAAATTAAAACAATCTTGTTATTTTGAGGAGCGAAAATAATTAAAATAATGTGTATCTTAGATGACCTTGGCTTTTGGTATGTCGGGTTTTCTTTTTAAACTAATTGGAGTATAGCTCTCATCTAACAGTGGCGGATCCAGGGGGGGGGGGTGTTCCGGGGGTGCGCACCCCCCTTTATTTTTGCCGATCAATGCATTTGTATCGGGACATATGTTTTGCACCCCCCCTGCACCCCTCCTTTGCCCTGGGTTAGCACCCCCCCTTTCGAAAATTCCTGCATCCGCCCCTGTCTAATTCAAATGTGTGTGTAATTAGCCTATAATGGTTCATTTATTAAATTATATATAATATATTCACTTTCTTTTTGCAGATTGTGTGGAATTTAAACCGACTATATCAGAGAAAAAAAACATGATATGTCGAATATTCGTAGGCATAAAATGAACAACCTTAAATTGATCGATTCTTTCAATATGATTAAACATAAAAGTCTCGGCTGTTCGAGACATTGCAAACATTACTGTTATATGTCGATGGCGTTTCTTTGTCTGGTTTATCTGTCTTCAATGTGGTATATTATATTACAGAAATCTCTACTTCGCACAAATGTGAAATATGATTCATCGTTTTCCAGTAATGATGTTCAGAAGCTGTCATCTGGTGGTACTAAACTTTCTTTCATAACATTTCCAACTCGGAAAATATATTCTGGAAACAACATAACTCGTACTATGCTAGCGAAGAATGCCCCCTTTATCTGGGATAATAAGAATCCGAGTTGGTACAATGTAACTTACAAAGAACTACCTCCATATGATTCCAATCTAGTGGGTAATATAACGATGGATCCGGAAAATATACAGAGCCTTAAACGGAATATCAGGGAACACTACAGAAGGCTTAGTAACATTTTAGCCCAACATGATTTACATCAATTAAAGTTATGGCATGGTTTTGATGGTGCTAAAAACCATGTTGGTAGAATTGCAAAATTCCAAGATGTTGTTGTCTCTACTGATGGTTGGATTGTGCATACTAAAGATAATTTAGCAGTACGAAATGGAGGCTGTGTTACTTCAGGAAACTTATCGTTACGCAAGATTTCACTGAAACGATATAATCGAGTTTTCTCGATCGCTCTCTACTGGAGTCAAGGCATATGGCATTTCCCAATGGAAGCCTTAGTAGGGTTAGCACTATTGTCTGAATCGGAAAAACAAAATAGTTTTATCCATGTGAGTCAGAAAAATCGATATGTGATGAAATGGCTAAAATTGATAAAAGTTGATGAAAAAAATGTTATTGATGGTACTATACTAGCAGACACTTTATTTGTTCCTGAGGTAGGATTATGCGGCAGGCCTTCCATGGAACAGATTCAGTGGTTACGCAACACTATTCTGCCAAATGTTCATAGGACTAGTATTAGAAATTCTGTTTTACTGATAAAAAGGACTAAACGCCGTGTGATGCCTAACTTTAACAAAATTCAGATATTGGTAGAAAATTTTGCAAAACAAGTTAACTTAGACTTCATTGTTCATGATGATAGATCATTGCCATCTCTGGAGATTCAGTTGGAGCGTTTTGCAAATTCCTCGATTGTGATTGGTCCTCATGGTGCCGGTATGGTAAACTTGATTGCTACGCAAAGGGGAACATGCGTAGTTGAATTTACACCTGTTGAATCAAATGTTTGTTACATGAGTTTAAGCTATAACTTAGGTCTAAATTATGTTTCTGTTCCGTTGTACCGGAATCAAACAGTTAACATTTACAGAGTTCAACAAGCATTAGAGTCTTGTCAACAAACTCGCACGTGATTTCATTTTTTTTTTTTATTTTGTTGCCCGGTGAAAGGATGTTCGAATGCTGTGCAGTGTGGTAATCATTGCACGTTTGTAATCTCTGTCTATGCAATACATTTGAATATGCCGTGTTAGTATTAAACTGTTTTCCTTACAGGTGTAATACCACCATTGATTTCCCCCTATTATTCTTTGTTAAATTTGCACTTTTCAAGCATTGTTCAGAATGTATCTTTGTTTCAAATAAAGAAATACTTGGCATGAGTAAAGTTTTGTCTTGTCCAGTACTATAGAAAAAATTTCACATAACATTTCATTGCATATAAGAAAATAATTATCACTGAAAGTTAACCAATCACATTTCTCCCCTTGTCTAACCTGTGTACAAGATTTAGTAGCCAGGAAACCTCAAGCTTACAAAATATTCTATAGAAACCCCAAATAAAAAAAAATGCCGATCAGCGATAGCGCATCGCATTTGCGCAAATTAAAACAAATGCAGTAATTCATTTGCGAGATAATTTTATATTTAATCTTCGCCTAGAATCTATACTTATTTAAAACACGTAAGTTGTAAGCCCAAATACGAGACTCGTATAAGAAATCACATAGATTTTTTATTTCAAATACTTGAGTGAGTTCATACTCATTTCTCACACGTGTTCTCATTTCTCATACTCATTTCTCATTTACTAGTATAGTTATTTAACGCTACTTGGGTATGCTCTCCTTTTCTCGTTCTCGTTCCATAGAAAATCTGTTTTTTTTTTCGTAAAGAGATCCATAGTTGATGGAAAAAATGTTATTGATGGTACTATACTAGCAGACACTTTATTTGTCCTGAGGTAGAATTATGCGGAAGTCCCTCCATGGAACAGCTTCAGTCGCTTCGCAAAAAATTCTTCTTAATGTCAATAGGACTATTAGAAATTTTGTTTTACTGATAAAAAGAACTAAAAGCCGTGTGATGCCCAACTTTAACAAAAATCACCTTTTAAATTATATGATGCGCACATATCCTTATATGATTTGCCGCCAACATCCTTTTATGGTGGTAAACCATACTAAATTGAAGTCTTTATGTACTCATATGATGTGCAAAGATACTTATATGATGTGAAAATATCCTAGTATGATGTGCAAAGATACTTATTTGATGTACAAATATACTTATATGATGTGTAAAGATACTTATATGATGTGCAAATATACGTATATGATGTGCAAAGATACTTATATGATGTGCAAATATACTTATATGATGTGCAAAGATACTTATATGATGTGCAAATATACTTATATGATGTGCAAATGTAATTCTTTGATGTGCAAGATCATTTAATTTAAATGAAGTGTGAATATACTTATATGTATATGATAAGAAAATATCCATATTTGATGTTCAAATATCCGTTTCCCTTATATTATGTGCAAACATCTTTATATGATGTGGTTATTGCGTTATATGATGTGCGTGAAAATTTAAATGTGTGGTTCTGATTATTCATTACATGATGTCAAAAAGTCTGGAGCAATTTGAAGAGTTCTTCTGATAAGGCGAAAATAGTATAAAACATCCTTTATTGCAAAAGACAGCTTTTAATACCGGTGTATGTATTCCCTCTTTGTGAATTTCAGCATTAACTTAATTCATTTTCTTTACCAATATCTATAAATTTTCGGCTGTAAAATGGTGATGTAATGTCGTCGTTGTCCGAAAAAAATAAAATTACACAAATACTGAACTCCGAGGTATATTCATAACGGAAAGTTCCTAATCAAATGCGAAACTTAAAAGCTCAAACACATAAAACAGATGGACAACAACTGTCATATTCCTGACTTTGTACAGGCATTTTATTATGTTGAAAATGATGGATTAAACCTGGTTTTATAGCTAGGTAAACCTCTCACTGGTATGACAGTCGCATACCACTTTATCATATTGACAACGATGAGTGATCAAAACAAACAAACATAAAAGGTAAAAATGTCAAAAATAAAGGTACAGCAGTCAACATTGTGTAATTTGTGTTACTAATCTAAATTCCTATACAAACCAAAAAATATGTAACAAAGAAGCACAAAAAGGCAAATTGACAAAGCATATTAATTAAGCAAAAATGAAAGACAAGAATGAAAAAAATATATATGGTACATTGACAAAATGACGGGATGTATTAGGACAGAGCCACGTCATATGTAACAAAGAAAAACAAAAAACATATAGAAAAGCAAATTAGCTAAAATTAACACGACATGAAGTTGTCAGATATAAAGTGTATGTATCTCTATAAAATTGAACCACAAGGTTCCATACTTAAAAAGGAATTTTTGGATTGATTTTTTGGGTTTTTGTCTAAACTGTTTAAAAATAAGGTGCCAAATAGTTATCAAAAGACCAAAACAAACTTTTTTTTTCTCAATTCAGGACAATCGCTTGTCTGTTAATTATTCAATGAGGCTCTACAAATTGCTTATTTCTTGACCCATTTCAATGGGGTTAAATCCAATGTCGTCTAGAATTCATTGGGTACTTTAATAATAATATGCTGAATCTAACCGTGTAAATAGACGAAACTGGTCGCATTACTTTAGACGCACAAACATGCACAGTTTCACAATTGTTTGATGATCTAGGCTGCTAAATACTTTCACGCCCTAAACAAGTACATCAATCTATACTGAGCCAAAAAAGATTAGCAACACTTTTTTTTTATTTTTTTTTTTTTTTGGTTGTTTTTGCCAAAAAAATATTTAAACATCATTGATATAATCCTAAGGCTTACCTGTAATTTTAGACAGTCGTACTTTTTTATTTGGGTGATTGATTTCGCGTCATTTCAGCTTTGCACGTGAACTTGATGTTTTACCGTCTGTACCTGTACTTTAAAAAAATTGCATTTGGCGTCAACCAGGCATCCCCGAAAATGACTGTCAGAAAGGTCTTGGAATGGTTGACGGCACAAAGAGTGTTGCTGAAGTCGTGGCTCGATTTAATGTGCATAAATCAACAGTTTAGAGACTAACGAACAGATATCGACAAATTGCAATTGCGCTGTATAGGTCGATATCTCGTAGACCACAAAAAACTATCGCCAAGGGAGGAACGCTGCCTTCGCTTTACATCAACGTTTGACAAGTTTATTCCGGCCACAAGAGAAGTGCATTGAATAAGGGCAGCTGCTTGTGTGCCTGCCAATCCTTCATTGATGCACTTAGGGCATGGCCGAGAAATTGATTTTGAATAACGCTATTCTCTTTTCCGCATTTTGACCTTCCTGCGCTCCATACAAAGAAATTCCTAACGAATGCGAGTGATAGACATGCATGTTACTTCTGACATGTCATAATTCCATTTTGTTATTATTAAATTATATGTATATTATATTTTTGTTGCTAAACTTTTTTGGCTCAGTATATTTGTATATTCCCATAATTTAACATCGTATCGGTCTCCTTTGCAAAATAATGATATGATAATTTATTTAAACGTTGTTATTTCTAAATTTCGGTAAACCACATTGACTTCATTCGGTAAGTCTATTTATATCTTATACTTGGTGATTTAAAAATGCTAAATATTTCAATTTAATTATTTTCAAATGTTATACATGAATAACGTAGAAGAAAACTTTGTTTACACCGTTCGTATAAAACCCAGGTAAAGTGTATGTATAAATATGATCACATATATAGTTGAAATCAAGCAATGGCACATTCAAGATCTGTAAGGAAAGCACAAATACCTATTTCCTGCCAATTCTGTGAAGATGGAAATACGATACAATGGAAATGTTCAGACTGTAGGCTTTTGATATGTGAAAAGTGCAAAGACAAGATTCATCTAAAAATAAGAAATGCAAAAGACCACAAGATTATACATGTCACAGAAGTGGAAAACTGTACGGAGGAGTTTGATTATAAACATATACATTGCCAAGTTGAAGAACATTATGAGCAATATTGTTGTCTATTTTGTAAGACATGTGACGACTTAGTGTGTCCTACTTGTGTGTCCAAAGCACATAATAAACATGATTTAACAGAAATTGGTGACGTTTACACAATAAATATAGATACACTGAGGATAAGACAAAATAAAACTAGAAAATTTATATCGAAAATGACTACGAGAAACAAAGAACTTTCTGAGCTTAAGTGTCGTGAAAACTCAAAATATACTAAAGTAAGGAATAATATAATAGCACATCAGAAAGCTTTGAAAAATGCCGTTGACCAATATATCAAAGAACTATATTATGAATTAGATCAGAGTTACAAGGTTATTTTTCAGTCCATAGAATCGGATATAACTGCTATTTCTAAGTCAAATTGCAAATTGAATGAAATAGATAATTTTATAACTAAATCTGAGGTGTCAGATTTTTTTAAGAACTTTAAAATCTTTGGTGAATATGCAGAAATCCAGCAGCCAAAAGTAAAGGCAATTTATCAATCAATGCCAAACTTTATTCCTGGAGAGATCATCAAGTACCGTTACAACTTTGGAATTTTACAGCACGATGAAAATTCTTCAGGTAAAATAGCACTTGGAATGAATGTCGATGAAAAGTATCAAACTGAAATGTCAAGAATCGATTATATATTTCCATATTTTAACGATTCGATTTGGATATCATGCAATGAGGATAACACTATACAGCGAGTAAAACCAGAAAGAAATAACCTTAATATAAAAGCAGCATTTTCAGTTAAGGTCTTCAGCATGGCTATGACTGCTTTGAACGAGCTTCTCCTGGTTACAGATGGAACAAGGATACAAAATATGAACAGCCGTACTGGTAACCTCTCAAATTCGATATACAATGTAGCCCCTTTGGAACCAATTCTAATTCATGTGACGTGTGACAATAAAGTTATAGTCGGTGCGAAAAACGGCCATAGAAAAGCTATAATTGTGATGAATGAAAAAGGGGACAGAGAAAATGTGTTTGAATATGATAAAAATGTAAAACCTTTATTTACGTACCCCAGGAGTATAACTAGTACCCGTAGACGTGATATTCATGTGGTGGATTATGATATAGATAAAAATCGAGGTCGAGTTATAGTTCTTAGACAAGGAGGTGATATATATAAATATTGTGGACATCCACATGTTAACAAAAGTATGCCATTCAAACCAATCGACATTGTAACAACACCAAAAGCCAATGTCTTGATTATTGATTGGTGCACACATTACATCCATGTACTTAACACTTGTGGCAACCTTGTAACTATATTCAATACAAGAGACACGGGAATATTGCATCCATTTTATCTTGCTATTTCACAAGGAGGGCAGGTGTATATCGGATGCGACAGTCATAAAGCCAAGCCAACTGATAAAGCAAAAATGTATTTAGTAAATCTATCCGGGTGCTAGTATATAATTTAACAATTGTAGCAAACAAATTGTTTAAATAACTTTAAAATAAAGTTTTGGATCACGATTGACAATCATTTATTTGTCGTTTACCCAACAAATTATCTTTTTAATTGCCAATGTCAATTCAATTTGCAGAATTTTTCAGATATTTTTTCTCTTCCTTAGAATACAAGAAATATCAACCACGTTAAGTTATGCACACAACAATCAATCAAGTGTTATAAATACTTTCTACCAGAGTTAAATAGCAGCTATGATTTTGTAGCTCTTTTAGACAAAGTGCAACAGTAGTTCAAAAGTCACAAATCGACCGAGAAAAAAGAAATCCGGGTCATAAACCAAAATCGAAGGAAATATATCAACTATGAGAGGAAAATAAATGAACAACAGTAACACAGAAATGCAACAAAAACAAAATCCCACACACATAGAAACGAACTATTTGATAACAAGTGCCATTAAAATTTTACTGTAAATAATTTAGAAATTTATGAATTTTTAAATTTTTACATACAGGCGTGTGTATACATATGCTTCATTAACTGATACATGATAGAACATGCAACGTTAAGGTCGTATGGGTGTCCTCCGCCATCTTGGATTGTAAAAAACAGAGAAACTAAGGTCCAGATTTTCTATCAAGTTAGCAAAATTTGATGCAGGAATGCAGATCTTTAATGTGAATTTTCATTTAAAAGAACCAATTTATAAGAATATAACTTATAAATATTAATAGTGTAGATTATTTTTGGTTGTTTTTAAATTGGTATTTCAAGGGGAGGTAACTCTAAAACAGTGCATTTTCTGAAGGAATCTACATGGAATTTTCCTATTTTGTATTTTAGCAGAAAAAAACATACGGTAGCCCTATCTTTTCTTTTGTTATTCTCAAAGCATTGTCTGAAAGCGATATTTTCCTGACTTATTTACAATTCTATCATTTTGTTTAGTTTCTAATCACAAAATGGTGTTTTTTCCTGTATAATCCATACAAAATATGTCATTTTGTCACAACCTTTAACTTGAGAAAATGCGCGGTGACCTATCATTTTTATTATATTTTTGAACATATATCAATAGATACTACGTTTTGGCAAAGTATGAACAAATTCTATCATTTTTATTTTAGACTCCCATACCACCTTAAGTACCAGACTTTGTCAGTCAATTTGGATATTTTGCAATAGTCAAAATAATAATCAAAAACAAAAATTAGTATAAAACTCAAAGGTAAATAATTCAATCAGGATATTTTCAAAAAAATATTTCCCCGGGATATCATTTTTCATTATCATATTGTTTCAAGTTTTAAGTTGAAAAAGACCACTACAATGTATGGAACGCCCACACTAACTTATACCTATTTTCATTATTTGATGTGCACTTGTCATTTTATGATGAGCTAAAACCTTTATATGATGTGCCAATATCCTTATATGATGTTCATATATCATTTTAAGATGGGCAAATATACTTATATGATGTGCAAATGTACGTATATGATGTGCAAATGTACTTATATAATGTACAATATCCTTCTAATATGTGCAAATACACGAATGTAATGTGCAAATATACTTATATAATGTGCAAATCATATGATGTGAAAATATACTTTTATGATGAACAAAGATCTTTATATGATGTACATTTTCCCTTGTACTCCTAGTTGATGATATATATTTAAGAACTTCCATCTCCCATCAGGATTTGAATGAATGAGATTGCTACTTACAAGGAAGCCTTTTAGGTAAAAGTTACGAGGGGTGAAGTTGAAAGAAACCCTTCGAAAAAATTAAGATTGCTATCACGAGTTGGTTGACTATTTCACAGATTCCGTCATGTTTTGATTTCTTTCATGTTGATATAATAAAGTAAACTGAACCACAACACATAAGGTTAAAAGCACATAATATAATGACACAACCTTATCATGATATAAAGATGTCTGCACATATTGTTTATAAACATATTCTAAAGTAACTGGGTTGAACATTATTCTCTTAAACAAAGAACCATTAGATAATCAATCAACACAATGAAATTAACATAAAAAAACACACCAAACTTTAAAAGAGAGACTACTACCAGAGTCAAATAGCAGCTAAGATTTTGTAGCTTTTTTAGACAAAGGCAACAGTGGTTCAAAGGTCAAAAATCGACCGAGAGAAAAAAAAACCGGGTCACAAACCAAAACCAAAGGAAACACATCAACTAAAAGAGGAAAAAAGGAAAAACAGTAACACCGAAAGATGTGCACTTATCATTTTATGATGAGCAAACACCTATATATGATGTGCCAATATCCTTATATAATGTGCATATATCCTTCTAAGATGTGCAAATATACTTATATAATGTGCAAATGTACTCAATCATATGATGTGCAAAGATCCTAATATGATGTGAAAATATACTTTTATGATGCGCAAATATCTTTATATGATGTACATTTTCCCTTGTTTTCCTAATTGATACGATATTTCCGAACTTCCATTTCCCATCATGATTTAATTTCCATGAATAGATTTGCAAGATTCTTTATTTCTTAAACACCATAAAGATACAATGGTACAAAGAAGTTCATCAAAAGTCATATAACATAACACAAACACACATGACAAGATGAGATGAAAATATCAAATAATACATGATAAACAGTATAGTAAAGAAGAGTGGTGATTAACCAGGAAGACTCACTTGGAAAGTTATAACCCTGATAAATTTGCACAGCTTTTTCAACTTATTTTTAATTTTTAACTGAAATAGTTTTTCAAATTTTAGTATGTTACATCTGTGCAAGAAAAAAGTATCCAAATATTGTGCTCGAAAATTTGCCAAAGAACTACACTGCAAAGTGTAATGAAATTCGTCACCAATCTCGTTACAATGACATAAGTTACAATATCTAAGGTTTCGCTCAATCTTATTCCATCTACCAGTTTCGATGGGTAACTTATGGTTACCCGTACGAAATCTACAATATGTTATTCTATCTTTATCATTTAAAATATTCAGATATTCCTCAAATTCAAAATTTTGTTTATACAATTTGTAGGCCAAACCTTTTGGCGAACAGTCAATATCAGCTCTCCATTTCTGTTGAAACTGATCAAATAACTTTTGTTTTAAACTAATACCCAACCACTTAGAATTAAAATTTCCTTGTGACAACCATATATTGCTGTATCCACATTTATCTAATATATCTTTAATGCATTTCAACCAATCTGACCTAAATTGGTTGTCCGAATTTTTCAAGAACACGTATTTGTATAGTATTTTAGCAATCCTGTTATCATCCCCATTAACCATTTTTGACCAAAAATTAACCATACGCAGCTGTATATATAAAGACATGGGATAAATACCAAGTTCACCATAAATCATAAAATTGGGTGTCGACTTCTTAAGGTTTAATAATAATTTACAAAATTTTAGGTGCACTTTTTCTATAATATCAGTATTACTGAAACCCCAAATCTCACACCCATACAGGAGAATTGGCTTCACAATTTTATCAAAAAGATCATATTGTGATTTCACTGACAAGTTGTGCAGCCTCCCCTTTTTCAATACTTCATACATTGCTTTATTTTCTTTTCTAACTAAAATCTTCTTAGCACTCATAAAGCTACCTGTTCTTGAAAAATTCAACCCAAGATATGTCAATTCATTGACTATCTCCAATGCATTTCCGTCATATATAAAGTTAATATTTTGGGGTAATCTACCACCAGAAAAAATTATAATCTTAGTTTTACTTGTGTTAACTTTTAATTTCCAGGTACTGCAATATTCAAAGAATATATCTAATTGCAACTGCAGATCGGATGCATTATCCGAAAATAACACTGTATCATCTGCGTATAATAACACAAACAGTTTTAAGTAGATATCAAACTCATTCTCTATTTCATCAGTAATACAATTTAAACCACATACATTTTTTTCTTCAATAAACTGTTGAAGGTCGTTCAAATACAATGAAAATAAAAAAGGAGACATATTTTCACCCTGTCTTACACCGATATTGCATGAAAAGTATTCTGACTTTTCACCATTATACATAATACGAGATTTAATACCAGTGTACATATTAAAAATTACATTATACATTTTACCGTTAATATCATTCACAAGTAATTTATGCCAAAGACCCTTTCTCCAAACAGTATCAAAGGCTTTAGCAAAATCTACGAATGCACAGAATAGTTTCTTTTTCTTATTTTTCATGATACTAATAAGCATGTAGATAACAAATAAATTATCTGTAGTAGAATAACCTTCTCTGAAACCAGCTTGATTCTGACATAGTAAACAAAAATCATCAGAAAATTTATTCAAACGTGAATTCAAAATAGAAGTAAATAATTTCCCAAAGCAGCTTATAACTGTTATAGGTCTAAAATTGCTAGGATCATGTTTGTTACCTTTATTCTTAAATAAAGGTATAATATTTCCAGAAAGCCAATTTTCAGGGATAGTTCCACTGTCAAATATAATATTAAAAAGTTTCACAAACACCTGTGATATAACACTAAAAGAGTGTTTTAAATATTCATTTACAATCATATCATCACCAGAGGATTTATTATTTTTTAACTTTCTCAAAGATTTTTCAATTTCCTCTTCTGTAATAGGTGAATTTAATATAACATTTAAATCTTTTACATTGTTCTGATTTTCTAAAACAATCTCTTCATCTTCAGAATTTCCTAAATTTAAGTTCTTAAAATAATCAAACAAAATATTAATAGGTACACATGGATTGTTTCCCCTTTTACCACCGTTCAAAATCTTCCAGTATTCTTTCGGGTTAATCGATCTTAAGTTTTCTATCTTGTGTCTAATTTTCTTTCTATGTTTACGAATGCTCTTATCCATTACTCGCTTATAACTCTTTTCTAGTTTCTTTGTTTCAATCACTCTGTCGTCAGTATGGTTTCGCTTAAGTTTTCGTCTACTAGACCGAAACTTTTTTCTAGCTTCCTTACATTCGCTATCGAACCATGGTTTTGATTTTTTTATATTTTGTGTATGCTTACGTCTTTTAGTAAATGTGTCGAATGTAGACTTTGCCGCATTTGTAAGTAAATGACATACATCCTCAACAACTTTATTAATAATTGAGTTTTCACTTGTATTTTCAACCATTTCCGTTAATTGAGCTAGTATTTCATTTACTTTAAGTCTATCAATGTTACTAATAAAGGTGTCTAATTGCTCATTTTCCCATCTCTTAATCTTCTCCTCAGGCATTTCATCATCATGACTGACGTCGTTTTGTTTTTCATAACAAGTAATCTTTAACGACAGTGGATTATGAATATCCGAAAATAAAACGCTAGAATTTAATACTGAAAAATTTTGAACCAGCTTAAGAAAATTTGGGGAAGCAATATTGTAATCCACTACACTAGTGTTTTTACATGTAAAACTACCCAGACCTTTGTCTTCACACATTCTTCCATTTAGGATAAACATATTGTTATTCTTACAAAATTCAAGAAGCAAGTTGCCAAAATTGTTTTTTTTTGTGATCCATACTTTTCCTTAATCGATTTATATTTAACTCATCTAAAGTACAAACACCCTCATTTTCAATGTCTAACATTCCTGAAAATTCTTCAAAATTTACGACGTCAAAGTCTGACTCTTCTGCAGTTCGAGCATGATTCTTTAAAACCAAGTACAATTCCACCTGATTTTACTCTGTTTAAGTGAGATCTATTTTTCATTACAAATTTATAACCTAGCAGATCTATAACGTCTAAATCATCAGTTTTTGTTTCTACAAAACACAAAATACTAAATTCATTTAACAATTCTAAAAATTCTGGGTATTGTATACGCCGCTTTAAACCACAATAATTATATTTATAACTGTATTGTCTACTAAACATTTATTTACATTATACAAATCGTTATCGATTGGTTTATTAATACACTTATGTCTTCCATGGTTGTCCTATGAACCGTCTCGTTCAGGAGTAGAGTTCACCCGTGGACGTTTATTCGGTCTGGTGGTTGATCTTTGAGGCTCTTTATGCTCGGTATCGTCTGCGATTTCATCTGGCTTAACAAGTTTGTCGTTAATGTAAAGTTTGTCTCTTTTCATTACAACTTTTAATTTCTCTTTTCTCGCCTGTTTCGCTATTGGGTATAGCTTTCGTCGTTGTTCTTCTATTTCTGGTGGAAACTGCTCGTTTACACCGTAAAATGTATCTCTTAGATTTCGTCCTGCTTTTTTCACCATATCAAGGTCAGAATAATACAGGAATCTTGCAATAATTGGTCTCGGTTTCCCTGGCTCACTTTTACCAAATCTGTGAATGTTTCCAAATTCAAACGGTTTTTGGATCTTCATTTCATTGTGAATAAACTGTCTAATCTTCATTTCACAGTTTTCATCCCTTTGCTCTTGAAGTCCCGTGAAAATGAGATTATATTTCATAGACCTACATTGCATGTCCAGTAGTTTTCCTTTTAGCTTCTCATTATAACTTTCTAATTTTCTAAGTTCGTCTTTAATACTCTGAGAATCATTACCATCTCCGTTATTTCTCTTAAGTTGTTCGATATCTTTTTCTAAAGAGCAAGTTTTACTCTTCACTTCCTCAAAAAGATTACCAGTTCCTTCTGAACTTGTCTCCAAATCTGAAACCCTACTTTTCACATTTACTATGTCGGTTTCGACAGTAATAACTCTCGCTGTCAACGAGTTTAACTTATCGTTCATTTGAGTCAGTGTACTTGTATTTTTACTCGTGTTTTTCTCAATGGATACAAGCCTAGTGTCCATTCTATTTAACAGTGTTAAAACATTTTCTAGGACTGTAGCCACTTCGACTTCATCTCCATATAGCACATGTCTACTCTCTTGCAATATATCAGCTGTCGACTTTTTGTTTTTCTTATCTCCCATTTTTGACCCACTCAACTAGACCCTCAAGAGTTCTAGCACATTTCATATATACGTCGATGCGGATCGGACTGGGATCACAGGTAACTAGAAAATTCGATGAAATGGTGAAAATAGTCTTATCTGTGGGAACAGGAGGTCTAGGACCCAAAACACTAAAGATACTACATACTGTTGGTTGTTCCAAAAAGACGCAATTAACTCCAGTATTGCACATATTTCACATATTCCATAGCGAGCCTTATTATTTTTTTTTATGTTGATATAATAAAGTAAACTGGACCATATCATATAAGGTTAAAAGCACATAATATAATGACACAACCTTATCATATAAAGGTGTCTGCACATAATTGTTTATAAACGTTTTCTGAAATAACTGGTTTGAACATTTTTCTCTTAAACAAAGAACCGCGATAATTAGAAATTCAATGAAATATACATGGAAAAAAACAAATCAAAGAGAGGCAAAAGATACCAAAGGTATATTCAAAATCACCAGTTAAAATTAAAAAATACTGGCAATGCAATTTTAAAAGATGAAACGACGAAGAGACAACCAACAGTACATACAAGACAAGATAGACAACTACAAACTTTCACAACAACGCATGCGCTTCCGGGTGTTGTCCCCTACACGGAGCCCCACTGTCCTGGAGCCGGAGAGGCCGTCGGAAAACGTCAAGGTTCGGGCGTTCACTTTTAGAAAATGACCTTGCTACGCCACTGATGTGGAAGTTGTTTTGTCTTGTTTGCGACTTCGGGGAACTTAGTTTGAAAATACCTGTAATAGTCGCATTGATATTTACCACACCTTAAATAATATCTTCAGATGAAAAATACTCTGCTGGAAGAATATGTTGAAACTAAGAATTTAGGTCATAACAATTGAGGAGAGCAGATTGGCGTAAAAATGATGACGTTCGAGTCAAAACTAATTTGTTTTACTGTTGGGAGTGTAGGATGAGGGTCGAACCCTAAATAGTAGGGACAAGAATGGACACACCATTCAAATATCATGATACAGTTCTGACTTTTAATATGATGAAATATTTGACACATCACAAGTTTCTGACGAAGAACGAATGTAGTATAAGATGTTTAAAAGTTGAAATTGGATATTTACATATTATATATTGTCCAATATCCAAAATTTAAAAATATGATTAGATTCAACAAATCAATGAACCACAAGAATCTTTTTTTTGTTGAAAAACTTAATTTTGACCTTTTGCACCTAAATGTTGACCAATTTGAAAACGAAACGAAGCCCAAAATAAAATAAAAAACTAAATTCTAGATTCTGCATTTCAAGAGAACCACAATGAATACATTTTTGATAAATCAAGCAATTTGAAAGCTTAATTTGGACTCTTTGGACATTAATGTGGACCTTTTGAAATCGGGATTCAAAGTATAAACATCTAAATACACGTTTGATTCGGAATATAAAAAAAAACAAATAATTCATTTTTTATGAAATTAAACAGATTAATTTAGGACCAAAGGACACCCTTGAATTCATGATTTTGAATGAAACCCCATTGGAATTGGCCAAGAACTCAGAAAGTTTACTAGTGGCTTTCTTTACGTTTTATGTAATAGATATTCGGGGTTTGGTGCATGGGATTTTGACTCGAAGTTCCTGCACATCACCACTTGATGAAATCAATAATATAATTTTTGTCGCAATGAGACCTTTTGTTTCGAACTTGAGCATTATCTCACATATTACTGTGAGTTCGTGATGGCTCACTTGAGTCCGTTAGTTTTAAAGTAGAATACTCTACAGTTTGCGACGTTGGGAAGATGGGGAACAGGCATCAATTAACGAGTGAACATCACAATGGCCTCTAGTCGAGTTAAAAAGAGGATGAGGTTTGTGAAAATATATAAATGATCTTTATAGACCTTAATAGACATTCATTTGCTTTTCTGTAAACTGATACAATTGTTCAAATATATTATTTATTTATTTATTATATATACCTGTTGTCGTCAAATGGAAAGTAAGCTAATTTGCAAAAGTCTGACATTGTACAACAGCTAGTCGATCAAAATTAACAATTTTTGACCAGCCTGTTTACAAAATTAGAAGAGTATACAATCTAAACATGTCATAATATGAAAAAGTAGACGACATTAAGAGTTTACAAAGGTAAGATGATTTTATGTTCAACTGTTCTTTGACCTTGCTGTCAATATCATAAATATGGATAATAAAACGTGTGTATAAGTGAACAAATTAAACATCAATTATTATAATAGAAGGGGAATTCTGAGGTTAACATACAGTATTCACCAAAATACAATTTGACAAGTTTTAAATTGACTCTAGTCGAAATAGGTTATGAAAATAATTGACAATGAATATTAAAGATGCATGCTCACAGTCTTAGCTTAATACGAAATTTAAAAGCGTTGATTTTATTTGTATTTGTTTATTTGGTGAATGTTATTCTGTAATTATTGATATGTTGGTTTTTTTTTTCAATGTAAAAAAATATTAATACACCAGCGGCAAATATTTTATACAGATCCAAGTTGAAAAAGAAATGTTAATGATATGCACATTATCAAGCGGGAAATACAGAGGGACGGGGATAGGAAATATATATCATAATTGACATTTGCAAACAAAACCGCATCGGCCAGCGGCAGATGTCTGACATTTCAATATAGATCGTCTCTTGATCGTTTGTAATTTCTGATATGAGCATAGAGGATATTAATTTAACTGTTGTTTTTTTTTTTAATTTGTTGTCCTAATAAAAAAAAAGATGATGCAACAAATGACATCACAGCCTTTAAATTTCAGCATCAATAAAAAATCGTATTCAGTTATTCTGTCATCTAAATTGATAAAGCGCCATTGTGTTTATGTCTCTTTGGTTACATACAGTATCTTGTACTTAATCACTTATTCTTAGATCAAACTTCGCCACGGTCTTGTGCATTTCGGTTCTACAGAAATTTCAGGGTGCCAGTTTACAGTAAGTAGACGTTTATCAGTGAGTATCTACCACATTACCGCAGAAAATAAACTAATTCTCATTTGAACGTTCCTGATTAAGGTTAAACAAGAAAGACGCAAAACTTTAAAAAGTTATTTTCATTTTCTTGGATCTTACTCCTCCGTTAAAGTTGACCATGGATGCAATTGGCTATTAGTTTATGTCCTTTATGGTCACAAGCCTCATCTTTGGATCAAGTTCTTATACATTCTATTATCATTGATGGGGGGAGGGGGGAGTTCCTGATGAAGGTCAATCCAGAAAAGAATTTCGGACGCATTTAATTTATAAAGAGTTATTTTCATAAACATATCATACTCAACATGACACTCGGTAGCCATCAAGGTAATCAATCAATCACAGTTTGATACTCATGTCTTAACCGTCATTGTTTTATTCTCTAAACTCAACAAATTAAACATGTGCTAACGTCCCCGACTGTTCAGCACTTGTACTAGTCTTGTAGTTATGCGATCATTGAGGACGAGAACTAGTTTATCAACCGATATATTTTACTGTCGTTTCGTAATAAAATTTATAAAGACATCAACCTTCGAAAAAGTTTTTTATTTCCCCTTTTGTATTTGTTCATTCAAATTTTAAACATTATTTTTATTCATACATGCATGTAACAGTCTGTATGTGTATGCATAAATTTCTGACATATGGAGAGACGATAAAAATAAAACCATTTAAAACCACCATAAAACATGTGATATATTGAATTTAGTATTTTATCAAATTCACTTTACCTGAGAAGTGTGTATATCATACAGACACCTGTAGACAGTATGGCTTGTTTGATTAGAATGGACTACATTTTATACAAGGGCAGAGTGTACACGTAAAACAAAAGCAAGTATAATGATTAAATATTAGGTACTTTTGTTAAAAACTATTTCTTTTAACTGATGTCAAAGTTTGGAAAAGAATAACTGCATGTTTGAAAAGTAAACAAATCACTTGGAATTTATTGCATATTGGTATTTATTAGTTTTACTTGACTTACATAAGTAAACAGACTTGTTGTCTCGGTTCTAACTATACATAGAATGCAAATTTTGCGAAGACTTATTAAATGTCTTTTAATGCCCGTATTGTATTATTAAGATAGTTGTCGCTACTATATTACGTAACTGACAGATATTGATTAAAAACCACAACAAGCAAACGTTGCACATAATTTAGATATCTGTCAAGTACAAAATATGTTGTTTTTTTTTTACTTTTTCACTTTTATTGTTATTTTAAATATATAAAGGGGGTATAACAACTGCTTTTCTTGAGAGAGAAGGTTGGTTCCATAATCGTCGGACCCTGTAGGGTCAAAAATTAAAATTAAAAAAAAAAGATGCCGAAAATTCAAATTTGAAAGTCATCTCAAATTGCAAAATCAAAAGCCGAGTCAAGCACATTAATTGAATGGAATACAACCATACCCGTAGACAGGGGGTTCGGGGGTTCGAACGAACACCCCCCCCCCCCTTGAAAACAAATAAGTACTGTTAAAGTCAACATTCTGTTCGAATTGTGACTGTTAAAGTCGAGTTCGTGAGTCCAAATAACCCCCCTTGAAATTTCCTGGCTACGGGCCTGACAACAGTCATATTCCTGACTTGGTACAGGCATTTCCTTATTTAGAAAAGGGGCTTTTGAAACTCCCATCATTCTGTTCAAATTCAAAATCGTCTTTGTACCATGCTCACAATTACATGTATGAGAAAACCATGGTTTGTTAGAAAATGTTTTTTACTTTAACTACAATAATGTCAGACGGGTTTTATAGGTATAGAGACTTACAATATTGTGTTTTGTTAGTTTTATTATCAAGATAGGATTATTTATGAGATCCCAGCTATAAAAACGTATTCATCATATTTGTGAAATCGTTACTAAATCAATAAACAGTCGTGGATAATAGAAAATATATAGCGACACTCTCAGTGTGAAATAATGTATTAACTGGATCTATAGGAAAGTAACTATAAAGTCACTATATAATACTTTAAAGAAAATCTAGACAAAATGGGTATTTGTCATAAATATGTATAAAACAACTGTGATGTATTTGACACCATCGTGATTCACGTTCCAGGGAGATAATTTCATGGACCGTTGCAAATTTTTGGCTCTCCCTTGGCACCATTTGCGGGTATGAGGGTTTGGATGGGGTTAAATGATTAAAGAATAAAGCCCTTAAAAAATGAAGATTAGAGAATAACGGGCAAAAAAAATGAAGATTAGAGAAATGCGTGGTCTAATTTTTTGGAAGATTAGAGAAAAAAGGGGTGAAAATTAAATGTTTACAGAATAACAAATCCCCCCCCCCCCCTCCAGACCCTCGGTTATGGTCTTGAGGAACGATGATAGTCCGTCGGAAGGGGACGATAAATGGCTGACCCGTGTTAAGAGAGAGAACAATATTTCTTACACGTAAAAAGCACCCTTGTAGATTTCGAAAAATAGCAAGCTGTAAGACAGCACTCACACCTGCAAAGTTGAGAGGGATTAATATAAGTTGCAATATTCAATAACATGTTTCCCAATCCACTTTAAATAAATGTTTAAACTAATTCACTAGTGGACCAATTTTGGCCGGTGAGGTCAAACAAAACAACACATTCTACATGCGGTTATCAGTGAAACGAACATGTAATAGATTCGAGTCCAAAGAAGTTGTAAAAACTAGGAAATAAATTCCATTAAGAATTGAATGCTTCTTTTTGTAACTTTATTGGGGTGTAAAAGCGTTGACCGAAGTACATTTTATATGAGGCGCGGAAGCGCTTCATTTTAAAAATGTTCGCACGGTCAACGCTTTTACAACCCTATGAAGTTACAAACAGAAGTATTCTATACTTATAATTACATTGTTTAGCAAGGATAATGAAAACACGATTTTTATCAAGTTTTTATTTAATTCACCTGTGCACTTTATTTTATAAATTTTTATTGTGTAATGTAATTGCTTAAGGAATAACGCAAGATGTTAGACAATCAGAAAAAGGTATCATAATCGGAGAAAGGAATAAAGACCATTCACAATTTGTCTTACATTTGTTTTTCTCTTTTTTAATTAAATAAAAAAAATAAACCTTTCAAATATACATGTAGAGTTCATAAGATACAAATATTCCCTGTGGACACCTCCCCCCCCCCTTTTTTTATTTTCAACCCTCGAATTAAGCTTAGGAATCTACTTTAAATTAAAACCTTGCTTTCTAACTAATTTATTCATTTACCGGACCGGCAACTTTCTTTATTTAATACGAAAATCTACAGTGCCGTTATACACATGCA
The DNA here is from genome assembly GCF_965363235.1 of Mytilus galloprovincialis. Taxonomy (NCBI): domain Eukaryota; kingdom Metazoa; phylum Mollusca; class Bivalvia; order Mytilida; family Mytilidae; genus Mytilus; species Mytilus galloprovincialis. The sequence continues at coordinate 41,359,749 of NC_134843.1, read as the reverse complement.
TGTTGTTTGTTTGGAGTCCCCGCCGAAAAGAAAGAAATAGCCCAACTCCAAGATACTATATTCCTGCATCACGTGATTTTTTCCACGTGGAGCTTACATTTGAATAAATACCGAATATGGAAAGTGAAACTACAATTCAAAACATAAAGTCCGAAGGCACAAATAAGAAAAAGAAAGGGTTTTTTTTTGGCAAAGGGTGCGGGTAAATTCTCTCTGTGTTCAAAATATACATGAAATATTTGCCACTGCCCCTTTTCTGTTCTATGAATTCTAACCCTGAGTTTTCTATCTGTTACTCCATGCCAAGAAATCCTTGCTAAAACTTCCGGTCGACCCCCTACGGCAGTCATTAGTAGCTAAAGATTTGATTGCATTCAAGAAATTAATTTATGACCTTCATGTACGTGTCGCTTAGAACACGGCCATATACCGAATGGTCAATATTAATCATCCATGTAATTTGCTCTATGGGGTGTTTGCAGAATTTCAACGGGACAATTTCTTGGCATAGAAACATACATCTGATGTAATTATTCAATATTAAATTCCTTCATAGACAAAACCACTAAACTATCAATAACGACAATTCTAATGCAACAACGTCTGTAACGTTCATTTGATTGGATAAAGTCACATATTTACATGGCATCAATTGACAATTGATGCTATGGGACGTACGCGCAAGCGCAGACGGCATATGACAGATTTTAAATACATGTTTTAACGTTGTTTTCTGGCAGTTTCATTAGAATGGAGATAACACTATAGTATTTTAAGCTCCGACGGCATCAATTGGGGGAATTGACGGTCGCAAATACCCGTTTAGTGTCTCCGCTAACGTCGCCAGTAAACTTAATTTGCGACCATCAAATTCTCAATTGATGCCGTCGAAGTTAAAATACAATACAGTTATGGTTTTTTTTAACTGAGACATAGACATTTTAAGATATGTTGCGAGTTTATGTTAGTTTTGTGATCACTCGTCAGTTCCACAAATTGTATAACCATACTAGTGTCCAAATGGTGAGCATAATTTGCTCTGCATTGCATGTGAAAATTGTCCGATCATGCATGGATGAAACGCTCAAAATCATTCTAGTTCTGATTAATGTAGTTGAAAAAAGTAGCTGTTTTCTTAAAGATCCTGAACTTTATATTCATACATTTACCACATTTCAAACCGAGCCTTTTAATCTAGTTATGAAAAAATAATTAACATGATGTCAAAGATCTGCAACCAACAACGACAAATTGGGTCAAAGGGATCACAAAAATAACAGCTGTTATCATTACACAAGCAAATAATAGAACCACACTGACCCGGTTTTTTGACATGAGACACGTGGTGTAGTTTATAAAGTTTTAGTCGATACATAAAAATCTCATTGTCTACCTTTGACAAAAAAAACAAGGGAAAGGAGGAAATCACATAAAAAATATTAAAATTATGTTTTCAAAACAAACATGCTTACCACATTATTACCAGTACATTGTTTTCAGTAAAACAAAATACACACTAAATAATACTTTAACAGATTTACTATTACCGAAAGCTAGCTACAATACTATAGGTGTTGTTTCAGGGTAATATTTTAGAAGTCATACAGGCTAGTCTTTCAGTTGGTTTAAATGTTCTCAGATACGTAAACTTTTAAAAATTATGATTGAGTGACACGAACTTCTAGTCTTCTTTCAAAACTTGTGTTCTGACAGAGCAGGTGTTTCTCCATTTGAGAGTTCTGAATTACGTCTGGAAGTTTAAATGCGCCGAATTTTATTTGTGCTAAAACTGTCATTTATAACTTAATTGGGGCCTGGATGTAGTAAAGTTGAAACGAAAAGAATCATAAAATTAAGCATTTCTTTTTAATTTCAAACTTGACAAGAAGTATCACTAATTTCATACATGCACTAAAACGGTATTCGATTCCTCTGCAAAAGTGTCTGTATCACGTGATTTAGATGTTATTGCTACACAAGTATCTCTTGTTAAACCAATTTGTCCTCGAACATCTTTACAAGTGGCGTTAAACACAAAAACACAAATATTCTCATAAAAAACATGATTAAATCATACATGTAGATATTGATTAATGATGAAAGCTTTGTTGTCTATGCCAAACAATATGTGCTTTTGAAATGTGCCCAAACTTGGAGGTGGAATGTTTTTTAAATCTTAATTATTTCACATATCTTCTCTGCTATAATCTCAACATTGTCCTTCTTTTGCAGGTTATACTAAAATGAAGAAAACTGGATGGAAATGAAAATGGCAAAAACTTTATTATTCGTAGTGATATGTACAATGCGTATAAAAACGGCATTGCTCTGTCCGCCATTGTGTAACTGCAATGAAGATTACTACATATACTGTGATAGCGTCTCTTTACATGACCATCAGCTACCATTTGTATTGGCAGATGTTTCCGAAACTGCAACATACATTGATTTCAGCTACAACCTTTTACGAAATATCTCCGTTAATTTATTCACAAGATTTCAGCAGTTGAAATATTTGATATTTGCATATAACAATATTCAGAATATAGATCCGGGATCTTTTGACCAGTTACCGAATTTGTTTGTTCTCGATTTGAGAAATAATAAGCTTCAAACTGTTGAAAGCGATGTTCTTTCCGCACAGTCAATGCTAAGTCGGTTATATTTACAAAACAATAATATTAAATCTATCCATCCAGATGCTTTCCGGAATTTATTTCTTTTGAAAGAACTGCATCTACAAAGAAATAAATTAACTTCGTTACCATTAACGCTGTTCCGAGACATGCCGATGCTGTCTTCTTTGAAGTTGTTTGATAACGAATTAGAAATTCTTGCAGACGATACATTTTCAGGTTTGATATCTCTGCGGGAATTGCTTTTACAAAACAACGTCATTTCAAACTTATCACAAAAGGCGTTGCATGGCCTTTCTAAAGTCAAAACTTTATATATCCATGGCAACAAGATTGTGGGTATTGAAAAGATTCATTTCGATGGACTGCGATCGAGTATTCAGGTTTTAAACATATCCAATAATCAAATAGACGAAATCAAACAGGACACATTCAAAGACATGTATAATCTTAAAATTCTAGACCTATCAAACAATGATATACATGTTATAGAAAACTTTTCGTTCGATTTACTGTCCTTGGATCATTTATTAGTACAGGGCAATAGCTTAACACATTTATGGAAGACATATTTCACGGGAGCGAAAAAAATAATAAATCTTGATATAAGTTATAATAAGCTGACGGATATTTCAAGCGATGCGTTTGACAGTTTACTGAACTCTATTCGTACACTCAAATTACACAATAATCAAATAAAACATATCCATGTTGGTATGTTTCGAGGAATGAAGTATTTACAAGAACTTAACCTCGCTAACAATCAAATAATAAATATAGATTCGAATGGATTTGAAGACTTACAAAATTTGAAAGTGTTGAACCTACATAAAAATCAACTGGATACTGTGAATGGTAAATTCATACAAGGATTAACATCTCTTAGGGATTTATACCTAGACTGTAATCCACTTAAGACTGCAACCGGTTTCAGATTTATCAATCCTATTCACATTACAATGAACCTTACTTTGGTGGCGGTCATTGAAAACAGTGCTAACATATCCTGGCCTTTCAAACATGGCAGTCAGATTTATTGGTCTGTTACCGTTATTTGTGCACAACAAACCAAAAACTGCTTAGAAGATAGGAAACCAGAGTATTTCCCGCCATTTACGGACAGTGTTCACTTAGTCAATTTATCGCCAAGTTCTATGTTGTATATTTGTGTAAGTCCCATTTTTATTAACAGTAACATTATCATAAATCAGTGTTTATTTGTAAACACGTTGGCCAAAGCATCATCAACTGCAATAACTCCTACTCCAACGACGGCACCAGTTTCAACTGGTAAACAATTACATCCTATATATTTTTTGTATGCAAAGTTCAATTATATGTATTTTATTGTTATTTATCTTATACATGGTATACTTAAATAAACACAGTAATTTTATTTATGTTTTTTTTTTGTTTCAGGACAAGCGACATTATTGAAGTTCTGAAATGCAATGTATAAATTGTATTCTTTAACGAATATGGATTTGAATAAAATAAAAATGTAAAACCACGAGTAAAATCTCATATTCCAAGGGATTAGTTATCCCTTATCCCAAAAAAGGAAACGAAATGTGATCATACACAGCAAAAGGTACGCTAATGCGTTTAATATCTGCTTTATCAACTTAAGCATAGGTTTACATATCCACATAAGAAAGAATTCTCATTTTGTACAAAAAAATGTAACTCTAATACTTTATGTTTTTCCATTAAATGTAAAGACCCTAGCAGTATGGTAATAAGGAAGCATAGTACATGTCCCTTAATTCCAGGTTTGAAAATATAGCAATATACTTATCAAATACAGTATTTATCCACTGGAATACCAGTCGTTATTGTTTTTTACAAAAATAAAGTTTAATCATTTTAAGATTTATGGATAATTGTGTATAAATAAATGCTGTTTACATCGTCTTGTGGTTACTACACAAATGAACTGAACTGTTTGGTGCTATTATGGATAATCGTAATCATCTGGGATTGTTTCTACGAACATTATATAATACGTACTCGTTTATGATTTTTGGAAGTGAAAACCCCGTTGTACTTTATTTGGCTTTTTTTTTTTAACTTTATTGGATTCGAGCGTCACTGATGAGTCTTTTGTAGACGAAACGCGCGTCTGGCGTATATATAAAATTTAGTCCTGGTATCTATGATGAGTTTATTTACAACCACTGGGTCGATGCCACTGCTGGTGGAGATTTATTTCCCCGAGGGTATCACAAGCCCAGTAGTCAGCACTTTTTGTGCTGACATGAATTATCATTGATATTGTTATATTTATAAATTAACTGTTTACAAAATTTTGAATTTTTTGAAATACTAAGGCTTTTCTACCTCAGACATAGATTACCTTAGCTGTATTTGGCAACACTTTTAGGAATTTTGGATCTCAATGCTCTTCAACTTCGTGCTTTATTTGGCTTTTTTTTTTTCTTTTTTTTTTTTGATTCGAGCGTCACTGATGAGTCGTTTGTAGACGAAACGCGCGTCTGGCGTATATATAAAATTTAGTCCTGGTATCTATGATGAGTTTATTTTCATATTTTTAAGAATATTTTGAAAAATGAGCAGATCTTTATCAGATTCTTGTGATAGCTCGATTAATCCATAGAATTTTAGCTCTCAGTGATATGTTTATGAACATTTCAACTTAATAGTTCTTTGAATATTTTATCGGACGAGGAGACTTGTTAATGACTCTTTGAGTGGTTTTACATTCGAAGACGTGCCGGCTTGGACAATTATCAAAGAATTCTTTACTGGTCAAGGTGTGTTGTTCTAGATGACGTCTAAGATTCTCAAAATCATCTGAAAACGTTCAAATTTGTTAAAAAGAGAGAACTTATAGTTTATTTATATAATTTAAATAAACAGGTTTGCTATTGGTAGTTTAAGCCTTATTTGATGCTATTTTTGGGGGGTTTATAAGTCTTCAACTTTGAATGGTGTTACAGTTTTAAATAAATTTGAAATGGATTTTTAAATTGCGTGTTCGTAAGAAACGGTCCTCAGGTCGTCAAGTCAATTTAACCGAAGTCTTGGATTTGACTATGACGAAGTTCGAACTCGCGAACTCTCTCACTCGAAAAGTCTGTATTTTACAGATTGTATGGACATACACACATAAATTCGAAAGATGCCTTTAGACCAACCATTAATAGTGTTATTTTTATAAAATGATGTGCATATCACCCGAATGCCTCATCGTAGAAATTTCAAAAAAAAAAATGAAACAAAAGATTGTCTAAATATCAAATTGTTTTCACGGAAAGTGTCTAACAAGAAGCAAGTTCTCTTCACTCTCTGGTGTCGCCACTGCATGTTTTTCGTGATCCATGTTTCATTTTTACTTTTAGTTTTCAGAGTTGATGGTCTGCTGTTTGAACTTCTGTGTCCCGGATTTGTCTTTTGCTCATTTACTGTCCTACTTTAGGACAATAGTCTGAGTGTTGATTTTCATTTGTAAACGTGTGGTTTTGCAATGTTGCATGTCCACCGATGTCCAGATATTGTGCGAGAAAATATTTTAAGCATATACAAGACACAGAAAAAATGGTCGTTTCTGCATGGAGAATTGAATTTGATATCAAAGAATTCACAACTGGCTTCTTTTGGTTGATAAAACTAGATAGCTGACATGGTTTAAATTAAAGTAAGGTCACCGATTTTCTGGTATCAAATATTTTGAACAAAAAAGCAATAATGTATTGCCATATGACCATTTCCATTGATGGATTAAACTTGCATTAAGTCATGTTCAGACCCTTTTACAGAAAATAAAGGAATATGGAGTAAATGTGCACGAAACCTAATCGCACACAAAGTCAATGCATAAAAAAATACTAATGATCAATCATTTGGTCAAAGTTGCTGGAGGGTCTTTAACAATAAAAGAATCATTAATACCGTAAAACAGGGTCAAGATGGTCCCTAGTGCCGACTTAAGCAGTACTAGTATTTCAAGCATAATACTGCACTGTCACTATATTTCAATCTAGTCATAAAAATATCACCAAAGTCTAAGCACAATACAAGACTAAAATAGACAGACAGATCCGGTATTAATGATTATGAGAATTACGAATTTTGCTTTGTCCTACATATCGGTCTTTTAATGTTGTCCATAAAACCTTGAAGTCTTAAATTACAATGAGTCTTTGTTTTTGATTTCAGACCAAAATATTGTCGGAAAAAAGCTAAAAATCAATTGCGTTTCAATGTCAGAAAGAGTCCGGGAAACGCTCAGAATGCACGATTTTGCGTTATTTTGCTCAGAGCTTCTGGGGGCCTTGAGCGGCCCCCAGTCCCCTCGCCAACATTTTTTCGCCTCGCTCCGCTCGGCCAAATATTCGCTTCACTATCTAGGAGTGTAGTTACGGCCCTGATCGTGCTCTCTATCTACTTCCAAGGGGTGGGATAAAACTCGTGGTGGAAACGATTTAGAAATTCCAATAACATGTATTCTTTCATAAAACTAGAGGCTCTCAAGAGCCTGTATCGCTCACCTGATTCTACTTGGGTTTTTGAAATCATATAAAAAAATATAAAATTTGGCTAAAAGTAACAACACTTGGACAACACCTCATAAGGAAAGGAACATTCATGTTATGTTTGATTTCATTCAATTCAGTGGTTCTTTAGAAGAAGACTTTTGTATGTATTTCCCTTAGGGTCCTATGTTAAACTACGTCCCCCACTGGCGGTCATCTTGGATGTTGAAATGACAACAAAGTAACAACACTTGGTCAGCATCTCATTAGGAACATTCATGCTATGTTTGGTTTCATTCCATTCAGTGGTTCACTAAAAGAAGACATTTGTATGTATTTCCCGTAGGGTCCTATGTTAAACTAAGTCCCCCTGCTGGCGGCCATATTGGATGATGGATCGGCTACAAAGTAACAACACTTGGTCAGCACCTCATAAGGAACATTCATGCCATGTTTGGTTTCATTCCATTCAGTGGTTCACTAAAAGAAGACATTTGTATGTATTTCCCGTAGGGTCCTATGTTAAACTAAGTCCCCCTGCTGGCGGCCATCTTGGATGATGGATCGGCTACAAAGTAACAACACTTGGTCAACACCTCATAAGGAACATTCATGCCATGTTTGGTTTCATTCCATTCAGTGGTTCACTAAAAGAAGACATTTGTATGTATTTCCCGTAGGGTCCTATGTTAAACTAAGTCCCCTGCTGGCGGCCATCTTGGATGATGGATCGGCTACAAAGTAACAACACTTGGTCAGCACCTCATAAGGAACATTCATGCCATGTTTGGTTTCATTCCATTCAGTGGTTCACTAAAAGAAGACATTTGTATGTATTTCCCGTAGGGTCCTATGTTAAACTAAGTCCCCCTGCTGGCGGCCATCTTGGATGTTGGATCGGCTACAAAGTAACAACACTTGGTCAACACCTCATAAGGAACATTCATGCCATGTTTGGTTTCATTCCATTCAGTGGTTCTCTAAAAGAAGACATTTGTATATATTTCCCATAGGGTCCTATGTAAAACTAAGTCCCCCGCTGGCGGCCATCTTGGATGATGGATCGGCTACAAAGTAACAACACTTGGTCAGCACCTCATAAGGAACATGCATGCCATGTTTGGTTTCATTCCATTCAGTGGTTCACTAAAAGAAGACATTTGTATGTATTTCCCGTAGGGTCCTATGTTAAACTAAGTCCCCCGCTGGCGGCCATCTTGGATGATGGATCGGCTACAAAGTAACAACACTTGGTCAGCACTTCATAAGAAACATTCATGCCATGTTTGGTTTCATTCCATTCAGTGGTTCTCTAAAAGAAGACATTTGTATATATTTCCCATGGGGTCCTATGTAAAACTAAGTCACCCGCTGGCGGCCATCTTGGATGATGGATCGGCTACAAAGTAACAACACTTGGTCATCACCTCATAAGGAACATTCATGCCATGTTTGGTTTCATTCCATTCAGTGGTTCACTAAAAGAAGACATTTGTATGTATTTCCCGTAGGGTCCTATGTTAAACTAAGTCCCCCGCTGGCGGCCATCTTGGATGATGGATCGGCTACAAAGTAACAACACTTGGTCAGCACCTCATAAGGAACATTCATGCCATGTTTGGTTTCATTCCATTCAGTGGTTCACTAAAAGAAGACATTTAAAATTGAGAATGGAAATGGGGAATGTGTCAAAGAGACAACAACCCGACCAAATAAAAAACAACAGCAGAGGGTCACCAACAGGTCTTCAATGTAGCGAGAATTTCTCGCACCCGGAGGCGTCCTTCAGCTGGCCCCTAAACAAATATATACTAGTCCAGTGATAATGAACGCCATACTAATTTCCAAATTGTACACAAGAAACTAAAATTAAAATAATACAAGACTAACAAAGGCCACAGGCTCCTGACTTGGGACAGGCGCAAAAATGCGGCGGGGTTAAACATGTTTGTGAGATCTCAACCCTCCCCCTATACCTCTAACCAATGTAGTAAAGTAAACGCATAACAATACGCACATTAAAATTCAGTTCAAGAGAAATCCGAGTCTGATGTCAGAAGATGTAACCAAAGAAAATAAACAAAATGACAATAATACATAAATAACAACAGACTACTAGCAGTTAACTGACATGCCAGCTCCAGACTTCAATTAAACTGACTGAAAGATCATGATTTCATCATATGAACATCAGGCACAATCCTTCCCGTTAGGGGTTTAGTATCATACCATCATAACATATATGAGAAGAACATAACCCGTGTCATGCCAATAACTGTTTTTAGAATAAATGTGTTTAGTTCCGATGCAAAGACCTTATCAGTGACTCAATATTAACGCCAAAATATGCAATCTTTTATGACTTGACAACAGTATCGTAATTATATCCCTTCTTAATAAGTCTATTCAAAGGTTTTGTAAGTTTCTGAGGTGAATACTGACACCTTTGTGCTTTATAAAGAATATTACCATAAAAAATTGGATGTGAAATACCTGAACGTATTAGAAGTCTGCATGTTGAGCTATACTTGTATGTATTTCCCGTAGGGTCCTATGTTAAACTAAGTCCCCCTGCTGGCGGCCATCTTGGATGTTGGATCGGCTACAAAGTAACAACACTTGGTCAACACCTCATAAGGAACATTCATGCCATGTTTGGTTTCATTCCATTCAGTGGTTCTCTAAAAGAAGACATTTGTATATATTTCCCATAGGGTCCTATGTAAAACTAAGTCCCCCGCTGGCGGCCATCTTGGATGATGGATCGGCTACAAAGTAACAACACTTGGTCAACACCTCATAAGGAACATTCATGCCATGTTTGGTTTCATTCCATTCAGTGGTTCTCTAAAAGAAGACATTTGTATATATTTCCCATAGGGTCCTATGTAAAACTAAGTCCCCCGCTGGCGGCCATCTTGGATGATGGATCGGCTACAAAGTAACAACACTTGGTCAGCACCTCATAAGGAACATTCATGCCATGTTTGGTTTCATTCCATTCAGTGGTTCTCTATCAGAAGACATTTGTACATATTTCCCATAGGGTCCTATGTTAAACTATGTCCTCCGCTGGCGGCATCTTGGATGATGGATCGGCTACAAAGTAACAAAACTTAGTCAGCACCTTATAAGGAACATTCATGCCATGTTTGGTTTCATTCCATTCAGTGGTTCTCTAAAAGAAGTCATTTGTATGCATTTTCTATAGGGTCCTATGTTAAACTAAGTCCCCCGCTGGCGGCCATCTTGGATGATGGATCGGCTACAAAGTAACAACACTTGGTCAGCACCTCATAAGGAACATTCATGCCATGTTTGGTTTCATTCCATTCAGTGGTTCTCTAAAAAAAGTCATTTGTATGCATTTCCCATAGGGTCCTATGTTAAACTAAGTCCCCCACTGGCGGCCATCTTGGATGATGGATCGGCTACAAAGTAACAACACTTGGTCAGCACCTCATAAGGAACATTCATGCCATGTTTTGTTTCATTCCATTCAGTGGTTCTCTATAAGAAGTTCAAAATGTAAAAAGTTAACGATGACGACGGACGACGGACGACGGACGCCAAGTGATGAGAAAAGCTCACTTGGCCCTTCGGGCCAGGTGAGCTAAAAAAGTTCTGCGGAAAAATACTGTTAGTATACGGTGTGTGACTAATTGTACAGGTCATGCAGTTTGAATGCGCCAATGACATGGTTGCTGTGTTAAAATAATGTATATATATATATATATTGCGATCTTTATTCGGTTGATGAACTGTCAGTCGTATGTTTAATAAATTACCTTTCTTTTTATCCAGTGTAATTTTTATTAAGCAAAGCGCATGATATTTATCAATATAATATACTGATTTGTCATATAAAATATACTAGCATATGAAGTAATCTTTTACCTATTACCATAATGGAACAACTACATATATAAAAACAAAATAACTGAATTGTATATTTACATATCTGGCGTTCATAATGAAATGTTTGAAATTCGATATAAAAAGAAATTGACAAAGAACAACTAAATATATCCAAAAAAAAAGTTAAAGACGTTGCGCACGATATTGGTGTCACTTTGGAAATATAGGTTAGAAGGCGGGTTATTCAAATTCAAGCTCTTATCCTATATAATAAATATCCATGTTATGCATATCATTCGAAAGGAAATAAGCCATAGAAAACAATAACATAGATGATTTTATGCTTTGTCTATTTTTTAATGAAAAACTTTGCTCATTTCGATGCCTATAACGTCATTTCAAGGGTGTCCCGCTGTTAAAATTTTGTTTTATGTTCGTCTTTGAAATCCCAGTGCGGATTCGTTAGTAAGTAGAATGGTTTAAAATTTTACTACTATTTTGTATACATTAAACGTTAAATGAAGTAATAGACGTTTTTAACTGTAAGAGAAGGAAAATTGTCAGAAGAGTTTAAATAAAAAAGAGAAAAAATGTCCCAACTAGCTGCTCAACCCGTAAAAAAACTTCCTGTCTTCACTTTCATAAGATATAATGGACGAAAATAGATTTTTATAATAATAGAAAAATTATACATGTCCCGAAGAAGCTATCTGAAGTCATCATTATGTAACTGCGGTCTTATTTTAAAAATATCGTCATTTTTCCCGTGTCCAATAAAATGTCCCGATGGACAAAATAACACAAAGAATAATTGAGAGGCTTTTTATTAAACGAAATTCTACTACATCTCAAATTTTTAACACCTGTTAACTGATATGAATGGAAAAACATTTAATTTCCTTTAAAATGATATGATATGTACATTTGTTTGAGTTGCTGGTAGAAAATCCCAAACGATCTAAGATGTCCAATGACATGTCCCCGTAACCGTAATTTGACGTTCGCGTTATAATAACGTTAAACTGTATACGACTTTTCTTGCATATTTGGCATAACATAATTCCATGAAATGGTCTGATCTATATAAAATTTTGATATGCATTAAAATATAGATCTGCATTGTTTCAAGGATATAAGATGTCGAAATATTTAACTCGGATACTTCATACAGACAAGGCCCCGGAGCTATAACAAAGAGATAACTTACTAATGATAATGACCACACTCCCACTTTATAAAAGCAAGATACATTGAAAAAGAAAATGAGATCAAAAGTGATCTATTTTATAATAATCCTCAGACAGATAGTATCTGTAATTCCTAGCGTTGCTATTAAAAGATTCGAAGCTATACACACGAATGAAAATTCTCACAAAAATCTTATGAGAAAAAGTACTCCTTAGTCATGTTAGTCGTGAACATATAAGTAAAACGTGCAATCATTTTTTTTTTTTTTTTTGTCGCATCGACTCATCTAACAAAAAATTTTATCAGAGAAATACTTTTATGTCTAGCTAACGATCATTTTTTTTATTATCTACTGTGAGTAGAACAATTCCTAGTCATCTACCTAGCAATATGTGTATGAAAAATAAGGTTATTACATTTAGAAGTAGTGTGGCAGAATGAAGTTTATTTTCTCGAATCTCCAACAGAATTGCCTGGTACATAGGCATGTGATGAAACTAGTATTTTAAAATTGAAACTTTTCTTTTACAAAGAACGAAAGAGAGCGAGAGAGAGAGAGAGAGCGTAGTTGTCCGACATACATGATGGATGGAACACAAACATGTAGCAGCTAGATCTAAGGTATTAATTTACAGACACTCCCAACTCTTTCGAGAAAAAAAATCAACCAATCAATCTGCTGTGTGCAGATTATTTTTTTTTTTGTGTGTAAAGTAAACCTTTTTTTATTTTCGCAGAACGCCACAAAACTTCCTAGCTTGAATATTGATTTTTACATCGCGATGACCGTGAGGGCATTCCGATGTTTTGTTGCCATAGAGATTTGACTTTCGTCTTTGACTGATAACCGATAATTGCCATAAATACGCGGATATCATCGAGTGCAAAATAACATTTTTTATTTCTCGTTATAAATTCATTTCTTCAATGAATACTCATAAGAACAGAAATTAATAATACGAAAATATTTTGTCGTTAGAAATATTTATCTGCATTAGAATATATGCACACGTACAGAAAAATTGTGTTAACGCATGTGGAGGAATATCGCAAGAAAGTTTTGTGGGAAAATATGAATGTCTACTCAAATCCAATCTATTGGAAAAATCGAATTGATATAGAAGAGTGTCCACCATGCACTTGTACTACACTTTTATTAGAATCGTAGAATAGAATAATATACAATGGATGAAAATAATACATATATGTAACTGCTAAATACAAATATTAATATAATATGTAACAACAAACCAGAGTATACTGATTTGTATCACATCAATATAATAGATAATAAAGCAGTGAGGTTGAATTCCCTGTCATTTATTCATCATCCCAAACGAACTTGTCTCAGAAAAAAAACCCATATCTCTGTACATAAACCTCAGTTTCAGGTATACAAATGTGATTTTTTTTCTGAGACAAGTGCTCATGACCATCCACAAGAACTGGCGGTCATCCGATGTTCAGTACTTCAGTACTTTGATTATTCTTGTTAAAACAATTTTAAAAACGAAACCAAAAAAGATTGAAACCGAGGAAAACATAAAAATAATCAGTTTGAAAACTGTTTTAAAAAAATTGTCAAAGAAGATGTAGTGTAAACCGATACTCAGTTATATGTTAAAAATGGAAGCGCTGAACCAAAAATAATGTATAGTAAAGTTGAAGTGCATGAAAAAACACTGATCCATGTGAACATGCACATATAGCAGTTACTTTAAAAAATCACATCTAGTCGAATAAAAATAATTGTATTACTCAAAATCGCATTTCGACCTGCTGGTAATCTGTGAGGTAGGTAGATCTATTGGTCTGTGTAAGAGTTTGCCATACTTTGCAAAATTCTATAATTTCAAACATTATCAAAAAGTATTGATCACCGACCCTTTTTTGAAGCTTAAGTTTGTGAAAAAATAGATGATGAAAGGATAGCTCGTAAAATATGTTTCCGAAAGCAAAAACAAAACAATAATATATAATCTCCGTTCTCATTTTCATAATTAAGTAGAAGATGCGGCCGTATAAAACCAATTGATAATTTCTTTATGCAATCAACAAAGAGCAAAACCATTACCTTATAGTCAGCTATAAACGATCCCGAAATGACAAATGTAAAACAATTCAAACGAGAAAACTAACGGCCTGGTTTATGTACGAAATGTGAAAATTCCTACATAACATGAATTTTCTTAATTTTTGTGCCTTGGAAAACAATCCTGATTTAAAAATTGTAATCAATGACAACATTTTCTTTTTAAAAAAATATATTTTAGACCCCAACAAACTTTAATCATTGAAAATTGGCAACGGCAGCATAAGAGCACGTATTTCTTTTGCAAACTTGATGCACATTTTACAAAGTTTTTTGTGAGAGATTTTTGAAAATATGCTATTTATAACATTTTCCATAAAATCGGGATTGATGTTAAGATTGTGGACTTACTTATACGTTAAAATAAATAATATGAATTATAATGTAAGTATAAATCACTGTTTAAGGAAAATAAAAATAAAACCAAATTCTGGGACTATTATATTAACGTTAGTAGAATAGTCACAGGATTAAAGTGTTGATAAAATAAGATTATGAAAAGAAAAATAGCTGGCAATATGCTACCTACATCTTTCACATAATCAAAGACAAATCAAGAAGCATTTGAACATTAACGTAAATTGAGGGAGCGAAATTATCAAATTACAACAAACATATATAAACGTGTATTTGGGGAAAAGAGACAGAAACATTACAATTTTACTAGCAATGATAGGAGACGTCTTATCTGTTATGGCAGAGAGAACATTGCTTAATTTTAAGAAATAGAAGAAACTGATAATATACACAAATAGTAAAAAAAGAGAAGAAAATAAGACATCGAAGGTTATAAGCAAAGACAGCCAATATAATATGTTGTATAAGCACGCTCGTCCTAAGAGTAAAGAGGTTAGCCTCAGATGTGTCCTGCATTTGTTTCACTCATAGTATCAAACTAAGTTTTAAAGTTTTAAAACATTTTGAAGATAAAAAAAAAACGCCAAAAAATATACAAAACAGACTTTTTCGTTCATTTTGTAACATAAATTAGGCAGTTAGTTTTTTCGTCTGAATTGTTTTACGTTGTCATTTCGGGGCCTTTTATAGCAGACTATGCGGTATGGGCTTTGCTCATTGTTGAAGGCCGTACAGTGACCTATAGCTGTTAATTTCTGTGTCAATTTGGTCTCTTGTGGAGAGTTGTCTCATTGACAATCATACCACAATCTTCTTTTTATATATTTAAATCATTTGTACAAGACATCAAATTGTTATTTTGTGTTATTGTTGCATGTATTTAAAATTTTGTTTTAATTCAATGAAATTTTGCATTTGCACGGCGTGAAAAAATAAAACCATATAAAGAAGCAACTTCGAAAATCTCTTTTTTTTTAAGCGGCTTTTTCACATTAGTAGAATATAAGTTCAACGTTTGAAATTTTCCGTGGAACAACGTCAAAATCGTCGTTTTATTAGGAACGTCATGTAACGCTAAGTGGCACCAATACTATGCGTAACGTCAAAGGAATTAAGCGACCAGCAAATAGTGTTCATTTAACATTGTAAACCCGATTTACCTATGCTTCAAAATAATATTGAAATAAAAACAATTTTTGGAAGAAACTCAATGAAAATTTGGAAAAATAATGAAAAAAAAAGTTCAAACATTACTAATACATATATTTGAATTTTATCTAAATCAAAATGAACAACAGGACAATGATGTTAATTTATCTATATTGGGAGGTACCAGAGTTTTTTTTTTTTTTTTTTAATTGTTATTAATAATGGTCAAACACACAAGAAACGATGAATCTACTGCTAAGAACGACACAGTTGGTTTCAAAAGTCTTATTCCAAATGACTGTTTGGAGGGAATTGCTTTTCATACACTTCAATACAATCGCCTGTTTTGTCTTCATCAAAATCCAGTTGAAGGTCACTGACTGTATTTTCTCTAGTGGTCCAATTCTCAATCGAAAACATTTGTGTATCAGGTTTCACACTGCTTTTATAATCAAACGACCCAATTTTTGACCTGCCAAAAAGAAAATGATAAGAAATTATGAGAAAATATAATATAATTACTTAGTACCCCCGTTTTGACATGGTTGTATTTTTTAGCCAGTAAGGATATCTGAAAGTACGCTAAGATCGAGAAGCTAATATCAATAAATGATACACATTTTAATGAACCAGACGTGTATTATTTTTTAAATAAGGACTCTCCAGTGAGAATTTTACACAAATGTTTTGGAAATAGAGTGATCAAAATAATGTTCATTCCATTAATTTTGTCATAAGTAAACACAAAAAATGCCAACTGACCATGTTTTTTTTATTATTTCAGCATTCTTTTTCAAGACATTTGAATTTCGTACTTTATTTTTACCTTACGTTTTAGAAGTATTTCTAAATCGAAATTAAAATTTGGCTATTTCATTGAGTATTTGTTAATTTGTCGTTTTATATATGTATGTACTGTATAAGAAAAACGTATTAAATGCTACCATTGAAATTATGATTTGATATTAAAAAAAAATTAATAAAGCGCAACATGTCAATAAACAAAGTATAAAACTTCATGGAGATAATTTAGCGTGTCCTCCGTTTGAATGAACTTACAGTAGATTGTGGTCTTTTTATTTGTTCTTTCTTTTAAGTGCAGTGTGTCACGTCCATAGAATTAAAATTTGTAACATTCAGTATATTTTCTTCTTTATACTTTTTTGTTAAATATAGCAAATATTAATATTTTTTGTAAATTTTTGATGATAAAATGTCTTACTTTGGATTTTTTAATTTATAGCAGATTGCCCCTATAACCAAGACGAAAACAACAACTACACAAACGGTAGCAGGTACCACAGTAAATACGACATCTGCAATAAAATATTCGTTTTATAATTTTTTTTAAATGCCATTTTCTTGAGATAATTAGATAACTGTTACAGTATATGATTTAACAATAATGTTTTATGTAGGTATTATATAGCATTGTCTATCCTCAGCTCCAAAACTATGTTTTCAAATGAACCTTTTTTATACTTGGTTTATATTTGAACGATTTAAGCAGGACTGCTATTTCCTCAGTATCGGAAAGATTTGAAAATATAGTATACATCTTTTGCACTGTCATTCAAAAACTACATGACGGGTGCCACCTGTAGAGGAGGATCTGCTTAACCTTCTGGAGCACATGAGATCTACCCCGGTATTTGGTTGTGATTAGTTATCAAAGGTACCAGGATTATAATTTAGTACGCCAAACGCGCGTTTCGTCTACATAAGACTCATCAGTGACGCTCATATCAAAATATTTAAAAAGCCAAACAAGTACAAAGTTGAAGAGCATTGAGGATAAAAAATTCCAAAAAGTTGTGCCAAATACGGATAAGGTAATCTATGCCTGGGATAAGAAAATCCTTAGTTTATGATCGTTTTGCTCAGTTCTTTGGTTTTCTATGTTGTGTTTTGTATTTTGTTGTTTGTCTTTTAGTCATTTTTGTATTTAAGGAATGACTGTAATATTTTTTCTGTCTATGAAGAAATAACATAAAAAATTTGGTGCACACTGAATAACGCGCGTAGCGGGTTATTTAACAGTGTACACCACATTTTTTATGTTATTTCGAATAGACAGAAAAAATATTACAGTCATTTCTTATAATTTAATTCTAAATTCCATTTTAAACCGTAGAAAACCATGAAAAAACGTTGATGACGTCACGGTCACATGACTAAATTATGTCTATGGGCTCATAACAAAATAACGTCAGCCAATCAGAAGACACGTAACATCCAAAATTAAATTATTCTGCAATGTGGTTGTTGGTTTGTTTGAATTTCCCTTTAATATTTTTCTTCGCCTCGGTTTTGTTTTAATATTTTATTATTTTGAAAGTAGAGAAAAAAGTGAGGTTTCGTCTTCTACAGGTAAGACCTTTTCTTTGGTTTCAATGTATATACAGATATCTGCTCTTTTCTTTACGCAAGTCATGCTCACTGATTCTTATACTTTTGTAATGAACGCTAGTTTCAAAATTTCGACATCTAAAAGATATTTTTTTGTTAAACACGTGATATCGTGCAAAGTTTTCGACTTTGATGCATTGACTTTCGAGTATTAAAAGTAAAATTATTATCATAAAATTGAGAAAGGAAATCGGGAATGCGTCAAAGCGATAACAATCCGACCATAGAGCAGACAACAGCCGAAGGCCACCAATGGGTCTTCAATGTAGTGAGATACTCCCGCACCCGTAGGCGTGAAATGAAATGCCTGCCAATCGGATATGAAAATCGCCTTAACGGTAAAATATTTCATCAATATTGAGAACAAGACTAAAATATAAACTTTTCAGTTGATACAAAGGCTGAGTAGTATGTTAACAAAGTCACGGACATATTATTAGTCATGCACTGCATTATACTTACCACTTCGAAAGTTAGATACCGTCTTTGAACATGTTTCTTCAATTTTACTGTCTTGAATTCGTATATAATATTTGCTACTGTTTGCCACAAAAGCAATAGACAGGGTTTTCTAAGATTTATGCTCTCTGCATCTCTTCTTTCTGAAGTTTTATATCTTCTTTTCTCAGAGTTTATATTTTGTTCATGTAGTTGTTAAAAGAATCAATGATCTTAAAAAAATACATTTTGACACAGCAAATGCTTTAACTTGGATATTTATTCACTTAAAACATTAACATGATTAACTTAATATATTGTTTACCGTTATCTTCTGGGGAATCATTCTGAAAATAAAATTACAACCTTTAAAAGTATCTTCATAGATAAACTTCAATGCGTGAAGGGTGATGTACGCATTGTAGTTGACAATAACCTTTTCTAACTCCCTCACTGAGTATTACAATACAATATCTCCATTACCAAACGCTGTGCACAAAATAAGAAAAAAATAAAGCTGAAAATGCACCAAATATTTATATTCAATATGAATATTTACATTTTGTCTATAACTATATCGAAATGTTCACAATGTTCTTTATAATATCCTCCATATATATATATATATATGTGTAAGACACGAAAGCTTATTTTTATAAGCTAGAGTTAGAGGAGGGGATAAGGTCTCTTGCGCAATGCTAGGCGGTGTTGTCGTAGAAGTTAGAAACAAAAAGTACAGGTTCCAACCCCGGCGCCGGGGAGGAAGTTACGAATCAAATCTTCTCTAACATCGTTAGGTTGATTTTCTAGGCACTTTATACATATTATAAGCGTTGGTATTTCTTAATCATAAGAAATCCGATGGACAAGGTATAATTTGCAGTTGTCACTACAGACAGGCAGACATATACATATATTTATTTACAGTGATTGTATACTTCTAAAATAGATTACCTAACATTGTTGGGTTGATGTTCAAACATCGTGTTCAAACATCAACCCAACAATGTTAGATATACAACTCGTCTAAACATCAACCCAACAATGTTAGATCTGTCGTATATACCCCGGCAGTTTCCTGAATATATACTGACATCTCTGTGTTGTTATCCAATCACAAACCTCGACACATTTGTAATCCGTAATATTATATATATACCCAGTAGCATGGGTTCGAATCCCGGCGAGGGAAAACAAAAAAATTGCGAAAGCAAGTTTACAGATCTAATATTGTTGGGTTGATGTTTATCAGCGTGATAGTTGTTTGATTAAATCTGACTTTGTTTAAGACGTGTTTTATGCAGATTTACAATATTAAACACTTTATAAATTTAGTGCAGCTGCAGCACTTTTATCAGAAAAGCTTCAAATGTACAAATTGTTGGCCAAATATGTATAAATACTTGAGGACAACATTGTATGGAATAGAACCCTAACATATTTATTTGTAAGTTACTTGAATGTGAAAAATTATTAACTAGGATTCATGTTGTACCTTTACTCAAAACACAACCAACTTTCCACAATGATCTTTATTATGTTATGTTTTTGTGTTCGTATCTTAATCATGTGACATTACAAGGATAGTAAAACCCACTAAGAAAAACTAACCTTAACAAAAAACGTATCCGAAAAAGTAGGTGTGTACTTTAAGGTATAAGTACCACCTTCGATTACTACCAATAGCTGTAAATACTTACCAATGATACGCATGTTTTTAAAGACACATTACATGAATACTTCTGGTCATCGAAAATTATCATACTGATATTATCTCCAAAATGAATGCCATCATATGAAAGACTAATGTCATATCCGTCTGACATTACTGGTCCATTTGCTGATCTTTTCTTTCGTGATAATGGTAGCTCCAGAGTAACCATGTATAGATTTCTGTATTCTGCTAAAAATATATCCTCATCAGGCTTATATAAAACCGTTTCTTGAAAGATCTGTAAACATTGGGTTGAATATAAATTACTCAACATTGGCATACATAGCTTAAATATAATGAAACTAAAGTGTAATTAAGAACTATAACGCAAATATGTTGTCAAGTTTATTACAAAAATTGGATAATGATATGCCAAAAAAACAAATATATTCTTTATGATTATAAAAAAGATAAATCAAATTGAAGAGTTGACATTGTTTTTATACAAATAATAACTGAAAAAGATGTTGATTGTACCAACTACCAAGCTATAAAATTGTTAATACCTGAAAATATTTTATCTTGCACCAAACAGTACTCGACAAAAAATCCCCCAAAATGTTTGTTGATCTGCAAGCCCTACTTCTGAGTGTACATAAACCGTCAAATGGTAGACTTGTATCACTAGGGGGTACTGATATATTATAAGAACAGTCTTCACCAATAAACTCTCTGTCACATGTGCAAACTCCTGAAAGTATATTTTTTAAAAAAGTATTCAAGAAGAACATATGGTGCTACAATAAATTGCGTAAGTTTTAGAATTACTATTTCTCATCCATTACACCTTTTTTTATCTTTTCTGAGTGTATATAATTGCAGCACATTATATTCCGGACATGTGTATGCCCTTTACGAAGAAACGGTTATCGACATTGTTTAAATGGATTCTATTTCTAGCTTCGGTTGAAAATGAAGTTTGTATACATACAACATTACGCCATACTAGTATACACTTTTCAGATAAAAACAAAGTGTCATTTTGCTGCGTTATTAGTTTTACAGACACTTTATGTCTCTAAACAAATTGAAATGTTGTTAACCGTGCCCAGAAATTTAGAAAAAATCCTGGTAAACTTGTCAATCCTTTAAATAAACTTGTTCTAAAAGGTTACAAATTCAACAATGTAATAAGGTCATTGAATATTGTTTTTATTGGTATAAATATTGATTTTTTTTTAAAGCAAACTAAAAATTACTTGTATGTTATATACATCTCTTCAATTTCATGGATCTATAATCTGTCGATACCTGTATCTTGGCATTGCACACGGTCATGTTTTTCTCTGACTGTTTATGACGTCATTACAGGAAATCCATTGGATGTTGGATGTGTACGAATTGATAATTTAGTCTTAGATGCATGATTTTTTCATTAGTTGTTAGAGGCTTTTAACTAGCTGTCATTTGCTGCGAGTCTTCTCAGATCTGTACCTCGTGTCTATTTGTTGTTGGGATGTAAAAGTACCCGTCCACGTCCATTTGTATTTTTCTCCATCTGATGAGTTAAGCCTTTTTTAACTGATTTTTTATAGTTCGTTTTTATGTTGTACTGTTACATCATTGTCCCGGGTTAGGTTGAGGGTTTGGACCCCTTGTACATGTTTAACCCCGAAAAAAATCTGTATGTATGTGCCTGTCCCAAGTCAGGAGCCTGTAATTCAGTGGTTGTCGTTTGTTTATGTGTTACATATTTGTTTTATGTTCATTTCTTTGTACATAAATTAGGCCGTTAGTTTTCTTGTTTGAATTGTTTTACATTGTCATTTCGGGGCCATTTACAGCTGACTATTTAGTGACCTTTAGTGGTTAATTTCTGTGTCATTTTGGTCTCTTGTGGAGACATGTCTCATTGGCAATCATACCACATCTTTTTTATATCAACATTATAATACGAAATTCTTCTTTCACAAACGAGTCTTGTGAAGAGTCTCACAAGACTCTTTTGTGAAAGAAGAATTTGTTAAACGTCTGGGTTTTTTTCACGTATGCCTATAAAAAAAACTGGAGGCTCTTAAGAGCCTGTGTCGCTCACGTTGGTCTGTGTGCACATTAAACAAGTTAAACAGATGGATTCATGATAAAATTGTGTTTTGGTGATGGTGATGTGTTTGTAGATCATTATGTACTGAAATTCTTGCTCCTTACTATTTTCTCTATGTATAATAGATCTTACTTTGCTAAAAATTATTGCTGTTTACAGTTTATCTCTATCTATAATAGTATTCAAGATAATAACCAAAAAAATGGCAAAATTTCTTTAAAAAATACCAATTGGGAGACCGCAACCCAACAACCAGTTGTCCAATTCATCAGAAAATTTCAGGGCAGATAGATATTAACTTGATAAACAATTTAAATGCTTGTCAGATTTGCTTTAAATGCTTTGGTTTCAAAGTTATAAGCCAAAATTTACATTTTATCCCTATGTTTTATTTTTAGCCATGGCGGCCATCTTGGTTTGTTGGCCGGGTTACCGCACACATTTTTTGAAATAGATACCCTTATAATGATTGTGGCTAAGTTTGATCAAATTTTGCCCAGTAGTTTCAGAGGAGAAGATTTTTGTAGAAGATTACAAAAATTTACGAAAAATTGGTAAAAAATGACTATAAAGGGCAATAACTCCTTAAGGGGTCAACTGACCATTTTGGTCATGTTGACTTATTTGTAGATCTTACTTTGCTGAACATTATGATGTTTACAGTTATCTTTATCTATAATAATATTCAAAATAATAACCAAAAACTGCAAAATTTTCTTAAAATTACCAATTTAGTGGCAGCAATCTAACAACAAGGTTCAAAAATATAAGACAAAATTTACATTTTATCCCTATGTTCTATTTTTAGCCATGGCGGCCATCTTGGTTGGTTGGCCGGGTCACCGGACACATTTTTTAAACTAGATACCCCAATGATGATTGTGGCCAAGTTTGGTTAAATTTGACCCAATAAGTTCAGAGGAGAAGATTTTTGTAAAAGTTAACAGACGACGACGACGACGACAGACGCAGACGCAAAGTGATGAGAAAAGCTCACTTGGCCCTTCAGACCAGGTGAGGTAAAAAGGGATTTTTATCTTTCTATCTTGATGTTTTTTTATAGAAACATGTGTCGTGATATTCGGTATCATTTTTGTTGGATTTATAATTGAAATTTTACCTGATTTACATTTTCCATGGCTACTACACTGATTTGGACAGAGAAAACCTGTAACATATTCTAATACTGTTTCTGATCCTTGCCTTGTCAAATAAAGCTTCTCTGTTTTCACTAGCTCTGTCATAATGAATGTTATCATGGCATTGATTGTATCTTGAAGAAACGTCGTGTCTCCTGTCAGCTAAATGTATATATAAAATAAAATAAAACGAACATTACCAGATTTATTTTACTGTACAAATATGGTTTTTTTTTTCTCAATACCTCTCTATTGTTTAGTTGTTCAACACCAGAAAAAAATCTACGACAAAGATATTTCTATATTTCACATATCATTTTAGCTATCCCGAATAATTTGACGTTTCATATTAACTGTCGAACCAAGAACAGGTGCAGTTTAATCTTTCCTTTTTTCTTCATTTTTTTTGTAATAACACATTTTGTGGTCCATTTTTAACATGTCTTTTTTTTCCTCGAATATAACCTACAGAATTAGACTTAATAGACTAATATACCTGGTTTGTACTTTCATGAGCAACACGACGGAGGCCACCTGTCGCAGGAACAGCCTACGTTTTCAGAGCATATGAGATCTCCACAAGTAAAAGGGGTTCTTGACTTATTAGTTTGATTATGTATTAGTGTTAATTAAGAGTCAATATCCAATCCACTATTGAGTGGTGCCTAATCGCTTGATATAACTTATGAATGTATTTATAACAGGAGCAACACGACAGCACAGGTGTCAACTGTGGAACATAATCTGTTCATCCTTCCGTAGAACCTCATACCTTTTAGTGGGGTACGTGCTGCTCTTTTGTTTTCTGTGTTGTGTTTTGTATCTGTATGTCTTTTTGACATGGCATTGTCAGTTTATTAAACAACATCAGGATAAATTCTTATTTTTTATATACAAAACGTACCTCTATATCACTGACGCATGATTTTACATAACTATTTACAGGAACATCTACATATTTATTATAAACGTTTTCTGGAACAGCATTTTTAATACTGTCATAGCATGTCTGGTAAGCTCTGTCTGCCGTCCAACCGTTTCTAAATGTTTTTGGGGGCTATAAATAAAAAATACATGTATACAACCTTAAGTGGTTAAACCTTTCAAAACTGCTTAAAGTCATATGGAAGAGTTTCCTTGTAATACTAATCTCATGTAAATTAAAAACCAATGCATACAAACGTGTTTACAATCAAAGTCCTCCTTGCATGATTTTGAAATTTATTTCGAATCCATAACGTATAATCGATGTTAACACATATTTCAATCTGTGAAATCTTTGCTCACTAATTTACTTTCGGATTTTATTGTCGAAGTATACCGATCGTGACCTCAATTAATTATTAACCAAGATGAGAATCAAATTTAATAAAGAGCACATAAAAATAAATGAAATGTAAGACATGCATAAAAGCGATGTACCAGTGTTTTTTTTTATATTTTCCATACGTTTCCGTCTATTAATTCATGATATTTGTTAAATGAATTGGTGTATTAAAAGTTTTCTTTAAGCATCAAATAACACTATCGAAATTTTAAGTTTGTTTACCTATGCCTTCATCACGGTACTTTCGTCGCATTTGCACTGTGTGATTGATGACCCAAGTTATAATGAGAAACAATAAACTATAGGCGACTTCAAGTATGGAAAACAATAACGCAATAGCCATACAGCTTTTCTTTAAAAATAAAGTCCGTGTACTCATGTTTTTTTTTTAGTGCAACTTAGCAATTCGAGTATATAAAACACATTCAATTTTTTTTTAATTATCAAATGACTTAAACCTCATGGTACATTTTATCATTTAATTTGATTTTCATAACTTTCTCTATCGAGTGATCGTTTTTCAAAAACACTGTTACCGACATTAAAAAAAAACAATTTAAAAAATATGAAAAGCTCGGTCGATAGCATTGCTAATGAACGTTTATAGTACGGTGACCAGACCCAATATTTTTAAAATTTAATCGTCAAACATACTATATGGCTATATCATATATCATTGGATTCAGAAAAATGAGTACTTTTGGAATATCGATGTCGTCAAAAAGAAATGTGGTAACAGTTTTGCACAAATTAAGGTCAAAGATCAACATATTGAACATGAATTATTTCGAAAATTTAAAAAAAAAGGAACATATTACTTAGTAATCGGTTAATTCTGAAAATTGGCGTTTTTCAACACTTGTTCTATTATACAAGATCAATACAAATTCCGTTAAAGTTACAGTAGTTACCTTGCCGGGTGACATTCAACCTCAGCAATAAAAGATAAATGTTGTTTTCAAGTAAAGCCTTCTATTTTGAATGTTTATTTTGAAAAAGCTCATGCATGTAATTCATTGCAACCAAAAACAACTAATTAGCTCGAAGAACATTAAAAAATCCAACCAAAATGATTAGAAAACAGATTTCATCCAGGAGTATCTTCTGAATCATCTGTCAAGGAATTTCTACATAATTCTTACCCTTGAAAGGAGCAAAGATCAGTACATGTAAGGTTTTGTTGTGAACAAACACTTTTCACATGAAGATTTTCCCTAACATGAACACAAAAGATCCTGCAAGAATTCTGCTGACATATGCCCTTAAAAATAAACGGGGTGTAATGAAATAATTATTTTTCGCCAACCGTATTCTTAAGGTGACGAAACAGGGGGTTTAGTAATGTTTTATGCGGTCAAAATTTCCGCTTTACAGCGATGTTACCTGACTAAACATACTTTTTTACTGGTGGCAAGCTTGACGCGAATTTTATTAATATCGTGATGGAATGATTTAAAGAGATCATTCCTCAGATCATACATCTTCGAAACTAAATTCTTACACAAACAAGGGCTTCATCTTCGTCAGTACTCCCAAAACTCTGTAACTACAATAGTCGTGTGTGTCCTTTCAAGTCTTTTGTAAAAACAATTCAAACGAGAAAACTAACGGTCTCATTTATATAAAAAAATGAACGAAAAACAAATATGTAACACATAAACAAACGACAACCATTGAATTACAGGCGCCTGACTTGGGACAGGCACATACATAAATAATGTGGCGGGGTTAAACATATTAGCGGGATCCCAAACATTCCCCCTAACCTGGGACAGTGGTATAACAGTACAATATAAGAACGAACTATAAAAATCAGTTGAAAAAGGCCTAACTCATCAGATGGACAAAAATACAATTGGACGTAGCCGGGTACTTGTACATCCAAACAACGAAAAGACACTAGGAACAGATCTGAGAGTACTCGCAGTTATCTGACAGCTAGTTCAAAGCCACCAACAACTAATAAATCATTCATGTAAGACTAAACTAGCAATCTGTACACATCCAACTGCGCCTACAACTCGCATGCATGTGTCATTTGTTTGCAGTAGTGAACACACAGAACAATCACACCCGTATCAGAGGTCCTTAGGATTATTCTGTCGCTCTTTCCCTTTTCTGTTAACTTCATGTCAAAGTATAAGGCATTAATTATCATACGAGTATTGGCCCTTGGCGAGTGCTAAGCAAGTTACAACAGTCATTAACATTATTGTCTGATATAACTTCGACAATTTCGGATTAACAAACGTTCCAGCTGAGTAAAGCTCATTATAAGGTGGAATTATAGGGGATTTGTCATAGTTTTAAAAAAGAAAAACTACCAAAGAAATTAGGGAGAGCCTGTTGGTTTTCTTTAACAGAAAGAAACTTCTTCCATTCAGTATCCTTCTCCCTTCAATAATCTGATACATTTTGGTTGAAGGTGTACTCTTTGTGCGGCTTTCCTTTTCAACAAACAACTTTATTGAGCTTTTCATGTCGTAGCGGTAAAAATATGTCTGCTACTGTGTGCGCTAGCGAAAAGCATTGGGTCATATTTTTATAATAGTCACCTGCAAGGTCACCATTTTTTTTTTTTGCTTTTTTGTTATCATCAATACATTTAAGCAATGCCATACCACCTCTCAGACTGGTGTAAGTTGTGAGTGATGGGCCAAAGGGAGGTAGGGAAAGTGCACACGAGGCATCAGAATTGAATTGGTTCACCAAATCAGGTTCAACAAACGACCCATACTCTACAACACATTGCTGGCAGATTCCATCATTTAGTCTTTCAACAGAACTTAAGAAGCAACGTTTACTCTTTACAGTAAAGGAGGTGACTGATTCAGTACTTATTCTCTGTCATACGATACAGTTTTCAAAATTAAAAGCCATGTGTTGCCTTGTTTAACTACTAGAACCTAATCGTAAAGGACTTCCTAGTTCAAACATTTTCCAGATAACTACATGTCCAAATTCAGACTTGGTTTTTAATTTTTGAAATGTATAAAAAGAAAAAACCCCATATCAAATAAACATACGAAAATATGAAATCTTTTAAAAAGACATAATAAAACACGATAACCAACACGAAATGGGACCATAAACTATCCAAAAAAAATCGAATTGAACAAATGTTAGAAATGAAAAATCGTTGTGATACAAAATATCATTTATAGATTAAAATAATAGTATCGGTCCGGTTCAATTTTTTTAAAAAGTCGAATTTCAAGAGGAAAACCTGTATCTTCAATTTGTAGTGTATATTTTGTTTCAATGCACAAGTTGAAATAATGCTTTTGAAAGTGTTATTCAATAAAGGTTTGAAATATCATATAAATGTTGTTTATTTTACATTTTGCGTAAAAATAAATGATGAAAATGAATTTAAACGTACTCTATTAAATGCAAAATATTCGTAGTATTCAATTTTTACAAATTGTTAAAATAATGTGTTACAACAATGTATATAATAACAAAAAGCATATCCCGAATGTTCTTTCAGAATGTAGGCCAAAAATCTTTTGAAAGTATTTTTTTCTTTAAAGTAAGGGAACGAACTTCAAAGCCCATTTTACAAAAATTGCACCGTACGATTTTTTGACGACATGTCAAAATGTGAAGTGTAACCTTTGAACTACCAATACTGTGATTTACAGCCGTATAGTCCGAATGACGATTAAACTCCTTAAATAAGCGACTTTTCCTTACTTGGTCACCGTACTATTAATCCCAGGGGATATCGACAGCCCAATAGTCATCACTTTTGCATTGACATGAAATATCAGTGAGAAGTTAAATTCTGTAAACTCTCTCTTTACAAAAAGGTTTGTGTATTCCTATGTATAGATTTCATCAGTATTTGGCAACTTTTAGGAACTTTCGTTTTCGATGCTATTTAAGTTTTTATATGATTTTGCCTTCTTATTGTTGTGATTTGAGCGCCTAGGATGAGTATAATTTTTTTCTTTTGTTACTTTTCTGTGTTTGCTTTATAACAGTTTTAATGTTTCGATGATCTACCACTACGACTTTTGTCTCCTCGTGAGACCCATAAAACATTATCGGCTTGGAGACATGATATGTTACCATTAAAGAATCAGCAAATAGCAATATAGAAAACTGAAATCCTCGCGTTTGGCATAGATTTTAACTAGCAACACAGAGAGATCTAACATTAATAGAGTTTATTAATGCAGTTTCTTCTATTTAAGATTCCCAATTTTATACATTAGAGATGTAAGTGATCACGATTTGTTTTAATTTAAGAACATCATTGTTATATTTAAACGTAAAATACAAATAAGGTTTACTAATGTTAGTGCATTTGAAACAAAAATGAACAGATTGTTGTTACATTTATTGATACCCTACATACTTCGATTCCCGTGTCATTTACGTCTTCGTCATATATTAATGAGCCGAAATCAATATTATCATCCTTTTCATCTACACTTCGTCTTCTTCTTTGATTTGCAAAATTCAAAGATCGTTTCTTCCTGAATGACTGTGAGCATGATGCGTAATGAACTGCCCCATCGCTAGAACCAGCCGATTCGGTGCATTGTTCCGTGCTTTCTGTTAAGTTGCAATGCAGTGTATAAAAGTCGTCAACAGAGTCAGTACTGCTTGCTTGATCTTTACATGCACAAAATCGTCCAATATGAGTATTGCTTTCTGTAGTGTCAACCACAACAATGGAATACCCATCTTGTTTTCCTCTCTCGAATTGCGGATGCTCGGTGAATAGCTGTTCATTTATCATGTACGGTCTTATTCTGTTAAATATACAGTTGGTAACAATTATTATAAGCATTAAAAAATTATTTAAATTGGATGTGCCTAATGCATATCAAACATGTTCCAAGTAAGGATACATGTAGCAGTCATTCATACAAATTAAAAGTGGCAAATATTATTTTTAAATTTTCAAGATCTAAATTCACCTTAACTTGACATATAACGATACTTTTAATCTAGTTTCCATTGGCAAAATGGTCTTTACAACAATTTAAAACTGCAGGCCTTTTAGTTTTTGTTATGATACCAACAATACATGATTTTGGTTTCTCAAACCGTTGGTCGGTAGTATATATAAAGGTTACTTATTTCAGAAATAATCTTTGAATAAAAATATACCTCCAAGAATCTGCAAATAATTGATCATTGCTAATTGGTCCGTCATTACGATGTGTGAAATCATCCGAAGAGTCTTTCCATTTACTGGGAACCCCACACAGTCCTTTCGCTGCTTGTATATCATACACGGATGGTTTGATTGAAATAAGACTTATTAAACGCCTTGCCATTTCAAACCTTATTTCTGTTCCTATTGGTAAAGTTACCTTAATAAATAATGTTAAATGTTTTGTTAACAATTGTTGTCCTAAAAAAATAACAAAAGATTTATATAAAAAAAGGACCCATAGTTAAGAAAAAAAATAAATGGATATGTAAAGTCTATTCAAACTTTTTGACATTTGAATTGATGTATTGGTATGAGATAAGAAATACTTTGTTACATTATCAAGTTAAACAAATTATTTCCAATTTGCCAGTATGTTTTATATATTTCTGAATTTGAATATAAGATCTTTATTCATTTAGAGCAAATTGTGTCATTCGCTGTATTCAAAATTGAATTATTTATTTTTTCTACAATAGAGGCGAAATATTCCAAAGGAACATTCAAACATATAAGCTTAAATAAACATGAAATACTATTCTTTCGCATGTCTATCTGATAAACATTGAATCACATTGGTGTAATCATAACGGTTTGTTTTATAGAGATAAAGATAATAACACAATGTTTGTTGCCTGCTTTACCCCAATTTATAAAAAAAAAACCAGTAACGTCTGTTTGTTTTGTTTACATATCGTTGTGGAATTTCATGCTATTTTCATACAAGTGAGTGGGTTTACTTTTTTTGGATTCGAGCGTCACTGCTGAGTCTTTTGTAGACAAATCGCGCGACTGGCGTAAATTTAAAATTTATTCCTGGTATCTATGATGAGTTTATGTAGATAGCTATAAAACAGCTTTAATCAACCATTATTACAGTTGTTTCCGTTTGTTTAATGTATTTGATCTTTTGAATTTGCCAAATAATATGGGACTTTCCGTTTTGAATTTTACTTGGAGTTCGAAAATTTTGTTATTTTACTTTTTGTATGTAGTACAATCATTTTCTAAAAAAAAAATATTTTAATAACCTTGTACTTATTGCCGATATTTTCGACAAGTATGTCCTTTTCATCACAAGTATCAAGGGTAACCACGGGCTGTCGAAGCAAATGCTTTTCACGTCTTGAAATCTTTTTGCAAGTTCTTAAAACAAATAGTGAGTCATGGCTTCTTATTGCGATTCCGCAAAGACACGACGAGCCGGGCCATCCAAATCCACAGCTAGTAAGTAGCGCATGTACCTGAAATACAAAGATTGTAGCCAGGGATATTTAGAAATCAATTCATGACATTGTAACTTTAAGTGCTTACAGTTTTTGAATATCAAATTATTGTTTTTTCTTGCAAATGAATTCCTCATACTAGAAGGGTGTCATTTATTCAATTTGTTATCGTATTACATATATAAAAAAATAATAGTAGTAACACTAATCAACGTGATTCTTGTGACTTTTGTCCATAGATTAATCATACTTCAATGGTGTATGGATTTTCAGTGATTTATCTCATTTTGGAAAGTAAATAAAGTAAACTTTTTCTGTAAATTTTATTTACAGGTTGCTTTTCTAGTTTAATTCTAAACAGGGAGAGTATTGATAAAAGGATACAGAATAGCTACTACTTACCCAATATGGACCTATATCATTTCTGTAAATGACGAATTCTCCAACATCCATATACTCGTAATATTTTCCATCATAGGTTATTACATGAGGATCGTTGTAAATTTGACATATGCTATTTGTTAGGAAAGCATCTTTGTCGACTACTTTAACCTAAACAAAATCAAATTTTTGAATGACTATTTTTATATATATTTGTATAAATTTTCAACAATTGGAAACTTCAATTCCCGCATGAAACACATGTAATAAATGAAATATTAAGCTACTGTCTTTATCCATATACAATAGGCCTACATATTAGTTTTTTGTGTCGTTGAATGACTACAAATATGCCGATTTGAGTAAAGATAAATACTCGAACTTAAAATTTAGGGACACACAAATATTTCTCTTGTTGTTGCTTTAAACGACGAGTGCACTGCTCTAAAGAGGTTCCATATAGGTTGACCTAATTTTCTGACAATCAGACTAACCTTGCCAATCGAGTACAGAATAATGAATATTCCATTAACATTACCATTTTAGTGTATATTTCTGTTATATTAACTGCTGCTATTTAAGTATCCCGAAATCTTTAAATTAAATGCAGAATGGTTTTTTTAATATACCTTGTAAAGAATTTCCTGATAATGTAAAATATTTGTCAAAGAAATTTACCTCTATGGATGGAATATTTACATTCCTCCATATATCATTAAATGGTGAAGCAGATGGTGCTGACAATCTGATATAGGTTCTTCTGTCTTGAAGATTGTAGAGACCGTCACTATATCCGTACACCTGAACTGTTCTGGGATCGTGCCAATCAAGGCTTCCTAGCCGAATTCCACAAAATTGAGATTTAAAAACAATATTCCTCTTGACCACACTGTTAGTGCATTCCATACCATTGTTTACATATTCCGGTGCAGATATGTAAAAATTCTGATCACAATGTTTTCGGATGTTTTCATGCGACGCAACGCAACCCACAGGAACGGTTGCGGTAAAAGTAATGTTGATTGATTCTCCTTCAAAAACTGTGTATCTAGTTCCATGTGGCTATGAAAAAAAAAACACATTTGTAATTAGAAATGTGAGGTGTTTAAGAGATCCCAAACTGTGTAAATAGGTGTCGATTAATAACGATTGCAGGTTGACTACTTTGTGTAATTGTTTGTTGGTATCTAGGGCTTGTTGGATCATTGACATGTTACTCAAATGACGATTTATTCATCGAAACCAAAATTTAAGATATGTAAAAGGCTATGTATATGATTAAACCCTTAAAATTAAGCCAACAGATAGGTTTTACTCTTTCGATTGGACTATTTTGAATGTAGTATGTTTCAGTATAAAAGCAAACGATGTTTGAAAAAAGCTGTAAAAAAATCAATAAATTCCTCTCTCATAAAAATAATCTGACATTTATTGTATATAGTTTAAACAGACAAAAAAGGTGACGAATAGCTATATAAGTGTTTATTCGTCATTCTGTTCGTTTCTAAGATAGCAAATTTCATCCAGGTTCATAACAAAACAACTCACTTCTTACGACATTGAACACCCTATAAAAATTCTTCTGTTTACTAGGTTGTTAGAGACTCAATTCATCTCACATGTTGACGTGTCTAATATAGTTATGATAATCAAAAAGAATAAACTATTTCTATCTTATACTTGTTAAAGCTTTATTTGCTAACACAATAATAATTTTTGGCTTACATTAAGTCCTGCTCTCAAGACTTGGCTGTACAGATATGGACCTGGTGTTGATCCAATCGTATTTCTTCTTCTAATGGCACATTTAAGCTGCGAATGAACATTTTAAGTGCACATGTTAATTTCTATATAAAATTCGAGCACACTTTATTTTTCAAATGACTTTTTCAAATGACCATATATCATTGGGCGACTAAAGACAAACGTAATGGGTCAAAAGATACAATATTATCGAAAAGTCAAACTTCTAAAACTTAAAAAACCTTTAACAACTTTAAAGAGCTGATAACCAAACGCCGAATCCGGGTCTGATGATGACCTCGTGATCTAACATTCCACTAACAGAGGAATCAACCAAGTGGTAGTAATAGCATTAACAGTATCACTTTTACTGCACTAGATGAGCATTTCGACATCAAATGTATTTTGATGCTCGAACCAAAACTTTTGAAAATAATAAGTAAATTGTATAATACAGTTGTTGTCGTGTGTTTCTGTTTGTCATATTGGTTACTTTCATTAACTGTTATTGTCTATATTATGACGATTTTATTTTTTATACTTTCACATTTTGTTTTTTCGTTACCTTTCTTAACTCAACATACAGTATGGATTTCCTGAAAACTGGAAGTCGTACTTATATGTATAATTGTTCAGTCTTTATAAATTGTTTTCTTCTTTACATTCATATATTCTTATTCTTCTTTTTTAATATAAAGAAATGCAAAGGTTTTATCAGATCATTGAGCTTTGAGTCCATGTTTAGAGTATATTTCAATGTTTGCCAATCCGCTAATAAGTTTTAATCTAACCAAGAAACATATTATAGTGATACAGGATAATTTGAAGGAGGTACAATGACAAAAGTTTGTAGTATCTGGAGTTTTTTTGGGGTTCTATTTCCTACTTTTTTTATTATAATTTTTAACATACCTCCATATTCATCCTGTATCTGTGTGACCAATCGCTTTCTTTAAAGAAGATAACGTTATCAATATCTTCGAATAGTACGCTCGTATTTTCCTTTACTCTTCCTCCACATATAAGCCAAAAAACATCATAAGCATGAGTACCATTTGACTTGTCATCAAAGTCACATTTGAAAATCGGTTCCAAACTTGGTGTTGAATTTAAACCTGGTATCGGAAAGCTATCACCTTCTTCCAAAATGGCCTTGACTTCAACCGCCATGTAGTCGTTAGGAAAATTAGCTATAAAATATGATATCAATATTCTTTATATTTGTATAGAAATAGAAAAAAAAGAAAGACATCTGACGACATATGCGCATTTTGTTGTAATAAAGGCTTGAAATTTTGTATTAGGTATATCATACATGCGCTAATCTTACATATTATGCAATGTCACTAAAACATTCAAATTACATAACAAAGTCGTAAAATTGGCACCAAATGCATCTTAAGCAATGTAAATGAATACAATTTGCAAAGATTAACTTATCCTTCTGAACATTTGCATTTTTTTTCTAGGTGCCAGGATTGGAAGATGGGGTATGACAAGTTCAGTTGTTTGATCCTTACAAAAATAGTATTTGCTAAAGCTTTTTAAAACTATGCTTTTTTACTTTGCTAAACAGGTCAATACAATCTGAACACTTCAGTGCAGAAAAGTCACTTGTCATAATGTCCAGTCATGTATATATGAAATCCTAAAATTGTCAACATTAACGAATTGGACCTGAAATGGCCATTTCTGGCATAGCTGTCGATGTCGAAATATATATGAGCAACAGCGTTACTGAACATTTTGGCATATTGTATAAGATGGTCGCATAATATCTTTTTTGGGGAAAGTTCTGGCTTATATCTAAATATTGCTGTTCTGCTCTAAATGTTAGAAATTTGTGATAAATATATAGATTTAATCCCTTATTCCAATGTATAGGACGTAATTTAAAAATTCAAATACTTGTGTCATACAGACTAATGCTTTACGAACATCTGTGGGATTTTATTTTGAATATTCAAGCATTTTCGAATTCCATCCACCAAAAAGTTGCTTTATCGTATTATCTTTTTGACAAATCAGAAGGAAAACATTAAGTGAAGTAGAACTAATGTTACTTCAACAAACCAGCTTTCACAAAGTAAACTTTATTTACAATTTAGGTCTGTGATATCCGTATGTTTATAACTTTGACGAACGGCGAGCAACGATATATATAACGTTTTAATGAAATTGCATATTATTCGATATTCAGCTCCACTTAAGATCAAGTTAAAATAAATGGGTTTTGCCACAGATTTTGTTAAAATTTGCATACAAAAGACTCGTTAAACTACAACTCAATCTAAAAGTAATGCATTTATCTTTTTCATTCTCTGAAATATAACTGATTGAATACTTTCAAAATAAAAGATCATTTTGATAAAAGGCAATTAAAATCGGTGAAAAACGTCTTTATGTTTAACAGTCATAAAATTTCCGATTTCAAAAAAAGTTATATTTCTTAAAACAATGTATGTTGTTCATACATAAATTTTCTTTTTTAAAGATGTCATATATTAACAAGGTCATCCACTTCGTTTTTACGATATACTTTATTGAATGTGGTGATTTAGGTAAAATAAAAAACAACGTGGAAATAAGCGTAATTTAATCACTTCGTAATCAATAAAACATCGGGTTTTCACTACTATCTAGTTAACAGATTGTTGAATACGCTGTAAACGAAGTTTGTTAATCATATGATTATTTTACAGTTTTGAAACAGAAATTGTTTTTGAAGAAAAATCTAGGTATTTGAGATTGACGATTTGATTATTTTAAGACAAATGTAAGCATTTTTTCGACCGATTTCATGTGCTTTCTATACAAATACATACCTATTTAGAAAGAATTGATATTTAAAAAAGCTAACTTATTTTCAATAAAAGAACTTACAGCTACAGCCTGGATAATATTCTGTTTCGGACGATGTACCAGACGGACATTTCACCGGTCCACTTCCTGTATGTAAAAAAAATCTTATTTCCACTATTTTACAAAACGTCTGAGCAAATCAAATAGTTAAACCTCATCTACTCATATACACATGCGTCATATTTTCATTTTACAGTAGAGTTTTCATGTTTAAGTTATTGTCTACAAATTGATTTTGAAAGCTTTCTATTTAAACTTTCATTTGTATAATCCTTATTCTACCAATTTAATTACTTATATACCATTCTAATATGACGTGCTTCATTCGCTTTGTGAATAAATCCATACTCTAAATCCAATAAAATTTGTTTGCACATGCGTATATTGACTACTGCAGATTAATGAATTTGATCAAATTCGCATACATTTAATATATGTATTTGATTAACTTAAAACACTTCCAACCTCGAAAATGATGCACATGTTGTTACTAATTCATTTATTATGACTGTAACGTGTTGCAATTCGAAATTGACATATTTGACCTAGATACGACAACCGTTCATCCTGGCTGTTCAAAACTACTCCCTCTGAAATATCACATTGCCAGTCGTTTGTTTGTTTACAACAAAGAAAGGTTCATAGAAGAGCCTACACAAACGCTCTACATCTATACACATCGAGCATAGAACTTACCGTAATTGTCCTAATCAGAATCGAAATAATTGATGCCAGCTATAATTTATTATAGTTTTAACATGGGTAGTCATTATATTTTTGTTATTTTAGCCCTCACTATCGCTCGGGCAAAACTAATCACGTATATAATGCATACTCATGTTAAAACTACAATAAAGCAGAGCTTGCATCAATTATTTCTTAATTAATACTTTATAGATTTGGTGGGTCCAAACCAGTTTTTCTCAATTTATCTACATCAAGAAAGCTAAAATTCGAAACTTGAAAAATTACAACATGAACCATCCTGATGAGAATTTTCAAATGCAACAAAGGTATACTTGCTATGAGGAGATTCAACCTGCGTCGATGATAATTCTAAGTTTATCAGGGAAGAATTTAAGAGAGGTTCTTATTAATTCGATCGATGATGACATACTGACTACTAAACTGGTGATATCCAAGAGGACAATCAGCTCACCAACATCCGAATCGAAAGAGTTGTAGAAAGTAAAAATAACTTAAGAAATTTGATGCTTTAATAGGTGTATATTCGTCAGGAAACGTTCAAACACAAGTACCTAGAGACCTAGGGATGTATAAAAAAAGTAAAATATTTATCGAGCTATGTTGAAAATAAACTCATCATAGATACTAAAATTGAAATTTTGTATTTGCGCCAGACGCGTTGAAGACCAAAACTTTTGTAGGAAAATGTGTGTTGGTTATATAGGGAATTCCAAGACAATATCTGAAAAAGTCTAATTTCCATGTTCCATCTTACACCAGCAATTTTTTTTTATTCAGGCATCCTTTAGGAAAATTTTAAGTTTCAGTATTAACTAGAGTATATAATGCACCAACTGCAAACAATAAAACATTCTTTTTAATATTTCTTCTAATAAAGTATTATAATTTAAATGGTCACCCCCCCCCCCCCCCCCCCCCCCCGAAAAAACAAGAATGTGTCCAAAGTACACGGATGCCCCACTCGCACTATCCTTTTCCATGTTCGATGGACCGTGAAATTGGGTAATAATCTAATTTGGCATTAAAATTAGAAAAATTATACTATATGGAACATATGTACTAAGTTTCAAGTTGAATGGACTTCAATTTCATCAAAAACTACCTTGACCAAAAACTTTAACCGGAAACTCCCACTTTCATTTTCTATGTTTAGTGGACCGTGAAATTGGGGTCAAAAGTCTAATTTGGCTTTAAAATTAGAAATATCATATCATAAGCAACATTTTTGCGCCTGTCCCAAGTCAGGAGCCTCTGGCCTTTGTTAGTCTTGTATTATTTTAATTTTAGTTTCTTGTGTACAATTTGGAAATTAGTATGGCGTTCATTATCACTGAACTAGTATATATTTGTTTAGGGGCCAGCTGAAGGACGCCTCCGGGTGCGGGAATTTCTCGCTGCATTGAAGACCTGTTGGTGACCTTCTGCTGTTGTTTTTTTCTATGGTCGGGTTGTTGTCTCTTTGGCACATTCCCCATTTCCATTCTCAATTTTAAGTGTACTAAGTTTCAAGTTGATTGGACTTCAGCTTCATCAAAAACTACCTTGACCAAAAACTTTAACCTGAACGGACGCACAGACGAACGGACGGACGAACGAACGGAGCCACAGTCCAGAAAACATAATGCCCCTCCACTATCGTAGGTGGGGCATAAACATCATATTGTCCCCTGTTATTTTCTGAAAATTGAATCATTCAAATAGTTATCAAAGGTACCAGGATTATAACTTAGTACGCCAAACGCGCGTTTCGTCTACATAAGACTCATCAGTGACGCTCATATCAAAATATTTATAAAGCCAAATAAGTACAAAGTTGAAGAGCATTGAGTATCTAAAATTCCAAAAAGTTGTGCCAAATACGGCTAAGGTAATCTATGCCTGGGATAAGAAAATCAAAGAATATCTAAATTAAGTAAACAGCTTTCCGATTTTCGCAAATCTGATAGATTATATAAAAAAACTTCTCCATTACAGGTATGGTT
The DNA here is from genome assembly GCF_965363235.1 of Mytilus galloprovincialis. Classification (NCBI taxonomy): domain Eukaryota; kingdom Metazoa; phylum Mollusca; class Bivalvia; order Mytilida; family Mytilidae; genus Mytilus; species Mytilus galloprovincialis. The sequence continues at coordinate 41,320,830 of NC_134843.1, read as the reverse complement.
TTGTTATAACTAAAGCATATAAGAAAATTTTACATTTTTAAGGGTCTTTTAAATGTTGTCCCAAGGAGTAATTTCCTTCCTGTTACCGCTTGGTTTTTTCCACCTGTGGACACGTTTGAAAGATCAAAAATGTATTTCTTGTAATGCAATGTGAAGAGCATCATTTCCTGAATGTATGACTCCGTATGTTTAGGTGAATAACAACCAGTTTAAAAAATCTGAACTCCCCAAAGATCAGAATTTGGAGAAAAATAATTTTGTTGTTCTCTCCTGTTACAGCCTTTTTGTGTACCTTTTGAGAATATTTCATTGTCAGCACTATAACAGTACATGTGTTTTATAGTATCTTATCAAATTGATATGTAGATGGAAGTAAACTTCTACACAATTCGAGTAAATGAACAAAAAGTACTGCGTAATTCCTTTCTGTTACGTTCTGTCATGTCACCGGATAAAAAGTAACAGCATAACCATATATAATCAGTAACAGGAAGGATGTTCAAGACAATTTCACTAATGAATCAAACAGTTAATCAATACTACAATGTACAAATGTATATGCCAACCATTTCATTTAATATAAGTTATCATCACTACATTAAATAAATTTCAAAATAATATACAGTATATTGAATGAAAAAATAGGATTTTTTCTTTTGATAACAGCAGAGAACATTGTGCAATTCTAATATAGTAGAGAGTAACAGAAAGGAATTTATTTTAGAATATTTCATTACCTAAATACAGTTTTAAAGGATAAATGACATTGTTTGCTGTTATCTTCCAATTGTGACCAATCTGAAATGATGTATTTTTCTTAAACTATAAAATAATGCATTTTTTTAGAAAAAAATCCTTTCTATTACCAACTCTGTCCTGTTGTCGTTGTCCTCTTACTCAAGATTATTTCATGTTCCCGACATATCTGACTATATTTTAGTATATTTCTAAACCTTTTGTATTGCAAATGATAAAATCAATAATTGGCATTTGATAAACTATTGCAGAATAAACTAGTAAACCACAAATACTGTCTTAAACTTATTCCTTATTCCCATTAGAAACTTTTTAAAATTGATTCACTTTGGTAACAGGAAAGAACTGGATTTTTTTAGTACCATTTTTAAAAGTGCCATTATTACCACATTTAACAATTGTTTGAATTACAGACAACAGTTCCTAGATCCTCAATGTGTGTTCTTCGATTAGCGCTATTAAAATACCGGGTCTAAAGACATTTTTTTTTCTTATTGACAAAAATTAGACTTTTACAGATATTGTCTTAGATACTTTTTATGTGATTATCTCCCTTTATCAACACAACTCGTGTATGCTCGCTTGAGAACAGTGGATAAATTTTTGTCGTATTATTGTCCACCACACTGTAAGTTATTCTATTATTGTATTATTATGTATTTTTTTTATATGTACCGTTAGTTCCATAATGATTTCTGTGACGATTTGAAGTAATTTCACGTAAAAGCCTTTGCAAATATCTGATTTTGACTATCTCACATTGTAACAGTTTTGGGGCATTTTAGCATGTTAAATACCTTTTATAGTAGTCCAATTCCATTTTTGTATAAGTATTTGGCCTGTATCGTCCTCTAAAATTTCTATTTTTTACTTTTTAAAGTGTCCCCTTTTTCGATTAAAATTTTGTATGGAACGTAATTTTTTCATTAATTTTTGTAAACAATTTTTTGACATAGTATTGAAAATCGTATTTTTGTTTTTATTTTATCTTTAGTAGTTTTTACCTTCTGACATCCAATAAAGATGTATTTGAAGAACTGTGTGCTTTTTTTATGCATGTTGGATTCAACCGGTTAAACAAACTGTCACCCCCGGGATCGGACAGAACAGATACAAATCTAATAGATGGGAAGTTGGAAACTGATTGTTTAACCATCAATATTATCTTTCAATCCGTCTGACATGATGCAAAAAGTATTTTTATAACAAAGCCTTGTCTGCTGCATTTTAATTTTGATTTGGCATGTTTTGATATAAGGGTTCAGCTAAGAAACGTAGTGTAGAAGACAATGATCTCTTGAAAAGAGGGCGCGTGTTGCGAGACACTATTTAATTTACATCGGAATAAACCATACATTTTTATTTAGTACATTTAGTTTTAGCACCTTTCGTAGCTTTAAATTAGAACTATAAACAACTGTCATACAAATAGGAGGCTTAACTAATTCTAAACCAGGTTTACCCCCAACACCCTCATTTTATTCCGAAAATGATTGTACCAAGCCATGAGTATGGAAGTTCACTTCTTCTCTTTTTTGATAGCGCTTGATAAATTGGTTTTGTCCGTTTTTATTGGCCACCCTATTTTTAGTTCGATATTTTTTGTTTTAATTATTTATACATGAACATATTTGCTCTACTTACCAAAACAGTAAGATGAATTGTAAGGAGTCGGTTGTAGGTAGTATATATAGTACCCATCACAATTTCTTATCTCAATGGTAATCGATATTTCACACACACTACTATTTGTCTGCATACACGCTTCTCTTGTTACATTTCCCTCAGCAAAGTTTGGAAGAGTCCCTGAAATATACTGTGCTATCAATTGAAGCTATGATTCTTTTCTCAAAAGATCAAACTAATAGAAAATCATGTTTTATAAATGTTTTATCAATTCGATTGAGTATTTGTTATATAGCTTATATTAGTACATATTAAATTTGTTTTAGTATCAATTCTATAATTCCTTTTGTTATTTTTTCAAATTTGAGGATTAAACAACATATTTCAAATTCTGCCGTAATCTCCGCGGTCAAAAGTGGGCATATTGTACATCAACGAAGTGTTTGACAATTTTTGTAACGATGTGTGAATACAAATGACTCAGCTGCTATAACGCAATACATCTTATAAGTTAAAACGTAAATTATAAGCTCGACTACATAAAAAAAAGGACATTAACAAAATAATGTTTCTAACCATTGAGCCATATAGGGTTATCTGTTCCACAATGATATGCTCCAGGAGGTGAAACTGGCATCAATATATAGCTATCACAGTTAATTTTGTACCAGCTTTTTTCTAATACTGCATCATTTATTGGACCATCTGTTGTCCAATTGACTACAAAATCCTTTGAGCGTTTTTCCACATTTATCATCGTTGTGTATGATCTACATGGGTCTTTGGTGGCTAAAAGAGTGAACACATAGATACAATGCTCATCACTATTTTCGAAAACCTGATTAAAGACATTAAGAAATACTTTGCAAATGTAACATTAATAAATTAATATGTAATATTGTGCATTTCTATATCCGGGTATACGTTTTGATCAAGCGGATAGTACAACTAAATGCTATTGACTAAAAGTCTATACAATGCCTTATTCCAATGATGATATAATGTTCAACAATTTTAAGATCTCTTCTGATCTCTGGGAGGTCGTACTTCTAAGCATATTAAAGTTTAACAAGCTTTTTCCTACACACTCATGGGCATTCAATGTCTTCAATAAAGCACTAATCTTCTTTCTGTCAATTCATGGGTATTCGGCAGTTAGATTTTTCCTGATGAAACAGTTGCTGTTTATAGGCAACACATTTCATTGAGTCTACAGTTTTAACCCGTTTCTCCGACGTCTTTTTTTTTTATTTATAGCCAATATGTATAATGGGTATTTTTTTTTTATTTTTTTTTTATAGTTTTTCATATATTGGGGTGGTTTTGGTAACCTATGGTATATAACGTTCAACATTTGTCATTTCTAAATGAACACAAAAACAATACTATTTAACATTTATAATGAGTAAAATTATCTTGGCCTAACTTTTCAAGTTATGATAACAACCATAATCTGAAAACTGAGAGGATCCTAGGTATTTACAGGTCATGGCTTTTGAGTTGCAACAACATACACTTAAGTTAAATGAAAACAGGAAAAAATACTTAAAGAAGATGATGATTTGCTGTTCAATCTCATATATCAATTATCGAGTCAGCATGTTATAAACCAACTATGATTTTTATGTATAATAAAAAACTTAATTTAATTTTTGAATCATTAAATAACGTTTCTTCTACTACAAGTAATCAATAAATCAAGCTAAAGCTGTTTGTTTCAGGATGTGTGTTTTTATTGACTTACTGTCTCCATGAAAGATCTTTATGTCACGAACAGAAGAACCCAGTCTAGCTATGCTTTGTCGAGTCCCTCCATATTTATTGACACGATACACATACCGATAGTTAGACCAGTTGTCTGAATAGTATAAATAGTCATTATACACAGCAATGCCATTTATTGAATAATATGACGACTCGTGTGATATTCGTTGCACTTCCTTGATTCCAGTACCGTCAAATGTAGCGGATTTTATTGTGTTTCCAATAGTCCAATAAATCCGTCTGTCTAAAATATCTATAAATAAATCATTAATCTTGTATAGTGGTGATGATATAATTCAAAGAATAATTACATATAAAATTTTTGGAAAGTAGAGAAATGTGTCCACAACAATGAATTAGATAAGAAAAAAAATAATATATTCCTCTTTTATACATTTCAAAATTATGAAATATAAAACAACGGCAATATTACTATTCTCATACAACATTACAAAACGTATATGTTGGTATTCTTTTATGTTTAAAATAATCGTCTAAAAGTAGTAAAAACTGCAATGATTCTTTTCAAATAAACAACCATTTTTTGTTCTCATTCAAGAACACTTTATGTGATATTCGAATAAAACCATTGTTAGATTTCACTGAATTTCAAAATAGTCCCCAGTTTAAAACAATGCAAAAGGGGGTTATTCATAATTTATTTCTTACAATATATTTATTAAAAATCAAAAACATGTTTGAATATTGCTGTTTACTAAAATTTTTGTAAAACATAATAACATTTTATTAGACAATAGTAATTTTTCTTCAATTAAAAGAGACACATACATCAATTGGTTACAACTTCTTTAAAATATATGTCCTATAGTAATAACACGTTAAACAATATTGCTAATAATTCATTAACAATAAGTGTTTTTGTTTTTCCTACTTGTATTTTTGCAACCAAAGTCTTTAGTGTACATGTAGTTATTTGAATACAAATAATCAAATTTCCGGTAATTACTTTTATATTCAATCAAAACTAGACTATTGGACGTGATAACACCTCACTATGATACAAACGGATAATGTTTTTATTTTATTGATCAGAAGTTTACCTAAAGTTATACGTGAACTTGTTGTCATGTAATTATCAATTAAAACTCTTTCAGTATTGTTTCCATCTAATCCACATCTATCTATTGTCCCCTCCGAGGCATTCATGAAGTAAATCCAGCTATAATAATTCAAGAATATATATACATTGTATATACAAATGTTAAGCTATTTGATAGAGAAGTGTCTGAAAATAAAGCTGTTCACTTTGTCTCCTTCATTAGTGGTAAAGCAAAGGTAAAAAGTTCATATATCATGAATCTTGCAAGCACGGCGGAGTAACATTCATCCTATTGAGCTAAGTAAGGAATTCAGTCTGACTTTATTCAAACATAACATGAACCATCAACAGTACTATGCATGATAACCTATTAGTTACAGTTGCAAACTATCCGTGTACCGCCTTTTTGTATGAGAAATATGTCTGGGTCCAATGCTATGGTGGCCGTTTAAGGCCATTTCGTGTTTTCGCGTTTTCGCCTTTTCGCCTTTCATATTATATAGGGCGAAAACGCGAAGTCGAAAACGTGAAAACGCGAAGTCGAAAACGCGAAATTGCGAAAAGGCGAAGTTGAAAACGCGAAAACGCGAAGGCGAAAATGCGAAAACGCGAAGTCGAAAACTCGCATTTTCGACTTCGCCTTTTCGCGATTTAGCGTTTTCGTTATTACTGAACAAATTTAAAAAACAGATGCATTATAATGCCTTTGAGTATACAATTTGCTTGAAATCATATTTTTGACATTTCAAAATATATTTGTTAATTGACCAGATTTAGTTTCTCTATTTGTTTTTGTTAATCTGGTTCTGACACGGGGAGGATTGTTGTTATTGTCTACCATCTTTGAAAATTTGAATTATGTTCTAAATTCACTATGTTCAAACGAACATAAAGTATTTATGTGCTAAATCTTTTTAGATTTTTGGAAAGCATACATATCTGAGCACATTCAGATATGTACCTTTATACTATAAAGGCATAATAGAAAACTAAAAAAATATTTAGGTACTGTTAGGCGCAATGACCATCTCAATTTTGATAACTATAGATCCAGAGATCACAATATTTCTAATATCAAACAACATTAACAGTTCATGTTTTGAATATGGAACCCATGCATCTATGAAAACAAATCCCGGTTTATAAACATCACAAAATCAACAATACCGGTAAAAGACAGCAATCAAACATCTACAAAATATATACAAAACACATTAATTATTTACATACAACTTCAATACATTTAAAAAAACAGAATTCTTAATGAAAATTAAACTCAATACAAAAGAAACGTACGACAATGGTCACTGCCCAAACCTCGATAGTTAAATCTCGTGCAAACTTTTATTATATACTGACCGCCAAAACCGGTTTACAACTATTATGAAAACACAATAGAATAAATGACATACTTCAAAAATCATACTCGAACCGCACATAAATATATATATTAATCAATGCGTTTAGTAATATATGGGAAACACATTCTACATTTACATGAATTTTCAGTAAATCCAGGTTACTTTTTGTTTAAATTAAAAGAACATGCGACAGGTTAAGGATATCTTTTCTAAGATCAACGACAGTTTTGAGGCGAGGTCTTAGATAGTCCTAAGAGGATCATAAGACATGTCATAAGATAATCTAGTATGAACAGGTCTTAGGATAGCTTATCGAAACCGTCCCAAGTTTTATTTGATAAAAGTCTTATCTCCAAAATGTATTAAATTTTAAACTTTTTCCACACAAGCTATTTTAAATATTAAAAATTTCAGATTCACAACAAGAGCATTAAATGAAATATTATGTATTTTAAGTAACCATGGCGATAATAATTATTAATTTCATTTATTTTAAAATGTCCAAACTATAACTTCCAGTAAATTGTATATTCAAAAGTATTTTATACAAATGCATCTGTTTTTAAATTTGTTCAGTAATTGTCAACAAAGAATGTAAAAACATTGTCTAATTTATTTGAAAATATTTAAAATACGTCACAGATATGAAATTTATATGACAATCATTTGATTGACCTATACTTTGTAGTCTTGTCTCCAATTATATTGAAAATGTTATGTTATAATAACATGTATATCGTAAAAACGCGAAAACGCGAAGTCGAAAACGCGCGATTTCACGTTTTCGACTTCGCGCTTTCGGGTTTTCGACTTCGCGATTTCGCGTTTTCGCCCTATAGAATATGAAAGGCGAAAACATGAAATGGCCTTAACTGGCCACCATACAATACCTGTCTTGAGCACATTTATTAACAGTATTCTAACGGAGATTGTGATTTAAGTCTTTTTTGGTCCATTGTCTTGTTGTCTTTATTATTTTCCATTTTCCCTGTTTAGTTTGCTTTTCCTTCTGTACTCTCGTTTTTCTTCAAACCTATCTTACCGTAAGGTTAACACAGACAAGGGATTAGGATGGTCGAAATTTTTAATTATTATATCAGCTTATCAAATAATTTCAACAACAGCAGTAAATGAAATACTTTTAATCAAACGTATTTCAACTTCTTATTTTTAGATTGTTTAAAACTAACTTTAAGTGTTTTGAAAAATATTAACGATGTTTATCTGTTTTGTTTTGTTATTATAATTTCTTATGCTTACCTATCGTTTAAATCTAAAGCTATATATCCTATGGCACCATATTTCCCATTTTCTAAAATTACTGTTTTATTTAAACCGTTTAAGTCAGAGCGGATTAATGCTTCATACTGGTAGTCTGACCAGTAAATATGATCATTATCAGAGTCGATGGCAAAACTGTGTGGATGATATGGTGATGACTCTTCTACAATTATCTCTGGCTGTCTTTCATTTTCATAACATGGATAGCATACCCTTCAAGGAAAAACAAATATTGTTTTCAAAACATTCTTATGTAACCACATTTATCATATACTTAGACTAAATAACATGTGATTTTTACCGTATGATAATAGCATTAAATTTACGTAAATTTCCTATTTTTCGAATTGGTGCTTAGCGGGCTGATATAAAAAGTTTATCACATGCTTCGACTTTTATCACATGCCTTTCCGTAACGTTATCGCATGGCATTTCGATAATACTCGGCAAATCCCGGAAAATACACCTCAAGAGTACGTTTTCAGTGAAAAACATTACAAAGAAGGGTACACAACAATTATTTTGATACTGGAAAGTATATTGTGTAAAATGAAGAAAAAAAAACAACAAACAAACAAACAAATGATAAAAAAAAATGCATTTCTGTGTCACAAGATACCAAGGATTCAATTATCATACGCATAATTGTGTCCTGTTCAACATCGCCGAGTGAGACTTATCTTTGAATTTGTTTATTCTTTAGTTTTTCTATGCACTGTTTTGTGGACTGTTTGTCTTTTCGTGATTTTTCGGGGTTTTTTTTCCATGGCGTTGTCGGTTTCTATTTGACACATCAATCGGGAATTTTCCTTAAATATCGCCCGGGTTTTTTTAACAGCTATTCGATCTTCAAAATTTAATGAAATATGAAAATAATGTTAAAAATACCTGTGCATGGTACCATAATAAGAGCTAATCGTATAGATGTAGGACTTTGAGTGGTGATAATCAATTGAGTCATCTGTGTGTAAACCAACTACTAGTTTGGTTACTGTACTATCATTTCTGTTAACTAAATACAATCGGTATCCGTCCAAGGCCAGCATGTTTGGTTCAGTGCCTAAAAAGGACATTATTATACCAATGCCAGTAATGTCAACGATTATCGAACATATAAACACTAAAAAGTCAAAAAAGGAAACTCGCATAAACAAACCGCTTGATTTTTCTTTCAAATTTCACAGTTGCTAATAATACACTTGAAACATGCACTTATGTTTCAGAAAAATAGGTACTGCATATGTTATTTATCATCGACTACTGATATTTAATTTAGGTGGTTGTGGATTGCAAGCTCGATTACTTTCGAGTTTACAGCCAAAGTTTACATTAAAGATAATACATATTTTAAGGTTTTTTTACGTTTTATTTTTTTCAACAGTTTTTTAACAGGCTGTTCATTATCATTATTGGTTTTTTTCACTTTTGAATGACAATAAATTTGTTTAATCAAGGAACTTAGTCAGAATTGAATACTGTATGTTTTGTATAAGATAAGTTCCATAAATAGGATTGGATGCATTTTTCAACTGTTTTTTAATGATTCAAACTGATTTAGCTTGAAAAATACATTGACCCCTCTTTTTTTTTTAAATGATATTAGGTTTGATTACGTATGAAGATTATTCGTACCAGTTTAATTGAAAAAGGCAACATTGATATTTTTCTAATTTGATAAAAAAAAAAATCCGTTTTTTTTCATAAAATCTTCAAACTTTGTAAAATATTAATTATTTCCATATTTTTGTAAAGAAGACTTTCATAAGGTTTTTACAAAAATCCGCCTGTGTTTATCTGTTGAAATAAAAAAAAAAAAAGGTGTTTCTTTGCAAATGACAGAGATGTAAACACGAAATTTAGAGTAAATGTCTAATATACCGATCCCTTTTATTTGATTAGATTAGGGACTTTCTGGTTTAAATTTTCCTCAAAGTTCAGTATTTCTGTGATTATACTTTTTATCTTTTAAAGTAGCACATGAATGTATAATTTTATTACATATTTGAATTTGCTTAGGTGGAAAATAGTTCGTATGCAAATTTTCGTTAAAAAGTCATCATGGGATCGAAACTGTATCATATGCCCTTAAAACCCACACTTGATAAAGCGTCTCCTTGAAGGGTAATATATTATTTGCCTTGGGATGGAGAAAATTATCTCCCTCCTATCAACCAATAAAAAATCTGGCATTTTGACATGAAGTATATTAATATAAATTGCTTACTGCTTCTTGTCCAACAACAATCTTGATAGCAACGTTTCGAATAACATCCTCCGTGTCTCCAACAACAGCTGTTTTCAGATGCAGGGACAAAAACCAGCAGAACAAAAACTGTCAGAATCGTCTCCATGTTAGAGAGTGACTGAAATTTAATAAACCTTTTAGTTTGTTCCACTGCAAATATTAGGTTTAAAGTCGTAAATTATATTTCTAATTAACAATTGTTCTGTTTAAAAAAAAATATCATAAAACATGCAACGTGGGACAAGAAAAACATTTGGTTAACAATGAGGAAGTATAGGGGATTTTAAAAGTTAAACAAAGGATATTTAAAATTTAGAAACAATTAAGATTTCATTTTAAGACTTGGGTTGGTAGAAAATGGAAAATCTAATGTGACTTACTAATTAAAAAAGTATGAGGTAAAAACATTACAAAATATTAGGAATGTCAACGAGTACTCGAGTATCGCTCAGTAGTACCGAGTATCGAATACCAAAATGATACTCGACTAATCGGTTTCCTATTAGAATGTTGTCGCTTACTTTAAGCTTAACAAAATATTGAGAGCGCATCCTTGGAAATTTATATAAAAAATATTAACAAAAATTAATGAAAAAAAATAAAGTACGATTCAAATGTTTGCGTTTAACTGCAATTTAAAATTCCTCTAAACGGAGAAAGGATATGTGAACAAGAGCAATTTTCCAAGGCCTACCCTTTAAGCTAATCTTTGTCATTCCGCCACCTCTGTATCATCAGAGCATATATTTTCATCAACAGAACTGTTAGTTACCTAACAAAGTTAAGAAATTGCCTCGTCCCAGAAAAAAATGACAAGATATTTTTCAATAAGAACAAATTCGTTGCACACTGTGTCGACCCTTAAAGATTGATTAAAGGCATTAGTAAGTTCCTATCTTCACCCCTTTGGCGATCATTAAATGAATTTTTTTTTTTCGGTTTCCAAATACTGTTGTTATAAAAATCGTTTTTGTATAGATATTACCTAATTGCTTGATTTGATGATTGCCAGCTTACACAATTGGTACATGTAATAAATGAACTATTAATTATGGTATAAAACTTCTTGGACTATTATCTTATAATATTGTTGATGGATTTTACGTTCATAAGGTAAGGACCCACAACACATAAAATGGATATAATTTTGTGTTACCACTCTGTAAACATGGTAAATATATAACCGAGAGAGTACTCGAGTATCGCTCGGTTAATCAAACGATTACCAGATTAGAAAATCTTCACCAACTTGACATCCTTACAAAACATATCACAAATATATAAATAAAAGCAACAGTAGTAAACCGGTGTTCAAAGGTCATAAATCGATTGAGAGAAAACAAATCCGGGTAACAAACTAAAACCTATAGAAACAAATACGAACACGAACCTCACTAAAACTAGTGGTACAGTCCGTTTGAATTCTATAAATCTTAAAAAAATAATTCTTAAAAGTTCATTTTTAAATTATTTTTTTTTCTTCATGTATGTTAATGCATAATATACACGAACTCTGACTATGTATATCATAATTTTGAACCAATAATCAAAAAAGTTACCCATTAGGTGTCTATGTTACTTTTATTTCTTTTTATATAAAATACTCAATGGAGTAAGTATGAGTAGTGTAACAGCCTTCCATTCAAGCAAAAACATTAGACACTTTTAAAAATAAATATTTTTTTCTTCATAGATGTTAATGTATGATATATACGAACTCTGACTTTGAATATCATAATTTTGAATCAATAATAAAAAAAGTTACCCATTCAAAACAAAAACATTAGACATGTGCTTTAAACCTGTTCCATTGTACCATGTGACTTTACTCATATGAATAGCTCTGACCAGCAATCATTTAAGTTGCTTTAAACCTGTTTCGTTGTACCATGTGACTTTACTCATTTCAATATTAAAGCACAATATACATGTCATGAAAAATTACCATCATCTAAGTTTTTTTAACTGGTTTTTATAAGATTTTATCAATGAACTTGCATGTATCTACAAAGATGTTATTAATGCCCAGTCGAAAATATTACAAAGGACTAAGGTTACTCACAAAAATTGAACAATTAAAAAAATACAAAACCATGTATACAGAAAGCTCAGTAATCACATGACATGAAACTTAAATGATTGCTGGTCAGAGCTATTCATTTATTATTGATTCAAAATTATGATATTCAAAGTCAGAGTTCGTATATATCATACATTAACATATATGAAGAAAAAAATATTTATTTTTAAAAGTGAATTTTTAAGAATTATTTTTTGAAGATTTATAGAAGTCAAAAAGACTATAATCTCAGGTGCTCAAGAAGGGTATTCAGATCCTGCTTCACATGTGGTATATTTTAATGTTCATTTATCTTTTTATCTAGTTGTGGTGTTGCACACTTTTAGAATATATATTTTATTTATTGAAAGCGAGCTGTACCGTAGCACCAGAGACCACCCCAGTTTTTGTTACGGTTCTTGTTGCTGAGTTGCTTAAGTTATTTATCAAATGTTTGTGTAATGTGTTTGTCAATTACCACACATAAATGAAAAAAAAATCTAGATTTGGAGCATGAACATTCCTCTTTTTTATAATTCGACGATTTCTTTAACACGTAAATCTGTGTTTACTATTTAATGTCTTGATGGTACCATTTAGTAATATCTATGTAAGGAGCAATTGTTGGGGGGGGGTTATTTTATTTTTTTACAAAAGATAGTTAATCACGTTTTTACCAAATACTTTATTTTGAATCTGCATTTTATAGTTAGCATTCCGAATGTCTTTTATTTCAAATTACATAATATTTTTTTTTTTTTGTGATGAAGTTAAAAGGAAAAAAAGTTAAATAGCTAAAGTATTGGACCCAAGCTGAAAACGGTAAACTAAATCAGTTTACATTGTTGGCGTACTAAGTCCTAATCATGTTAGGTGATTTAAAGAACTTATATATGATTGTGTATTCATTCCTCCTTAAAACAAATTAGCTTAATTAGCTGTTATTATAGCGACCAGGAAGTACAGTTTTCTACAATTGTAAATCAAACAATAAGTCTTCAATTGAGATATTTTAATTTATGGATGATTCTTTATTCTTTATACGCTGAACAATACAATATTTCAAATTACTTAACGGGGCAATAGCTAAGAGACATAAAAAAATCAATAATTAATGAAAGTGAAATAATAATTCGCTTTTAGAAGTCGGTTTGGTTCAATTTTGTCAAAACAAGCCAAGAAAGAAACATCGCTAATGAATTATTCACTTGCAAGTGAATCATTCAACCTTAATGAATCCGTATTCGTTTGACCTTCAATTTAACCTCTTAGCTAGAGATGGGTATCGCATGAATAAGCCGAGTTCAGTTATTAAAAGGAAATCAATGTCAGCATTGAAAGTGAAACGATGGTAAACTATTTAAATGACCAATTCGATCAATAAAGACATGTCTTATACAGGTAAAATCGATGATTAACATACATTTTAAGCTAAATGATAATAACAATCAAAACCAAGGAGTGAACCAAGACTCAAAAAACCAAAGGACATTTACATCAACAGTTATAAATAAGAAATAAGAAACATAAATATGAAAATCAAACAGACCTAGGAAGATTGAGACAAGTTTTCTATCTATGTATATCTATCCTTTGTATCGGGTTATATCATCGTCGGCAGTCTTCGGGTGTCACCTCGATGGTTAATTATATGGCGTCTAAACTAAAATACACAAAAATACTTATGCAATTCATCGAGCACCTGCATTGTAAATTATGTATTTTAGAATTTTTATAAATATACATCTTCAAATCGAACATGTAAAAGATAAGTGTCTACCAAAATGGACAATGTTCACTTTTTAACATTATCATAAATTACAAAAATGTACCAATTTGTTTTTATAATCGACATACTTTCAACGCCGAAATACAAAATAAAATACATGTCTTACAAAAGTTCACAATGTACTTGAAATAACTACATACTAAATATGATTAAAAATTACATTTTTGGAGCCGTTAGCTACGATCGAAATGCATTATACCAAAATTGTAATGTTTTTATTAAATTTCTATACACAATTTTTTTTTTGGGGGGGGGGGGGGGCAATCTAAACTAACTTTAAAAAGAATATATTATAAATTATGGGAAAATTGGATCGAAACTAACGTTCAAACACAAATAATACATAATTAAGGGGTCATAGCTTCGTGCCGTGCCAAAATGAAGTATGTTTGTATAAATGCTTACATCACAACTATTTCTATGTAAAACGTCGGTATTATGACCATATGAACAAAACACTTTAATCTGAGGGCCACTTTTAATCCTTCTAGTTTGTCTCTTATACTTGAAAAAAGGAAAATAACATTGTAACAAAAATATCTTTTAGAATATTTACTCACATACTACTAGCCCATAGACATTGCACTATCCAAATGTATACATCTCATAAATGTTATCCATTTATCATAAACGACACTATTGTTAATAAGTGCATAGTCTGTCAATAAAGAGAATTGTAATACATACAATGTACTTATTTTGGAATAATGACAAAAATAAATTGCAAACATTTCTCTAACTTCTAAAATATGACTTAAGTTTAAATGAAAAAAGTTTGTTTACAAATAAGCCTTCTATGTCAATATCTTAATACAAGTCAGCATGAAGCAGACTTAGCTATAGTATAGATTTTAGAAGAAAAAAAGTAAATTGCTCTTTTTGCTCTTTTACAATTTACAATAATTTCGTATATGTTAGTTATTCTTATTTGAATAACATTAATAACATTTTTCTGTGTCTTAGAACTCTGTTAATAAAAACTACATTCTTTTATTTCTTTTTCCTATATTTTTCATTTACATCATATTTTTCTATTATTTACAAATTCTTAATATTTTTGATTTTTTCGACTGCGTTATTTTTGTTTTTGCTTGCTTTTTCGATGCATGAAATTTGTATTGTTGACAAATGTATACGTTATGATGCATTTCACATCTGTAAAACTTTACAGTTTTAATTCTTCATTAAATGACTCCGGGCTATTAAAAAATAAAATCACTAAAATACTGAACTCCGAGGAAAATTCAAAAAGGAAAGTCCCTAATCAACATGTTTTGCTGTGACAAAGGATTACTTTGTTTTCTGTATAACGTGAGGGTACCCATTGTACCTATTTTGACAGTAGGGTTTCTACCTAAGTTTATTAATGATCCAGACAAATTTGCCATACTATGTCTATTTTGTAAATGTACCATAATTAACTACATTGAATCACGTGTATAATTGTAAATTCATGTTAAATCATAGACAAATTGAATTTGAACAGATCTCCAAACATTCTATGATTCTGAAACGAGGATCACCCATGTTCCATCCAGGCTTAATTTCACATCCGTAAAAATTGAATACCTGATGTTTTGTTTTATTTCCCACTATTTAGTTGTCAATTGACACTGCTTACAATTCCATTTTCAAATGGCAGATGCCGGGTACACATTTTAAGTGCTCATTTTTTAAAGTTGACCTTTTGTGCATGTCACATGGCGACATTTTCATAGATTGTATTTTTTTCTAGTGAAATTGTCGATTGAGACCAAATGACACAGACATTAACAACTATAGGTCACCGTACGGCAATGAGCAAAGGCCATACCACAAAGTCAGCTATTAAAGGCTTTTATTGTACATTTAAAATATTAGAATGATTGTTACAATGACGTGCATAATGTCAGTCATAAAAAACAACAAATTATTTAGTCTATATGAAAATTTTTAAGAGCTCCGCTGTGACTTTGGCTAAACGAATGCAGTTTGAGTACTCGGAGCAATTGGAAACTGTGAAGTTTGTATTTAAAAAAGTTAAAGGAATAAACATAGAACTTACAATTCAAGCAGTACACATTTATCTCATGGTATCATTCAGAAGGTGTAGGTATACAAAAAAAACACAAAACTGATTTATTATATGCTTCAAAGTCGATATTTTAATAGCATCCGAAGTCATCAAAGGGTTATATCATGTATTGGTTCGGAGGTTTCATCTTCGTTGTAGGTGTAGTTAAACAGTTTGCTATACAAAACGGTAATTTTTATATTTATTTTTCAACAAATAAGCCATTAAAGTTTAAAAACAACGTAAAGAAAACAATAATATTACATTTTATCATTCGAGCTTTCTTTGACTGCCCATGATATGCATGTGCATTTAGATATGGATTAAACGAATGGTGAAAAATATAACTCCTATTAATTTTAACTTTTTTGTATTTGGGACCCAGCCATGAGGGGTGAATTACTATATACATTTAAGAAGGTAGAACCCGAACTTATAAAAAGTTAGCTTGTGAGCAATAGAGCTTCGGAATCTATGTTCCACACAAAAAAAAAGATATTATAGGTAAAATGTTAATTTTTAAATTACACAATATTTCAGCAAGTTTTTGTTATGCAGAGGGAAAAGCAGCAACTTTGTCGAGGAACCTTATATACTTACAACCTACATTTGTCATAAATAAGTCAAATTTTGGAGTTTCGATGCTTGTAACATACTATTGTTTCTGGAATACAAGGGCAGACGAAATTTTATTAGAAACCATTTAATTGTAAAAAAAACATTCTCAATGAAAGATAGTACTGAGGTATTTCAATATATTTCAGATAGTTTTTACGCCCTTGGCAATTATGTACATAGAGCAAACAAAATGAATGTTTTCTGCATATAAAGATGTCCATTTGGTATGACAGTCATAACGTGCCAAAGCGAAATTATTGGCCTGCATTCACTTATAATTAATACTAGAACACACCCGTGATATCGCGGGTCTGTGACTAAATTAAAGTATATAACTATGCGCAAGCCTTATTTTAGTATTAGTATTGTCATCTGATTATAAGATACACAGTTTTCTCTGCTTTCAAATCTTTCTGTTTGAACCCGTCGAACTGGAACTTATCAATTATTGGTAATATTAATTATTTGGAAAACAAAAGGTCCTGGAATGGAGTATTTTTTAATCAACAGCATTGTCCTATATTAGTTATAAATAAAGTTGAATTCTTTGATTCACGGTTTTACGTCATGCCCGCTAACAAATTGAAAACTGTACCTATACGCCTTATTTTTAGTCCAGATTTTTAGTATTCGTATTGTTATCTTAGAAAGTCTTACTGATTAAAATACTACAATAGGTAACAATTTGACAATTTATTAGTGTCAACCCTGTGATTATGACCCGTGTATATAGCATATTAATCCTGAATACACCGTTTGTTGGTGCGCCTGTCAGATGCGGAACGTACAGATAAGGTAATAGGGAACAGGTGAATATACTATTGGTATCGGTATCGGACTCGACCCGGAACTTCTTAATTATTGGCAATATTAATTACGTGGAAAACAAAAGGGCCTAGAGTGGTGTAATTTTTAATCTACACCTTTGTACTAATATATTAGTTATATATAAAGTTAAATTCTTTGAAATACTACAAAAGCTAAAAATTTGACAATTTAGCAGTGTCAACCCTGTGATTATGACCCGTGTATATAGCATATTAATCCTGAATACACCGTTTGTTGGTGCGCCTGTCAGATGCAGAACGTACAGATAAGGTAATAGGCAACAGGTGAATATACTATTGGTATCGGTATCGGACTCGACCCGGAACTTCTTAATTATTGGCAATATTAATTACGTGGAAAACAAAAGGACCTGGAGTGGTGTAATTTTTAATCTACACCTTTGTACTATATTAGTTATATATAAAGTTGAATTCTTTGATTCGTCGTTTTTACGTGATGACGGCTGACAAATTGGACCTCGTAATTTTAGTATTATAGATTTATTCAATATTCCAAGTTTGAGATAGTGGTGGCTATGTAATGTTATGTTCGGCACAATCCTTAATGTTGTTAAATGGATTTAGTAAAACGTCTCAAAGATTCTCAAACTATAAAATTTGGATAAAGGTACGCAGCAACTGTATAAAACGCTCAAACGCTGGTTGCAGTCTGTCATGTGTATGTCTCGTTTATTGTTTTGCCATAAATAGGACCGTTGGTTTTATCGTTTGAATTGTTTAATATCTTTTCATGTAGTAGCCTTTTATAGCTGACTACACTATATGGGTTTTGCTCATTGTCGAAGGTCAAAAAGTGATAAATAGTTGTTTGCATGAACTCTAGTACATAGTTGTCTCATTGGTATGTATACTACATCATCGACCCTGCGTGACCATCATGTAGAAGTATACTACATCTTGTCTTAGCATATACATGTGTTTCTTTAAAGAATTATTGAACTAGCGTCTGTGGAATAATTAGAACATCAAATGATGTGAATTTAATTGAGAGATTTCCTATAATTATAGCAGAATAATTATAACTGGGAAATTTTTTTAGCAAACTCTACACATTTCATCGAAAAAATAATGCTACTCCAACAATCTAACCGTATACTGTTTACTAAATTCAGAGATGCATAATTTCAGCAGCCCTAGCGAGTGGAGTGTATAACTACTATATAAATGGCGCTTTCGTTTTCCAGTCAGGATTTCTTTGATAGAAGATTGCGTTTGATACTAAAACTATTAAAACTAAGGGTCCCAAAAGGTACAGTTAAAGTTGCCTTTTTCAAAACTTGAATGAGCACTTTCAA
This sequence comes from Mytilus galloprovincialis, assembly GCF_965363235.1. Taxonomy (NCBI): domain Eukaryota; kingdom Metazoa; phylum Mollusca; class Bivalvia; order Mytilida; family Mytilidae; genus Mytilus; species Mytilus galloprovincialis. The sequence continues at coordinate 41,302,075 of NC_134843.1, read as the reverse complement.
GATATGGTAGTTGACTATGGAATATGGATGTCAGAGATCATCAAAAATATGTTACTACAATCCCGTTTTCTTTTTTCCGATTGTGACATTACTGAATGCAACTTATCAACGTATAGTTCGTACTTGAAAAAATAAAAATAACTCTACGTGCTCCATTAGCGTAGCAGGGCGTGCCTCTCTTCCCTTCCGGTGCATCAGAATTCGTCTGAGATTATTGACCGGTTGAAATGTGTCGACCAAATTTCTTTTTCTGTTATGTGTTTTGTTATAATTGATGTTTTCTTTTTGATGTTTTTTCTTTCTGTTTGACTATGGTATTTTCTGATTTTTATGGTTTCATATTTTTCTTTCTCACCATCTCTTTGTACTTGTGTTCATTTGTTCAACTTTCATAGTAATTTAAACAATAGCTTTGAACAATAAGTAAACCACGTAAAAAGCAATATGCATCTAATCTAAATGGACTTAAGATCATTTTTTGGCAATGTCTGCATACACTCCTCATTAATAGAGAAGAAATGTTAAAACATCGATAATATCCCAATATGGCCTAATGATTAATATGAATAAACTTATTAATATTTTTTTTTTTTTTGTAATTATTTGTTTGTCTCAAATTATTCATCAATTCTATCAAATTTAAATTTAATATTGGGCATACGTTTTTTACACATAAACAAAAGACTATGATTTTTTCATTATTTTATTTTAAATCATTAATAATCATGCTACATAAAATTTATAACAAATGAATAAAAACATCTTTTTGATTATGCTTTCGATATCAAAGATTTAGAAAACATGCGATTAACATACAATATATAGAATCTGTTCAGAAGATATGTCATTGAACAAGCAAAAATGGTTTAACTAGACATGTTACGAAAAGGTATATTCACGACGCTGAGGTTGACAATTTAGACTTTAAATGTAGGGACTGTGTCAAAACACAAAATAGATTACCTGTGTATACTTTGAATATTATTGAGACAATTTTATTGTATATATTCCGTATGGAACGAATATCCAATAACATATGTACCATTAGAAATATAAAGAATATATATTAATAAATTATCCCATAATATGTTTAAGAAACTCTAATGCAAAAAATGGGAGGGGGTTGGGGTTAAGGACAATAACTGCTTAAGGGGTCAACTGACCTTTTTGGTCATGTTGACTTATTTGTGGATATTACTGTGCTGAACATTATTGCTGTTTACAGTTTATCTCTATCTATAACAATATTCAAGATAATAACCAAAAACAGCAAAATGTCCTTAAAAATTTCCGATTCAGGGGCAGCAACCCAACAACCAGTTGTCGGATTCATCTGAAAATTTGAGGGCAGATAGCTCTTGACTTGCAAAACAATTTAACCCCCATATCTGAATTGCTCTTAATGCTTTGGTTTCAGAGTTATAAGCCCAAATCTACATTTTACCCCTATATTCTATTTTTAGCCATGGCAGCCATCTTGGTTGGTTGGCAGGGTCCCCGCACATATTTTTTAAACTAGACAACTCAATGATGATTATGGCCAAGCATGGTTAAATTTGGGCCTGTAGTTTTAGAGGAGAAGATTTTGTAAAAGATTAGAAAAAATACGAAAAATTGGTAAAAATGACTATAAAGGGCAATAACTCCTTAAGGGGTCAACTGACCATTTTAGTCATATTAACTTATTTGTAGATCTTACTTTGCTGAACATTATTGCTGTTTACAGTTTATCTCTATCTATAATAATATTCAAGATAATTGCCAAAAAACGGTATAATTTCTTTAAAATTGCAAATACAGGGACAGCAACCAAACAACCGGTTGTCCGATTCACCTGAAAATTTCAGGGCAAATAGATCTTTACCTAATAAACAATTTACCCTATGTCAGATTTGCTCTAAATGCTTTGGTTTCAGAGTTATAAGCCAAAATCTACATTTTACCCCTATGTTCTATTTTTAGCCATGGCGGCCATCTCGGTTGGTTGACCGGGGTAAGGCCACACATTTTTTTAACTAAATACCCCAATGATGATTGTGGCCAAGTTGGGTTAAGTTTGGTTAAATTTGGCCGAGTAGTTTCAGAGGAGAATATTTTTGTAAAAGCTAACACCGGACGACGACGGACGACGACGACACCGGACGCAAAGTGATAAGAAAAGCTCACTTGGCTACTGTCTGGCATATTTGTTCTTTGTAAATGGTTTTGTTATAAATTATTTCAAATTAATATGTCATCTTAAAATTTATCAGTGTCGATCACCTATCGTTACCCCCTTCAGACGCCATCAACTAATAGCTAAACCACGAGCAAAAAGAAGAAATAAAATGAATTTGCGTATATCAGAGTGTCAAGTATATGTCGAGCACATTCTAGGGCGCTTAAAAACTTTCAGATTCATTGGAAGCTTATGGAGACACCCGAGAGAAAAAATTATCGTCCTTCCCTCTGCCTATATCACCCTACTCTGTTGCTCCGTAATTCTTGTATCAAGACTTCAAAACGAGACCAGGCATTTACCGACGTCACAATGTGAGAGGAGAAGTTATCAGCGACGTCACAATGCGAGAGGAGACGTTATCAAGCTTGCTTTTGTCAAGCGTAAAACTGTCTTAGGGAAAAAGAAACGACCAGTAATAGAACGATAAAAAGATAATCGGGTTTTCTTCGCTACGCTCACTCGCCAAAAAGGTTCACATTGTGGCTCGCGGCTGATATTTTACGATATAAGTGTGTAGAAAACCCGATAATCTATACAAATCAACCAAACTATAGAGCTTTGTGTGGGATTATATTAGTGGAGCCACAGATTGAACTTTTTCAGGAACTGTAATAAAACAATAAAACTAATATCTAACTGGCTTACTATGTATATATTATCAATCTAGAATCGAATGAACTTGTACAACTCTCAGCCCCCCTTTTTTTCTATCCTATCTACTCCTGCACGTGAACACATTTCACGTCTTATGATAGCCAACAATGATAACACAAAAGCAATTGTCATATACGAGGTTATATTATGAATGTAATTTGAATTAACCAAGGCGCACAGGATTTAAATTTTACATGTTTTAATCTATAATCAATGTTTTGACACCGTCCCCATATTTAAAGTTTTATTTGTCAACCTCAGCGTCGAGAATATACCTTTTCGTAACAACAACAATCGATAAACTGTAACAGACGGATTTCATTCACGATTGTCAGCTGATATCCCTGCCTAGGTGTTACTCCCGAAAAGGAAGCAGATATTGTCAAAGGTTACTTCATAGCCTATCGAGATACTTTGACAAAAATAAAAAAAAAAGACGATGAAACACATTTGATTTAATCAGATATTAATGCAATCAGAAATATTTTGCATATTTATTTAATTCAACAAGCAATTCCAAATTAAAATCAAGCATTGGAGCTAGTGACATGTGTTTAATAAAAACTATACAGCATGGACTACGTATTTAAACATTATTAGGAAGCGCGTTGTTTGATTTTTTAATCAAATTGTAAACACCAGATGCCGAATGGAAAGTGTGGTCATACCAATTTCTCGCGGACAATTTTTTTCGTCAAATCATTAGCAAGATAGCTGATCTGAGTCTCATAATAACTATTTGATAAATTGTGTATTCAACAGTACTGATGCGTACAGTAATATTCTATTCATATAATAAGAATCTTATTGCACAATACATGAACATGATTTTAATGAAAATGATAGTTCAATTTATGTCTACCAACCAGAAAAGAACGGCGTATACAGTTTTAAAAAAACAGCAACGTGTTCAGAAGGATTCTATACAAATGTTTTAGCATCTTTGTGAGCGACCATGTTTGCCAATAGTTTGTCCTCTTATTATCTGTTTCATTGCTAGTCCCACCTTTTTGCTCTGATGAATGGATCTACTTGAAGGACTCTGTGGCATCGTGAGATCTGAAACTTTGGTTTTTGTCAGAAAACATTTTTTATTCTTGGTCCGTTGTGATTTAAACGATTCAGCGAATTTATTTCTCTGTGTAGTGTCGTTTAAATCGAATCGCACTTTCTTTTGTAAAGGTTTTTGATCTTCTGATTCTTTAAGATTATTTTTTTGAAATTTATTTTCCGCTTTGAAAAATTTGTCGTCTGCATCTATTGTCACACTCTCGATTTTTTCATCGTGTATATTGCGAGAAGTTTTTGTCACTTGATCTTCGGGTATTTTTAATTCTTCCTCAAAGTTTTTCAATGTTGTTTTTCCTGTATCGTTCTTTTTCAAATTTAATTCTTTGACTTTATTTTCAAATATATTCTTGGATACCGATGTAGATATCAATGGCGGAGAACATTCCAAGGTATCCATTATATTACTGCCGGGTTTGTTAACTTCGTATACCATGTCAATAGAATTCGTTGTACTTTCTTCACTCAAGATGAATTTAAGTTTATCCCAGTTTTCCGAGTTTCGCATTGCTTCCTCAGAAGATCTATGCTTATATTTAATGCGACCGCCATAATAATCAGGACTTTTTGTCAGAGGAGGGAGACGCACAATATTACTTTTCTGTCTCGTCATTGCCGTCCTAAAATGATCAACTGCGTTTTGAATTGAGGGTAACATCATCGGTGAACTATTGGTCAAGAAATGTTCTCTCTTTTTGGTTTTCATAGTTCATTCATTCTTAAGATTGTCACATTTCTTTAAAAAAAATAGTTATGTGAAACATAAACTGTTGGTTATTTTTTGTAATGGAGTAAAACCTATTGTCTCCTATGCTGCTATATTTTTTGTAATATTCGTCTACTTCAGACCTTGCGCCACGTCTACTTCTAAGATCACCTACAAATAAAATAATAAATATCACTGGTGTTAATTGCTTAACATTATTGGAATATCTCCACTAATTCATAGCCCCATTGCTTTCTATGTTAAATTATGCAGCTTCAAGCATACATAGCTATTATGTCTTAAGTTCAAATAAAGTGACAACTATACCTTAACCCATAGAAGTATTATAATGAATGTTTCTATGCGAATCCTGACTTGTGAACATGTCTTTAATTGGATATCTGAGCACACTGGTTCCCTGAAGTACGATAATACAAAACAGGTACTTATCATTTTTTTGCTTAGAATATGTACTACTTTCTTATGTTTCTTCTGACTGGGACCAAATTATTCTATTCATATTATGATGTAACAGTGTTCAGATAAATCTAGCAATGGCTGGTGAGGGTCAGGAATATATTTGTTTAAGACATGGAATACATAAGCCAATAACCACTCAATCTTTGAAATATGGATACTACAGTGATACCCTTTTGGGACCTCAACGATCTCGAAATTTTTTCTGTATATGGGCTTTTAACTATCTTATTTGAACGCCACTGCTGTGTCTAATGTAGACGAAACGCTCTTTTGGAGTAAAAACATTCGTGAAGTTTTTTTTATCTTATATTGACGAGTTTCAAAACCAAAATCGGTCAAATCAAAACAATTGATATACAACTACTATGTGAGTGTAAAATAAAATTAGGAGTGCCAATTTAACTCCTAGTTTGAGATATAAGATGCTTATCTAAACATAAATTTCTCTTCATATAGACACATAAGTGTCTCCATGGTGTGGTTGTATCCTATGGAAAGTACGATATGGAATCAAATCAAATAAATAATGAAACTAAATACAAATATATTGATCTAGCTATCCATACTATATTTTACTTTTGCCTGGTAACCAATTATCAATTCCACGAATTTAAAAGCCTGTAAACTAAGAAAAAAATAACAAACTGACAATCTAAGTATTACATCATTACAAAAACCTGGTGTAGCGATGTGGATAGTTTTTAATTAAAGAATTCAAATAAAAACAGTATTCTTACCATGACTGAATTACCTTCCAAAGAATCAATTTATCACGACTGATTACTGAACTTCCACTCTAGTAATTCTTGTATGTGTTAGAAATTCATTTTATTGTTAGATGTATCGATCTATTGCATTATACAAAGTCTATCAACATTCCATTTTTTCTCTTTTATCTTTTGCAATATCCGTTTTTTACCGAGGAGTGGAATACTGTTATATGCTGTTGGTGGCTTTCTAAGAATTGAAAGAACTATTGAAATGATACCTACGTAGGAAACATATAACAGTATAAAAACTATATCTTTTTTTAATGCAGCACACAGCGGCTTGCTTATATTTATTGTCCTTCTCTCTGGAAGCACTTCCAGAATTGTCACTGAATGTTAAAGAATTACAATCGAAAAATTAGAAATCTTAAGACATTTCACTTAGTCTCCCTGGACAACTACAGCTTCTCATCCTAGAAGTAAACCTTGACTTTTAATTTAAAAACCGAGATTATAATCAGTCCCCAGGAAATGCTCTAACCCGTTAATGCCGCATTCTTAATGGAGAAAAAACAAATAGCATTTTCAAGTCCGTGGTTTGAACTGGCCGGGGTTCTTACCGAAGAACTCCTGCACTCGAGGATAAGTCCTTTGTACGTATTGAGTCGTGTCGTGGTAATGGATAGCATTTTAACTTCAAATGGGAAATCAAATGAATATTCAGGAAATGTCAATTCGATATTAACACAAAGCACCATGCTTTTTACTAGACCGACAAGCTGAGCCAGATTATAAAGGTCACTAGGTAGCAAATATGCAGGAAAATATTTAACCCTACTCAGACAAATTATTCCGACTCGACCAATATTTTGCTCTTTCTCCAAGACTTAGTGTATAAAAAGTAGATACACTTTTGAAATCTTCGGTTTGAACAGGCCGGGGATGGAACCAGCAATTTCCCGCATCTGTGAGATCGGTTTTGCTTGTTATATGTATGCGTATATTGTGAAAGGTTGTTTTTTAACACTCGAACAAAAAAATCAGAACAGATGTATGATTCGAAAGTCACTGATGAGTCTTTTGTTGACAATTTACACAGAAAATTTCTACCGCTACTTGTTTTGATTATTTTATTTGTTTTTGTTGGGTGGTTGTTTCATTGAGGTATGTCCATATCACCTCTTATTCATAATGTTGTTGAAATTTGTCATATAACTAAAAATTATTATTAAAACTATCAGGTCTCTGATAAAACGTCGCATTCACAAGTTGAAAAACTGTGTGAACGATCGACCAAAGTCCGTTTTCAGAGACAAAGAGGCCATGAAATGTATATCATCTCTTCATGATAAGTATGTTGTTGTTCCTGCGGACAAAGCTTCAAATAATATTGTCTTTGTATGTAAATCGTATTACTACGAATGTCTTGTAAAAGAATTGGGTATAAAGGAGCACTCAGGTAATCCCACATACAAAGACATATCATTTGACAAGGATGACTTTTTAGCAAATCATAAGTCCTTCATGGCTTCAATAAACATTACATTGAACACCAAATCGGAGGACTAACCTTGTTTGTATTGGATACCAAAGCTTCACAAAATTCCGTACAAACAACGGTATATTGCTGGCTCATCTTCATGTTCCACTAAAGAATTGTCCATTAGATTGACTAAAATTCTATCCGCAGTGAAAGAGGGTCTTCAGAAATACTGTGAAACTGTTTACTCCCGTAGTGGTATTAACCATATGTGGATTCTTAAAAATTCTAAAGAACTTCTAGACAATTTTAAATCTCGGTCTTTTTCTGAAATTAGTTCTATCAAAACTTTTGATTTTTCAACCCTGAATACCACCATTCCCCATGTGAAATTGAAAAATCGCCTAAAAGAAATAATCCACAATGCCTTTCAACATAAAAATGGTAGCATACGCTATAAATTTATTACTTTGGGATTTCATAATTCGTTAATAGTGACAAACAAAAAAGGTAAAACATGATACACAGAAGAACAAGTGGTCAGTATGCTTATTTTCATATGAATCGGAGTTCCTCCAGACACTTGTCAAAAACAAGAAGATCAAAGAAGCCATATTATTTAATTTCACTTTCAGATATATTGATGATGTTCTTTCTATAAACAATCCGAACTTTTCTGATTGGGTTCCATTAATATATCCCCCAGAACTAGAGATTAAAGAAACAACAGATACGGCTTCCTCCGCCTCATTTTTAGACTTACATCTCGAATTTGACTTACACAGTCATCTCAGTACCAGAATCTATGACAAACGAGACGATTTTAATTTTGAAATTATAAATTTCCCCCACCTTAGTAGCAATATACCAACTTCACCTTCATATTGGATATATATTTTCCAACTTATTCGATATTCAAGAGCTTGCAGCTCCTACTCAGACTTTGTAAAACGTCATCAGTGTCTGAGTAAAAAGTTGATGAACCAGGGGTATGTCAAAGAACGTCTCGTCCTTTTTCTAAAAAAGTTCATCGGAAGATACCAAGACCTTGTTGATAAATATTCTGTATCAACTTCACAAATAATACACGATGGTCTTGATGTATAGATTCTGCGTACTGATGTTGTTTATCATGTGTTTTATAGTTCTTTCATTTGTCCTTGTTCTAATCTATTATTTGTCTTTATTAATATTACTTTTACTGTTAAGTCTGTTTTTTGTTATATCCTTTTGACGTAACTCTGTGCTTATGTATCTTGTCATACTTTGAATGACAAAATTATTTTATTTATTAATATTACTTTTACTGTTATGTCTTTTTTCTGTGATACACATTTGACGTGACTCTGTACTTATGTATCTCATCATACTTTGAACTACACTATTATTTTGTTTATTATTATTACTTTTACTGTTAAGTCTGTTTTTGTTATATCTATTTTACGTGTCTGTATTCATGTATCCCGTCATACTTTGAACGACAAAATTATTTCATGTCTACCTGTGCGAATTTCAAACGCGCAATTTTCCACCAGTACTTAATACCCTCCACCCTTTATGGGTGCATTTTACATAGATAAATTAAATCGTATAACATAAACAAAATGAGGATGTTAAATTTGATGTATGCCTTTTTGTGCTTCTTCATTACATTTGTTGTTTTTATATTGATTTAGATGATAACACAATGTTAACTGCTGTACCCCTATTTTTTTTACCTTTTTACCTATTGTGTCTGTTTGTTTTGTTCACGCATCGGTGACAATATAATGGAATTTGATGCGACTGTCATACAAGTGAGAGGTTTAGCTAGCTATAGAACCAGGTTCAATCCACCATTTTCTACATTTGAAAATGCCTGTACCAAGTCAGGAATATGATAGTTCTTGTCCATTCGTTTTTGATGCGTTTTGTTATTTATTTTTCCATGTGATTATAGACTTTCCGAATTGATTTTCCTCTGAGTTCAGTATTTTTGTGATTTTACTTTTTATCAGGAAAGGTAGTCTTAAATTTTTGTTCTACGATTTATCACCAAACTAAACATTTCTGTTAATTAATCCACGTTTGGATATTGTCCCAGATAAACCAAGATCTACATATGTCTAACTTATATGATATACTTTAGTACCTTACCTTAAAATGTAAAATTTTCAGCCATTAACGATTCTCGTTAATTGAGTATTGATATTTTGTATGGTGTTTTAGTAAATATTTTATAAGGTTGATACTAACTTAACTTGGTGTTATTTATCCACTATAACAGACAACAATAATGTTTTTGTTAAACTGTTAAAGGTCTTTAAGGTGTACTATGTATCTTGATAAATCATATTAACACCGTTTGATTTTACAAGATAACTAAACAGTGTAAAAGGACCTATTATATACTGTACCGTGCGTATTTTAATAGTATGCCAAATTTATGGATTGTCACGATTGTAATGTCGATTAATAATTTATTAAGTCATAATAATGAATTGATCTCACTATCCTTAGTTCGAATAATTCAGTCGTTATATTCTACTGCTCTACTACACTGGCTGCAATCGTGGGAGAAAATCGGACACGGAGAGTGAATTATTTGAGTTCCAATAACCCTTGTATTCTGTTCGAAGTAGAAACAATGGGATTCTAATCCGACTAGATTTTCTTTGATTGAAAAAAGGTTCCTTTTTTAAAAGTACTGATAACACAATAAGGCTTTCTTATTTGTTCACAGCAGGACATTGGACGTGTTACAAAAGCAATATGTTATTTCTCATTAAATGACAATGTATATAACAAAATTATTATTTTAACTAGTAATTTCAAGCAAATTGAAAAGCTATTTCTTCGAGAAAGTTTTAGTATTCAAGTCCTATAAGCAGATTTCCATACAGTAAACCAGCAGCATATAAGAGTTAAATGTCTCTTTTCTATTGCCTACTGTCATCTAACCTCTTGAATTCATAGTCTTAAATATTTCTGATAAAAATCATCTTGACTACATAAGCAGAAGGTCTTTATAGTGTATGGGATTACAAAAGGGTGTAGTCATTTACAGGAGCAAGCTCAAAATATTGTCAAATCCTTCTACAAAAAACAAATAACAAACCAATCAAAATACTAGTCAATTATACATGTTGCTGTTGAAAATATAGTGATACAACAACGAGAACTTTTTGTACAATTTTGTATTCAAGGTGTCGTCAACCAAAACTAATTAATGTCTATCCAAAACACTAAACAAAACACATAGCTTTACTGTCAACATAGTTTTGGTTTAAGCCAAAGATAACCTACTTACACATTTTATGGGTAAATACTCTTTATTTGTCAAAATCTGTCAAAATGCAGTTTTTGTTATCTAAAGAGTTTGCGATTTGGTGATCTGTTAGGAAATAAACCATAACTTTGTAAGAACATTACAGTTCACATATTGGGCTGTTTTACCATGAAGTTGGGAATTATTCAGAAGAAAAAAAACATTTTCAATGGCTCTGGTATGAAATGAGGTTCAGGTAAAATTGGCCCTAACTTTTTGACTGCAATTCCTGAGGAAGTGTGATACTATTTATTATGAATGCAAGTCTATAACATGAGGCAGAACTAATTTTAGATGTCAAAAAACTAAAGTGTTCGGGTTCCATGGATAACTAACATAAAAGTTTTTATAAGAATCTGGAAATTAATGTATTATTTTATTCATTTTCTGTGCATCGAATAGAATTTTTATCATATAAGAGCTCACCTGTTACAAACCCAAACAGTGTGTTGGTCTTGTACAAAACAGTTTTAAAGTTCTGATCCTGACGTGTATTTGCCACAAGACGTAAAACACCAATCATCATTATTGAATACGTGTATAACTATCATCGTTGAAAATAACTAATACAAGTTGGCAATAATCTCTCAGAATGGACGAGAGTAGAAATGCAAGGGAATATATAATTGATATGAAGTGTGATTTCATTTCAGTAACTGTGAGCTCATTCTTATAACTGAGAGATCATGTTAATAACTGCGGCCAGATTACATATTAGTACAAAGCGACATAACTCAAGTAAACACGTTCAATCGGATAGATTTTTAAATATCAACTCTTCTACATTATACACTTCATATTCTCAGATAATGTCAATGATTGTGTCTAATCTATAATGCACGTGTATCATAATTTAAAAAAAAAACGAATCATAAGGAAATGCATATAAGACAAAATAACAATGATTGATGCTATGGATATACCCCTTCAATCATTTAATTCGTATGTGACAGAATTCATCTAAATGGATATAAAAAATAATAGCCAAGTTATTTATAGCTCTGCAACATAATGAAATCATTTCAAAATGAAACCTTGCATAAAAAGTGAATGACATCAAGGGGGAGATCGAAAACATTAATATAATCAAGAAAATTGAAAAAATTGCGTCAGAAGAATATCTTGTAATTTTTATCGTGTTACTCATTTTCATTTTTATTTCAATTTGTGTGGTTTAAAGAATCTTTTTCAGTTTTTCTACAACAAAGTCTCTCGAATATATTTAACCTTAAGATTTCCGGTTGTTGGGGTTATTTTTATTAAATGAGGTAATATATATTTCGCTTTTCAAACATTTTTAGTTATGGAGGAAACTGATGATATCTCTTTCGATCGAGCATGTTTGGTCATTTTCTAAATGAGAAAATAAATGTTCCCCCAAAACGGCGTCGATACGAAAAATGTAGAGTGTTATTGTGTTTCAAACTCCCCGGCAGTTCCAATTCCGATCCGAATACGGGTCCGCATACTACCCTCTAGGTGGCACGGTAGTATTTCCTGGCCCATAAGGGATAATGATAGCCTTTTTTAGAATTTTCACCACTTTCTATCACTGCAAAAAATTCTACATTCACAGTTAACTGAAGTACTTTCATTTTACTATTCAGAAATGAATTTGAATATGTATCATGACCGTTTACTTTTTTTGCTATTTTTAAAAACCTAAGGCCACTAGTACTTTTAGGTCTTTTATGGTGCAGTGAATAAAAAATTTAAAAAAATTCTCAAAAATTCATTTTCATCTGTATGTAAAATTATTTCATATTTTTCTACACCTGATTCATCCCTCAGTTTGGGAAAGTATGTTCAGTTGATACTGTATTTTTTGTCCAATCACACTGTTTAGATACATTAACCTAAGTACGGTACACAAAAGAGCAACCTAAATTCTGGAATACAAATACTACCGTGCCACCTCTACACTAATTGATGGAGTAAAGGAAAATGTTCCGGAACGGAAACGATCACTGTCCGGAGTTTGATTGTGTTTTTAATGATGTTCTCTTTCATATGCGAGGTTTTGTGTTAAATTTTGTTGCTCTTTTGATTTTCCCTAGTTCTTGACGGCGCTGTTTTACAATTTTGTTAACAAATTTGAACAAATCTTAATGGTTTCATTAATATAAAATGGTTGTTACTTTATTACCAAAAAACGACGAAAAATTGTGAAATAGTTTCAGTCACGTTAAAAGTTAATTATGGTCATGAAAAATTCAACATCACTTATTACTTACATTGTGCGAGTTCATAGAACTATTTTTCGTGTAAAGTTCCAGAGATAATGGGTTTACTTTGATAAAATATTCATGATACAGATAATTTTCTTTAAAGGTATGAACGATAGAAAGGCTTAATGAAGTTGTTATATATTTCTTCACGACATTGATATATCTTAGTGATGATAGAATAACAAAACATTGATGGGTTAATAGAAAAATCAATTAAGATACATAAAATCTCAAGGCATTGTGTAAAGTGTGGAGAAAAAAAATCATTTTGTCACTATCATGGACTGTATTGTTCAATAACGAAAATAATGCTTTCATAAATTGTCTGCATCCTAAGCGATTTCTTAATTCATCTTCATTAGTCTTAAAAATAAGTTTTTGGTGGACTTAGAGTTGCTTTGTCTTATTTTTTTCTATGTTGTCTTTTGTGTACTATTGTTTGTCTTTTAGTTTATTAGCCATGGCGTTGTCAGTTTATGTTTGAATGTTACTCCCTCTTTTGTTAATAGTGATTAATAAGGTAAAACATTATACACAGAGGGAAAATGGTTCATTATGCTTGAGTTTCTTATTGACAGCATATTTGTGGATTTAGGATTTGACTTTTTCAACAAATTGTCGCCGGCATTCCTATGGGAACCAACTATTTGCCTCTCTTTGTCGAACTCTTCCTTTTCATATGAGTCGGATGTCCTTCAGACATATGTCAAAAACAATCAATAATTATCAAAGAAGTCATATAAATTAATTTCACATTCAGATATATTGATGTTTTCTTTCCATTAACTATATAACCTTTTTTATTTGGGTCCCATTAAAAGAGGGACGAAAGATACCAGAGGAACAGTCATACTCATAAATCGAAAATAAACTTACAACGCCATGGCTAAAAAGGAAAAAGACAAACAGACAAACAATAGTACACATGACATAACATAGAAAACTAAAGAATAAGCAACACGAACACAAACTAGAATATATGCTCCGGAACTAGAAATTATAGAAACAACAGACACGGCTGTCTCTGATTCATTTTTAGATTTATACCTCGAATTTGACATACACGGTCATCTCAGTATCAGAATCTATGACAATGAAACAAGACGATTTTAATTTTGAAATTATCAATTACCCCTAACTCGGTAGCAATATACAAACATCACCTGCATATGAAATATACATTGCCAAACTCATTTGATGTTCAAGAGCTTAGAGCTGCTACTCAGACTTTGTTAAAGAGAGGGACTAAATCTAAAACAAACTGGCAACGCCATGGCTAAAAATGAAAAAGACAAACAAAAAACAGCACACATGACACAACATAGAAAACTAAAGAATAAACAACACGACCCCCCCCCCCTCAAAAAAAAAAACTAGGGGTGATCTCAGGTGCTCCGAAAGGGTAAGCAGATCCTGCTCCACATGTGGCACCCGTCGTGTTGCTAATTTGATAACAAATCCGGTAAATAGTCTAATTCGGTAGGTCACATTCATGAAAGGGAAGGGGATTGTAGTTACGACGTAAGGAACATATCCGATATCATTTGTGAAACGGTTATTCCATAACGGTCAACCAACTCGTGATGGCGTCTGTAAAATTTACGAAGGGATGATTTCAACTTCACCATTTGGAACTCTTGGTTTAATAGCTTCCTTGTGAGCAGCAACCCTCTATCAAGAAAATCATGATAGGAAATGCAAGCACGGGAATGTCGTATCAATTGGGAGATATATACCCCGTATGCAGGTGCTGCTGGAATGTTGCTACTTAGAAATGGTTCTACTTCACCAGTGTCTGAGCAGAAAATTGATAAACCAGGGTTAAGTCTAAGAATATCTCGTCTTTGAACGACAAAATTATTTTATATCTCTTCCTCTGTGACATTTACATTTTGACGTCAAACACGCGACTCTACACTAGAGTAGATGTGAACCTTGTCATTCAGTCACAGGACTTCAACTATTTCAATCCTTTATGGGTTGATTTAAAATACATGTATAAGTAAGCAATGAATGTGATTGTTAAATTTGATGGATGCTTTTTTGTGCTTCTTTGTTAAATATTAGTTTGTTTTTGTTCTAATTGAGATCAATTGAGATTGTGACACAGTGATGACGCTTTACCCCTATTTTGACAATTTTACCTTTTATTTCTGATTTGTTCACGCATCGTATACATAATTGGATTTGATGCGACTGTCATACAGATGAGAGGTTAAGCGCTATAAAAAAACAGGTTCAATCCACCATTTTCTACATTTGAAAATGCCTGTACAAAGTCAGGAATATGACAGTTGTTGTACATTCGTTTGATGTGTTTTATCATTTGATTTTGCCATTTGGTTAGAGACTTTCCTTATTAAATTATCCTCGGAGTTCAGTCTTTTGTTCAAACTCTTTTATGTCATTTTTAAGTAGCAATAAACAAAAAAAACTATGTCAATTGGACATGCTTCGATACTATATATGCCCTTGAATTTTTACTAGATAACATTTTTGTTCGCTTTGGGGATTCCGTATATCGTCAGATTATCGGAATTCCAATGGGGACTAACTGTGCACCACTTATTGCGGACCTGTTTTTGTATTGCTATGAGTTACAATTTATGACAAAAATAAGCAAAGATCCATCGAAACAACATCTGATAAACAAATTTAATAATACTTTTAGATATTTGGATGATATTTTGGCTCTCAATAATGACGACTTCAGTATGTATATTAAAGAAATTTATCATGTTGAACTTACTTTAAATAAAGCTAATACTAACAATGACCACTGCCCTTTCCTCGATCTTGATATCTATATCACTAACGGAAAGCTGAATACTAAAATTTATGATAAAAGAGATGATTTTTCATTTCCTATCGTTAATTATCCATTTTTAGATGGTGACGTTCCCTTGTCACCATCTTACGGTGTTTATATATCTCAACTTGTACGATTCGCTGGTGTATGTAACAATGTTTTAGATTTTAACGAGAGAAATTTATGTATTACTGAAAAATTATTACACCAGGGTTTTCATATCACAAACTAGTCAAAACATTTACTAAATTTTATCATCGGTATAAGGACATCATTCGTAAATATAGCTCAACATGCAGACTTCTTATACGTTCAGGTATTTCACATGCAATTTTTTATGGAAATATTCTTTATAAAGCATAAAGGTGTCAGTATTCACCTCAAAAACTAACAAAACCTTTGAATAGACTTATTAAGAAGGGATATAGTTACGATACTGTTGTCAGGTCATTAAAGATTGCATATTTTGGCGTTAATATTGATTCACTTATAGGGTCTTTGCATCGGAACTAAACACATTTATTCAAAAACCAGTTGTTGGCATGACACGGGTTATGTTCTTCTCATATATGTTATGATGGTATGATACTAAACCCCTAACGGGAAGGATTGTGCCTGATGTTCATATGATTAAATCATAATCTTTCAGTCAATTTAATTGAAGTCTGGAGCTGGCATGTCAGTTAACTGCTAGTAGTCTTGTTATTTATGTATTATTGTTATTAAGGTCTTTCCTTTTACAAAAGGGAAAGACCTTACTGTATTTCTTCTGTTTATTATTATTATTATTATTATTATTATTATTCTTTTTCCGCCAAACTTTGACAAATTTAGCCGCGTTAACCGTAAGACGTGTCGCTTTCATGTTCACACTTTGTATCGGTGTCATGAATACCTATCTGGAACTCACCCTGTTAGTCGAAATATTTTGTCGGTTCGGAGTTATCCCTCCGAAACCCAAAAACCTTGTTATCGTTCCAACACCGTAACCGTAATAGGTAGAACAAAAACAAAGGGTGAAATTTGTTCAGGACCAGACCCCGGTTCTTCGTTACATTTGGATCGAAAAGATTCAACGACTCATTGGTAGGGTTATGCCCCTCTGAAAATTAACCGGTGTCGGTTGGCCACCAAAACTCAGAAACCGTAAGTCGTAGACACCTAGGATCTTCACCATTCATCATCAATTCATGTATCTTTGAAAAATACCTCAAGGTCAAATTTGTATGTTGACCTTGACCTTTGACCTAACACCTTGTTATGGGATAATCTCAGAAACCATTATACTTACAGAAGTTTTAAATAGTGGAAAATGTTTGGGTCATTATGGCGCAACTTTGTTACATTTTGACCGAAGAGATTTGACCTTTCTGTAAGGGGCATAACCCCTGATTTAGGTTTCTGAAAAGACAAAATCAGCTTTTACTATATAACCAAAGGTCCTAGACCCGTGGGGTCTTCACCAATGACATTGGGGACTAATGACCTTGACAAAGGTCACAAGGTCAAAGGTCAAGGTCATGTCCCAGATAGCGAATTATGTGTTTTTGACCTTATTTTAAGCATTTTGAGTGTGTTTTAAGTGTTTTTAAGGTTGACCTTGACCTTTGACCTTTCAACTTTTTAGTCGATATCTCAAAAACGGTTAATCTTACAGAAATAGTAAACAGTGAAAAATGTTAAGGTGACTGAGGCACAACTTTTTTACATTTTGACCGAAAGAATTTGACATATTCTTAAGGGGCATAACCGCCGTTAACGGTTTCTGAAAAGGTAAAATTAGCTTTAACTCTTGAACGAAAAGTCCTAGACCCATGGGGTCTTTTACAATGACATTGTGGACCAATGACCTTCACAAAGGTCACAAGGTCAAAAGTCAAGGTCATGTCCAAATTATCGAATTTATTGTTTTTGTCATTTTTTAGCGGTTTTATGTGTGTTTGAGAGCTTTTCAATGCATTCTACGCCTATTGCAACATGTACTTTACATTTCGAAAAGGAAAGACCTCTCAATTGTTCAAGAACAATTGACATTTTAATTTTGTTTATTTTCTTTGGTTACATCTTCTGACATCAGACTCGGACTTCTCTTGAACTGAATTTTAATGTGCGTATTGTTATGCGTTTACTTTTCTACATTGGCTAGAGGTATAGGGGGGGGGTTGAGATCTTACAAACATGTTTAACCCCGACGCATTTTTGCGCCTGTCCAAAGTCAGGAGCCTTTGGCCTTTGTTAGTCTTGTATTATTTTAATTTTAGTTTCTTGTGTACAATTTGGAAATTAGTATGGCGTTCATTATCACTGAAACTAGTATATATTTGTTTAGGGGCCCGCTGAAGGACGCCTCCGGGTGCGGGAATTTCTCGCTACATTGAAGACCTGTCGGTGACCTTCTGCTGTTGGTTTTTTTCTATGGTCGGGTTGTTGTCTCTTTGGCACATTCCCCATTTCCATTCTCAATTTTATTTTTGTAATTTTACTTTTTTTGGGAACTATACATCCCGTCATTGTGTTATTGATCTATGGCAAATATTTGTATTCTTGTCTTTCATTTTAAATATGTTAATGTACTTTATATGATTATTTATTTTTCGTTGTTTACATGTTTATTTTGTTTATTTTATAGTGATAAAGATTATAACAAAATGTTTACTGACTGCTGAATTCCAATTTGAAACATTTTTATCTATTCCTAGTATGTCTGTATTTTGTTCACACATCGTTGTCAACATAATGGAACTGTATGCGACTGTTCAACCATAGCCAGCTATAAAACCAGGTATGATCCACATAAAAAAATGTTTGTACCTATCAGGAATGTGACAGTTGTTATCCATTCGTTTGATGTGTTTGAGCATTTGATTTTGCCATTTGGTTAGAGACTTTCCTTTTAAATTTTCTTCTCAGTTCGGTATTTTTATTTGTTTTCTTTTTGTCTAAATATGATCCTCATATGGTCTTAAAAGCTATTGAACCCAGCCCTTTTGCTTGCCTTAAACCTGGTATCAGCACTTGAATGCATTTGCTACTTTTACCATGATGACAGACACTTAACATTTTTTTTTTTGTTATGGGGAATAAATATAACGTTTTTCCATTAATATAAGTGCATTGAGGCTTAATGTCTGAAAGGACAACACTGTTATAAATTCCTCCTGAGTAGTTTAGAGAAAATGTTTAACCCATATAAGTGGTTTTCGTTTCCATTATTGGTTTTCCTTAGAGTAGTAATGTCAAGAAAGATGTCTTAATGCATTCTACCCATATATGAGAGCAATTGCTGTCCTTGAACGCTGTTTAGTACGACATGTGTAAATTATATATACATGTACTTGTTCTTCGCAACGGTTTTCTCTTCTAACGTTTACTTCTTATATGTACACTGACCGTGATACCGACTAATCATACCAAATGAGAATATGTTTAATTAAGAAAAAAATATGCAAGATTAATATATGATCAACACATCTGAAATGATTTCTTCCGTATTGCTAATGGGGGAAACTATGCCCTTTTAATGAACAAAGGGTAGATATTAATTCAACGATTCGCTAAGCAAGCATTTATGGATACTGGTAATCTGTTTATTGGGTGGTCTGAGATTGTTTACATTTCAGAATCTACTCTTGCATCAATACATAAATGTTTCGTTTCTCCTTATTAATATTAAGGTTTATTTAAATAACAAATATATTTATTTGATTTTACTATTTTACTTCTTGTATTCGATAAATATCATCTCAAGTTTTTATGTTTAAAGTTAGGATTGATATATTTACTGTATCTTAACATTTTTTGCACATCTTTAGTATTAGCCCTGTTAAATCCGCCAGCAAATCCGTGTGTCTTTCGGAAATATGATAGTCTATGTGCAGTGGAAAATGGATCAGGGTTAACATCGGTATGTGAAGATTTAGCACTAAAATGTCGGCCATAATTATAAGCATTGCTATTACTTTTGTCTGATTGTACTTCAATACCAACTTCATTGCTATTTGCAACTTTTCTCCAGCCGACTTTACTGCTAGTAGGATGAGAGTTAGATGTTCTGTTCAGTATTTCATCGGTACAATTTAAAACTACCGGAAATTCGTGACTCTCGTCAAAACATTTGTCATCATTCCTACTTTTAGCACTACCGTCTCGAGAATCTGTCCTCTGCTGAAGTTTGATTCTTCTTGAAATATATTTCGGCATTAGTGGCGGCGCACAAGAAAGGGATAGATGATGTTGTTTTGATGGCTTATTAGTTTCATACACGATGTCTATATAATCAAGATCGACTTCTTCATCGAACACTGTCCGTAATCTTTCCGTATTCTTTGAAATTTTTTCTAACTCGTCTACGCTTCGGTGATGGTATTTCAAACGATGTTCGTCACTGTTGTCTAAGAAAGATTGTCTTTTATTTAATGGTACTGAAATGGCTACTACTTTTGGCGCATCTGTTTTTCCTTTGAATTGTCTAACAGCATTATCAACAGATGGAAAATAGTTCAGAGGAGCTGATAAAGTTGAGTTTTCCCGATGGTTGACACGATGCAAGCTTGATTCTGAACTTGCACGTTTAGATGGACGAACGAAGCTTTGGTCCATATTGTCATATACTATGGTTTTAAGTATACTCCCAAAACTATCGTGTATATCTTCAGTAGATTTATACAACTGTTTTCGACCTCTTGTTGATATATCATTTACTCGTGTTAAATCTTTTGATCTGTTCTGCAACAAAATGAAAGAAATTCATTAGAAATATTAAATTACTCCATGTTTTAATACTGTAATGCATTACAAGCTGATTTTTCAATTTAATGTTCTTAACAGATGATGTAATAAACTTTGAATAGATAAATAGATATGAAAGCATGAGAATCTTTTAAGTTTAATTGATCAAAACTTGTCAGTTTTTAAGTCGTCAACTAAGATTAAAATTCTATTCAGTTGAATGCAGCCGTGAAGATTACAAAATAAAAATAATCCTTTTTACCACTGTTATATAACATCGTCAGAAGAAATCATGTCTTAAAGAAAATCATGGTTTTAATACACTCTTGTATCACCATTTTGAGTGATTTGTTTTGTTTCAAATAGATTGTTATTTGAAAATTCAAATGTTTTGAAATATCGTAATCAAGCTACGAACAGACGGTCCCGTGCAGGGAATTTAATACGAACTAGATTTCAACTAATTATTCTATGTACTCAAATGCATATACATCAAAAGGTTAATTCACTTAATTGTAAACAGAATTTCCATTATTTTGATGCAGTTATTGTAAACTGTCACTTTTGTTGCATGTTTCTTCTTAAATCAAAAGATGGACGACCGAGATTATAAAACTAAAGTACTATTCGTGACTTTTTTATTCAACTATACGGTATGCCTTTTGCTCATTGTTGAAGTTAGAACTGTTAAATAGCATTGCTAAAAATCACTCTATAAAGACTCTGTAGGATATGTGTCTCATTGGCAAGCATTTCTTTATTCTATTTGTTATAAAATATCCAGGGAGATCTATATATGCATGTATAAGAAAACCCTATGCGGGGGTTAGCCGATTTGATGTATTTATAATTTATGATTTACACCCATATATATGCTTATATAAAGGCATGATTACAGATTTCAATAATATAGCAGTATGGTATTTCAGCAATTCGATATTTGAAAATATGACAAATTCTTAATATCCAATTGCATTTAATGTAATCTTGATGTAAGGTGCAATAGAATGGCTTCTTGGTGAACTAGCGTATATGTGTGTTTCTTTTATTCTGTTTTAATATGAACCACTTTTAATAATATTGTTTGTTGTTAAACGTTGATAAACGTTTGTGTCAAATCCCTTCATCTCCCTTTTTTATTTCATTTTATTTTAATTTCATATTATCAATTTTATATTTATCAATTCCATATAACCTATTTGTGCAGCAAGCAGACAGTCTGACTTAAACCAGCACCTACTATCCACAAGTGAATAGTGGGAACTGGCTAACGTTTAACAGCGGTTGAAACACAAATAGTCATTTGATCATAAAACAACGAAAAGCAATATATATAAAATATTAGTTAGTATGGTTAAACTATTTACTTACAGTTTTCAGTTAAAGGTTGCACACCATGTTTATATAATTTCAAATAAATATAAATTCAGTATTTTAAAGAACATAACAAAAGTATTTTTTTATCGTCTAAGTTCCAAATATGGTAGTTATCCGTGACTTTTATCCCGAAGATAAGTCCGTATACTGTTGTATGTTTCAAAACAAGTATCAAGTGTAAATGAATGTCAAACTTTTCTTTTTGAAATATATTATGCATAACTAATTATCTATTACTTAACGCGAGAGTTTAAATAGTCATTAGGTTTGTCTGTGTCTATTGACCGGAAATAATTTGAAGAATTGAAAAACAGCACGGTTCGACTTAGCCATGTAATGGAACACTTCTTTTGTTATGAAATCATGATACTTGTGATACAAGAAAAAAAATGGAATCTTCTTGTGAATTTAACTTGAACATTATTTGCTTACCAGCTTTACGGTAATTTTCAGATCCGAAAAACTAATTGCAATTGAAAATTTGAGTTTGTTTCTCAAATAAATACAATTAGGAATAAGTAGTCTTATTAAGTACGAATAAAGGCGGTTATTTTGACTTCAGAGTACTTTAAATTTGCCGTTATTTGACTTTCGGCTAATCACAATTAAATACATAGTGAAAACTGAGTTTAAGCTAAAATAAACTGACTTGTTGAATGTATATTTCGACAGCTTATGAAAGTTTACACTTTGTTAGTAAATGAGGTTGTAATTAGATATAGGAATTTTTAGATGTTGTATGAGTGCTAATGAGAACTCTCATCCAAATTACAATTTATAAAAGTAAACCATTATAGGTCAAGGTACGGCCTTCAACACGGAGCCTTGGCTCACACCGAACAGCAAGCAATAAAGGGCCCCAAAAATTAGTAATGTAAAACCATTCAAACGGGAAAACCAACCAACGGTCAATAAAGGGCCCAAAAATTAGTAATGTAAAACCATTCAAACGGGAAAAACCAACCAACGGTCAATAAAGGGCCCAAAAATTAGTAATGTAAAACCATTCAAACGGGAAAACCAACGGTCTAATCTATATAAAAACGAGAAACGAAAAACACGTATGAACTAAATAAACAGACGACAACTACAGTACATCAGATTCCTGACTTAAGACAGGTGTAATGCCTTTTATTTAAAGAAGTTACATTTTGAAACAGCAGATTTTCCTTAGTTTTTCATCAGTCAATTTTTTCTAGAGCCAAATCCGAGAAAGATTATTATAAACAGTAATGTTGTTATTCTAAACATCTACAGACAAGTTACAATTATTCTTTCGTGAACCTTTCCCTCTTGATTATAGCAAAATCCACTGAATTTTTTTTAAATACACGCGAGCAACCAAGACTTATCTGGTTTCTTGTAACTATAATTTTCTAATGCACATACATGCGTACCTCAAAACTATTTTTTAACGACTTAAACGAACATATTTGACTGAGTTGCACATAAAGAACAGGTATATTATCATTTTAAAATTTCTGGCGAAGAGAGACTTTGCAAAAAATTTTCTTAACAAATTGTTCTCATAATTCAAATATTAGATTAACATATTTTGATTGCATTAACAGAGAAAGTAATTCATTTGCTAATCTCACTGACAATGACAAAGTTATATACATACTTAACCCATCAACACCAACACAAGTGAATAAACTAGGATCCTTTATAAAACAAATGTGAAAGGAACTGAGGACAGGGAACCCTTTAATATTTACCTGAATTTGTATATATATATTTAGTTACTTAGTTATAATTGTCTTTGTTTGTTTTTGTTGGTGTTATATGTCACAAACTGTAAAGTTTATATGGCAATAAAACTTTGAATTGAATTGAAAAATTTAAAAGATTATTTCAAAAGTTCTATAGTCACAATAAAATTTGAACATAAAGAGATCAGCAAACCTTTGATATTAACTGCAAAACAAATTACATCAATATTCATTTGGAAACGTGGAGTTTAACCAGAGTGTGTTTTTCTCTCCGGAATCAAAACAATGATTAGAGATAAGCAAGGTCTTTCGTGTGATTGGGCGTTTGGCGGGATTTCGAGTGTGGTAAACTGATGAAATGTCAATTTGATTAATGACTTAAGCCCTGTTGACACTATCAACGTTTTCTTAAACTAATGTTCAAGTGATTGATTTTATTATTTTATTTCCAGTTATTGACAATAAGATAGAAAATTGTTTAGTAAAAAGTGTTACAATTTCTTTTTTGCTGTTCACATTGCCACACAATTTCGCTAATTATTTCTTCAAATTTTGGTTTTGTTAAAAATTTCAATAGCATAATTTTTTTTAGAGTATCAATATTAGAATCTTGCGTTAAAATTATCTGTTATCAATTCTAGTAAAATATAAAAGCTCATGACTGGATATACTTTAATAAGAAAAGAAAAAAGTACAAAGCCTTCTGAATTGTTCCTCTTTTTCAAATGCATGCAATTGATTAAATCGTCGTTTTAAAAAGAATTTTGATATTTTTCCCTAACCAGTTTTACCATACAAACCTGCGAGTAAAATGATTATATGAAAACCAAAGAAATTACTTTATAATTCATTCATATTAGTTTGTAAACGAATAATGATTTATCTTTTAAAGTTAAAACAACGAAAACTATGTATGCTGACCTTCATATTCCTGTTTAATAATCCGACTCTGTTATATTAATAACTAACTCAAAGGCTATACTAAAAATTCAAAGTTTTCGCTTATATATGGCAAACTGTAAAAAGTGGAAGACTCGTTAATCAATTGATTCATTGATAAAAACAACATAAAATAACGATGAAATGATATGGAAATTGGAAATCAATTTGTATGTCCAGTTATTATCTTCCGCATAGGTTTTTCTCATACTTGTACCCTTTTTATCTTCAAAATTTTGTCAGAAATTTGGCTTCAAAGCAAAACAACTACGGATTCGCCAAAGAGTTATTGCAAGGGTTCTTAAATTTCTCACACTCTATTAAGTTGTAGAACCAAAATTTTACCCATAATATGACTATGTTATAGACCTAAGTAGGTGCGGTACTAGAACCAATGAGACAACTGTCCATCAGAGACCAAATGAAGAGGATTTAAACAGATATCCGTTTGACCTCCATCAATGAGCACAACCAATACCGTATAGATGTTACGCACAGTAATGCGTTCGGATTAAAATTACGTTATTATATGATTAAGAACAGGAACCATTTGCCTATAAAAAAATAAAATCACCAACATCCATATGTCTACATAAAGGCCCGAACATTTTTTCTTATTTTAAGTTAATTCTATAAATTTTTGCACCATACATTTATTTTATTGAACTCACAAATCTTACTTTTGCGTTAAAAATTGCATGTCCGGCGTAACATTTCAGATCAATTAAATGCATTTCTCTCTGTTCCGTTGTAATTTTGCACATAAAATCTGCGAAATTTAGTATATCAGCTTCCTACTAGATTTATATTATAATATACCCGTTTTTTGGTATTGGCTGAACTTTGAACCAAGCCTTCAACGAAATATTCAGCAGAGGAACCTGTCTTAATGAGGGATAATTTGTTACGGACAAAAGTTTTCACGCAAATCTAAAACACCTTTATAGATTAGAACCGATTAGAATCCGAGTTACAAAGGTGTTATAAATTTTAAACAACTATATAAATACGTTTTTGTAAAATTAAACCATCAGTGCTAAAAAGATCGAGAAATAGTCTGAAAACTCGCACAGACATTGGACAAAATTGAGTTCAATCTAAAAAAAACATCATTTCAACTAAAATCATTATAAAAAAAAAATATTGCTGAATTATTATATGACCGTTAAATTTATCTTCTCATTTGTCCCTCCGGAAGCAAGATTTTTTTTTAAAGGTTGCTATGTATTCTATCCAAAATAAAATTGGAAAAATTTGCATTTGTTTTCATCTAATCACAGATCAGAAAATAAAAACTATCCTTACGTTATTAATTGCCTTATACATGATAAATTTTGAAACATTTCTTCAGCTTATGGTATTTATTTGATAAAAGTCGATCGAGTAGAGGTACATGTACATGTACTCCGCTCTTGATAACAAAATGTCAAAGTTAGTATATATGGCGTCAAATTTGTCAATTATACATGTTACGTCTTGCGACGCAATACCGTGCGTAACGTCATAGTAAGTTAAAAGCCATTATATAGCATTGGTTTTGCTTATTGTTGATGGCCGTACCGTGACCTATGGTTGCTTACATCTACGTCATCTGGTCTTGAGGTCATGAAACTTATGAGACAAAAACTACAAATATCAATATGAAATTCTATGATGCTATAGATTTTTCACTAATAATAATTTGGTTAAAATGAATGTTGGAAAACATTCTTTTAAAATATAGGATATCATTCTTCCAGACTGAAAACAAGGAACAGATCAAAATTGACAAAAACATGATTCCAATAATAGAATATATCAATATAATATTCGTTCATTCTGTGTGGTAGTGAAAATCTATAAAACTAAAGATAATAATATACTGACCGACTTTAGAAACGCCACACTAGATTATTTTTATTTGTTATTTTTGAATGAATGTGTCACCGTCAAAAGCAATGACTGCCTGTTACAAACGCCAAAATGATTGTCAGAAAGGTCAACAAATTCTTTCTGACATGTTCTGGGTTCTGTTTTACACCTTCTGGTTTTGCATTTGCTCAACCCATTAATTGGTTTTTGGAAATTATGCGGTTGGAACTTGAGGGCTTTAAAGGTTTTCCTTCAATCGATTTTTTTGCAATTCAGTTGATGGGAAACATTTATGGTTCTGTACGCAATGGCACAGGGGCAATTTGATTAGCAGTTGACGTTACGACCGTAAACATGTCTGACAAATGACGTTGCGTGAACAAATTCTGTTGACTTTTTATTGTCACTACACGTTGATCTGTTCATTGATGGCCAGCAACAAATCTTGTCTTCTTGTATTGTGTCGGAAGGACCGTACGACGAGTTTCTGCAGTCATACAGTATGGTTGCAGCCCGTTTATGTTTTCATGGTTGCAGTATTCGTAAGGGCTAATTCAGCTTTTTTTTTATTCCTCAGTCTTGGCAATATGGAGATGCAACATTTTTCAACTGATTTAAGTGAGGCAAAGAATTGAAAGAAATGTTTTACTAAGCAAAACAAACTGGAACAATCTTTCATGGGTCCAAAATTTCGCTTTAAGAAATTCGTGCGACTTCAAAACTTCGGTATGTTCAATAACCACAGGTAAGTATACTGAGTAAATTTTTAAACTTAAATTTCAATATCTCAGATGCAAATACACGGAAATTGAAATATCTATGTATGCTGTCGTAACTAACAATCTTAATAAAATGTGACAAAGGATAATTCAGAAATGTTTTGTTAGTCTTGTGTGACTTTTTTTAGTCTTGAATGATTTTTAATTTTAGCTTCTTGTGTATAATTCGGAGTTAAGTATGACGTCCATTATCACTGAACTAGTATATATATATATATATATATATATATATATATATATATATATATATATATATATATATATATATATATATATATATATATATATATATATATATATATATATATATATATACGAGTCTAAAAGATTGTGTTACACAATCTTTTAGACTCATATAGTTTTTCCTGTTTGTGTAGTATTGTCAACTTTGATGATTCAATACCTATTAAGTTTACTGGTTGGTAGATTCTTATAGACTCTAAAATATCAACTCGATTTAATAACAACATTTTCGTATTATAACATCTTATATCAGAACCGTTGTGCAAATTTTTAGACTGATATATATTTGTTTAGGGGCGCGCTGAAGGACGCCTCCGAGTGCGGGAGTTTCTCGCTACATTGAGGACTCATTGGTGGCCTTCTGCTTTTGTCTGCTCTATTGTCGGGTTGTTGTCGCTTTGACACATTCCCCATTGCCTTTCTCAATTTTATAACAGTTATCTGTTCATTTGAAGGTATTATAAATCTACCTCTTCATTTTTATTCCATATTGAAATTGTTTAGTTATGAAGTATAATGTTATATTTTATTCTATAGTCTCGTTATAATGTCTCCGTATGTTACTTTTAATCATGTCCACGTGTTTGGATTTTTCTTCACAAGGTGTTTGATTCAGATTTAAAAAATGTTCGCACAATTACTTCTGTTATGGCAATTGATTTTAACAACCCATGAACATGCACGAGTGCAACGGTTGCATGCAAACAGGAAAACAGTCGTTGTACTTTAAACAATGATGATACAATTAAAAAGATATGCTGTTAGTGTTTCCATAGTCAGGTTAATTTAAACCTGTCTGCATATTTGTTATTACTGCACACAAAATTTTGATAGCTTTGATGATTTTTCTAAAAAAATATCGTCTTATGTATGTCTGGGAATTCTGATGTATTTATCAATTAGACCTACTTTGAATTCACTTAAAATGTAACATGTGCAGAGCTACATGTATACGTATCTTTCTGACAAGTTGCACAAAGTATAATTTTTATATAATTCCGTTTCTAATTCATATTTGTGAACGCGTTCTTCTAGTTTCAATACCTTATAAAAAGTTATAACATGACAAAATCTTATAAAGTTATATATACTTGGGTATATTTGTATATATACTTGGGTACATTTTATGAAAAATCTATTAAAATGAAGGTGTTTCTCGGTGAATCTAAATGTAAGTTAACACTCAAATGATCAGAGATCACTATGAAGTTCTGTTTAAACATACAATTTAAATTTACAAGTTGTGATATACATTTGTGATTGAAGAGGCTGTTATGACAATTAAACTTTTTTTAAAATTATTTCAAGTGGATGAATCTTCTAATCAGATAGTTTCCAGTAAATGAAAATCGGACGTTTACAATGTTTAGGGCGTTTAAATCAAATATTAAATCAGCCTCATAGTGTTGATTTTATTTAAACCCTTTTCTAATTCTTCTAATGTTTTCAGTCGTGAATATAGGCCTCGTTTATCGCGAAAATTTTATCTATATTGAGTTCAAAATTCTACCAATTCTATATTTAAAAAATATAAATATGCTTCAAATCATAGAAAAAAACAACAACATTGTAACAAAGAAAATAAACTACTAGTTACATGTTTTATTCGGATAAGCAATTTATTTAAATTTCATTTGCCGCAACTTTAGTAATTTTCAATTTAAACTTTTTTTACTAGATATATGTTATTTTCCTTCTGAACATTCTAAAACGGGCTTTAGACGACCAACTATTAATTTATGTTATAAAAGTAACGATAGAGTCAACATTGTGTACTGGTTCAGATTTTTAAAATCATTTTTGCTGTTTAAATTCATTGTAAATGTTTACATTTAAAACACTGACACACCCTTAAACATTATTGCATGGTATTAGTTATAAAACAATATTTGCGGGAGACACACGTCTTAACAAATATGTTGACCCGAGCACTAGGCAATATATTGACTGGAGTCAAGAAAAACTTTGTCCAAATTTCAATCTGTGAAAAAAATATATATATGATTTCCCTCACAGAAGTGTGCAGTTAAGACAGGACAATAATATAAACTATAGTTTTCTTTGCTACAACTTTTTTGCGTGGTCTTGTTGTGTTTGTTTTTCATAAAATATTTATAATAATTTCTAATGTAGCCTAATTTTAGGAATATTAGGACCTATATGCAATCTTCTTGATCGAACAAACCAAAGATTTGTAAAGTAACTATACAAATCCTTAATAAAAAATCCTAACATTTTTATTTACTAACCTTGCGTGGTCAACAACTGCCAGTCCACTGTTTTGGTAGTGACTGTTAGCTTATTTATGTATGAGGTCAAAACTATATTTACTTAACAGTGTATTAATCGCAAACAAAATACGGTAAGATGTGGTATGATTGCTATTGACACACAAGAGACCAGACGACACAGAAATAAACAACTATAGGTCACTATACGACCTTCCACACTGCACATTACCCAAACCGCATATATATAACCTTCTTTCTATGTTATCATGACTACTGTTTCAGAAAAAGGGTTTGGTACCATTAAAACGTTTAATGGTGTTTCCCTTTGAATGGTTTGAACGTAACGGTACCTAAATTGCACCTTTTTAGCAAAAATAGCAGCGGAAATCTTACAATATTTCTTAGAGACTAAGGGACTATAGAGATCTATCTAGCTATACCAAGCAGGCACTGAAAAATTAAATCGAATTACTGACAACAACATCGCCAAAAAATACAACGACGAAAAGACAAACACAACAACAGGCCAACGTTAAATCCATCAAAACAGGTATCTGCCTGGAAACAGTTCCTTTTCAACATGTGGCACCCGTGACGTCGTGCTAATCAAGTACCAATTAGGAGATAAGTCGCATTCAGTATTGCCACAATCGAGAAATCCTCATAGACTGAGTGAGTTCTACAGAAGTAACATATACATAGTCACTCAAATCTTGATGGCATCCACCTTTTGGAAGGGTTTTATCTATTTTTTTCTATTTACATTGTGGAACCCTTGGTTCAAAATGTTCCGTTTGAAGCAACAACTATATAAATCAAGGATCGATTTAGGAAACGCAAGCATTCGAAAATCGTATCGTATTCATTGTCTATATGCATGCAGGAGTTGCTGGAATTTTGCTACGCAGAAATTGAAAATTCACAATTGACATCATCCCTTTTTTCGTAATGTTTAGTTCTTAACCGATCCTCATTATTGATTTCTAGATGTTAGTCAAGTTATGAAGCACACATACTTTGTCTGGGGAGTAATAATTTATTTCAAGCTTAAATAATAGAATATGTGCGTTCAACACAGTGACTAAACTCATTGATTTTTTTATCTTTGTCATTATGTATACAAGTATAAACTCCAAGGCAATTCAAAAAGCCTTTAAAGGAGGAAGTCTGTAAAAACTAACAAGAGTACACGCTATATCAATCAACGGAACAAGTGAAAAATCATTGCCATATTCCTGACCTGCCTGGTACATACATTTCCCGAAGAAAATGGTGAATTGAACCAGTTTTATAGCTAACTAAACCTCTTACTTGTATGACAGTTGTTATAGTTCCGTTATATTGACAAGGTGAGCAACCCAACTAGCCATAAAAGGTTAATGTGACAATAATTGGGATTCGGGAGCAAAAACTGTGTAAACTCACGTCACAGACATACAACACAACTGAGTATAGTGTAAACTCACGTCACAGACATACAACACAACTGAGTATAGTGTAAACTCAGGTCACAGACATACAACACAACTGAG
Source organism: Mytilus galloprovincialis (assembly GCF_965363235.1). Classification (NCBI taxonomy): domain Eukaryota; kingdom Metazoa; phylum Mollusca; class Bivalvia; order Mytilida; family Mytilidae; genus Mytilus; species Mytilus galloprovincialis. The sequence goes on along the minus strand of NC_134843.1, from coordinate 41,271,020 downwards.
TATAATTCAAACAAACATACAAATTAGGGTATCTTAGATTCAATAGTGAATTTCCGAGGCAACAGCCATCTCAACGAAGATGTATGCGAATAGGCTATACCGTGACACTTTCCTTAGCATCTATATATCTAGCTGTTCTCACAGACGAGTAATGCTCATGGAATGAGATATCCTGATTAAACATTCGTACTCATTCATGTGTGTGTCATTGGACGTTCTTTCTCAGTCCAGACATGATAAGACACGTGACACCAAAATATAGCTCAAATTGTGGGATCTCTGTCTCATAGAAAAAGAAAAATATGTCGATGGAAAAATATCTACATCGTAAATACCCAGGCAACTTACTGAGACAACTGATAAACCAATTGAAGAGGAAACTCTTCTGATGCCTAATGTGAGCAATTGCACCAAGTCCATGGCCAGACTGATCATCCGATAAAGAAATGCAATAAAAGCTTTCCGATACTTCTCTTTGGATTTTGTCAAGTGTGTGCAGAATTTGTTTGGTTATGTTTATTTACACACTATAATCTGTTCTGATTATCATGGACAGGAAAAAGAAGACTAGACTTAACAACATATATCTCTTTAGATTATTTTAAGTGCACTCGTGCAATATTCAACGTATCGTTAAGTCTCGTAATCTTAAAGTTCGTTCAAATAAATTCTCAGCTAATACATTGACCTTAAAGATTATTACGTAATGTCTTATCCGTATCCATCCATCATTTTGACTTTTTGTAGATAGCACTGAATTATTGTTTGGGCAGTATATGAAAATAAAAGAGAAAAGGCCGATATTGATATTTCATTGCATGGAGTAATAAGTGTGCACTTCTGTATTTTTTCTCAATCTATCAAGTTCTGAGTGAATGATGACTTTGTATCATCTTCAGTACTTAAATAAAAAAAAAAGTACCCAGGAGTTGTCAGGGTGTTTAATATAATCTGTACTCTCGATTATTGCTATTGCCATTGTTTTGCTTAATTTATGTTTCACTCTCCCCTCTCCTTCATGATCAGATTCTTGTCCGAGTAACAAAAAGTGAAAACCGGATTTTACTGGTGATGTCGGTCAGACATTGGACATTGCGTGTGTACATAGAGGTACACATTTTGTTCAACTTCTTCTACATCTTTTAACAAAAATTCTTGATACTTCACTGACAGAGTGCACATGTATAATGAGCTTGTGCACTTACTGTGCATATGCTATTATGGATGGTTTTCCGCCATTTTTTCAGACTTATGAACGTATTCAATATTGGTTTATAAAATGTAGCAAATAGTATGTTTTGATTAACTCAACAATGAGCAAAATACCAGACCGCATAGTCAATTATAAAAGGCCTTGGAATGACAAATGTAAAACAATTCAACGAGAAAACTAATGGCCTAATTTTTGGAGAAAAAAATGTACTAAAAACAAATATGTATCACATCATCAAACGACAACTACTGAATTTCAGGCTCCTGACTTGGGACAGGCACATACATAAAGAATGTGGCCCGGTTAAACATGTTAGCGTGACCCCCCAAAACTTGAGACAGAAGGGTAACAGAACAACATATAAGAACGAACTATAAAAATCAGTTGAAAACGTGTTCATTGTAGACATACAATTTTTAAAGACGGGTTATACTAAGTACACTTCTGGTTTCAGAAAAACTGAAATTAATTAAGATTGTAATATTGTTTTCAATAAAAAAAAATTCATGATTCTAAGACTTCAAACGTCTTAAATACAAAACAAATAGATTTGATTTTTTTTTTACAAATAACAGATGTTTTTAAATGAGAAAATATCATATTTACCTGCAATAATGGGATGACATAAAGGTGTTTGAAAGTCGATCTTTTATTAGCTGTATTTTCCTAAATGTATCCTTTAAATGACATCGTTATATTGACAATCCATCAAGAACTCATTAAAACGAACATTTGAAAGTTACACAATTGAATAAGTTATTTAAATATTTCAAAAGTTTCTTATCAAGATAGATTATGTCAGATACAAATGACAAAGAGTGTTTATTATGTTGTCTATACTTCATGAATTACAATCGGCCAAACTCGTGATTGTTTCTATACGAAGTTCAAGATTTATATCGGGAAATGAGTTGTTGTTTTACATGCCATGATTACCTTTATCAATATTAGCATTATTTGTATCTATATAAATATATATATACCTTGTATTTGCTATTACATTCATGACTGAAATAGAAAAGAATACAATGAAAATAACGTAAAATAAAACCCTGAGATTTCCACGGTCTCGTGAATCTACACAAGATATGTTAAACCCGAATCAACATTAGCTATCTTTATAAGTATTAAAAGAATAGACAAACAATACATGATCAATACAATATCAAAATATAGAATAAGGTCAAAAAGGGTCCAAAAAAACAAAGAGATGCGCGAACAATTGGTTTAAAAAGAAGAAGGTTTGTTTTTAAATTTAATATTCCACTGTTCTGTATGCGTACCAAACCCATGACAGTATAATTAGCTTGTTTGTTGTGACCATTATTTTACAGATTGAAGCAGAAGAGTTAGAAGAAACCCACGAGTCAGTAAAATATCACAAGTCAACGAAAAACAGATATTGCTCTTTTGATCCATGTTGAAGGCTTTGTTGTGATTTTGAGATGACAACCGGAAACAACAGCGGCTGCTCTTATCTTTGCTTTTCAAGTATTTTTGTCGTGCATACACATTTTTTGACATGGATAGTTCTCCTATATCCATTCTTTTCTATTATTACAATGGACACACAACTTGATAATGGTCCATAAAACACTACACAGAAAAGTAAAAACAAGAATCACACAAAAAATTGGGCCGATCTCATGTGTTCTTGGAGGGTAGACGGATAATCGTACACTATTCGCATTCGCAAATATCATAATCGAAGAAAAGGGGTAGTGGCTGGACTTTGACTTTTGTAACATATATGTGGTGATCAGATCTGTCAAGTAAACGCAGACACTGGAATATCATATTAACTATATATTCTGGGAGGTATAAAATCCTCATAAACTGACATAATGTATGTATGGTATGTTCTAGTTTCAACACTTCCGTCCGATGAACGAAAGTGCAAAAATATATAAAAGTGTACGCAAAACAGCAAAGTAAAAAAAAACAAGGCAACGTTAAAAGGGGCATCAATGCTAGAGCTAAAACAGCCTGATGCGAACAGTACTAACGACCATTATTTCACTACCAATACACAGTACGCACTATGATAAAAAAAAAATATATATACCATACATTGATTGGTTGTTGATTGCTTAATGATCAGTGGCAAATACTATACAGACAACACTGATGTCTTAAGAATATACTGAAATGAAATATAGTAGTTTAATGTTTCGTGTGCGTCAATGATAGTATTGATTATTGTAATTAATGTCTAAGAGGATAATAAGACAAATCTTGTGAGAATACCGTACAATTGTTTCTTAAGATGTGAATGATATGTTACATACAAGGGTCAACCATCTCCAATACGAGACCCTAAATCTTTTGATTTATCTTGAATGAGATTGTGCAGAACACAGATTTTTCGCAGAAAGGCAAGTTTGTTCTTTTCAGAAAGTCATTACTTGGCACAAGCATTTGAATAGCAGTCTTTTGTAAAAAGCCCACACCGATTGCATGACATTACAGGTTAATTATAAGGATATTCTCTTTTTGGGAAAGTTAATACTCGGGGTTTGTACAGTTTTATGTTCATCCATTTTTTATTATTCCAGACATTGTGATTTATCGGACATAAAAATCACTCCATTTTTATTTTTTAAATCATTTCCTGAATTAAATCACATTTAAAATAATAAAAAAACAAAGAGGATCAAGGATTTTGAATTGTGAAGCCCCATTTTAATTCAAAACAGTATATTACGAAAGGCATATGTTGCCCGATCAAACAGTCCACATTAAAATGAGTTCAAGTTGCCACTTTTTTCAAGTATATTCATTCTTTCTTTAAATCTTCTATCTTTAGTTAAACTTTCCACAAATAGAGCAGTAATTCTGTAAGCAATAGGAAATTAGCAGAAGTTAATGGTGCCAAAAGGTTGTTAAGGAAAGATACGTAGCCATCTGAAATAATTCTCAAGATAGTTGTCATTAATGGTATTGGGAGTAAGTGTTTTACTTTTACGACATGTGGTTTAGATAGTTTTGTGCGCATGTAAAACTGGTTTGATTCTTTCCTATGTTGTGCCTGTATACATATACTACATAAAAAAGCTATCTGGGCATGTTACTTTCAATAATGTTTTTTGTTTTTGTTTGTATGACTATTGTTCCCCGAGGTGACGGGTGTTGGTTGTTTACATAGTTTGTTGAATTGTTAAACATTTTTAGTAATTTATGTATTCTTTTTAGCTCTTACGGACACATTTCAATTATTATTTTTCTCATAACCAAAGTGAAACAACAAGATAAACCCACAATCGAGAGAATAACTTTACTTCCGAGAGACAAAGATAAAAAAAAATCAGCTATAATTGAAACTTCATAACAAAGATTCATATTTTCTTTATTAACATAAAATATGATCCTTTATGTGACCATATCATAAACTTTATCAAAAAGAAAATGTATTCAGTACCTCCGGGCTCATGGTTTCTTTTTCAAGAATCAACGCTTATCCATTGTATCTATATCACAGATATGCAATGGTTTTATAGGAAATAAGTTGAAACTAGAATGAAAATAAAAATAAAATTATCCAAGAACAATAATAAAAGGATGTACCGTATACATAAAATCCAAATCCTGAAAGCTTATTTTGCTTATTCAGTTGATGCTTAGTCATATTCTGGAGACGGCCGTATGTCAAAAAAAAATAATCATTAATTCCGGAGACCCTATAAGTTTAAATCCCAAATTCCCACGAAAATAAAGACACAATCCTGAATTTCCCCAATAACAAAGGCCCAATCACGAAGTCCCGAAAAGTACTTTCGCCACTTAAGCGAATGATAACAACCATTCCTCGGGTACTCTCCTATCTTAGATGAAGGTACGGAATTTTCCGAGATGTGATAACAACTTCAAAATTGCAAAAAAGATGGTTGTTATGGAAAGAAAAATAACGATGTTAATTTTTAAATTTTACAATTTCTCGTAGTAACATTTACTCTATAAAGGATGTACATGTATACTGTCTAACATAGTAAATTAAGTGTAATAACTTAAATGCATAATGACGAGGTTTTACATCTATACTATACAGTAGATATATATAGTAGATAAAGAGCAATACATGTCCTAATCAGAACACTGTGAAATATATAATTGAATCTAAATGACAGTTGATCGAACACTTCTTAGAAACTGACAGCTCGGTCAATTCGATTGTCAATATAAGTACGCGTAATATTGGTCTGGACTTGATGTCATCATTAGTTTATTCAAATGTTTATTGTTAAATCAGTTTAATGAGATCAACTGCCCTTAAAAGGAGAGGCTAATGAGTATGTTATCGTATAGTTGTAAGGGAGTTAGTTCATAATGTCTCTTTACTTTCAACTACTTGTTTCTATTATACTAATTTGTCAAAATTGGCTAAATTACGGAATTATATCTTCCCATGTATGACCAGAGACATATCATACATCGTATTATTATTATTATATGTCTCTGGTATGATTTTATAACGAATATTAACCATCTGCATGTTGACTAAATCATTAACATATATTGAATAGAGATAATTCTAGTTAAATTCTACAGGACAAAAATTAAACAAAAAAATAATGCCACATTCCAATATAAGGAAATAAAATTATGAATTGTAATTTCCCAACAGTTCCTCGGTGTAATTTGCATGCACGACAAGATGGTTTTGCGTTTCCTAAATTAATAACATTAACGATGCCATTTTTTTCTGCATGTAAGATGCGCATTACATTAAACCATGAATGTCTAAGGCTTCTATATATGATGCATGAGACAAAACTGTTTGAATGATCGAAACTTATTTAAAGTAGAAGAACTTTTAAACCAAAAAAGAGCTAAACAAGGTAAAGAATCAAAGCTTTGCACGAGGGTAATATATTTTTCAATTTATAATAATTTCCAAAACTTTGTTACAGAAAATTTCAATAACCCAATATCCATAAATACGTGCATGTCAGATCTGCTCTGCGTCCAATTATTTTATATACTGACACGTTTTCCTGCGAGCTATTACTTTGTGAGATACGAGTATCACGTTAGCCCATCAGCTAGGACTTCTGTATCCATAATTATGTGCATGTCAGTACCGAAGTCCTGGGCTAATGGGCTAACGTGATACTCGTATCTCACAAAGTAATAGCTCGCAGGAAAACGTGTTAGTATATAAAATAATCGGACGCAGAGCAGATCTTGCTTAGCTCATAGTCCGGCAAACTATTTCATAGTTTATTGCACCGGAAAGGTAAGCAGATCCTGCTCCACATATGACACACATCGTGTTGTTCATGTTTGTACCAGCCAAAGAGAGACTAACTATGTCCACGCAAGCAGTCTTGCTCCGTTTGAATCTATGCGGTTACCTCTTAGTTTTGTGTGTGTATTATATTAGTGTGTCTAAAGTCGATTTACGGGATTTGGACATCGGTTAACGTTTCCTCTAAATTGATCACGTATCTGTTTCTATCAATTCTCCTATTTTCATTTGAACAGCCGATGTGAAGAATTGTTTAAATTTTCAGCAGGTTTAATTTCATTACAAAGAAACACAATTCAAAGAAGAATAACTCTATGCTTTAAATCTGTACTAATCATTATATCATACGATTGCATATAAAGAACTACTTATTTAAACCTTCTACCAGGAACATTTATATTATCATTATAGATAAACTGTTCCCAGCTTCTACATAGATAACGGTCTTACATGATATGTACAACAAAATTAGATATATATAGGAATGTACCAAGAACTTGTTGATAAATATTCCGTATCAATTTCACAAATAATACACGATGGTCTTGAAGTATAAATTCTTACTACTGACGTTGTTTATCATCTTAAAAACGTGTTATAGTATTCTTTTATTTGTCTTTAAGAATATTACTTTTACTGTTTACTGTCTGTTTTTAATGATATCCATTTGACGTGTCTCTACTTATACATCCTGTCATTGCGTTATTGTTCTAGGATAATTTTTGTATTCTTGTCTTTCATTTTTGCTACTGTGCTTTGTCAATATGCCTTTTTGTGCTTCTTTGTTACATATCTAAAAAAAATTTTAAAGTGATAATACATCCCGTCATTGTGTTATTGTTCTATGATAGTTATTGTATTATTGTCTATTATGATGTTTGCTAATGTGCTTGGTCTATATGCCTTTTTATGTTTCTTCGATTCATATATGACGTGGCTCTGTTCTTATACATCTCGTCATTACATGTCATTGGGCTATGGTAAATTTTCTAATTTTTGCTCATGTGCTTAGTTTATATGCCATTTTGTGCTTCTTTGTTACATATTTGTTTCTTTTTATAGTGAATACGATTATAACACAAAAATGACTGTAAAATTGAGAATGGAAATGGGGAATGTGCCAAAGAGACAACAACCCGACCATAGAAAAAACAACAGCAGAAGGTCACCAACAGGTCTTCAATGTAGCGAGAAATTACCGCACCCGGAGGCGTCCTTCAGCTGGCCCCTCAACAAATATATACTAGCTCAGTGATAATGAACGCCATACTAATTTCCAAATTGTACACAAGAAACTAAAATTAAAATAATACAAGACTAACAAAGTCCAGAGGCTCCTGACTTGGGACAGGCGCAAAAATGCGGCGGGGTTAAACATGTTTGTGAGATCTCAACCCCCCCCCCCCCTATACCTCTAGCCAATGTAGTAAAGTAAACGCATAACAATACGCACATTAAAATTCAGTTCAAGAGAAGTCCGAGTCTGATGTCAGAAGATGTAACCAAAGGAAATAAACAAAATGACAATAATACATAAATAACAACAGACTACTAGCAGTTAACTGACATGCCAGCTCCAGACTTCAATTAAACTGACTGAAAGATTATGATTTCATCATATGAACATCAGGCACAATCCTTCCCGTTAGGGGTTTAGTATCATACCATCATAACATATATGAGAAGAACATGACCCGTGTCATGCCAACAACTGGTTTTTTAATAAATGTGTTAAGTTCCGATGCAAAGACCCTATAAGTGAATCAATATTAACGCCAAAATAGGCATGCAATCTTTAATGACCTCACAACAGTATTGTAACTATATCCCTTCTTAATAAGTCTATTTAAAGGTTTTGTTAGTTTCTGAGGTGAATACTAACATTTTTGTGCTTTATAAAGAATATTTCCATAAAAAATTGAATGTGAAATACCTGAACGTATAAGAAGTCTGCATGTTGAGCTATATTTACGAATGATGTCCTTATACCGATGATAAAATTTAGTAAATGTTTTGACTAGTTTGTGATATTGAAAACCCTGGTGTAATAATTTTTCAGTAATACATAAATTTCTCTCGTTAAAATCTAAAACATTGTTACATACATGAGCGAATCGTACAAGTTGAGATATAAACACCGTAAGATGGTGACAAGGGAACGTCACCATCTAAAAATGGATAATTAACGATAGGAAATGAAAAAAATCATCTCTTTTATCATGAATTTTAGTATTAAACATGAAACAACGACAACGACTGAACTACATGCTCCTGGCTTGGGAAAAGCACATAAAGAATGCGGCGGGGTAAAGTGCAACATGTTTGTGAGCGCTCAACCCTCCACTAATCTGGCACAGTGCGGTTACAGTAAACAACATTAGAACAAACTATATAAATCAAATGTTGAAATTGCTTAACTCATCAGATGGATACAAATAGAACTATATCTAACAAAAATACGAAGAAGACGTGGCTGGGTACTTATACATCCCAAAATCAAAAAGACTCTAGCTCAAGTACAGATCTGAGAGTACTCTCAGTTACTGACAGCTACTTCAAAGCCAATAACAACTAATAAAAAAAATCATGTATCTATGACTAAAATATCAATCAGTATACACATCCAACATCCAATGGATTTAGTGTAAAGATGTCATTAACAGTTAGAAGAAAAAATACCTTGAAAATTACGGGTACCACAACAATCAGTTTGATAAGAAAGAATACTCCTAAGATTTGTTTTGAATGTGTGACCCTTCGGAAAACCAGTATAGAAACATTTGCACAAACTAATTTGCAAAACTTATTGCTCATCTTGGTTGTAAAAAATTATCTATGTCGGGAACTGCAGCACTTAAAACCAAGAATGCTTCCTTACAAAGTTCTTAAAATAATAATCTTACACAAAAATAGTTTATAAATATCGTTTATTTTGAATGTTCAGATGATTTGAAATCATTTAATCAGAGAATTATAATGGAGCAATTTACGTCAAACGGAAGTAAAGTGCGAAAACAACAACAGAATGTGTACATATTTTCCTATTTATAATCAATCCATTTATAACTCTGTCTACAAGGAATATACTAACCGTCTAATGTGGGAAATTGTATGTAATAATCTGCTATAATGGTGATCCGGGATGTTAGGTTTCACGTCTATGCTACAACAAGAAGACACGATCAATACCTGTCCTTACCAGACCACTGTGTTATAATTGGACGAAAATGACAGTTGTCTAAACACTGCTATATGAAATTGACATCATAGTCGATTGTTCTATCTATGTAAACATGCTTAATGATTTTCTGGACTTCTGCGGTCATTACAAGTTTATTGAGATGTTGAATATGTTGAATTCGATCGGCTGCAAGTAATTCAAAATTCGTTTTTTACTTATTTTTTGTGTTTTATTTTAGAATAAGCAGTTTTAAATTATTGTATTTATCATATATTTCTATCGCCAGATGAAGTCTGAGCGAAGTATAGGGGTGTGTTGAAACCCATTACTTGATGATGAAGTACGTCGACTGAACAACCTCGGCATCGACCGTTTTCAGTCCTTACTTGCTGACTTTACATGACAGATATCATAACCAGTACTTTCAGAACATTTGTAGTAAGTTTGATTGCATGAATGAAAATTCATATCACTCAAGAAGATTCTTGATGAAATCTCTTTCATCCATCATGAGGTTGTGGGTCAGTTTACTTTCGCTGTCGTTAATCGGTTTCAAAACTTGCACGAATCATTTGAAGAAGAAGGAAGAGGATTTTTGAGGATCGATTGTACATTTTGAAATGTTGCTATCAATACTAATTATTTCTTTTCAGTTTTTGACATGTCAGGATTTTTATTTTCTAAATCCTCTCGCCCCCGTATAAATCAAATAGTTGTCCCCTTAGCCTGTATGAGGAATGGATTATCCAATTGGCAAAGCAGAGCACACTCTTTCGCAACATTCCCCAATACAGCTAGTTGTTCTCATCTAAGTTATGATATAAAACATACAAATAAAACATATGGGACTGACAAGCCATAGTCTGCTCTATGCCTGGGCTTAGTACCTACCAAAATACTGTACATTTTTAAATAAAACAACAGTGCAGTTTACAGCACACACGATGAGTTTAAATTTCTAATGGTGTATTTCCCTTTCCTGAATAATAGTATACCCATCTCTCAATTCCATAAATTGGAGAAGCAACATTCTAATCTTAAATAAGCCTACTAGTATTGCAATGTTTACAGTTACGGCGGAGCTTAGGTTTAATCTCAGTTGGGCCTCTGTTGTGCTACTTAAAATACGATTACAATCCTGGGTAGCGATATCATCTTTATAACAGATACGTATATACGTATCCGTTTATTGTTACTGATATAACAGATGTCCAGTAGATTAATCTCATTAAAACATAGATCCCTCATAAAAATTTGCATAAGAGTAAGCTAGTTACAGCTAGAAGACCAGAGATTTTAATCAGATTGTCCAACAGAGTTGATCAGCAAATTAAGCTGGCCACATGTTATGTTCGCTAACACTACACTTCGGAGCGGAGCGGAGCATTAGATGGAAAACTGGACCAATCTATCAGCAGATCAAAATTCTTTCACGGCATATGTTACGAATCTTTAAAATCACATAATTAGTAGTCTTTTTACAACTCCTTGGTTTGATATGGTCGTGCTATTTATATCAAAAAGAAAAACGGGCTAATTTACTGGATTTAATTAAAACAAGACATGGGCATGGCGATCTGGTTGTATAGATATAAACACCGTAAGACGGTAACAAATGAACAAATGGAACCAAACATGGCTTTAGTCATCTTTAGGGTATCTCGTTTTTAAAATGTTTCCGATGACCATGGGGTTAAAATGCAAGTTTTATCTATCATTATTTTAACCGTTAAAAATAGAGAAAATCTGAAAGGAACAAATATGTTCAAAATAATAAGCTCTTTCAATTGTCTATATATGTCGAAACTGTTAGACAAATTCTTATCATGAGGAGTTATGACCCATAGATGATAAATTTTACAATTTTTTGTCTTAATTTTTGCTATTTTCATGGAAACTATGATATATAGAGAGAAAGATTTCATAAAGTATGCATCATATGATTTAAATTATAATAGCTAAATAAACACTAAAATCACAAAAATTATCAGCAAGGCAAGATCTGTTAATAAGCCAAAGAAACTAAGCAGATTAAAAGGTCACTGGGTAAGACAAGGTCAACAAAATAGAGATTTTGGTCAGGAATAGAAAAAAGAAGATGTGGTATGATTGCCAATGAGACAACTGTCCACAAGGTACCAACTGACACAGAAATTAACAACTATAGGTGACCGTACGACGGTCGCCAACAATGAGCAAAACCCAATTTACCGCATAGTCAGCTATAAAAGGCTCCGAAATGACAAATATAAAACAATTCAAACGAGAAAACTAACGTCCTAATTCATGTAGAAGTCTTTTCTCGTTTACAATGTTGGAGAATGTGCTTAATGTTTGATGTGCACATAGACCAAGGTTAGCGACACAGGCTCTTTAAAGTCTCTAGTTAAAGTTCTGCGGTTCTTATGTTGTACAGATACAACACTATCCCAGGTTACGGAAGGTTGGGATCGCGCCGTGCTAACAGGTTTAACCCTGCAACATTCTGCATCTATGTACCTGTTCCTAGTCAGGAGCCTGTAATTCAGTAATTGTCGTTTGTTGATGTATTAAACATATTTGTTTTTCGTTCATTTTTTGTACATAAATTAGGCCGTTAGTTTTCTCTTTTGTTTTGTTTTACCGCATTTGTCATTTCGGGGGTCTTTTATGCGGTATCGGCTTTGTTCATTGTTGAAGGTCGTACGGTGGCTTATAGTTGTTACGTTCTGTGTCATTTATTCTCTAGTGGAGAGTTGTCTCATTGGCAATCATACCATATCTTCTTTTTTATTATTGATCCGGCTTTACTTTCAAGTTCCGTCGGACTCGATCATCCGTGATCGGGCGTTGATGCGGTACTGAAATTGCTAGCTGTTTTTCATATTTCTTGACCGAGATTCAGAAGCTCCTGTCATCATGAGATTTGAAAAACTTATGAAAGTGACACTGAACTTAAAACGGCAAAAAAAATCATAAAATTAACATACTTAATTATTTAAATATATAAAAAAATGAAAATAGTCTTTTCCCATTTTCCTTTCTGAGTTCCGGCTTCTTGCAATCGAGCTTGCAATCGACTCATCAGCTCCAGATAAGACTGGGTGTACAATCTCATAATATTGTGAGTGAGCTAGACAACGGATTATCTGATCTTCTTTCATTTTAAATTTCCCTGAGGAAAAAAACTCATTATAAATACCGGAATATTGCAAATCATTATCTTAGAATTTCCAAAAAAATGAAGTTAAAAATATAAACCGGTGACTATTAAGCACACTTATTGAGAGAACAAAAATATCTTTACATTCGGTGCAAGTATCTGTGATACATATTTTAAAAATGCTGGGAAAAAACAAAGAGAATATTCAAAGTTATTGATTTATGATTCATCATTTGAATTTTTACCCTTCAGATTACGGGTTGCACAGCGTATGAATATATATCTGCAATTAACATTCAATTTCATTTTCACGTGTAATCAAGCGAAATTATGTATTAATGTACGGTATTTTCAAAAAAGATAGTTGTCGATTTTATCAAAATTGTATTCATACAGAGTATGACTATTTTTACTCGCGTATTAATCACGCACTAACTATGCAAACAGGCTGAATCATATTCCCACGGACGCTTATGACAATTGTGGACAGTTTGGAACCTATTTCTACATTTATGTTGTTTTTACAGATTAATTAGCCTGGATTAAGTGATAATGAAAGCAAATCTCATATTAGTAGTTTTTATACAATCTGTATACTTATGTTTAACAGGTAGGTCGAAAATAATTATAATGAAGTTGATCGTCTGATCAGTGACAGGACGATAGTATCATTGTTATTCAATCATTGTTATTCATAAACACACTGACACTTTTCAAAATACCATTTGGCATTTTATTGAACGAGATTTTCTGCAGGAAATTGTTTAATGATGAGATAAGATAAATAATTGGTGTTGTATATAGTGATCTGATAATCTAATTAACAAAATTCTGCCCCTCTGATGATCATTTTTTCAACGCTGTTTAAATATTACACATTTTTTACAGTTATACACAAAATAGGATGGAGAAATATTTATTTTTGAAATCTTTAAATACATTGAGATCAAGAAAATTAAATGTGGGACAGATGGGAAAAAAATCATTATTTATGTGTCACAAGTGTACATTTTGTAAAAGAAATTTTGAAAATGACATACATCATGTACATTTCATGTTTATTGATTCTCAATTGGTTTTCCTCCTTGCATGAACATTTGATGTCAGAACTTTTCAATCATATCACATGTCTTATTTGTAAAATCAGACACCCATAGGAATGCAAAATCAGGAACTTGCATTGTAATTTGTAATACATTTTTACATAACTTATTCCACAAAAATAGAAGGGAGGTGCATATAATATTTTCAATGCAACAAAAGCGAGTGACAGCAATCTGATATTGTATGCACAATACTGTAATCAGTAGCATAATTTATTGATTTTCGACTATATTTCGTCTGACTGTCATTGATATGTCTAGATCTGTTCACATTATTCATTTTTCCTGCAGTAAACTTAATTTTTATTATGCAATGTACATGTACTTGTACATGTATAAGTGATGAAATCGAAGCCAACTTCCAATATATCTCTTCCAGCACAAAATGAATGTAGAGAGAATTCAAATTAGATGAAATTTAAAGTTTGCAAACAATTTCATGCAGTACATACATGTATATGTGAATTATCTATATACATTTATGAGCTCTTTATTAAAGAAATATTCATTTGTGTGTACAAATGCATGAATATTTTTGTATTTTGTTAAATGTTTACCTTAAGCATGCACATACCTTTATTTACCTGTACATGTCATTGCATTTTAAAAAGTTTAATGAAATTTTGTCTTACTATACATGTATATTGTGCCAGCTTATTGCTTCTAGCAGGGGAGCAATTGTCAAAAACTAAATATACATGTTTATTGTAGATGCCAGCAGGACCAGATCCATCCATTTTGAATGAGGGGTGGTGGTCCAACTTTACATGAATGTCCCCAGTAATATTCAAAAGCATTGATTTTTAAAAAAAAGGGGTGGAATTCCCCTATCCCTAAATCAATGATTGCTTTAGAGCAGAACAAGGTGAAACATTTTTTGGACTTTTTTATGCTAAGATTTTTTTTTAATCAAAGGGATGAGGCATATTCCTTCATGCAGATATTATGGCCTATTGTTTGATATTTTCTTTTCTTTTATACTGATCTTGACTGACAACACATACTGCATGCATGTACATTTTTGAAATGTACAAAATGAGTACAAGTTATGTTTTTACAGTTGTAAAATATTACAAGAATGTACAAGGATGAGCCATTACACATGCAATAAAAGTGTTTTACAGAACAGGGTGTTGCATTTTTTACCACACAAATAAACAATGAATTTCAAGTGAAGTATAAAAATGGCCTCTTTCCAAGTAAGATTAAAGGTTTTTTATTTTGAAAAGAGAATAGCTGTTTAGTTACAGATATGAATTTCTCTATTTTAATGAGATAGTTGTAAAGAGAGTTTCGACAGATGGTGAAAACATGCTTACAGTAAACCTTCAGGTACATTTAATTATGACCTTGTAGTGGTTAGCTATAAACTTTATTAAACTAATTGATAAAGCTATTTCATGGCCTGATGAATACACATTTTTGCTTAACCAACTCCAAGTACATTAAATGTGTAACAATTTCCTCTATTAAGTATATAAAAGATGCCATGGTATGCACATTCAGAATTCTTACAGTTTAAAACTAAATGTGCATATATACATCATGTACATGTAGATGGATTTTTACATTTTGTACAGTAACATTTTCAATATTTAATCTTAAATTCGACTTATCAAATGTTCGGTTCTAACTTTAAATTCTTGGAATCACAAATTAGCCCGAAATTTTCAGAAATGTCATCTGGGGACATCAAAGAAAGTTTTTTTTTCAAGTAAATGTGCATGCATCCTTGCTCCAATGATTTCATCATTTGTTATGATTACTTGCAATTATATAATATAAGTATTTATTTAATAACTGCACTCCAGATGTCATTTACATGCACAGATGTGCATTGCAATCATTTGATGAGCTAGTCTACATTTTTTGCATAATTATATGATAATACACATGTAGGATAGAAGAAAATATAAAAACATGAAAGATATAACTCATAATGATAATGAATTGTCAGTAGTTAAGCAGAGAACATTTTGGACTTGCAATAGTTACTTTGTTGAATAACTCACAAATCTTTGAAACAGTCACGCAACAGTTACTTTGTTGAATAACTCACACATCTTTGAAACAGACACAACAAGCAAGAGTGATAGAGTTATTTTATCAATGAAGGAGCATCATTTTGAAAACAGGATGAAGGGATTGGTAGTAATTTAAAATTATTAACACATGTACATTGACCATATATACTATTTGACCTGGTTTCTATTTTTACTTTGGCCCCAAAAATTAAACAGTTTAAAACTTAAGGCAGTGCATTTGAAATTGTCATTCATATTTTGGCACATTTTACTTTTAGTGGCAAATTTTTTTGAAATCTTAAATGTTTTTATGAAGACCTGTATATTGAAACGCTAATTATTACGCAGTCTTTGGCTTGGAATATTAATAAACAAAGCGCTATTTGAAAATGTCTATCACACCTGACAAAGTCATACATGTCATAGGGTACATGTATATTGCTGTGAACAATTTATTTAATTGATTCTGGCAGTAGTATGTATAGAAGCCAGATTTCAGTGATAAGTTCCATTCTAATAAGTGTCTTGAGTGTCAGTTAATAAAGGAGCCACACTTTTATTATTGGTTTAAGTGAAGTGATTCATATACTTGTACACAATATATATAGATTAAAATTTTTCTGAATTTTAAAATTTATACTTTACGTTTATCCATTGCTTTTTCAAAACCCATGAATCAACCACATTTAATTAAAAATGTATCCGGCATGGGTGCTTAAATCTTCCTCACTTCTCCCTAATAAGGTGCCCTTGACTCAGTGAAGCTCCCTCAATTCCCCCAAATTATAAAGACGTACTTGGAAGTCTACCTACCATATCATAACATTTCTCTGTTTGGTAATAATTATGTTACAATTTGTATCTTTACAGTGTGGGAATCATGTCACACTATCCTAAACAGTTAAAAAGGGATCATTTTAAAGAATAAGAATTGAATCATAAAGTGTCATAAAGAAATAAATTATAAATTTATGAGATTAAAATATTTGTTTAAATTTATTTTTGGTTACTACATGTACATGTACATGTATTAGAAGGCTGGTTCACATGATTTAGTAATCTACAACAATCTCTTTGATACATATAAAGGTTAACTCCTGATTGTTAGAAATCATGCTGATGATCTTGATAAAATTAATAGCTATATAGCTAATATGCATTCATATTAACTGGATACATGTTCATGTTAATAGCTGGTTGAAACATTATGAAGCAGTCATGAGAGCAATCTCCATAAATTTACATGTATGTATTATAAATGAAAATTCCTGTTGTAAGGACATTTTTATTAATTTTGAAGAAAATAAGATTAATTAAGCTTAATAGTCAAAACATGCTCAATAAGTGAGTTCATTTGAAAGCTTTTTTTAATAGAAAGGAAGGTTCCAACCCTTGAGTCCCTCCTCTTGGTCCCCTATTCTTCTGTCTAAGTGTACAGACTGATAAACTAATTTTCAAACCTGTTTCTGTAAGTGTTCTGATGACTATGCATGTATGTCTCAGCTCAGAATCTTGACTTCTCTAGAGAGATTCTGTTTTGCACTGGCAGATCAGGGGGGTCTCTAACAAAATAGAAATGGCATGCATGTTCACTTTAAGGGAGGGTATAGGGCTCCACATAAAAATTTGGATTGTTCTATGGCCACTAATATAGGGAGCGTTGCCAATCAGGGGCAGATGGAAATGTCAAATTACACTTGACCTGTATTAATGGTCAGTAGAACAGTTCTGTTGTATTTTGAATAGGTTGCAATGACAATGTATATCTCTTTGTAAAATGTCCATGAACATGATACATGTACAATGAGCAAAAATGTATGCATCTGCAAATGTACAGTGATATATACATTGTACTGTAAAAAAATATTCTATTAAACTACAAGTAAATGTATTTTTGGAATATATTACATATATATTATTTATGAATTTAAATGTCAAATGTTTATTCATCATGATTTATTTGAGATGGTTTCACAAAATCTTTAAATAACTCCTTTAATTGAGTTAGTTTTACAAAATCTATATAAACTTTCATCAGAAGCAAGTCTTATGCATGAAATGCAAGAAAATTATGAATAATCCTAAAGATGATGTCATCGCTTGTAAAGGTGTTCGTATTGATTGGAGGTGACTTATTTATGCACCTTGATAGATGCAGTGTTTTAATTGATTTCTGCTAAGTTAAAACGCTGCAAAAATCAATCAACTAAATGTCTTTCAGCTCGGCCTGTCAACTTAATTACAAAAAATGTATTATCGTATTGAATTAAAATCATTGCTTTTAGGCATATTAGGACTGTTTTATTGTATAGAATATATAGGTCTCTTATAAGCATACTCTCTAAATATTAATATAAAAATGTATGACAGATTTCTATTTCTAAAGTGACCTTTAGGACAAATTAAAAAAATGTCATAACATCCTAAAAGCATTTGCTAGACCAAAACTAACCTCACCAAAGAACCCAGTGGCGGACCCAAAAGGGGGGGGGGGTGTGTGTTCAGGGTGTTGGACCCCGACTATCAATTCATTTGAATGGGGATGGGGACATATATTAGTTGGAACCCCCCTTTTTCCTGGGTTGGGACCTCCCCCTTTTCAAAATGGTTGGAACCACTGGTTTTTGATCGAGTTCAATGTTGCTCAAGCTTAAGTCAGCAGTTTTATTGTGTTTAATATTTACTGTTGTTTTCCTTTTTGTCTGTTTGTTTTTTTGCCATAAGGTTGTCAGTTTATTTCTACTTTCGAGTCTGTCACACATTTTGAGACAGAGCTTTTTGAAATGAAATCTTAAAACTTAATGGAAATGCAATTAAGGGGTAAATACAGAATGAATTACAGTCCATATACTTCTACATTTTGTACTTTTAATACTGTGTAATTTGATTATCAATAATAATCTAAGGACAATTGAACAGTTGATAGAATAATAAATGGTGAGGAAATATCGAATATAAAGATATAGAATCTAATAATGTCATTGAATGTCTTGACCAACCAACAACTATCTTTAATATCTCTGAATCGGAGTGAATCCAGAATAAATTGAGTTGGAATTCCCATAGGATAGGAATTATATTGTCCATATGTCCATAGATAGTTACATAATTTATTTTATGATGCATACAATATGTACAAGATCCCTGATCTGCAGTTCTATTGGAAGTTGACTCAGATTGTTATTGATTAAATGGTTGTAAATCCAAATTCTAAAATATACATAATGTACAAGGATTCTGCTGTTTGACAGCATTTTCATCCTGACTCAGTTTGGTATTGATTTTGTCTCTAGATGGAAATCCATTTCAGGGAAAATTCCCCCACACAGTCAGTAATACAAGGTATAATCGCCAGATAATCAATAGCTGTTTTCAAAACAAATTATTATTTTTTTCTCTGTACAAATGCTAATTTTAACTTTATGTTAGGATGCATATACTTTTATTGGTCCTTTGACTCTTTTTCCAAATCATAAATTATATGCATCGTTGAAAATTCAGTAGTCTAAAACCTCAATGGGCAGCACTGTACATTGTATCAATCAGACATACAAGTCAGCTAGTGCTATTAATAGAATAGAGAATGTCAAAGAGACAACAACCTGAATAAAGAGCAAAAACAGCCCAGGGCCACCAATATGTCTTCAACGCAGCAAGCTTACTGAGTTCACTAATCCATATTACAGAAAAATAAGAATGACTACATGTATATAGTGCAGCAACTTCCTGTTTTCTGATAGTTTGAAATTATACAAGTCTGGATCATGAACTCTTGGTTGCATTGAGATGAAATGAGTAGTTATTTAAGGAATGACTGTAATATTTTTTCCGTCTATGAAGAAATAACATAAAAAATTTGGTGCACACTGAATAACGTGTGTAGCGGGTCATTTAACAGTGTGCACCACATTTTTTATGTTATTTCGAATAGATAGAAATTACAATCATTTCTTATAATTTAATTCTAAATTCCATATTAAACCGTAGAAAACCATGAAAAAACGTTGATGACGTCACGGTCACATGACTAAATTATGTCTATGGGCTGATATCAAAATAACATCAGCCAATCAGGTGACGCATTACATCCAACATTAATTATTATTCAGTATACACTATATGTTCTTTGATCAATTGCATGCAGCGATGGCCAGACCCGGTATTAGTCTCTTTCTGAGTTAACTCTTTTCTATTCTCATTTTGCCTGTACCTGTTTTTTTGGTTCATTGGTGTATTACAGATGAAGTTATAAACAAATTGCACAGTGTGTGTCATTAGATATCAGCACCAGACAATGTCAGACATAGCATTTATGTCCTTTCAGACATACATTGTATCTGTTTTATCTACATTTTTGTACTTGTACAATGTATATAAAACATCAGATTTGTTGTTTTTTTTGTCGTTCAACAGGCCTAGGATGACTTGAAATTAACAAAATAGGCAGAATCTGTCTTTGAATACATATACTGTTTTGTGTACATGTATATTAACTTATTCTTTATTAATAATGAATATTATTGAGATATAAACATGCCTCCATTGGAAGATAGAATGTAAGATATTTCAAAGTATTCACTAAATGTGTCACTGCAACCTGGTTGTAATTAAACAAATGACTGATGGTCAGCCTAGACTTGTCTTTGTACCATGCATGATCAGCTTCTTACAATAAAGTATCTATAACATCACACAGCAGGTGCTTGTTCTAGCGGCATGCTTTGTTTATTTATCTGATGTTGTTGATGATATGGACAGTGAAACTAACATCTGTACATACCATGGTGCATTTCACTGTACATTTGTAGTCAGTCTAAGCCTCAGTAAGAATTTAATCAATCTTTAGCTTGTTAAACATCTTTAGCTGATTATAAAAATTGAGAGTTATGAGGAGTTCTTAAGTTTCAGTTTTTAATGGATTTTGAGAAATGAGTAGTTGAAAATGTATATATATCATGTTAAATAGGTCAAGGATTTTGATTAGATAATAACTTTTGGGGAAATTAACAGATTTTATGAGCTGTTTAAAATTTGATTTTTTAAAAGCCAGATTAATTTGTAACATATATCATGTTATATGCCTGGCATGTGCATCATAATTTGATCTCATTTCCTGAATTATTATTTGATTTATGTAAATTTATCATTTTTACAACCCTAAATACTGTAAATAATTCAGAATTTTTTGTGAACTTTGAACATTGCAAGAATTGAATATTGCAAGAATTGCAACAAGACAGGTGTTGCAAAAATAAAAATTGTATTCTAAAATTTTAATAGCAATATTTGGTATGTGCAGCATTTCCTGAAATCCAATTAATTAATCTCGCATTACCTCTGTTATTCAACAATCGATATTATAAAGGCACACAATAATTTCTGAATTTACAGTATAAATCTAGCAATGTACATTGCAATTATATAAATTTGACAAATAATTGTAATGCCCTAAATTTTGTTTGCCAAATCTAGGTTAAAGCAGATATGAAACATGTGTAATAACACTATTCTTCATTAAAGAATGCATTTAGCCTTGGAGATTATGTAACCTTGATTACACGGTTCAGTAATCATAGATAAGTTCTTGGCTTTTTTTCAAGGCACTTTGAAATGATGCAAGTGTAAAATCAAAATGTTACTTTTACAGATAGTCATACATTATCATGCGTATGATTAGATAATTAATTATCTAAAATTGAGGTACAGTCATGGCTTTACAATATTATAATTTTATAAGGTGAAAATAAAGAACATTGTCAAGTTATTTCTGTTAACTTCTGTAGTGTGTATATAAAAAATAGGAAGATGTGGTATGATTGCTAAGTTTCCTTGAGAAACAGACAGAACTTAACAACTATATGTCACTGTAGTCTTCAACAATGAGCAAAACTCATACCGCGTAATAAGCTATTAACGGACTGAAATGACAAATGTAAAACAAACCAAGCAAGAAAACTTAAAGGGCCTGAATTTATACAAACCAATAAGCAAATGCCAATATATGTACAGGAACTAATGATAACCATTTGATTTCAGGCTCCTCACTTAGTACATCATAAAGGCACCATCACTTTAACTCATTCGCCCCCAAGACATTTTTGGAAAATCAGGCATTTTCGAAAATTTGCAAACATATGCAAATTATATGCAAATGAGCAAACTCCTGATGCTGTAACTGATGCTCATCTATTAAACTACTTATTGGGATTTGGGGGCGGATGGCATGGGTGGGGGGTGGGGTGGCAGGTGGAATATTTTCTCGTGGGTTTGAACCCACCCCCAGTGAAAAATGGTAATTTTACGTCTATTTTCCGATTTCAAAACGACCTTGAGAGGTGAACACTGATACGACTGTGTTTTTTTGTCATTCAAGTATTACCCTATAGTTACAGCAGTCCATGCATGCTAGCTGGGAGTATATTGGACTTAAGTGTCTTGCTTGGGAATTATTATTGTCAAGTCCGGTCTGCCTAAATGTCCGTTTTTATGGATTTTTGACAAAACGGTGACCTAGATTTTACAGACTAGATTCCTATTGGCCATATTATACCTCGTTGTGTTCCTATACCACCTATGCATGCATATATGATAATAGTTTTTACCAACAGTCACTTCCAGTTACGTAGTGGCCATCAAAAGATGCCCACCCCCACCTGATTTTGGCTACTTTTCATGTTTTTCCGATTTTGAACTCTTAAACGGCTTTCAAAGTGCCATATTTTCATGAACAGACATCTTAGAAGAGTTGATGGACCATGAACTGCTTGGTTGAAGTCCCTGCTATCACGACAGTTCAGCTGGGGCAGTTCAAAAAAAGTATGGAGGGTCATACGGGCCATCAAAGAATGATTGTCGCCATCACGCCTACAGGCGGGATTGGGGGTTAAAGGGTTAAGCAATATAGCTTTAATTTACCACTTGTTGAGTTAGTCAGAACTATTTCATTAAGAATCCACAATGCTTAATTGTTCAGTACTGGAGTCTACCGTTTTACTGGTTTCATTTAGTAAAGAACACATTTGATAGAAGTTTATGAACTCTCTGCACAGTACTTTTAGATTTGGATGAAGTAAGATGAAACACATAGCTATATTATAATAGTTTAAAAGGTGAATTGTATCAGTTCCAGTGCCAATAAAACAACATGGTTTCCTGATATATGCTTAAAATAATAAACAGTGTATAAGCAAAACAGTTAAACAGTGACTGATAATACTTTTTTGAAAGTTTTCAGGTTGTCATCAGTTAATTATATCCTAAAGGACACCCTTGTGGAACTCGTGCATACAAAATTGAATTTAACACACTAAATTGAATTCTGTTTTTGATTTGATTTGAAAACCATGCTTTCAGTAAAGTTTTATCATGCCATTAAGTAAATCTGAATTTTTATCAATTACTTATAATTGATAATAAATTATAGTTTGATTACTACAAAAACATACTTTAAAGCGCCTGTTTGTCTATCATGCAATCAGCATCTGATAGCATTGTGTACCCAGAACACTAGTTAAACTTAAAGCCAGAAAAGAAATCTAGATCATGGAGTCTTGGACTGGTGTTTGATGTGGTGTCAAGTCTGTCCTTTTATAAATTATATAATTATGAATTCATTAATTTTCTCTGCAATTTTTCTATTATTTTTAAGATGGTGAGAACTATTTGAACTCTGATCTCAGTAGAGTTGGTTATTTCTTAGATTATACAGAGATTTTCAAGCACAAAATAAATGGGTGGTCAAAATAAACATCTTCATCTATGTGATATAGGATATCTTATAACACTTGATGAAAGCTAATGACCATCAGATCATAACAAAGATATATTTATTGGCATTAACAACACAAATCTGGAAGGATGAAGACATATTACTCTCATGCATACATTTGTATCTATCAAATGGAAGAACATTTAAGATGTTCTTTCTGAAAAACTTATAGTACTGAACAATGTGCAAATGTCATTGAAAGCAAATGAACCAGGGGTTTCATTATCTTTCATGTTGACTGGTACTTTCCACGTTTCTAGGTGGTACTTTTCAATTTATTCCATGAATATCTTATATAAAAATTTCTACATTTAGGCGGTACTTGTCAATAGCATAGGAGGGTAAAAGTACCGGGTACCGGCTCCTAATGAATGGCCTGATGAACTTCTAAAGAATTTCCGTTAATCACAGGACAGTAATGAGTTATCAACCCAAACAAAATGAAGAGAGTACAAATGTACCTGTATGATATAGTTTATTTACTAGTTGAAAATGGCTGTGAACTGGCTTTTAGTACCTCCATGAAGTCTTTAGTTTTAGACTACCAGTTCTTTGTTTCTTTTGTCTTTATGTTTAATGTTTTCTGGGGTTCTTGTCAATCTGATGAGTCAAGCCCTTTCCAACTGATTTGTACAGTTTATTCTTGTTTTTTTGCTGTTGCACATGTATATTACTATAATTATCACACGTTAGGAAAAGAGATAAACCGTCACAAACATGTTTAACCCCATTCAATTCTTAATGCAACTGTCCTGTAATTTAGTGAAAGTCATATGCATTGGTTGCTGTCTGTCATATTATTTTTTTTCGTTCATTGGTTGTACCTCCTTTTGTGTGTTATACATGTATCATCATTTTAAATATTCAATGTTCCTTGTTATACACAAAAAAAAACTCATTACTTGGTTTTGCATGTGATACGTATATATACTTCAAATGACCTTTAACATAAAAAGATGATAAATTAACCAAATTCAAAATGTGTCCATTGACCTTTTGATATATTTGTGTTTGCAAATTTGACTCTGATTCTATTACGCTGTGTACTTTGAAGGGTGAAAATCATTGCAAATTTGGTAGAAATAGATAAGTTTGGTACACTGTCTGACTATAACACCTGATTTCCTTGGTCATTCAACATTGTGATTGTTTGTATGTGTTTGTGAATGATGGAGCTATGAAAATAGCTGCACATTTGGAAGAAATTGTTTAGTTTGGTCCACGGTCTGTAAAACATTTGATGTAATTTTTGATCAGTTGTAAATGTAACTTGGTTCATGTATCACATTTGACCCTTAGTACAGACAGTAGACAGTATTTAAACATACCCAGCCCATTAGTCAGAACAATGAAAAATCTTCAAATTGATAAAGTCAGTGTTATTTGAGACCCTTACATAGATACTATTCAAGATACAATAGATATATGTCTTGTACTCCTATAAGGTACAGCAGTATATATTTCAACAGACTGTTTTTGAAGATAGGTCGATGAAAATGTCAGAAACTGTCAGGAATGTTTGGATGTGCTTTCGTGTGGTATTTCTGTAAATTACATTAATATAGACTGAAAAAGTTGTTATAGTGTGGGAGTCTGATTGTTAAAGTAATTGTGTGAAACCTTTGTTAGATTTGCTATCATTTATATCATCTAGATCTATATTGATCTTTTGGTGGAAGAAAATACCATATCATACCACTGGCAATAGCTAATTAAATCTAAAGTTCATTTTGAAAAACAAATGATTTGTGTGAAATTCTTTATCTGAACTTTGTTAAACATCATGAATAAAAGACTATTTATTGCTTCTAAGTTTGTTTAAATTACCAGTTTAATTTGTTTTACTATTGCCATAAAAAATTGCTGTACTTAATATCACTTTCAGCAATATTTCTATTTTAAGTCATCAGCTTTTATCCGTTGAGAACGCTTTATAGAATAAAGACATTGGATTTGAAAACTGATAATCCTAGTCAACTACCGGTAAGATTGGAGTTATGTACATGTGCATTAGCTACATGCATGATTCCACCTCACAACCTCGGTCTTAGACTCCTAAGACCACTCAGAGGGTTCTCGTTAAGATGCGTATACGTGTCCTGGACTCATGGAAATCGAGCTGGACGCGTCATTTTTAAACCCTTGAGTCCCTGGGACGCGTCCTGATTGTATCCCCTGAGTCCCAGAAACATGGTTTTGCCTAGAAGATTTATGATACAACATTGTTTTAAGTCTTTGTTTTGACAAGAAACTAAACTGGAGTGACTCAGCCATGAAGGCCCCCCTTTCCAAGTAGAAACGGACCCGCCAGTTATTAATGCCTGTGTGAACACTATAACTTTAAAATTCTATAAAATTCTTACATTCTGGACTGTTTCTGTCATGTGAAAGGTCTAGTAAACTTGCTATGTTTCACTAATCTATAGACTGCTCTATACATGTAGTCCGGTTGTTGTCTCTTTGACACATTCCCAATTTCCATTCTCAATTTTACTTCAGTATGGAAAGCTGTTGGTCAAGTTAGCTGTTGCATCAAACTCTATCATATGATCACACTTATTTGTACATGCATGAAGCACAAATTGGAATCCCGACAAGGGAAGAACAAAAAATTTATACATCTAACATTGTTGGACTGATGTTTAGACAAATTATATATATATCAGGCGCGGATCCAGAGGGGGGGTTCCGGGGGTTGGAACCCCCCCTTTTTTTTTGGCTGATCAATGCATTTGAATGGGAGCATATAGCTGGAACCCCCCCTTTACTCTGGGTTGGGAACCCCCCCTTTTTAAAATGGCTGGATCCGCCCCTGTATATGTAACAGAAAACTTGAAGAATATAACACAATTATTGTAACATATTCTCACTTGAGTGACTTATGTAATTTTATTATTCAATATAAATGTAAATCTTGAATAGGTCCTTGAAAGCCATGCAAGTACATGAAGTACCTGGTACTTAAAAATGCTTGAAAAGTTATTATGTTGAAAGCTAGTTTTAAAAGTTAATTTCCTATACACACTTTACTTAAGATACTATTTCTTGTAATTAAATCTTGATTATCATGTCATTTTGTCATTATTCGGATTTGGGAAGGAAAAGTCAGTTATCAATTTGGTGATGTACGGCAGGCGGCTGCCAAAAAATATCTGCGCACATTCAATTCAAAAAGCTTTGATGAAATTGCGTTATGTGGTTTCCTGTGACTAGATGAAGGTTAAGTTCAATTTTTACGATTTAAGCCTTTATATTGTTGTTTTGAAGGTGGAAAAAGTGAATAAAAGTGAAAAAGTAAATATATTTTGGCCTTTCGATATCTAGACCGCTTCTAGAATACATTGATTTTTTTACTTGATCAAGTTTGGGGATCCCGATTTGCAAATATCATTTTCATGGTGGAATTTCTGAATTGATTTCACTCAGCTGACAGCCTCTTGTTTTAAGTTTAAATCCTCATGTGAGCTTAACAAGGGCTATCATTTGATTTGGTCGACATATTTATAAATGATCTGTTAACGAAACTTTGAATTGTTCTAAATACTTAGGATTTTCTACCCCAGGAATAGATTACCTTTTCAGTTGTCTTTTGCAAAGTTGTTCTGAAAATCAGGTTCCTCAATTCTCTTCAGATTCATACTTTATTTGGACTTTTTCAATGCTGTTTTTGTGAAAATAGCTTCAATGCATTTTTTCTATAAATAATAAATGTAAGAAGAGGATATAGGTTTGCATGTATAAATCAAATTGCTTAAGCATAATTTACAAAAGATATACAATTGAGGATAAGAAATGACCTAATCATTGTGTTTTCAGAGTGAAGAATATAGAGTGATATAGGGAATACAGAGTGATTTATTAACCTAAATGTGTTTATGATTGCTCTGCAAGCCTTTAGAGGACTTGCTGTGGTTGTAGTACTTCAGAGCTCTGTCCATGTATTTAAACTTTGAAATAATTTGTTATGGGGAAGAAAGGTTTGTTTGGTGCTGAAAGTTATGATGTTAATGTTAGATGGTGTGGGTGGGGGTAGGGGAATAAATGAGATTACAAATTATTTATTGTTTACCTGTTTTGTAAATCAATCCATTTATTTTCTAGAGAAAAAAAAACTTTTGTCCCAAGTCTGTGCCATCAAATTCCATGTTTTCTAAATGGACTAAGCTCTGATATCCCATGCTCCCAGGATGTCCCCAAAAAGGCTGTTGGACATCAAAGCAATCTTGGGACACGGGTCACACCAGAATCACTTTATATTTCTATATTCCTCTCATCAGATATCACACTAAATATTATTAATATACATTACAAAAAGTGTAAATATATTTATTTGAAATTCTCATCCAGTCAGAAAGCATATGTAGCTAAAACAACATGTCAGCTTGAAAAGTGTAAATTGAGTAAATAAACTCAAGTTTTGACATGAAGTTGTCAGTTATTATAGCATGTAAAACTTGTTTAATAAAATAAGTTATCATATTTTGATAGTCAAAATAATATAGGATGGCAAGAGGAAGGTATCAGGTAGTTATTTACCTCCCCACCAAGGAGACTGATCTTCATGGGTGAGGGGCCTACATGTTAGTGGCCAAGTGGTCTAAGAAGTTGAACTACTGTATCACTAGCCTGTCAACAATAAGGTTGTGCAATTCTCAAATCCAATCTTAAGTAACTTAGATTGTGAGCTTGCCTGCCAAAGGACGTGGCTCTCTCTGGCTTCTTCCACCAATAAATAAGAAATCACCAGAATAGTGTTGAATGTGGCGTTAAACACCAATCAATCAATCAATCTGAAAAAGTGAGATCTTTATTTTTTGGTCGTATATTTGGTATGACGTTGGCGTCGTTGTCGTCCAAAGACATTTGGTTTTCGCACTATAACTTTAGTCAAAGTAAATAGAAATCTATGAAATTTAAACACAAGGTTTATGACCATAAAAGGAAGGTTGGGATTGATTTTGGGAGTTTTGGTCCCAACAGTTTAGGAATTGGGGGCCAAAAAGGCACAAATAAGCATTTTTCTTGGTTTTCGCACAATAACTTTAGTTTTAGTAAACAGAAATCTCTGAAATTTTAATATAAGGTTTATGACCATAAAAGGAAGGTTGGGATTGATTTTGGGAGTTTTGGTCCCAACAGTATTTAATTAGGAATTAGGGGCCAAAAAAAGGTCCCAAATAAGCATTTTTGTTGGTTTTTGCACCATAACTTTAGTATAAGTAAATAGAAATCTATGAAATTTTAACACAAGGTTTATGACCATAAAAGGTAAGTTGGTATTGATTTTGGGAGTTTTGGTCCTAACAGTTTAGGAATTAATTATTATTGGGGTTCTTTGATATGCCAAATCTATTAATTTAATCTAACCGTGTATTTAGATTCTTAAGGTCCAAAGGGTCCAAAATTAAACTAAGTTCGATTTTAACAAAAATTGAATTCTTGGGGTTCTTTGATATGCTGAATCTAAACATGTATTTAGATTTTTGATTATGGGCCCAGTTTTCAAGTTGACCAAATCAGGGTCCAAAATTAAACTTTGTTTGATTTTAACAAAAATTGAATATATGGGGTTCTTCAATATGCTGAATCTAACCATGTATTTATATTTTGGATATTGATCATATTGGACCATAAAAGGTAAATGTCCAATTTAAAATTTTTAAGTTTTTAAGTGGAAGTTCTTAGACCACATTCATTCTGTGTCAGAAACCGATGTTGTGTCAACTATTTAATCACAATCCAAATTCAGAGCTGTATCAAGCTTAAATGTTGTGTCCATACTTGCCCCAACTGTCCAGGGTTCGACCTCTGTGGTCGTATAAAGCTGCACCCTGCAGAGCATCTGGTTTTATGATCAAGGCATTTGAATGGGGTCATATGGTTGGTACCTCCTCCGCCCCCTTTTTGATCCTGGGTTGGGAACGGTCTCTTAAGAATGGCCAGATCTGCCTCTGCTTAGAAATTCCTCCACTGTTGTATTTAAAGTTGTGTGTATGGCACTCCCACAGCAAATCCTGTATAAATAATAAAATTATGTAACAAATAAAGATAATTATATTACAATGTATTGTCGAAATAAATGTCATATTATGGTCATGTTTTGTTTCAGTATGAGAGCATAAACAGTTATATGAAAACAAAAGTTATAATTATTATTGAATGCAGACTTTTTTATATTTGATTTGCACACATATGAGCCATTTCTTAAATTTTCTTAAATTGAAATAGCTCAAGTGTCTATATATCAATTATAAGCACATCCTTGATTTTGAATGGAATTAATGTCCTTGAAAAGTATTGTCTACTTGACATTGTCTAGATTCTAAAAAAAAGCAATAGACTTTGATATATTAATCATTTTGTTCAGGAAGTTAAGCACAAATTATCCATTTCAGAATTTTCAGTTTTTTTTGGAAATTTATATTTCGTACTCCAAAAGGATGTAAGACAATCACAACATTTGGTGTTCGTTTGTGAAAATATTGCACAGAGCGATTAAAAATTCTGTAACAGCAAATTATTGTCTGATAAAAAGGGAGGGTTACATTAGCGTCTGACTTTGTCTCTGCCATTAATTTGAGAACTACATTTATAGTGCATTATTACAATGGTATTAAAGAGTATCTGATTTCTCTTGTGGATGGTACTAATGTATAGATTCAAATGCTGTATGTTTGTTATTTACAATGAATTCTCATAAATAAAACTGTCTTGTAATGCTTCTTTACAGCATTGTCTTTTACTCAGAAATTTCCTGTTAGGAAACTTCAAAGGGGTAGGGTTTGGTGTCAGTAACAAACACATACTTTGTTTGCAAATCATGGCGCCCAAAACATTACTTTTGGGTTTGATATACATGTAGATCAAATTTATATTTGAGTAGCAGGTATGGGAAATTTATTTGAAGTATGGAAGTTTTATTTTTAAAACTTAAAGGCAGTGTGGGAAAGCCATATAAAGGACAGGGTCAACTGGTATTTGAAATTTAAAAAGTCAACAACTGGTTCATTCAGATGAACTCCTTCAGTATAAATAAAACTGCAGTTTGTTTTATTTGTTGCCTTTATATAACTCTTATAATCAAAATAGTATATATCATAGTTATAAAAGTAATTTAAAATTATATCATTGTGTCTTGCAATACCTTCTATAAAGGAAATTATAACATCTTGTCTATTGCAATTTGTTCTATAATTGAAATACAATATCAAAGTCTTCAAAAGTGACTTATTGCCTTTTGCAATAAGATGTTTGATATAAATATAATATCATACTTCTAAAAATTGGTTTAAAATTATGTAATCTTGGAACAATAGTTCTGTGATCTAAATACAATAGCATAGTTCTAACAGTTATTTAAAATTATGGCATCTTTTCTGTTGCAATACCTTCTATGGTTGAAATACAATATTTTGCTTCTAAAAAGTGGTTTAAAATTATATCTGTTCAATGGCAAAATGTTGGTTTTGTGCATCTATATTCTTAGTACATTACATTATCTATAGAATATTTTTATAAAGCTGTTATCATTAAAAATTGAAACTAATGAAGTTTAGTCATGATTCAGAAGACAAGATTATGATTGGAAGCATATGACTCATTATAACAATGATTCTCAAATTGATTTTTACATCATTATTAAGTTTAATCATTTAAAGGTCTCAGATCCTTGCATCTGTTGATGTTCTCAATGAACAAATAGGTTCAGTGGGCATCACTTATATTTCATCTTTCTTTGTTAAAAATAACATTTATGCAAATTGAGGGCAGATGGCCTGTATAGTCATTGCAAGATGTTTTTAAGATTGTTAAAACCCTTTCATTGTATTTGTCATTTTATGAGGATAAGAAACTTTCTATGCCGTTTATTGATTAGTAGAAATATTATAAAATTGTTGGTGTATGCATTCCTGTGAATTACGTAATATTGTTATGGCTTGAATTATTAGCTGACTAACATGGTTTATTATTATAATAATACAGCTGAAAACAGAATTGTATAAATTTCAATACTTTTAGCCAATCTTATACAATACAATACATGTACATGAAGCAATTCAATTGTCCATGCTATTTAATATGTTTTAACCAAAGGGCTTTGTATTCTGTTTTTAGCCTGTTGAAACAAAAGTATTGACTTTGTAATGTCCCAAGTCAGGAACATCACCATGGCATTAATTGACACTTGATATTGATAGTAGTAAATCACTCACAGCATGTCTAGACTCTCCAATCTAGAACATACCATGTAAGAACATTTTCTACCATTGGAGACCATACATGACTTCTAGAATCTTCGGTTTAATGTATTGTTTAGTTGCTCTGTAATATTTCTCTTTGTGTACATTGATTTCTAAAGTCAACATATGGAGAAGAATTGAGAGGAGCCCAACCCATATGGCAAGCTCAACATGCTCAATGTGTGACTAAATCATCATTGAATGAATATAAAAGAGACCACCAAAAGATCTGACAGCACAAACTACATGTTGAGGTTACTGGTTAATTGGCTTTTGTGTTGCAACAATATGATTCTACTAGTTGTTTGTCTTATCAGTAATTTGTTTGTGTTGTATTACTACAATATAAATTGTTTATTTGACAAATAAACAAACAAATAAATATAGTACATATATACAAATGTCAGTTATCTAGGATCAAACATTGTATAGGTAGTTTTTCTACTATATAGCAGTGTTCTTGTCATGCAATTTGTATACTCTAACGTAGGTAAATGAAATTCTAGTATTTTCGAATCAAAATATGATTCTATAATATTAGAAAGCAAGATGCCCCTACGAAAAAAAGATATTAAAGATATACAAGGCTTATCGAATACGAATACGAATACGAATTTGTTTATTATAGTGACATTGTGTATATATACAGTATAATAATAATATTTGTCAATACAATATTTGTACACCCGGCCCATTGGACCTATAAGTCACTTAAAAAATATAAATCTTTAAATCATTTCATAGTAGAGTCATGTATTTCAATTATTTACATAAATGAATTGTCTGCGTTTTGTAAATGCTTGTAAAATATATTTAGCTGTTCTTCTTGGAAAATAAATTAAAAATTGTATTAATTGTTCACAGTGTGGCAGTGATAAAAATGTTTCTTTGCTTGGTATGGTTGAGTAAAGTTCATTTCGAAGTTCATTATAAAAATCACAGTTAATAAGGAAATGAGTTTCACTTTCAATTTCATTTTTGCTACACATTTTACAAAGTCTGTTGTCTTCAGGTTCGCCACTAAACCGTCCTGTTTCAATTCTTAGAGGTAGAATGCCGCATCTAAATTGAGCCAACATCGACCGTTCGTTGCGTTGTAGGTTAAGGTTCACATATGATTCAGCACAGAAATTATTTTTGAAAGTTTTGAATGTTCGCAGTTTTGGATATCTATCTAAGTTTTTTAACCAATCAAGACTATGCTGTTCAAGTAGTGCTGATTTTGCATTATTTATATCACAACTCTTTCTATTGTGAAAAGTTTCCATAACTCCAATGTTTGTCATTATAGTTTTTATTTCTGCCGACCAGTTGTTTGAGCATATGCTATAGTCCCATTGAAAGATACGTTTGCAAATCCTTGAATTATCCATTAACAACAGTCTATTCCAGTAACTTATCATGTTGAGCCATCGTCGTTCTTTAGAAGGTAGCCATCCGATATCCCCCTCTATGGCTAGTTTTGGTGCAAATTTGTGTACTCCAAGAAAATATCTAATTGCTTTGTTTTGTATATTATTGATTCCGGAGAAGTCTTTGTATCCCCAAACTGAGGAGTTGTAGTCTAATACTGGTACCACACAAGAATTATACAGCTTCTCAAATGTCTTAAATCCAAATTCCTTCAGATTGTGAAGTTTTGAGATAATTGCTCCTAGAGCACGTCCACCACCTTTTGCTAGATTTTCTGCGTTTGATGCAAAGTCTTTTTTCTCGTTGAATATTACTCCCAAATATTTGTACTGACTTGTAACCTCTAATTCATTGTCTCCAATCTTGAATTGGAAAGATGTACGCTGTCGTCTGCCAGATCTGAAATGCACTACTTTGGATTTATCTGTATTTATTAGAACTCGCCACCGTTTACACCAGTCGTGTAGTTTATCCAACATCTTTTGCATATCCGTCTCGTTGTATGCTAGTAGTACAATGTCATCTGCGTACAACAACATAGACAATTTGGTGTCTTCGATATTTATACCAAGATCCAAATTGTTCACTTCTTGCACAAGGTCATTAATGAATATAGAAAACAAAGTTGGCGAACAATTGTCTCCCTGTTTCACACCAGAGTTACAAACAAACCAATCCGACATCTTCTGATTGACACGAATACTAGCTGTTGTGTAGGAATAAATGTTTTTGATAGATTTGTACATTTTGCCGTCGATATTGTTTAGTAAAAGCTTATAAAGTAACATATCTCGGTCCACAAAGTCAAAAGCTTTCTTTAGATCCACAAATGTTGCAATTACATTAGCGTTGTTCCGAATCACACTACTAAGAGAAAAGACGTGATCTTCGCAAGAACGATGTCTCCTGAATCCATTTTGCTCATCAGCAAGAACCTCATTTTCGTCTAGATAAGTCGATAGTCGGTTATTTATGAAGGCACTGTACAGCTTAGATATACAGGACAATAAGCTTATTCCTCGATAATTAAGCGGAATACGATGGTCAGATGAGGGATCCTTCAATATCGGAAAAATAACTGCTTTTCTCCAGATTGACGGTATACAACTGGTGTCAAAAATCACTTGAAAGAGAGAGCGAATCACTTGAAAGACATTTGGAAATTTTAAAACTTCGTACGGTATTTGATCAATCCCTGTTGATTTTCCATTTTTCGCACTTTTGATTACAGTTTCTATTTCCTCAAGTGTTATGTCACCATTTAATTCTTCGTCGTCATTGTACAAGGGATCCGAAATTATATCTTCTAATACTGTTTTATGAGATAATGCATACCTATAAAATTCACTGTTGAAATCCTCTTCCGATTGATCATTATTATACAAATGTTCAAAGTCGGATTTCCATTTATCAATAACTCTAGTTTCATCAATCAAGATTTCACCTTCAGTATTATATACTTCCATTGGAATCAATTTACTTTTTCGTGGTCCTAGCCTTTTAATTTTTTCCCAGAATTCATTTGGGTTTTTCGTAGTCATGATTTCGATATCCATACAAAACGATTGTCGATGTTGTCTTTCACATTTTCGTAGTTTACGATCGAATATAGTTTGTGCAGATTTGAAATCTTGTCGTAGTTTTGATTTAACGCTAGCTTTTCCTTTGAATTTTAAAAACTGATTTTCCTTGGTGCGCATGTCATCCCATAATAATCTAAGTTCGTCGTTCCAAAACGGTTTATTCATTTTATGGCGTTTTCTGGTATTTGTGCTTGTACTAAAACGTGGAATTTTATCATTCATCTCATCGATTATGACATCGCAAAGTTTTGAATATATTTCGTCTATGTTTGTTTGTGTTTCCCTTGTTCTTTCTATTTGCGTTATAATTGACTGTAGTGCAATTTTAGATAAATCCGACGCAAATAAATCATTAGGAATTGACTTATCATATTGTATGCCTGCATTTTGGAGTTTAAATATATTATTACTTATTAAAATGATTCCCTTTGTCATGATTTCTTGAATTAAGTTCTAATTATTGATTGAGGGCACAAGACTTTTCAATTACTTAGGGAAACCTTAAAAGTTCTTGAATCATGAAATATGTTTTATAGACTTATTCTGATGGAATATCTTTCCTTCTTTGTAATGGCATCGATTGCCTACATTTACAAGTTGCTATGCATTTTTCCCTTCAAGACATTTTAGAATGATGGACAAATTACAGCCATTACACTTATCATTAATTAGTTATCCCTCATTGAAACTTCAATCAAGTTACTGTAAGTAAAGCAAGTAATTATTTGTAATGATGATGAGAATGTCTCTTTCCAGGTCAGATCAGAATTATTTTAACTTAGGTTTTATGATAATACTTTATTTGCCTGCCAAATGCAATTCAGATCCAGAACTGCACATAAGGGGGTGGGGGATCCGCCTATGCTATTTAGATTTGAAATACAAGATGCAATTTTAGAATTTTCTCACGAGCAGGATGATAATTGAAATTTCAAGGGATAAGTTTAAATAAGATGTTCTGCTTATATTATACGACCGCAAAAATTGAAAATTTTTTGATTATATATTGGTATGACGTTGGCGTTGTCGTTGTCCAAAGACTTTTGGTTTTCACACTCTTAACTTTAGTATAAGTAAATAGAAATCTATGAAATTTAAACATAAGGTTTATGACCATTAAAGGAAGGTTGCGATTGATTTTGGGAGTTTTGGTCCCAACAGTTTAGGAATTAAGGGCCAAAAAGGGCCCAAATAAGCATTTTTCTTGGTTTTTATACGACCGCAAAAATTAAAAAATTTTTGGTTGTTTATTGGTATGATGTTGGCATCGTCGTCGTCGTCCGAATACTTTTAGTTTTCGCACTCTTAACTTGATCGAGTGAAAGTGAATAGAAATCTATGAAATTTTAACACAAGGTTTATGACCACAAAAGGAAGGTTGGGATTGATTTTGGGAGTTTTGGTCCCAATATTTTGGGTATTAGGGGTCAAAAAGGGCCCAAATAAGCATTTTCTTGGTTTTCGCACTATAACTTTAGTTTAAGTGCATAGAAATCTATGAAATTTTAACACAAGGTTTATGACCACAAAAGGAAGGTTGGGATTGATTTTGGGAGTTTTGGTCCCAATATTTTGGGTATTAGGGGTCAAAAAGGGCCCAAATAAGCATTTTCTTGGTTTTCGCACTATAACTTTAGTTTAAGTGCATAGAAATCTATGAAATTTTAACACAAGGTTTATGACCACAAAAGGAAGGTTGGGATTGATTTTGGGAGTTTTGGTTCCAACAGTTTAGGAATTAGGGGCCAAAAAAGGGCCCAAATAAGCATTATTCTTGGTTTTCGCACAACAACTTTAGTATAAGTAAATAGAAATCAATGAAATTTAAACACAAGGTTTATGACCGCAAAAGGAAGGTTGGGATTGATTTTGAGAGTTGAGGTCCCAACAGTGTAGGAATTAGGGGCCAAAAAGGGGCCCAAATCGGCATTATTCTTGGTTTTCGCACCATAACTTTAGTATAAGTAAATAGAAATCTATGAAATTTAAACACAAGGTTTATGACCATAAAAGGAAGGTTTGGTTTGATTTTGGGAGTTTTGGTCCCAACAGTTCAGGAATAAGGGGCCCAAAGGGTCCAAAATTGAACTTTCTTTGATTTCATCAAAAATTGAATAATTGGGGTTCTTTGATATGCCGAATCTAACTGTGTATGTATATTCTTAATTTTTGGTCCCATTTTCAAATTGGTCTACATTAAGGTCCAAAGGGTCCAAAATTGAACTTTCTTTGATTTCATCAAAAATTGAATAATTTGGGTTCTTTGATATGCTGAATCTAAAAATGTACTTAGATTTTTATACGACCGCAAATTTTGAAAAAAAATTTTTATTATTGGCCCAGTTTTCAAGTTGGTCTAAATCGGGGTCCAAAATTAAACTTTGTTTGATTTCATCAAAAATTGAATAATTGGGGTTCTTTGATATGCCAAATCTAACTGTGTATGTAGATTCTTAATTTTTGGTCGCGTTTTCAAATTGGTCTACATTAAAGTCCAAAGGGTCCAAAATTAAACTAAGTTTGATTTTAACAAAAATTGAATTC
The DNA here is from genome assembly GCF_965363235.1 of Mytilus galloprovincialis. Taxonomy (NCBI): domain Eukaryota; kingdom Metazoa; phylum Mollusca; class Bivalvia; order Mytilida; family Mytilidae; genus Mytilus; species Mytilus galloprovincialis. The sequence goes on along the minus strand of NC_134843.1, from coordinate 41,233,564 downwards.
TTGGGCTTTTTTGATATGCTGAATCCAAACATGCACTTAGATTTTTGATTATGGGCCCAGTTTTCAAGTTGGTTCAAATCAGGATCCAAAATTATTATATTAAGTATTGTGCAATAGAAGAAATTTTCAATTGCACAGTATTCAGCAATAGCAAGAAATCTTCAATTGCACAGTATTGTGCAATATCAAGAAATTTTCAATTGCACAGTATTGCACAAGAACAAGAAATCTTCAATTGCACAGTATTGTGCAATAGCAAATATTTTCAATTGCACAGTATTGCGCAATAGCAAGAAATATCTAATTGCACAATAATTGGAGTTATCTTTCTTTGTCCAGAATAGTAGTTGAATCAACTTAAATTATTGTTTTATACAATATACAATGTATATTCACTTTTACTATCAACTGATAAATTAAAACAATCTTTACCATTCAGTGATAACAAGCGCTTTATTTTATGATGTATTTAAATGAGTAGTTATTGTTGCAAACTCCATTAGAAATTTGAATTGAGATCAGTTTTGGAAAAAGGGAAAAAGGGGGGGGGGGGTTAAATTTTTCTCATTTCAGATTTCATAAATAAAAAGAAAATTTCTTCAAACATTTTTTTGAGAGGATTAATATTCAACAGCATAGTGAATTGCTCAAAGGCAAAAAAAATATTTTAAGTCTCATTAGACCACATTCATTCTGTGTCAGAAACCTATGCTGTGTCAACTATTTAATCACAATCCAAATTTAGAGCTGAATCCAGCTTGAATGTTGTGTCCATACTTGCCCCAACCGTTCAGGGTTCAACCTCTGCGGTCGTATAAAGCTGCACCCTGCAGAGCATCTGGTTGCACAATAACTTACAGAAATCTATGAAATCTTAACATAAGTTTAATGACCACAAAAGGAAGGTTGGGAATGATTTTGAGAGTTTTGGTCCAAACAGTTTAGGAATAATGGGCAAAAAAAAAAGTCCCAATTAAGCATTTTTCTTGCTTTTGGCACAATATCTTTAGTATAAATAAATAGAACTCTATGAAATTTTAACACAAGGTTTATGACCACAAAAGGAAGGTTAGTATTGATTTTGGGAGTTTTGGTCCTAACAGTTTAAGAATTAGGGGCCAAAAGGGTCCAAAATTAAACTTTGTTTGATTTCATCAAAAAATGAATCATTGGGGTTCTTTGATATGCCGAAACTAATCGTGTATTTAGATTCTAAATATCTTCAATATGCTGAATCTAACCATTTATTTAGATTTTTATGGCCTCGCAACGAAGTTGTGGGTGCCATATAGTTTTACCCTTGTCCGAAATTCCGTCATTCCATCATTCCGCAACAAACCATTATACAGAGTTTTTTTCTAAACACCTTCAGATATTGGCCTGATATTTTGTATGTGAGTTAACCATGATGTTTTACAGGTCAAGTTAAAGTTTGGTTCTGCTCCGCTAAATTTTGCCGAAATTACGAGCTTTGGACTTTGATAAATTGATGAAAATCACAGTTATACAGACATTTTTTCTAAACTCTTTCAGATATTTGGCTGATTTTTGGTATGTAAGTTAACCAGGATGAAATTACGGGCTATGGACTTCGATAAATTGTTGAAAAGTTGGTCCACATTGAGGTCTAAAGGTTCTAAAATTGAACATTATTTGATTTCATCAAAAATTGAATTTCTTGGGGTTCTATGATATGCTGAATCTAACCATGTATTTAGATTTTGGATATTGGTAAATGTCCCAATTTAAAATTTTTACGTCTTTAAGTTTAAGTTCTTAGACCACATTCATTCTGTGTCAGAAACCTATGTTGAGTCAACTATTTAATCACAATCCAAATTCAGAGCTGTATCATGCTTAAATGTTGTGTCCATACTTGCCCCAACTGTTCAGGCTTCAACCTCTGCGGTCGTATAAAGCTGCGCCCTGCAGAGCATCTGGTTATGAACATACTTAATTCCAATATTGACATAGTGTATACCAGACTTTGAGAAAATTTGCTCCCTAGGACTAACAGGTCAGACAAATTGAACATCTATTAGTGTATGATCCATCTGCTTGTTTCGAATTCATAATAATGTGCTCCTGCAGCAATAATGATTCTATTGTGAGAGAGAAATAAATCACACATATTCAAACCAGAACAGCTATATTTATATTATAGAATTGTTATTGAGACATATTATTAGTACATTAACTCTTAACCTGACAGCTTAAAATGATTGTTAGTTAGACATTATCGGGTCCATCTGTTTTTTGTACATACCATAGATTGTATATGTCACAATGATACAGTACACACAAGATGATTAGGTACAAAATGTTGAAAATCATACTTGGCACTGTTGAGTGACTGCTTTTCAAAAAGATATGGAAAGAAAACACTGTCATAAATTGTGAATGTTCAAAATGATATGGAAAGAAAACTGTGTCATAAATTATGAATGTAGATAGTGGTTGATCACTCAGAAATCATCAACATTCTTCTGCATTTACTTCGAAATTATTACTAACTCGACTTTTTCAGTAGGTGACCTAATCTGTGATAGTAGATTCTTGAATTTCAGGTTATGAGTACTCAGTCAACTAGGAGTACTTAAAAGAAGTTACCTCAAGCTTACAATATGTTCAATTTGGGGGGAGGGGGTTTGGAATTATACTGTTTTATGATTCTATACAAGAAAAAGATAGGTGTCAAACAAACAATTGTTTTCCTAATTATGTAATACCAATCGTCAGTTTGATTTGACTTCCAGAATGATATGACATACCAGATATAAGGTAACCAGTAAACAAAATATTTACTCTGGAGTCAACAGTAGGTACATGTGAGTGTAATATGAAAATAGTGGCCTTGTGACAATGTGTGTACTGTTATAATGTAGCAGTACAATTATCCATCTATACAAATGTCAAAATGTCAAATGCCTACACAGAAATGATGCTCTGCATGCCATGGCATTGTTAAATTCTTTAAATAACATTGTGTTTCTGGAATTTTAAAACATCAGGCAGTTAAAATACAATAAAATTATAGAAGTGTGATGACTTGATCTGTAGGGGGAAAATTGGAAAAAGAGAGAGTTCTTTTGATAAACATGGTACAGGAAGAGAAAGTAGAGTTCTTCCATGTATTATTGATATATTGTAAAGCGTTATGTAAGCATCCATTTCCAAGCTATACGGCTGACTGATTTGATTTAGACAATAGTGATTCTATCTTTTTGATTTCCCTCCCGAGATGTGTTAAAATATCGGAGGAAGAATTAAACAGTCCTGAGCATAAAGTGAATAATCAATACAAGACGCAACTTCCATTGATGGCTGCTGGCGTATATTAGGTGGTGATATCGATTGACTATATATATCGAAGGTTAAGTTTACCACTTCATTAGCTTCTTGAGGCGAAAATCTATCGGGATGAACAATCTATTGGTGTGCTTTTAATTTAATGCAGAATTACTATTTAAGCCATGTATATCCTTTATGAATTCAAATAGAAAAGTGTATTGACAGATTGAAATGATGCTTTTGCTCTTCTCAGGACATTTTTGACTCAGATTGATTTGAAGCTTGACATAATGTAGATAGCCCTGTCTTTTGTTGAAGACTGTATGTTACACTCTAGATTTTTATGCCCCATTTATGGGCATTATGTTTTTAGGTCTGTACCGTCCTTACATCTGTCTGTTCATTCGTCCGTCCGTTTGTCCCGTTTCAGGTTAAAGTTTTGGTTAAAGTTTTTGGTCGAGGTAGTTTTTATGAAGTTGAAGTTCGATCAACTTAGTAAACATGTTCCTTTTGAGATGCTATTTCTATTTTTAATGCCAAATTAAATATTTTATCCCATTTTCACGGTCCACTGAACATAGAAAATGATAGTGCAGATGAGGCATCCGTGTACTTGGGACACATTCTTGTTTAGCTATTTGTTTGTGTCTTTGGTTTGCTCTCATTGATGTAAACCCCACATCTTTTTATGCCCCACCTACACTAGAAGAGGGGCATTATGTCTTCTGGTCTGTGACTCCGTCCGTCTGTTCCTTCTTCTGTCTGTCCATCTGTTCCTCACGCTTCTGGTTAAAGTTTTTGGTCAAGGTAGTTTTTGATGAAGTTGAAGTCCAATCAACTTGAAACTTAGTACACATGTTCCCCATGATATGATCTTTCTAATTTTAATGCCAAATTAAAGTTTTGACCCCAATTTCATGGTTTACTGAATATAGAAAATGATAGTGTGAGTGGGGCATCTGTGTACTATGGACACATTCTTTTTATACGACCGCAAAAATTTTAATTTTTTGGTCGTATATTGCTATCATTTTATTCCTGTTATGCTGATCATAGCAATATTGTGTTGAAAGCAGATTGTCACTTACGAATACATATAATTGTGTGCTGACATGAGATAATAACCATTAAAACATTTATTCTTGATTAAATAGTCCAACTTGTTTTAGAATTAAAAAAGTTTTAAATAATTAAAATTGAATGTCTCTGTGACTGGCTTCTATTTCAATAAAAACTTAGTTAACAAACACTATTAAACAGCAGCCATTACTCCTCAAAAGGCAACTGAAAAGCCATCCCCCATAGGGCGACACAAGCATTATAGTCTTCACTTAATTTCCAATGGTATATCAAATATATATATTCTGTTGTGGCTCAGCCAATAATAGCTCTAGAATCAACATTCTGCTTCCTGTGAAAATCTGTTTTAGCAATAAGATCTGGTAATTGATAAATTGTCTGTATATATATATCTTTTACTTATAATTACCTGAAACAGTGAAGAGAGAAGATAACAGTCATTAAAGATAATTGTTTTATATAAATAAAAGGAGAGGTGACATATATGTCAATGAAACCAAAACTCTATGAGACCATGAAAATATAAAAAGAAATTTTTTTTTTACTTTATTATATTTTAGTCTTTGATTTATTGTTATAGAAAAACTCATGTGTCGTCCAATTTTGAATGAATTTACAGTGCAGAATTATTGAAGAAGGTATTTTTGATGTCTCTGATTTTGTGGTCAAGCCTGTGAAATTTATTTCGTGAAAGTGAGTCGTAGGGATGGTAGATTCCGTTGGAGGCTTCAAAATTTAGGTTCAGTTTGTGGTTAAAGTTTTTTTTAGACTTCAATAACTTTGTTAAACCATCATGGAGTTTTTCATTCTAAAGTTCTTTCACGATCCAGTAAAAGTATGTGTTTGCAAGATTTTTGTATTGAAATTTAATTTAATTTGAATTTTGATTTAAGCATTCCTCACTGAAAAACTAAAACAATCTTTATGGGCTTTGCTCATTGTTGAAGGTCGTACGGTGACCTTTAGTTGTTAATGTCTGTGTCATTTCGGTCTTTTGTGGATAGTTGTCTCATTGGCAATCATACCACATCTTTTTTATATTTACCCATCGGTGCTTACAATCACTTTGATAAATGTTCATCATTTTGTCCCTTTATACCTTATATGACATTTTGTTTCCATTTGTTCATCCCCTGTAAAAATTATCTCCTGCTGTTCTGGGTTAGAGAATGAACCAATCAAAATCTGGCATTTTAATGTACAGTATAATAATAAATGTTATTTTCATTTAATTCTTATTGTGTCACCTTACTATAATCATTCTAAATATATAATTGATTAGATGTTGATTTCAGTTAGAAATAGAAAGCATAATCGTTTTCCATAGGTTGTCCCTTGAGTCACATATGTATTTTCAGTGTATGAATTTAATTTGAAAAGAAATCAATAGTTGTTTGGTTTTCTCTAAGCACAGCTGTGTTCTATTAATTCTGCTACCCTGGTATCTGATTAAACCAGTAGTGGAACTTAACCTTTTATTGTTGTTCCCAATATAGCAATGAGAAATCATTATTAGTCACATGAACCCAGTTTCTTTTGTAAAGAGCCCACCAATATAGCTGCTAAAACAGAACATGTAAAAAATTAATAGTGGATGGAGTCCTGTTTTCGAAATTTGATTTAGTAGCTATTGCTAGATGTGAAAGATCATGTGCTTGGCCCCTCATAATTTGCATCCCTTAGCAACAAGCTGGATACATACCAAAGTGTTGAGAGATAAGTAAAAAAATGTTTTCATAATGCACTAAATTCCACAATAAAAAGGAAAAAAGCAAACATGTATGTTAGGCCAAACTTGGACGTGAACTTTCTATTTCTATGAAGCAACATTCCAGCACAACCTGGAAATGGAGTGGATATCTGACAGTTGATTATCAAGGGATGTGTCTTGTATCAAAATTTTTTGATTATAGGTTTCTACTTCAAGCTATTGAATCATTTTTCATAAATTCCTATGATTTGAAGAAATTGTTTTAAAATCTTAAACATAAATATTGTGATTATATATTTACAATACTTATCTTTGCAGCATTGAAAATTTTATATGTAATAAGTATTATATGATTTCTGACCCAGATTTGGTATCGAGAGTACATACAATTCTTTGGGAAAAGCACTATTTTAAAGATGTTGGGACACTTAAAAATGATCTAGTTGTTTATGTGCTAGTGCTACTATAGTGGGTCTCATTAGGATCTAAGCGTGACTTGGGATTGCAGATTTTTTTGTAAGCGTGACACGTGAAAGTCATATTATTGTGTTGTGAAAAGGGAAATTACAAAAAATGAGATTTGCTTACGTACATAGTGTAAGCGGGATACGAAATCTGACAAAACAGTAAGCGGGATCCCAGATCAGAACCCCCCAATGAGACCCCTTCTATACATATAGCTTCCCTTCAAGTGTTTGAATGACTTTAGCTTCTCTTGCAGGTTTTGTAATTTGAACTAAGACTGGGATATATAATAAATAAAAAAGGGGTAATTAAGGATGTACTTAGGTGAGGTTAGGTGAAAATGAAGAAATTAAGAAATTAAAATTGATACTTAAAGCTGGTAGAGCATTCGCTTAGGATAAAAATAAGCTAAAAATATTGATAGGTCATGAACCTCCTTTTCAAGATATTTGAGATTTAAAATATGGCGGAAAAGGCTGACTCAGACTTTCACCTTATATTTGCATTGGTATTATTTGGGTCTCAAAACTAAACACAGAAAATCAAGAATCTTCTAAAATTTTGGTAAATGACCTTTAATGAGTTATTAAGTCTTATATGAAAAAATAAATGGGTGTTATGGGGCAAAATATTTTACCTGGTATTGAATGGAAAAACATTTGACACGAATTCCAAAACCTCACCTAAGTACATCCTTAACATATATGACCTGCTGATAATAAAAATTATGATTCCATTGTAATAAAAAAAAAAAATCAATTTAACAAATTAGTATTAGTATACAGGTATTAATAGAATGCATATGTTTAAAACTCTTTTATTGTTTTTGATTTCAGATGCTCAAAATATTATTATAGAAGGTGATAACCCATTGGTAGCAAATGGAGGTGAAAATAAAGTGATAGCATGTAAGGTTGTCTCCGGCATCGCTAACGGAGAAAATCCTGACCTGAAGTGGTACGACAACAGAGGGAACTTAGTCCCGCCTGATGGCAGGTAAGATTTAGACAATAGATTTGTATACAAAGCTGTAACAACTACAGAGGGAACTCAGTCCCGTCTGATGGCAGGTAGGACTTAGACAATAGATTTGTATACAGAACTGTAATGACAACATTGGGAATTTAGTCCTGCCTAATGGGAGGTAAACAATAGATTTGTATACAAAGCTGTAACAACTTCAGAGGGAACTTAGTCCCGCCTGATGGCAGGTAAGACTTAGACAATACATTTGTATACAGAACTGTAATGACAACAGAGGGAATTTAGTCCTGCCTAATGGGAGGTAAGACTTAGACAATAGACAACAGAGGGAACTTAGTCCCGCCTAATGGGAGGTAAGACTTAGACAATAGACAACAGAGGGAACTTAGTCCCGCCTAATGGCAGGTAAGACTTAGACAATAGATTTGTATACAAAGCTGCTGTGCATACACATTGCAATGTACAAATATTTAAATTGACATTGCAATGTACAAATATGTAAATTAACTTTAAAGTTTAAAGCTGTACATAAACATAACAGTGTACAAAGCTGTACATAAACATATCAAAGTTCAAAGCTGTACATAAACAACACTACAAGGATGTACATAAAGATAACACTGTACAAAGCTGTGCATAAACATATAAATGTACAAAGATGTACATAAACATACCACTACAAAGATGTACATAAAAATAACAGTGTACAAAGATGTAAATAAACCTACTAATGTACTTTAATACAACAATGTAGAAAGATGTACATAAACATACCACTGTACAAAGGTGTACATAAACATATAAATGTACAAAGATGTACATAAACAACACTACAAAGATGTACATAAAAATAACACTGTACAAAGATGTACATAACCTACTAATGTACTTTAATACAACAATGTAGAAAGATGTACATAAACGTAACACTGTAAAAAGCTGTACATAAACATATAAATGTACAAAGATGTACATAAACAACACTACAAAGATGTACATAAAAATAACACTGTACAAAGATGTACATAAACCTACTAATGTACTTTAATTCAACAATGTAGAAAGATGTACATAAACATTACACTGTAAAAAGCTGTACATAAACATATAAATGTACAAAGATGTACATAAACATATAAATGTACAAAGATGTACATAAACATATAAATGTACAAAGATGTACATAAAAATAACACTGTACAAAGATGTACATAAACCTACTAATGTACTTTAATTCAAAAATGTAGAAAGATGTACATAAACATTACACTGTAAAAAGCTGTACATCAACAATAATGTAGAATGATGTTCATAAACAATGTTTTTATATAAATAAGACTATTTGTATTCTCTTTTGAATGGTTTTACATTACATGTAGTAATTTTAGGGGCCCTTTATAGCTTGCTGTTCAGTGTAAGTCTAGGGTCTGTGTTGAAGGCCGTACCATAACCTATTATGGTTTACTTTTATAAATTGTTACTTGGATGGAGAGTTGCCTCATTGGCACTCATACCACATCTTCCTATATCTATGTAGAAAGATGTACAACAATAAAACAATGTAGAAAGATGTATGCACATAAACATAACAAATGCAAAGCTGTACATAAACACATAATAATTTACCAAGCTGTACATAAACACATTATAATTTACCAAGCTGTACATAAACACATTATAATTTACCAAGCTGTACATAAACACATAATAATTTACCAAGCTGTACATAAACACATTATAATTTACCAAGCTGTACATAAACACATTATAATTTACCAAGCTGTACATAAACACATAATAATTTACCAAGCTGTACATAAACACATTATAATTTACCAAGCTGTACATAAACACATTATAATTTACCAAGCTGTACATAAACACATAATAATTTACCAAGCTGTACATTCTATTCTATTCTTTATTTACCTTAAACAATACAGTTTATCGGTATAATATGCATAAATATACAGTTTACAAGTTGTATAGCATTAACATACACATAAATAACAAACGTCAGAAATATCAGTTACATATTATACAGTTTGTGAGTTTCAGACTACATATGATAAACATAGGTCTTAAATATTATTCCTACACTTAAATGCATAGAGTAAGTACTTTCCTAAATTACAGAGTTCCTTAGTGTTTTCAACAGAAAACAATTGTACTAATTTATAAGTTGATGGTCTAGTCCAATAATATTTCTTGATAAACATTTTACGTATATCATTATAATTTGTACATTGTAAAATAAAATGAAATTCATCCTCTACTACATTTTTATCACACATAATACACATTCTACTATTTCTACTTATTCCATAAAAACGACCAGTTTCAATGCATAGATTATGTGAGGATAGGCGAATTCTCGTTATTCATTTACGAGCTATTACAGGAATACATTTTTGTAAATAAAATTGTCATTCTACATTTGACACAATATACTTATATAATCTACACTTTGGTGATGTTTCAAGCGTGAAATGCAACTCTTGTTTAGCTTGATCATATATTCGTTGTTTGGTTAATTGTAAAAATGAACTATCCAAACAAAGTACCCATTGGTTGTCCCAATAATAATTCATACCAAGATCATATAAAATTGTTTTAATACAAGTTGCCCAGTTTTTATACGACCGCAAAAATTTTAATTTTTTGGTCGTATATTGCTATCAAGTTGGCGTCGTCGTCGTCGTCGTCCGAATACTTTTAGTTTTCGCACTCTAACTTTAGTAAAAGTGAATAGAAATCAATGAAATTTTAACACAAGGTTTATGATCACAAAAGGAAGGTTGGGATTGATTTTGGGAGTTTTGGTCCCATCATTTTAGGAATTAGGGGCCAAAAAGGGCCCAAATAAGCATTTTCTTGGTTTTCGCACTATAAGTTTAGTTTAAGTGAATAGAAATCTATGAAATTTTGACACAAGGTTTATGACCACAAAAGGACGGTTGGGATTGATTTTGGGAGTTTTGGTTCCAACAGTTGAGGAATTAAGGGCCAAAAAAGGGCCCAAATAAACATTATTCTTGGTTTTCGCACAATAACTTTAGTATAAGTAAATAGAAATCAATGAAATTTAAACACAAGGTTTATGACCACAAAAGGAAGGTTGGGATTGATTTTTGGAGTTGAGGTCACAACAGTTTATGAATTAGGGGCCAAAAAGGGGCCCAAATAAGCATTATTTTTGGTTTTTGCACCATAACTTTAGTATAAGTAAATAGAAATCTATGAAATTTAAACACAAGGTTTATGACCATAAAAGGAAGGTTGGGTTTGATTTTGGGAGTTTTGGTCCCAACAGTTTAGGAATAAGGGGCCCAAAGGGTCCAAAATTGAACTTTGTGTGATTTCATCAAAAATTGAATAATTGGGGTTCTTTGATATGCCGAATCTAACTATGTAGATAGATTCTTAATTTTTGGTCCCGTTTTCAAATTGGTCTACATTAAGGTCCAAAGGGTCCAAAATTAAACTTAGTTTGATTTTAACCAAAATTGAATCCTTGGGGTTCTTTGATATGCTGAATTTAAAAATGTACTTAGATTTTTAATTATTGGCCTAGTTTTCAAGTTGGTCCAAATGGGGGTCCAAAATTAAACTTTGTTTGATTTCATCAAAAATTGAATAAATGGGTTCTTTGATATGCCAAATCTAACTGTGTATGTAGATTCTTAATTTTTGGTCCAGTTTTCAAATTGGTCTACATTAAGGTCCAAAGGGTCCAAAATTAAACTAAGTTTGATTTTAACAAAAATTAAATTCTTGGGCTTATTTGATATGCTTTATCTAAACATGTACTTTGATTTTTGATTATGGGCCCAGTTTTCAAGTTGGTCCAAATCAGGATTCCATATCAAGTATTGTGCAATAGCAAGAAATTTTCAATTGCACAGTATTGCACAATAGCAAGAAATATCTAATTGCACAATATTGTGCAATAGCAAGAAATTTTCAATTGGAGTTATCTTTCTTTGTATAGAATAGTAGTTGATAATATATGTTGGAAATTTGCCAGACATGACTATGATGTCATTTTCTATTTTTATTTGCCAATAACTTTATGTAAATAACTTCATTGGAAATTTGCCAATATAAAATGTTGCTGATGAAGCTTTTTTTCCTGATCTTATCTAAAATGTTTTTAGATAATGTATGTTGGACATTTGCTAGACATATGACTATGATGTCATTTTCTATTTTTATTTGCCAATAACTTTATGTAAATAACTTCATTGGAAATTTGCAAATATAAAATGTTGCTGATGAAGTTTTTTTTATTGTTTTATACAATAAACAATGTATATTCACTTTTACTACCAACCAATCTTTACCATTCAGTGATAACAAGCACTTTATTTTACATTTTAATATTTTATGATGTATTTAAAAGAGTAGTTATTGTTGCAAACTCCATTAGAAATTTGAATTGATATCAGTTTTGGAAAAAGGGAAACGGGAATGTGAAAAAAAAATGGGGGGAGGGGGGTTAAATTTTTCTCATTTCAGATTTCATAAATAAAAAGAAAATTTCTTCAAACATTTTTTTGAGAGGATTAATATTCAACAGCATAGTGAATTGCTCAAAGGCAAAAAAAAATTTTTAAGTTCATTAGACCACATTCATTCTGTGTCAGAAACCTATGCTGTGTCAACTATTTAATTTTAGATTTAAATAAGTTTGAAGAAGAAATCTTTAATTGATTTGTAAAATCTTGACATTTGTTTTGTGTAAAAAAAACACCATGTAATGTCAAAAATTTGATCACAATCCAAATTCAGAGCTGTATCACTCTTGAATGTTTTGTCCATACTTGCCCCAACTGTTCAGGGTTCGACCTCTGCGGTCGTATAAAGCTGCGCCCTGCGGAGCACCTGGTTACATTTATTGCTATTTGCTACTAGTTCTTTGTAACAAGACTTTATAATACAATTTTCACTACCGTGAATTTTAGTCCATAATTTGAGCATCCTAAAATTTCGCTCATATAACAATGGAAATCTTCCTAATTCATAATATACCATTACATTAGAAGTGGACCTCTTGACACCTAGTAATGTTTTACAATAGTCCAAAAGAACTTTTTCTACATTTGGTGCTCTATGAACACCCCAAACTTCACACCCATACATTAAAATACTACATACATAAGTGTCAAATAAACTTATAGAAGTAACAGTGTTCAGGTATAAGGATAATGCCTTTTTCCTCATACTAAACATAGCTTTCCTGCCTTGTTCAGCACAGTGGTTTTGAGTAATATAAAATTTACAATTATAATGAAATAACACACCCAGATAACAAAAATGATCTACAATATCTAATGGTTTACCATTATAAATCCATGTCTCAGTAAGACTAATAAACACATAATAATTTACCAAGCTGTACATAAACACATTATAATTTACCAAGCTGTACATAAACACATTATAATTTACCAAGCTGTACATATTAGAACAACTTGTTCTGACATGATATTATTTGAATAATCTTATTAAAAAGATTTGAGTACACTTTAGATTTTTTGTATGGTATCATCAGAATACAAATGTTCACTGAAATAATATGATAACATATATTAAGGAATACCTTTGTTTTCTGTTCCTTAGTATGTTTGCATGAAATTTGAAAGTATATATATAAAATGGTTTTGTTTTCATTATAGAAAAAAGTAGGATCTTCATTTAACATCATTTTCAAAGTTCAAAAATATCTGTTCCTTTGGGAAAAAGTTAGTAATGTGATGAATTTTAAACTAATTATTTTTTCTTCAGAATTTTTGTTATTGGTCAATCTGCAACGGATTTAATGTTACTCTTGAATGATGTCCAGGAAGATGACGCTGGTAGCTATAACTGTACAGGATTTATAAATGGCCAACTGCAGTCTGCTCATGTCGTAGTGAAAACCAAAAGTAACTATTTTTATCATGTTGTTAGTATGTATATGTACTGCAAGTACTTTTGGATAAATGACAGTCAAATTTGCATTTTATAACCTATAAATGACACTTTATAGAATTTTGTGCATTCAAAGCTCTTATCTGGATTTATCCAGCAATGAAGGGGTCATTAAGTACTACCCTTTGTCCATCTATGCATACTGAATTTGGTTTTCGTTGTTTAACTTAAGTTTGCTGCAACCAAATGTTATGCAACTTTTATACAATGCTTATGACCGCAAAAAACAGATAAATTTTGAATTAAGTTGCCGTCACTTTTACCATTCTAGAGTTATGCCCCTTTACAAAGGGAAAAATTGTTGAATACTCATTAACACAAAACTCTGAGACCAAGTGCAAATTTTAGGAGCATCACTTTGACCTTTCTTCAGTTATGTCCCTTTATAACTTTATATGATATGCAAGCAGGGGCATCATCTGTGTCCCATGTACACATTCCCCGTTTATTTAGCAATATTTTTGGTGAACTCTTCTCATACTTACTTCCTTGAACTAAATCTGAGAAGATATGAAAGAAAGATCTATCTATCATTTTTATACGACCGCAAAATTTGAAAAATTTTTCGTCGTATATTGCTATCACGTTGGCGTTGGCGTCGGCGTCGTCGTCGTCGTCGTCGTCCGAATACTTTTAGTTTTCGCACTCTAACTTTAGTAAAAGTGAATAGAAATCTATGAAATTTTAACACAAGGTTTATGACCACAAAAGGAAGGTTGGGATTGATTTTGGGAGTTTTAGTCCCAACATTTTAGGAATTAGGGGCCAAAAAGGGCCCAAATAAGCATTTTCTTGGTTTTCGCACTATAACTTTAGTTTAAGTAAATAGAAATCTATGAAATATTGACATAAGGTTTATGACCACAAAAGAAAGGTTGGGATTGATTTTGGGAGTTTTGGTTCCAACAGTTTAGGAATTAGGGGCCAAAAAAGGGCCCAAATAAGCATTATTCTTGGTTTTCGCACAATAACTTTAGTTTAAGTAAATAGAAATCAATGAAATTTAAACACAATGTTTATGACCACAAAAGGAAGGTTGGTATTGATTTTGGGAGTTTAGGTCCCAACAGTTTAGGAATTAGGGGCCAAAAAGGGACCCAAAGAAGCATTTTTTTTTGGTTTTCGCACCATAACTTTAGTATAAGTAAATAGAAATCTATGAAATTTAAACACAAGGTTTATGACCATAAAAGGAAGGTTGGTATTGATTTTGGGAGTTTTGGTCCCAACAGTTTAGGAATAAAGGGCCCAAAGGGTCCAGATTTAAACTTTGTTTGATTTTATCAAAAATTGAATAATTGGGGTTCTTTGATATGCCGAATCTAACTGTGTATGTAGATTCTTAATTTTTGGTCCCGTTTTCAAATTGGTCTACATTAAGGTCCAAAGGGTCCAAAATTAAACTTAGTTTGATTTTAACAAAAATTGAATCCTTGGGGTTCTTTGATATGCTTTATCTAAATATGTACTTTGATTTTTGATTATGGGCCCAGTTTTCAAGTTGGTCCAAATCAGGATTCCATATCAAGTATTGTGCAATAGCAAGAAATTTTCAATTGCACAGTATTGCACAATAGCAAGAAATATCTAATTGCACAATATTGTGCAATAGCAATTAATTTTCAATCGGAGTTATCTTTCTTTGTATAGAATAGTAGTTGATAATATATGTTGGAAATTTACCAGACATGACTATGATGTCATTTTCTATTTTTATTTGCCAATAACTTTATGTAAATAACTTCATTGGAAATTTGCCAATATAAAATGTTACTGATGAAGCTTTTTTTCCTTATCTTATCTAAAATGTTTTTAGATAATGTATGTTGGACATTTGCCAGACATGACTATGATGTCATTTTCTATTTTTATTTGCCAATAACTTTATGTAAATAACTTCATTGGAAATTTGACAATATAAAATGTTGCTGATGAAGTTTTTTTTATTGTTTTATACAATAAACAATGTATATTCACTTTTACCAATCTTTACCATTCAGTGATAACAAGCACTTTATTTTACATTTTAATATCTTATGATGTATTTAAAAGAGTAGTTATTGTTGCAAACTCCATTAGAAATTTGAATTGATATCAGTTTTGGAAAAAGGGAAACGGGGATGTGAAAAAAAGGGGGGGGGGGGGGGGGTTTAAATTTTTCTCATTTCAGATTTCATAAATAAAAAGAAAATTTCTTCAAACATTTTTTTGAGAGGATTAATATTCAACAGCATAGTGAATTGCTCAAAGGCAAAAAAAAAACTTTTAAGTTCATTAGACCACATTCATTCTGTGTCAGAAACCTATGCTGTGTCAACTATTTAATTTTAGATTTAAAAAGTTTGAAGAAATCTTTAATTGATTTGTAAAATCTTGACATTTGTTTTGTGTAAAAAAAAAACATATAATGTCAAAAATTTGATCACAATCCAAATTCAGAGCTGTATCACGCTTGAATGTTTTGTCCATACTTGCCCCAACTGTTCAGGGTTCGACCTCTGTGGTCGTATAAAGCTGCGCCCTGCGGAGCACCTGGTTGAAAACCTAGATCTATGTTAGTTCTCACCACATCAGACAAAAGGAGCAAGTTTCTCTGCCTTAAGATTCCTGATTGGGCTTTAAATAGTATCAAAGAGATTCTAGATTTGGTGAAGAATCTTTTATTTTTGATGGTACCAATATTCGTGGATAAAGGAAATTTAAAAAAAGATATAGATATTTGATTTCTTGTATTTGCCCAAGTCTGCATACAAATTTTAACAGAATTTATAGTTTGTTAAACATTGAAACTTGTGGTTCATCTATACCAAACAGTCTATTATTTGAACTTGGAATTATTTTTAATTATGGAATTTGTATAAATTCTTGTGCTTGAAATTTTTAATAAATTCCATGTTTATTTGGTATTATGATATTTTGAGCAGGTCATAACTCTTTCCATACAACCTATTTTGTATAGATAGTGTTGTGCGCGGCACAGTACATTCTATTGAAAAGTTACTATCTTCTTTGTAATAGAAAGTGTTGTGCTACCATTTAAGTACAGAATAAACATGGAATTTATTAAAAATTACAAGCACAAGAAATTATGCAAATTCCATAATTAAAAATAATTCTTAGTTCAAATAATAGCCTGTTACCAACGAAATCTACAAAAATTGGTATCCCACTAAAAATAATGAATCCATGGCCACAATTTATATATACTACAAGGCAAGAAAATTTTACAATAACTTAAGTCATAAAATAGGCTCCTAAAACATAATAGGTGTGATTTTGTCAAATTTATCTGTTCTCTTCTTGTTTGGCTACCAGTGAGAAGTCACACTTTAAAATCCTGAAAAGTAGTGACCCCTGCACCCAACACCATTCACAAAACCTTGTGGATACAGCAATATTTATAATTAATAATGATAGAATAACACATCTTTTTTTCAGTGCCTTTGGTTATAACAGAGGAACAAGCTCCAAGAACTCAGCTGTTTCCTGAAGGAGGGTCTGCTCGCATTAAATGTGCACCACAAGGAGAAGTTACTGTTAGCTGGATGGATCGCAATAATGCTAGAATAGAAGCATCCCGTAAGATATATTATTTTATTCAACTGCAGCAATTTTGCATAAATGTCTATGCAGTTCTGGGAATTGTCAAAATTTGTACAATGTATGTTGACCAATTTGACAACACTTTATTTTCAGCTATTAACATTTAACTGAAAATATCAGTATAGTTTGAGCAATTAATAGTCCCCTTCCAGCAAAGACAAAGGGGAATTTAGGCTTGTTCTCATTCTGTTTGCCTGTCAGTCCATTAGTTTCTACAGTTTCTTTTCTGCATGTACGATATTGATTTGATATTTGATGTATAGTTTTATCATAACTACTAACAGATTTATTTTTGTTCCGATCTGTAAATTTTGTGCAGAGTTAAGGTCAATTGGATGATTTTTGGTATGTAGTGGATGAGTTGCAGATAGCGTTTACGTTTGGTTCCACTCTGCTGATTTTACTTCAAGGTTGTTTTTCTGAGAGTGGGGCCTTCTTCATGTCTTTGTGTCAATCACAAACATCAGGCCTTGCGGTCATAAAACTTTCGAGTCAGTTTGTTGTACTCATACTCCAAAAGCAACCAATCAAAATGCTGGATTTCATGTTTCGAGAATGATTTTTGTGCTCCGAGCACTGAGCAAAGTTTGATGACTTCAATCCCTGGTTTTTATAAATAAGATCATAAATAGTTATTGAGTTATTGGTATGATATTGATATCTTTCTTTCAGATGAAAGATATGTGATTAGCCCTGGTTATCTGGAGATTCCAAATATCAACAGAACAGATGATGGAATATATAAATGTACAGTGATTGGAGTTGGCAACTTCATGGTGGTGCCAATAACTGTTACAGTAACAGGTAAATGATGCAATTTGAGAGTTAAAGGGGATTGTTTTGGAAGTGAAAGGGTATTCCATACAGAAAAGGTTCTGGTGGGGTTTACGGTATAGAGAATAATGGGCAAAAAGTCCCTAATAAAGGGCAAATAATATAAAGAATATAGAATAATGGGGTACATAAAAATAAAGAATAGTGAAACTCTGGAATTTTAAGTTAAGAATAGTAAAAAATAGCCTTAAAAATATTAAAGAAAACAAAAATGGAGAACACTATCCAGACCCTAACAGAATTCAACTGCGTAAATTCATGGTTTATAATTGTTAGTATAATTTTGGCTGTGAAATTGAATGGTTAAAAAATTCACAAGATGTTAAATTAAAATCTCATGAAAAACATAGTACCAGTATTTATGTCATCATAGATTCAAAAATAAGAACTTTTTCTACTCATAGATTTTTTAGGGTTCTCTATTAAAGAAAACAAAATAACAACTTTATGGTTTAGAATAATTAGATATTATAGACATGAACTGAAAAAAAGTATTTTGTTAAAGGGGCACTAGCTACGAGATATATATATATATAAAAAATCAAAAGTATGATTTTTTTTGTTCAATCATTAATGAAAGTGAAATAATGAAATAATAGTTTACTTTTATCAGCTAAAATGGTTCAATTTTGTCAAATTAAGCTAATAAACATTGATACTGAATTATTCACTTGCAAGTGAATAAATCGACCTCATTAAATCCGTATTCATGTGAACTCCCATTTAACCCCGTAGAAAGAGATAGAATAACACATGCATTTTATAGGTATTTAAAGGAAAGAATGTCAACATTGAAAGTGAAACTAGGTAAATAATTTGATTCACTGATTCGATCCACACAACATCATTCTTATAAAGATCAAAACGAAGATAAACATATTTTTTTAATCTACAATACAAAATTTAACAAACCTATAAAACTCCCAATTCCAAGAGTTGCTTAATCTATTTATATCTATGTTTATGTTTACATCACTTACATGGTCATAGAAGGTCAACTCGATTGTTAATTAGATGGCGTCTTGGCTAAAATTCTCATGAAACGAAGCTACATCTTATTGAGACTATGTTCTGTCAATGGTTTATTTTATACTTTTGATATTTTGGAAAAATATTTTATATTGTTATAAATAAAATATGAGAATTTGGTCATGTTTTTCTTTGATTCAATATTTTTACTGTGGATTTATGTATTTTCGTGGGTACCAACTTTCGTGGATTAGGGAAAACTTGCATGTTCGTTGATATATAATTTCGTGGTTTTGCTGAAGTCTGTATACAAGCCTATAGAATATGTATCATTCGTTGAACATTTAATTTTGTGTTTTATATGTACCGACAAAATCCACAAAAATTGGTATCCAATGAATAGAAATGAATTCACAGTAGTTCAATGTATGCACTCAATGTTTATTTTTAAAAGAGTCATTTAAAAAAGTAATATATCTTCAACCTTATTTTACCTGTTGTCTGTTGATATGTTTTTTCTCTCTCTCCATTAGACGACCAAGTGATGTTAAGTTAACAATAACCAACCAATTAATAAGAGGTCTACAAAATAAATTTCCTTTCAACATAAATGCGAAGATTTATAGAATTATATATTTTCTATAGCTTAAGATTAAGTTTCATTTTCTTGTGCCAAAATTTGGCGTTGTTACCATATGTACTCTCTATATATATTTACACAATATTCTATGAGTAAAGTTCATTGAGTGATATTTTATTATTTTGATAGTTCCACCAGAGATAGTTAAGCCACCAACAGCTCAGAGTGTTTCTGTGGGAGAGGCTGCAAGATTCGAGTGTGTCGCAACTGCCAAACCAGCACCTAAATATTATTGGTATTTTGTAAGTGGCTTATATAGTGATTTTATTACTCTGTCTGCCTGGTACCTGTTTATATTAGTGTGTTCCATGTGTTCATTTATTTAAATGAGATATTTTTATGCCCCACACGATAGCAAAGGGCCATTATGTTTTCTGGTTAGTGATGTTCGTTCATCCGTCTGCCCGCTTCAGGTTAAAGTTTTTAGTCAAGGTAGTTTTTGATAAAGTTGAAGTCCGAAACAACTTGAAACTTAGTACACATGTTCCCTATGATATGATCTTTCTAATTTTAATGTCAAATTAGAGTTTAGACCCCACTTTCACGGTCCAATGAACATAGAAAATGATAGAGAGATTGGGGCATCCATGTACTATGGAGACATTCTTGTTTCTAGAGGTTATTGATGTGTAAACAAGGGCTATTAATTCGCAAACTGAATAAAATATAGATAACAAGATAATGGGTGATGGTTGAATCCTAATAAGAGTTTTTATTCCAATTTCATGGTCCATTGAACATCTGAGCATCTGTGTACTATTGACACATTCTTGTTTTCTGAGTGTTACTATTATAAATACATATGTGTTACCAAGTGTCATGAGGTGATCCTGGTATACTTTATTCATTGCTCATCATCATCACCATTTAAAACTACCATCTTGATTGCCTCATGGTAGTGTGTTTTTCTTGAGTGCGGAAGGTTGTGATTTCAAACCCTGTCCAGGTCAAACTAAAGACTTTTTAAACTTGGTATCAAAGACTGGCTATGAAGTCATAAAATTTTCGAGTCATTTTTTTTGTACTCAGACTCCAAAATCAACCAATCAAAATTATGGATTTCATGTTTGGAGCATGAATTTTGTGCTCAGAGCACTGAGTAAGGTGATATGCTCTTCCTAGCATCTATCCATCATCATCAAGCTGAAAGTTATGTGCAAAATTTCGTATTTATTCCTTAAGAAAGAAGTTAGGGAAAATGATTCTATTTAGTTTACATGTATAAAGATAGCTTTTGAAAAGTAGCAGTCGAATTGAATTTTAAATTCAGTTGAGAGCATATAGCTTTATTAAATACTTACAAAGTATGTAATGGGGTCTGTTTTTCTTTACTTGCTATGTAGATTTATTTATTTTAGCGTTTATTCATATAAATAAGGTCATGTTAAATAAATTTTCTAGTTCTCAGACAATGGCTAAAAATGGATGAGCGAGGCAGGGTATTTTATTTTTGTATATCTCTTGTATTTTTAATTAAGCACATGTTAAAGAATGGGAAACCAAGGGTGATAAAATGATTTCTTAAGCCTACTAGACCATGTAGACAATCTGTTCCTCAAAGGTTGTCGCAACACATACATTCCAAAATAGTAGCATCCTACAAAAAAAGTTAAAGACATTGTTTCAAAGGTTGGGAGAAAGTCCGATTTTAGTTGATGTACTTTTGTTGTTTTTCATCTGAAGGATGTTCGTTTTGTAGCATTTGAATATTTTGTTCATATTTATGCATGAGAGTTTTTTTCAGTTTTTTTTTTTTTAAACTTTTACAGAATACCATAACACTTGAATTAACTGGAGAACGCTACAATTTATCAAGAGATAATGGAGTATTGATTATAAAAAAGGTCATTAAGGACGACGCTGGGACTTATTGGTGTGTTGCTCGCAGTAGAGACAAGTCTGACGAGAAGGATGCAGCCCTGACAGTTTTAGGTAGAAATTTTACATGAGTTTGTAAAATATATTGTTTAAATTGGTCTTGCTGTACAAGACAAATTAGACAAAATTTTTGTAAAGCATATGTTTACACTGCTTAGTAGTGAGGAAGTTTAACCTGCCAAATGATATGAAGAATGGATCAGAGCTTCTTATGCAGTTCCTGGATAGAGTCTTTTAAGCCATAAGCAATATTTTTGCCAATGTACCACGTAGGTTTTGATTTCGCTAAGTCAAATGTCATGGTACAAAATTTCATGGTCACAGTAGCCATCTATGAACTGTTATTTTGGCAAAACTTTGGTTTCTAGATGTTGTCTTTTGAACCATGTTCCCATCTTGAACATGGTTATAAATTTTAATACTGTTTATATGGAGGGAATTGGAGGCATTCTCTTTAAAATATTTATATATATGAATGAGGAGATGTGGTATGATTTACAATGAGTCAACTCGTACAATAGTCCAGGAAAAATGGATAGGGCATATCTGATTTCTACATATCAGTGGATTGATACATGAATCTTTTACCCTCAAAGTAAACACACCAAAAAACTTGATATGAGAATATCACATGTTATATATAAAAATAGGAGGATGTGGTATGATTGTTAATGATACAACTCTCCACAAGAGTCCAAGTGACACACAAATTAACAATAAAAGGTCATTTTTAGCTCACCTGGCCCGAAGGGCCAAGTGAGCTTTTCCCATCACTTGGTGTCCGGCGTCCGTCGTCGTCGTCCGTCGTCTGTCGTCCGTCGTCGTCCGTCGTCTGTCGTCGTTAACTTTTACAAAAATCTTCTCCTCTGAAACTACTGGGCCAAATTACACCAAACTTGGTTACAATCATCATTGGGGTATCTAGTTTAAAAAATGTGTGGCATGACCCGGCCAACCAACCAAGATGGCCGCCATGGCTAAAAATAGAACATAGGGGTAAAATGCAGTTTTTGGCTTATAACTCAAAAACCAAAGCATTTAGAGCAAATCTGACATGGGGTAAAATTGTTTATCAGGTCAAGATCTATCTGCCCTCAAATTTTCAAATGAATGCGACAACCCGTTATTGGGTTGCTGCCCCTGAACTGGTAATTTTTGGGAATTTTTGCTGTTTTTGGCTATTATCTTGAATATTATTATAGATAGAGATAAACTGTAAACAGCAATAATGTTCAGCAAAATAAGATTTACAAATAAGTCAACATGACCAAAATGGTCAGTTGACCCCTTTAGGAGTTATTGACCTTTATAGTCAATTTTTAACCATTTTTCGTAAATCTTAGTAATCTTTTACAAAAATCTTCTCCTCTGAAACTACTGGGCCAAATTAATCCAAACTTGGCCATAATCATCTTTGGGATATCTAGTTTAAAAAATGTGTGGCGTGACCCGGCAAACCAACTAAGATGGCCGCCATGGCTTAAAATAGAACATAGGGGTAAAATGCAGTTTTTGGCTTATAACTCAAAAACCAAAGCATTTAGAGCAAATCTAACAGCGGTAAAAGTGTTTATCAGGTCAAGATCTATCTGTCCTGAAATTTTCAGATGAATCGGACAACCTGTTGTTGGGTTGCTGCCCCTGAATTGGTAATTTTAAGGAAATTTTACTGTTTTTGGTTATTATCTTGAATATTATTATAGATAGAGATAAACTGTAAACAAAATAATGTTCAGCAAAGTAAGATTTACAAATAAGTCAGCATGACCAAAATGGTCAGTTGACCCCTGAAGGAGTTATTGCCCTTTATAGTTAATTTTTAACCATTTTTTTGTAAATCTTAGTAATCTTTTACAAAAATCTTCTTCTATGAAACTACTGGGCCAAATTAAACTAAACTTGGCCACAATCATCATAGGGGTAACTTGTTTAAAAAATGTGTGGCGTGACCCGGCCAACCAACCAAGATGGCCGCCATGGCTAAAAATAGAACATAGGGGTAAAATGCAGTTTTTGGCTTATAACTCAAAAATCAAAGCATTTAGAGCAAATCTGACAATGGGTAAAAGTGTTTATCAGGTCAAGATCTATCTGCCCTCAAATTTTCAGATGAATCCGACAACCCATTGTTGGGTTGCTGCCCCTAATTTGGTAATTTTAAGGAAATTTTACTGTTTTTGGTTATTATCTTGAATATTATTATAGATAGAGATAAACTGTAAACAGCAATAATGTTCAGCAAAGTAAGATTTACAAATAAGTGAACTTGACCGAAATGGTCAGTTGACCCCTTTAGGAGTTATTGCCCTTTATAGTCAATTTTTAACCATTTTTCGTAAATCTTAGTAATCTTTTACAAAAATCTTCTTCTCTGAAACTACTGGGCCAAATTAATCCAAACTTGGCCACAATCATCTTTGGGGTATCTAGTTTAAAAAATGTGTCCGGTGACCTGGCCATCCAACCAAGATGGCTGCCATAGCTAAAAATAAAACATAGGGGTAAAATGCAGTTTTTGGCTTATAACTCAAAAACCAAAGCATTTAGAGCAATCTGACATTGGGTTGAATTGTTTATCAGGTCAAAATCTATCTGCCCTGAAATTTCGGATGAATCGGACAACCCGTTGTTGGGTTGCTGCCCCTAAATTGGTAATTTTAAGGAAATTTTACTGTTTTGGGTTATTATCTTGAATATTATTATAGATAGAGATAAACTTTAAACAGCAATAATGTACAGCAAAGTAAGATTTACAAATAAGTCAACATGACTGAAATGGTCAATTGACCCCCTAAGGAGTTATTGTCCTTTATAGTCAATTTTTAACAATTTTCATAAAATTTGTAAATTTTTACAAACATTTTTTACTACTGGGCCAAGTTCATTATAGATAGAGATAATTGTAAGCAGCAAGAATGTTCAGTAAAGTAAGATGTACAAACACATCATCACCAAAACACAATTTTGTCATGAATCCATCTTCTTGCTTTGTTTAATATTCACATAGACCAAGGTGAGCGACACAGGCTCTTTAGAGCCTCTAGTTATCTAGAATAGTTGTAAGATAAATTTTTAAACCATTTCAAATCTTTACTTAGTATGTACATTGTACTAGTGTGGTTATGTAGAAATAGGAAAGATATGGAAATCAGAATGGGGTACCTTAAGGGGTTGAAGACATTTTGGCTATATTGCTTTCACCTTGTTCATTGCACAAATATTTTATTACACAATTCTCAGGTACTACTGAACAGAATTACTTCATATTTGAGCAGCAACTTGACAGTCGTAAATATATACAATATACAAAATCTATATGATAAATTTATTTTTTAAATAACTTTCAGTTCCACCACAAATCAACAAGTTGGATAATGCAACTGGGGATGAAGGCACTTCTGCAACAATTAAATGTACAGCATATGGAGAACCAATTCCAAAGATCACTTGGATGAAAGAGGGCACCTCAGTAGAAATTACAGATGGTTCACAAATTGTATGTATTAAAATTGCTAAACAAAATGATACTAGATTCTGCAGAAATGATTATTTCAAACCTTAGTATGTACCGTATGTACTATTGTTGTAATGCTAGGAACTGGAAAGACTTGTTATTTTTTATTTTTTTAAGGGTACCTAGAGGGGTTTAAGATATTTTGGCTAAATTGCATTCACTTTGATTACTGCACAAACATTTTTGTTACATAATTGTCAGTTACCAGGTACTACTGAACGGAATGACTTCATATTGGGTCAGCAACATGACAGTCGTGAATTGTAAAGTGTGAGCCATTTTTAGATGTCAGACACATACTTCAAGTTTGCTCATACTTTTTAAATAAAAAAATTAAAAAAATCCATCACTTATTTTCTTGCTCTTCAAAACATGACTTCACTTTTGGTTTTAAAGCAATTTGAAAAATCTAATAATCTTTAAATTTCAAAATACCTTTTTTTTTCGACAGGACAACTCTGACATTGTTGCATCTCAAGTGACTAGAGACGATCGTATGGAAGTTGAAGGAAGTTTACAGATTAGCAACTTGAAGTCCAGTGATGCTGGGTTTTATATTTGCAAAGCAACAAATGAAGCCAAATCAGTAGAGAAGTCTGCCTATTTAAGCGTACAATGTATGTTCTCAATTTCTATATATTATTTCATTGTACAATATATGTGGAAAATTTGTATGTGATTTCAGTGTACAATGTATGTACTCAATTTTTATGATATTTCAGTGTAAAAAGTTCTGTAGGGTATACAATTTTGACCCATCTGTCTGTCTGTCTGTCAGTCATCCCTGACATCAAAAGTTCAATGTAGGATAAAAAACTTCATTCATATAGTTTTTTCACTGACCCCCACCCCCCTCTTAACTTAATTTGGGAAAAATTTATTGACCAATAAAGATATATATAAAATCAATGTCAATTAAACAAAGCTTACAGCAATTTTGACCCCTACCCCCCCACCTCCCCACCCCCCAAAAAAAATATTTGAATGAAGTTTTTTATCCTTCATCAAATTTTTTATGTTGTCCCTAACCACAGAACAGAACAGAATTTCTTGAAATTTTTGTAGATGATAAGAACGCACTATTAGATGTCATTTGGATGTACAAATAGACATGAAACTATGATTCAATTATTTTTTAGTTAGTCCCTTTGAACGTATAATCGCCAAAATACACTACTGCAGTCTAGTCGCTGCACAACATCTGTTAGGAAATAACTGAATTTTATGAAACTTTGTACATATTTAGGACAAATAATGTAGATCTGCATATTATGTTTACCCAGTCACAATAAAGGACTGTGGGGTATGTTGGCATGCTCTCAAAGGTTCTTTAAATGAAAGTTATAACACTGTGTTTTGATCATTGATGATTATTTAATTTGTATATGTTGAAATTTTTCAGACAAACCTAACTTCTCAAAAGTAATGAAAGATGTAATGTACAGTTGGGGTGGACAAAGCACAAATATTAAGTGTATTGCTACTGGTGTCCCTAATGCAGACATAACATGGATGAATAAGGAGGGGCAAACAATTAATGCAGGGGATCAGTACTACTCTCTTAAATCTGTTACAATTGGAGAAGATACAGAAAGCACTTTAACAGTAAGTGGTTGGGTCATTATGCTAATTAAAAAAAATATGTGTTTAAGAAATCAGGTGTTATACTTTAAAATCTGATTTTTTGGTGTTTTTTTTTTTTTTTTTTTAAGGAGTAGTAACATAGGAAAACAAATCCTCTCAGAAAGTTTGAATTGATAGTTAAATACATATATAATGGCATTAATTATTTGAGCTGAAATAAATGTAAATAATAGATATTGGGTAAACGTCAATGTTACACAAATAACCATGAGACGTCCAGGCCAACAGCCAGGATAGCAGTGACGGGGCTATTTTGGGTCAGAGGACTTTAAAAGTCTAATTTCAAGCTGAATCATTGCTTTTATAGTCTATAATATGAAAATAAGGAGATGTGGTATGATTGCCAATGAGACAACTATCCACCAAAGTTCTAATGAACAATAACAGCCTAATATATAACAAAACAGTTTACAAAAAAAACATATATGACAAACGTGAATCAACAACAACCACTGAACTAGAGGCTCCTGACTTGGGACAAGCACATTAAGAATGAGGCGGTGTTAAACATGTTTGTGAGCACTCCACCCCCAAACCCCACCCCTTAACTTGTTTGTTTTTTATAACCCCACTTTGTTACAGGTGTGACATCTATAGGGTAGCAAACAACTAACAAAGGATCTATGGGGTTGTGAATAAACATGTTGTGACCACTAACTTTAACAAAATTTAGTTCTTTTAATTTATTTATTATGAAAATATGTGTGATTGTTTATTTCAGAACTTATCTTTGACTAATTGCAATTGGTTTGTTTTAGGTCAGTGTAGATTTCTCAAATGAAGGAATTGTGTTTGGAACTTACACTTGCAAAGCTGGAAATGCCATTGGAGAAAGTACAAAAAATTTCACTTTACAGAGAGCAGGTAATATGTTATTTTAGTTGTTAAGGAAGCTGGCTTGTCATTTTTTGGATTTTTTGACAGATTTTTGGAATCCTCTGGTTTTATCCATTTGTATGCCTGGAAAAAATTTGCCCAGTGACCCCCATTTTTCTTTTTATAAATCTTTTACATGTATAATGATAAGCAATCTGTAAAAGTCTTATAACATTTTAATTGCTTTTTAACAGTTTTTGAGAACTTCAACTTGTCAATGATAAAGCTATGAAAAGTCAAGAGAGAATATTTTCCCACCAAAATTTCAATGGCATATATCTCGAAAACAAGCATGGCAACCTATATATTTTTTTTGCTCTTTGGATTCCTTTAATAACCCCTTATTTATATAAACTAGTGTTTTGAAGCGAACTCCCTTAAATTGTCTCAAAGGTCATAGGAGAGATTTCACTTCATTTTGTAAGGTTCTAATCATTGATAAGATTTAATTACATTGTCATCTCTGCCAGAAATGTATTGATGTGATATGAAACAAGCTTTCTTAATGAATTCGCTTTGTTTTTTGCCAAGGTTTCATGAAAAAAATGGCTGCCAGATAGCATTTTTAAAGGGAAATTCCGCGATTTTTTACTTATCATCTAATTATGTTCATCTTAACATAAAAAACACATTTGCAAAGTTTTAAATATATATTCCTTCTAATAACGGAGAAAATCAAGTATTTGTAACTTTTTTGGTTGAATTCTCGAGTGGGTCGTGACGTATTAGCCCGATTTATTGAATTGTGGGAAAAAATAAAATCTGTTTAACTCTTATAGCTTATCGACAATATACGTAATTAAAAGCGCACAGCTGACGAATGGTCGAAGTTATGAACCACAATATAAGAATGAACGAAAATGAATATGCATATACCGTTTTGTATTGATTGAATTAAACTCCTATAAAATTATCTCTAGTAAATGTTTTTGAATAAATTTAATTAATTATTGTTGAGATTTTTTTCATAAAATATTTATTGAACATTTTTACTGATATTGAACTGAAAATATTTCAGTTCTATTTACCGTTATTGTTTTGATAATCATTTCAATGCAACTAATGTGTGAGCAGAGTGTGTATATTATTTTGTAAAGGTCACTGTATATTTCTCGGCTTGAGGTCAATTCGTTTACCTTGTAGCTATTTAGCCGCAGGTGTGAGTTCAAGCGTACACAGGTATAAATGTTGTTATTTGGAAAGGATAAACAGAAAGGATTAGAAAGAGTATGCTGTCACGATGTTAATACACTAAGATTTAATACACGATGAGAATGAAGATACAATAATTAAATTGTGTAAATTAATTGAAAATAAAATTCAGATTCGTAATTCCGAAAGTGTATAAAAATAAAAGGAAACAATTTTTGATTACTTTCTTAGCGGCAATTGGCGTAAAGATTCAAATATGAAGCAAAAAATAGTAGTTTTAATCTTTTATAAAAACTAAATGCAATATTACCCAAATTGATATACCATTGTACAGATCTGTTTGATATCATTGACTTTACCGGAATTTCTTAACTTGTATTCAAATCTGGCTGTGTTTAAATGCTAATAAAGCTATTGCAATTTTAAAGTTTTTAATTGACAAAAGAATACAACATACAACATGCATGATTTTTTTTAGTTTCTTTTTAACATTTTATTCTCACATAATTAAATTCATTTGACAATCATTTACACGAACTTTTTGTGAAAAGAATATCAATTATCTAAGCTAAGGCATTATTTCTTTTGAGGATTTTTGAGGATTTTTTTTTAAATTCTATGATAATATTTGTGCAAGGTTGAACATGATAGCCGTCATTAATCCAAATAAGTAATACAGTAGTTGTAATAAAAGTTATATTTTAGTCATGCATAACTGATATTGACGAATTTATAATAGTTCGTCCATACATCGTTGTTCTTGAAACAATCATTATTAGTATACATGTAAGTTTCCTGACGTATAAGAGCCATTGAGGATGAGCTCCAGAGAAATCAGACTAGTGGCGTTTCGTTCGTTTGTTTGTTGGGAAAGGAGAGGAAATGCAACCGCTTGTACAGATAAACGACAGAATTACCATACAAGCATTTATAGTCAACACAATCAGAAAGAGTTCCCATCGTTAGACGGGGAATATGAAGGCTTCCAAGAATGAACAAGTGACATGTCTATAACTCTGAACAGTTAGAAAACAGACTATCGACATCGACCGCTTGTTCTTAATATTTGAAACTGTATGCATATATATACGTATACGTTTATGATATATATAGTGATGAGTTCTTGCGTCTGACAAAAACTAAATTCCTTCATGGTTATATCTTGCCATACGTTTATATTGGTTTGTAAGGTGATTACTCACAATCGTTATTTGAAAATCCTGTTTGTGAGATGTAGATTCATTTCAATACAGAAATTTCGTCTATATATTTCACAAGTGTATAACACGGAGAAGCTCTGAAGGTCCATTACTCCCATTTTGTTTGGGTGTGAACCATCGATGTTTACAGCAATATCACAGAATACGATGATGATGGTAGAAAGAACTATGGGCGTCATGTGGCAAATATTACATGCATATCGGACAATGAGTTGTCAATCTGTATGAAAAGATTTCCAATACAACCATATTATTGAGAAGGAATGTTTACATGCTATACTCTCGTACTAGTATTACAGGGTTCTTGTGGCGTTCACCTTAGACACACATCTTTTTAACGATGTTTAAAAAAAAGACAGAACCAATTTATATAACTAAAAGTCTTTTATCTGACAAGAATACCCCTATTTAGCGAACAAGTAATTTATTCTTTTTTCTGTTATTGAATACCAAGAAAGAAAATAAATCCCGAAATTAATTTGAAACTTTGATACTCAAAAGTTTCCCAGCAAAATATTCACATTCCCTGGGGATAATTAGTGTTCGTCCAGTGGCATATATAACAATTGTGATGACGAATTACTTCCTTTGTTCGAGAACAATCTTATTGAAATATAAATCTGTGATTTTACTAGGTCCACAGCTTCAATGAACCAAAGCAAAAGTTATACATCGACCTGTATTTAAATCAAATTGGTTCTCTTCTTCTTCTGGTATACAATAGTCTATCGACATTCGAAGATTACATACTGTTGGCATACGTGGACTAGTCTATTTACAACACTTTTACCCCTATTTATTCAAAATATATGTTTTTTTCTTATGTTCAATGTATACATGTATATATTTTAAATTGCGCTATAGTTCCGTAACTTTCTATCCAGTCGTATAAACGAATCGTCGGCAAGTGCGTACATTTTTTTAAATCAATATTTCTGGTCTGTTCCAATCTGTCCTTCACTATTGACAATGACTATATATTACGTTTTCCCAAATTCACCCTTGGAAAAAATATTTAAATAGATTTTAATTTCATCAAATCTTATTTTTTTGGTATTATTTATATGTTTATGAATTATATTCTTTACACCAGAAATGTTATTTATAAACAAGCGTATGAGTTTAGTAATGACAAGTAAGACAGAGTTGTATATTATTCATCTGATAGTTCAAAATGGAAAGTTATAAGTTATAAGTTATCAGCCGTGTACACTGATCAATACCTGCAGAAGTGAAACGATGCATGAACTTGCAAGCCCGACAGGAAATCGCTTGAATACCTGGACGTGTCACCTCACACCCCTCACAATACCTTTGGAAGTAATACCTTTAGCCATGCTGGTGATCAGATGAGGGAAGATCAAAATATATTTGTTTATTACTTTAAAGAATTATGAACAAATTAGATTTTCGAAAACAATTTTCACAGAACACTTATTTATGATTTCAACTTTGACTTTTCACCTAATTCCAATATCAACAGTTTAAAAACAACAGACCATGGTAATTTAAAAAAAGTAAGAATATTTTTCGTATCAAGTTAGTTAGTCGGATAAAACAACCGTACGATTGACAAGATATCGACACGCAATTACGACTACATCGGTTACTGTAGTTTTGTTTCTTTGTGGTTTATAGACATATCGTTTTTATTAATCGGGAAAGAAGACAAAATGGCGGATCGCAGAGAATTGATGCTCTAAATTTAAAATCGATGGTGATCGCTTATCTAGCGGAATAAAACTTTAATATCTATGAATTTGAGCATTTTTATACAGAATGAACATAATATCAATTTTTGATTTTTTTGCGAAGTTTCCCTTTAACTGGGTTTTCTGAAGGAAATAAAAACAGTTATTAAATTGGTGAAATATGGTATCAATCTGTTCATGCAATACCTCAAGAACTGTTCAACCAAATGTTTTGAAAATTTTATATGCTGATACAAATGACAAATTTCAGGATGACTTTGATATTGAAGATTTTTCAATTTTACTGTTCAGAAGTCATGGTCCTTGATATACCGTAAATTGGGATATTTTGGCGTCTGGATATTTTGGCGATTTTTCTCGAAAAGTATGTGTTTTATTTTGGTGTGTGTAATTTTGGTGTTTCGTCCATTTGATATGTTTAATTTTGGAAGAACAGTAGTGAGCAAGTTCATCCATATTTAGCACGTTTATTGACAAAATATCTCATTAGTGCTGTAATAAACTGTTAAAATCTCATTATTTTCATATTTTGTTTGATGATTCTAGCTGTTAATCGGGATTATCACACCTCAATCAACAGGTCTAATCGATGCCAAAACAAATCAGTGACAGGTTGACCTTGTTATGGGATTATCATGTTTTCAATCTTTATCTCTTGAACAGTTTTTAAACAGTTGTTTAAAAGTTTAAAAGTTACAAAGTAAAAACTTATTTATAAAAATAAACTTCTCATAGAGTAAATCTTCACTTTACAATACTTTGTATTAAGTCACATGACTGACCCACATGATGATCACCTGATACATTAGAAAATTTTTTTTTTCAAAACGAGCTTGGTTTATTCAATTTTCATACACTTTTCTTCAACTCTTTATGATGAACACATACAAAAACCGTAAGTTATGACAACAAGGAACACAGAGGCTAATGTAACCGACAACAAAAGCTTTATTGTGTCTTTATAAAGACATGGCAAATTTCTGGATTGCAAAACAGATGGACAAATTTACACGATAAATGTAACAACAAAGATATAAAATACTTTTATTTGAATAAAACATGACAAATCAAGAACAATACGATACATATTAAAATTATAACATGTAAAACATAAAAACTTTTGAAATTTCTTGGTCGGAGTTCAGACCTGAAAAAAAGACTAAGAAAATGTTTGTAGTCATGAGTAACACGCACCCCTCTTACAGGAAACTTGACCCAGGGTATAAATGTGCACGTTATACATACCAAAGGCGGTATATGTTTATCTATTGACGATCAATGATTTAAATTTTAATCCTTATGCCACTGGCAGTACATGTTAATTAATTGAAGATAAAGAATTACAAGGAGTTTTGATTCTAATTACCAACAGCAGTGTCTTATCAGCAATAGCCTGGCATATTTATGACATGTGTGAATAAAAATTCATGTTGTGTTTTCTTTACAATTTCAAAAAATAGACAATTAAGTAAAAATTATGTAGTGTTGTTGTCAAATTATACTGGGTATTAATTTGCAGATTTGGCTATGTATAAAATTGTTGGAAATATACGGAAAATATAATAATATAAAATATTTTCCCCAACAAATAACATTACGATATTGTCATACCGGATCAGGAGTTTGTGCAGACTTATGATCCTTGGACTTAGAAAATTCATTCAAATAATCAATTTTCCACTCTTTTTTTTCGTCATGTTTGAAGATATTGACTTGGATTTGTTATATAGTTTACACCATAACAAGTTATAGATCAAGTTAGCATTTTGTTCCAGTACAATGAATTTTTAATCGGTAGTGGACTATGTATTGCCAGGCAATACTCACAGAATGCTTGTCAAATTTTAACATGTACCTGATGACAAAATGGAGGTCTAGTTCTAGTTCAGTATTGACGATTTTCACTTTTACGGTTCAGGAGTTATGGTCCTTGATTAAATGTTGTTTCTGTGCAATTACTTATGATCCGTTTTGATCAATGCTTTTAAAACATTGATATGTTGGAACTGATGAAAAAGTGGAGGTCAAGATTCGATACAGATGATTTTAGTCCCCTACTGACGAAGTCGCAGGGGACTTTAAGTTTGCACTCTGTCCGTCCGTCTGTCTGTCTGTCCATCCATCAGTCAGTCAGGCAAATCAGTTTTCCACACTTTTTTTCTTTGTACTTGAAGATATTGATTCGATATTTGGTATATATTTTCATCATGACAAGATACAGATCAAGTTTCAAATTTTGTTCCGTTCTGATGATTTTGTCTAGAGTTATGGTCCATGGACTTAGTAAATTCACTTTAATAATAAATTTTTCACACTTTTGCCATGCAATACTCTCAGAATGCTTGTTCATTTGGTGTATTATGTTGTTTTTTTTTAACAGATCCGCCACCAAGTCCTAGTGCACAGTTGAAGGAAGTAACTCCAATATCTATCACTTTTGATGTAAACATTCCAAAAACCTTTAATGGGCCACCTGTGCAGGAGATAGAAGTTCAGTACTCAAATGCCCAACCTAGGAAAGTGAGAGTTGGTATGTATAAAGTTAACATTATTCATATAGGATTAAAACATAGATAGAAGTTCAGTACTCTAACCTAGGAAAGTGAGAGTTGGTATGTATAAAGTTAACATTATTCATATAGGATTAGAACATAGATAGAAGTTCAGTACTCTAACCTAGGAAAGTGAGAGTTGGTATGTATAAAGTTAACATTATTCATATAGGATTAGAACATAGATAGAAGTTCAGTACTCTAATGCCTAACCTAGGAAAGTGAGAGTTGGTATGTATAAAGTTAACATTATTCATATAGGATTAAAACATAGATAGAAGTTCAGTACTCTAATGCCTAACCTAGGAAAGTGAGAGTTGGTATGTATAAAGTTAACATTATTCATATAGGATTAAAACATAGATAGAAGTTCAGTACTCTAATGCCCAACCTAGGAAAGTGAGAGTTGGTATGCATAAAGTTAAGAGTATTCATATAGGATTAAAACATAGATAGAAGTTCAGTACTCTAATGCCTTACCTAGGAAAGTGAGAGTTGGTATGTATAAAGTTAAGATTATTCATATAGGATTAGAACATAGATAGAAGTTCAGTACTCTAATGCCCAACCTAGGAAAGTGAGAGTTGGTATGTATAAAGTTAAGAGTATTCATATAGGATTAAAACATAGATAGAAGTTCAGTATTCTAATGCCCAATCTAGAAAAGTGAGAGTTGGTATGTATAAAGTTAACATTATTCATATAGGATTAAAACATAGATAGAAGTTCAGTACTCTAATGCCCAACCTAGGAAAGTGAGAGTTGGTATGTATAAAGTTAAGAGTATTCATATAGGATTAAAACATAGATAGAAGTTCAGTACTCTAATGCCTAACCTAGGAAAGTGAGAGTTGGTATGTATAAAGTTTACATTATTCATATAGGATTAAAACATAGATAGAAGTTCAGTACTCTAATGCCTAACCTAGGAAAGTGAGAGTTGGTATGTATAAAGTTAACATTATTCATATAGGATTAAAACATAGATAGAAGTTCAGTACTCTAATGCCTAACCTAGGAAAGTGAGAGTTGGTATGTATAAAGTTAAGAGTATTCATATAGGATTAAAACATAGATAGAAGTTCAGTACTCTAATGCCCAACCTAGAAAAGTGAGAGTTGGTATGTATAAAGTTAACATTATTCATATAGGATTAAAACATAGATAGAAGTTCAGTACTCTAATGCCCAACATAGGAAAGTGAGAGTTGGTATGTATAAAGTTAAGAGTATTCATATAGGATTAAAACATAGATAGAAGTTCAGTATTCTAATGCCCAACCTAGAGAAGTGAGAGTTGATATGTATAAAGTTAACATTATTCATATAGGATTAAAACATAGATAGAAGTTCAGTACTCTAATGCCCAACATAGGAAAGTGAGAGTTGGTATGTATAAAGTTAACATTAATATTCATATAGGATTAAAACATAGATAGAAGTTCAGTACTCTAATGCCCAACCTAGGAAAGTGTGAGTTGGTATGTATAAAGTTAAGAGTATTCATATAGGATTAAAACATAGATAGAAGTTCAGTACTCTAATGCCCAACCTAGGAAAGTGAGAGTTGGTATGTACAAAGTTAAGAGTATTCATATAGTATTAAAACATAGATAGAAGTTCAGTATTCTAATGCCCAACCTAGGAAAGTGAGAGTTGGTATGTATAAAGTTAACATTATTCATATAGGATTAAAACACAGAATTATAGCAAGGGTGCACTAATTAAAAAAAAAAAAAAAAAAGCGACTGAATAAGAAAATGTGGGATTTACATTGATGAGACAGCAACTCAAAAACATCAATAACCAAAAGATATTTTATAGGTAAACAGGCTACAACAATAACCAGAGTATGTACAGTTGTCAAGCTATTAATCATTTAGAGTGTAGACTAAATCTTTTATATACACTTAATTCCGTAAAGCACAGAACTAAATTATCCATTGGCAAGGCTTCATTTCAGACTGGCACTTTTGATACGACGGCAAAAATTGAAAATTTTTTGGTCGTATATTGGTATGATGTTGGCGTTGTCGTCTGCGTCGTCGTCGTCGTTGTCGTCGTCCGAATACTTTTTGTTTTCGCACTCTAACTTTAGTAAATGTGAATAGAAATCTATGAAATTTTAACACAAGGTTTATTACTACATAAGGAAGGTTGGGATTGTTTTTGGAAGTTTTGGTCCCAACATTTTAGGAATTAGGGGCCAAAAAGGGCCCAAATAAGCATTTTCTTGGTTTTCGCACTATAACTTTAGTTTCAGTAAATAGAAATCTATGAAATTTTGACACAAGGTTTATGACCACAAAAGGAAGGTTGGGATTGATTTTGGGAGTTTTGGTTTCAACAGTTTAGGAATTAGGGGCTAAAAATGGGCCCAAATAAGCATTATTCTTGGTTTTCACACAATAACTTTAGTATAAGTAAATAGAAATCAATGAAATTTAAACACAAGGTTTAAGACCACAAAAGGAAGGTTGGGATTGATTTTGGGAGTTGAGGTCCGAACAGTTTAGGAATTAGGGGCCAAAAAGGGGCCCAAATAAGCATTTTTCTTGGTTTTCGCACCATAACTTTAGTATAAGTAAATAGAAATCTACGAAATTTAAACACAAGGTTTATGACCATAAAAGGAAGGTTGGGATTGATTTTGGAAGTTTGGGTCCCAACAGTTTAGGAATAAGGGGCCCAAAGGGTCCAAAATTAAACTTTGTTTGATTTCATCAAAAATTGAATAATTGGGGTTCCTTGATATGCCGAATCTAACTGTGTATGTAGATTCTTAATTTTTGGTCCCGTTTTAAAATTGGGATACATTAAGGTCCAAAGGGTCCAAAATTAAACTTAGTTTGATTTTACTTGGGGTTCTTTGATAAGCTGAATCTTAAAATGTACTTAGATTTTTGATTATTGGCCCAGTTTTCAAGTTGGTCCAAATCGGGGTCCAAAATTAAACTTTGTTTGATTCCATCAAAAATTGAATAATTGGGGTTCTTTGATATGCAAAATCTAACTGTGCATGTAGATTCTTAATTTTTGGTCCCGTTTTCAAATTGGTCTACATTAAAGTCCAAAGGGTCCAAAATTAAACTAAGTTTGATTTTAACTAAAAATGAATTCTTGGACTTCTTTGATATGCTGAATCTAAACATGTGCTTAGATTTTTGATTATGGGCCTAGTTTTCAAGTTGGTCCAAATCAGGATCCAAAATTTTTATATTAAGTATTGTGCAATAGCAAGAAATTTTCAATTGGACAGTATTCAGCAATAGCAAGAAATCTTCAATTGCACAGTATTGTGCAATAGCAAGAAATTTTCAATTGCACAGTATTGCGCAATTTCAAGAAATCTTCAATTGCACAGTATTGTGCAATAGCAAATATTTTCAATTGCACAGTATTGCACAATAGCAAGAAATATCTAATTGCACAATATTGTGCAATAGCAAGAAATTTTCATATTTTCAGTTGGAGTTATCTTTCTTTGTCCAGAATAGTAGTTGAATCAACTTAAATCATTGCTGTATACAATATACAATGTATATTCACTTTTATTACCAACTGATAAATTAAAACAATCTTTACCATTCAGTGATAACAAGCACTTTTTTACATTTTAATATGTATTTAAATGAGTAGTTATTGTTGCAAACTCCATTAGAAATTTGAATTGAGATCAGTTTTGGAATTAGGGAAAGAGGGATGTGAAAAAAAATTGGAGGGGGGGGGGGGGTTCAATTTTTTTCATTTCAGATTTCATAAATAAAAAGAAAATTTCTTCAAACATTTTTTTGAGAGGATTAATATTCAACAGCATAGTGAATTGCTCAAAGGCAAAAAAAATTTTAAGTTCATTAGACAACATTCATTATGTGTCAGAAACCTATGCTGTGTCAACTATTTAATCACAATCCAAATTTAGAGCTGAATCCAGCTTGAATGTTGTGTCCATACTTGCCCCAACCGTTCAGGGTTCAACCTCTGCGGTCGTATAAAGCTGCGCCCTGCGGAGCATCTGGTCTAAATTTAAACCACAAAATAATACATGATGAAATTTAGCATGAAGAAAGCAGAAGTACCTGTAGTGAACCACTGACCTTCGGTAGGAAAACTGACAATCCTAGTCAAATAAGATTGGAATCCAGCGCACCTGCCATGTGCGAGGTAACTCAAAACCTCAGTGTTCACAGGCTTGTGATACAGTAGTTCCACTACTTAGACCACTCGGCCACCAAGTTCCCTGCTGACAAAGATGGGAGCTAATGTTCTGGTTTACCTCTGTCTGTCTGGAACACATTTCGGTCACATTTTTCTAAGCAACTACAAGATAAAGTTTACTCTGTCTGTCAGGAACACATTTCGGTCACATTTTTCTTGTCAAAACCTATATGTTGTAAGTTTACCTTTAGGTTGTTCTGTTTAGAAGTTGACCCATTTGATTGTTTTATATATTGACCTTTAGGTTGTACTGTTTAGACATTGGCCCTTTAGGTTGTTTAGTTTAGAAGTTGACCTTTAGGTTGTTCTGTTTAGAATTTGACCTTTAGATTGTTCTATTTAGAAGTTGACCTTTTGGTTGTTCTGTTTAAAAGTTGACCTTTAGGTTGTTTGTTTAGAAAATGACTCTTTTGTTTGTTCTGTTTAGAGACTTTTTAATTTTTTCTCTGCTCTGTAACAAGTTGAACCATTTGCTTTGTTCTATTTTAGAAGTTGACCCACTACTCATTGGCTGTTTATATTTGTTTTTGTTTTTTGTCTTTTTTTTTTGACTTTTCAAAGTTTTGCTCTTCAGCATATCTGGTGACTTTTTTTCCACTAACATGTGTCATGAGTTCAAAAATCTGTGTTTATATGAATATGAAGTACTAACGTAAATTAGTATGTATGTATGTTTTACAGGTACTATGGATTCAAAGATTGAAATTGTATTGGATGGTCTTACACCTGGTACTGCTTACAATGTAAAAGTGTATGCTAGGAATGAAGTCGGACTGAGTCCAGAATACAGTTTGCCTACGCAAACTCTCCAAGCAAGTAAGTTGTAAAATATATTAATAATAAAACCCTTTATTACCTTTTCTCCCCTAAGTGAGTTGACTAATGCCTAAGCCTCTTCATGTCATTTTGACAACCTATAGTCTTTAAATATATTTCAACATTTGAATCATACCATGGAAATTACACACAAGGGAGACATATCTCTATTTTAACTGGACATTAAGCAACCAACAATCAATCAATCAATCTATTTCAACAGTTCATCTGTTTATGATGATCTGGTTTTAAAACCTATGTTTACATTATAAATATATGTGATTTGTAAATGTTAATTATTACTATTTTGTAGGAAAGCCTTATCCGATCGTTGTACTTTCTAAACCATATGGTGATTACCCCCTCAAATTCAATTTACAGTGGAATACGCCGAATAATGGGGGATTTCCCATCTCAAGTGTCTATGTCAAATATGCTCAGGTAAGTCCTAACTTAAATCTAATGTACTTCATCAAAATGATCTATGTCCAGAGGAATTATGTAAGAAGTACTTAATAAAAATAAGGAGGTGTGGTATGATTGCCAGTGCGACAACTATCCACTAAAGTTCAAATGAAGTGGATGTAAGCAATTATAGGCTACCGTACTGTCTTCAACAATAAGAAAAACCCATAACTGCATAGTCGACTATAAAAGTCAATGTTAACGAATGCAAACAAAAATAACACTTTTTAAATTTGGTGCGCCCGAATTGCTGTTCTGGATTTACCTATTTGAATACTTAATACCAAAAATTTGGAAGCCATGGAGATATAAATACTTGGAAGTGTAGCATGACCAAAAGGAACCTTAATTACAACTATTGAGGAGCAAGGATATCTGAGGTATTGTTATCCTTCCCAGCTTACCCAGTCTTAAATTTAGTTCTAGCTGCTTATGGTGATATTAACTGATAATTATAAAATTCTACAAAACTCTTGCGTACTAAGTTTGGTGTACATGTAGTATGATTCATTGCAATCTTCTGTGAGGAGTATACAGTTTTCACAAACAAATACGGTAAAACAACTTATTTTATTTCGTGTTTAGTCCATTCTAGTCCACTGCATGATGATTTAATTTAGCGACTTTCAAATTACTTGATGTAGTCAAATAAGAATAGAACCTATTTTTGCATATTCACGGTGATTGATATATTTGCTTAATTTTTTTACTCACGAAAGAAGTGAAAAATAAATTGCTTGCTTGAAAATTTGTTGGGTTACAGTATAGAGTTTTAACAAATAAATATATGTATTTCACAGGCAAATATACGGTTAAAGAACACATTTACAGTTTATACCAACACATACATTTATACATCTTACTCAAACAAATACACAGTTTTCCCCAAATAATTATACAAAATTTCACTTACAAATGGATAGTTTTCACTGTATGAGCAAAGAAGAAAAAGCATTTTGGTCAATTAATGTGTCATAAGTAACATGTTTAATAGAACTGAGATTGGAAAGTGTCAAAGAGACAGCAACCCAACCAGAGAGCTGAAAACAGCCTGAATATGAATGTAATATTTGTTGCTGGACATTTAGAAGTTTTCAGTCTAATAAAATAAATTATTTCAAAATTTTTTTATCCCTTTCTTGACAGATTCATATAAAAAAGTACAGAATTTAATAAAGATGTCTACAATCTAAAACTTCAATGACATAAGAAACTTTTACTCTTGTTATGTTATGCAGATCATCTTAAGATTTTAATATTTAAATGTAGGTGGAAGTATTTCCAAACAAGTCTGCCAGCAATGAATTCCAGAAAAAGCAGCTGTTGTCAGGATGGATAGGACCCATTAAAGTCGATGGAGCAGCAACAGCATATGAAATAAATAGTTTGAGACCATCAACCTATTATGAAGTTGAAGTGACAGCGGTTAACAACAAAGGGACTTCAGATGCAAAGTCATTTATTTTTGTTACTGGAAAAGGTAAGATCGGATTAATTGTTACTATGCTTGATTTTACAATTCACAATTATCAATGCTGATTTGAGATTTTCAGTAAGGCAGAAAAAATTGATGTGAGTGTTTTAGGGTTTTCAATAGACTCGTTATTTTTGCCTCTGAACTTTTTTTATTTCCCATTTATTATACCCCATTTATGTGCATTATGTTTTCTGGTCTGTGGGTCCTTTGGTTCGGCTGTTTGTCAGTTCAGCTGTCTGTCCTGCTTCAGGTTAAAGTTTTTGGTGGAGGTAGTTTTTGATGAAGTTGAAGTCCAATTAATTTGAAACTTTGTACACATGTTCCCTATGATATTAACTTTCTAATTTTAATGCCAAATTAGATATTCCCCCCATTTTCACGGTCCATTAAACATAGAAAATGATAATGCGGATGGGGCACTGGGGACACATTCTTGTTTTTTTATTATTATTAAGAAGATTGAGGCATTGATTATTAAATCATTTCAACAAAATATTATCAGTTAAAAATGTAGGTAATCTTGAACTTCTATTTATTATATACATCTTTCTGAGAGTAATTTAGTTTTATTGATTTTATTGATTTAGAAAAAGTTTCATTGGGGTTAAGTTACAAAATACAGTGTAAGTTTAACAGCTTTATAACATGCGGAGATATTGCATGCAGATAGATTTAAGGAATTCTCGCTACATTGAAGACCCATTGGTGGCCTTTGGCTGTTTTCTGCTCTATGATCGGGTTGTTGTCGCTTTGACACATTCCCCATTTCCTTTCTCATTTTTATTAAACAAGGATTTCAAAAATATACAAACCCCTTTTGTGCTAACTTCAAAGTATGATCAATGACAAATCCTTTAAGGAAAAGAGCATAAATGTTTTACATGGAAATAC
Organism: Mytilus galloprovincialis; assembly: GCF_965363235.1. Classification (NCBI taxonomy): domain Eukaryota; kingdom Metazoa; phylum Mollusca; class Bivalvia; order Mytilida; family Mytilidae; genus Mytilus; species Mytilus galloprovincialis. The sequence continues at coordinate 41,191,600 of NC_134843.1, read as the reverse complement.
AGTCTGATCCATATAGATGTGACTGATGATTGATTGTTATCATTTCCCTTACCAGAAAAACAATTTTATATTGTATACTGACCTTAAAGGCAATAAATGGGCAAACTGGGTCCCTGTTACCTGACGAATCATCTTTAAATTAAACAAGCATTTCTTTGTTTTTGTCCTTATCTATATATTGTATCATTAATCCTATTAATATAAGGTGTCATATAGAAATGATCTAATTTGAAATATTCTCTTGCAGATTTATGCCACTACAAACTCTCAAATAGTGTCTTTTTAAATCAAATATTGTGACAGAATCTATAATATATAAAAAAAAACCTGATGAATTGGATATATAAGGATATTAAACTGGGATGAAATAACCTAGTTAATGCTGTAATTTGATTGGTTATCTAAACAAGGGATATGTGAAAGATAGTGTTGAAATCAAGACACTCTAGTATAATATATTTTTTGTTTTGGGTTTTCAGAGGGGATATGGCCTACTATTTCCCGTCAGTGCCCTATATCTCCTGTGTCTGGTGGTGATATCAAACACTTTCAGGGAATATAATCCTACATCTCCTATGAAGATCCTAAATTACATATAATATATATCCAATAGGCCCTTTCATTGCTTTTGCAGCCATATTGAATAGGATGCAGATTTTCATAATAGAAATAAAAGTTGTTTGAAAAATACAGGAAAACAACATTGAAAAGAATAGTGCTTGGAAGCATGTATAGGATTCCTTATACCATCATACTATTTCTACCCCTATCCAGAAAATCTGCCACTTAGTCAATATGGCTGAAGTAAGCATAAAGGGGCCTATTTATCAGATTTAATTTAAAGGCCTGTTCCTTATTTAAATAATATCATTTCGGGACATTTAAGTATGGTAAAATGAATTGCTGTGTTTTTGTAGAGGGTAAAAGGTTACAAAGGCCTGGTAAGGAATCAAGAATACATGTTATTTTTTCAAACGTTTTGCATGTATTGGATGGTGACAAAAGGGTATTTTAAAAGGGATTTCAGACATTAGTTCAAACATCTTTTTAAAAGTAGTATCAGATGTTTTGATAAATTTATATCCATTCATTTGGCTTGAATAAAAAAACAAACTTTACAGGATGATTTTTCTCTGGCTTTCATGATCTGACCAGTTTAGCAAAAAATTATATTATTTTAAGTCTGAACCCTCTGAAGTGCCCTACACAACACCCTCATATACTGCATCTTTATGTTCTACTAAAATTGTTTATCTTCTCTTTAACACATATTTATGTATTTCCTGAAGCACACTTATAGAAGTGTTATATCCTTGGGAAGTGTCTAGTATAAGCCATCTGTTTGGTTTGTCCAAAGTTGGAAAAGTGTTGTGTTTTTGTTTTGCTGTCAGGTTAGAAAATCAGGTTGGAGTGTGTGATAAATTGGCCCGTCAATTATTTTCAGTTGACTACAGATTTATTGATGGTCCTTATAGTATTATTCTGCAAATTCCTATTATCAGTCCAGTTGAATGTATTTATAGGAGTTTTGAATTGGTCGTGATTATTTTGAGAGAGGGTCGATCAACTTTGAATATTTAGTAAAGAGAATGAGCAAAACTAAGAATATCGAGCGATTGTGAAAATAATCATATTTATTAAGCCAAGTGTTAAGAAATTGAGCGACAGAATTCTTTTGCATAGTATAAATATTAAGAAGATGGATATGAGAAATTCAGAAATGCTATTGAGAGTATTAATAGCAAAATTATGAGTATGCAGTGAGTTTCGAAATCATGAATATTCAGAGAGGGGAGCATTTGTAAAATGAAAAATATTATGTGAGTGCAGTTTCAGTAAAATCAAGAGACTCAAGTGAGAGAAACTCTAAATCAAGAAAGTTGAGGGATTCGATGGGGATATATGATTAGAAAGGGATACAAGTATTTAAAACTATTTATGTTGACAGTGAACATTAAATAATCTATGATGTGTTTTCAGAACCATTGGTCATAAACTTATCGTTTACACAATACTTATATTTATAACACATAATGGCAAATGTCTGTCACTTTCAAGGAAATTACAAATAAGAGCAACCTGAATTTTTCTTCATAATGTAAATGTTTGACATGTTTTTCAGATTCATTTCTCATCAACCTCCTTCTGTTATTTTAAATATACAAGAATGAAAATAAATTTATCTAAGAAAAAAAAAACATTTTAAAAATCATATTGTTGTGATCATTGTTTAAAAATAGATTGAGTTTTTATACAAAGCTTTATGTATTTCCCTGCTTTTCCTCCAGTAAATTTAATATTGATATGAAAAGAATCCCAAGCATTTAAACCTATTTGCTTCAACCTTTTTATACACTTTCTTACATGATATTGTCAAGTCTAATTATTTGAAGATATGTTGTTCTATTCCTCATTTAAAAGAATGATACTGTTAATTCAGAAATTATCGTCATTTTAAAAGAATGGACAAAAATGAAAGATTAGTTCTTGCGATTTCAGGAAAAGGCGCTTCGAGATAAATGAAGCAAATGTTCCAATGAGAGTACTTATATTTGCCCAGTCGTATTATTTGCATTGATAAAAACCACACAAAAATATCCGAACTCACAGTTTTGCAAACAGCAATGTTCATCAGCAATTATAAAAATCATTGTAATAAATTGCTTTGCTCTTCATGGGCCCTTTAATTGGAATGAAAACATCTTATCTTATCTTATCTAGCTAGAAGAAGATATCAAATATAATGGATGAACCTGATATTTATGCACCATGAAAATCTATGAAACACCTATTTATTAGCAGTTATCATTTATTGTGTCGCCTGCAAGCTTTCAACAGTCTCTAGTGATACTAAGGGATAACTTTTGTTGTTTTGTGTTGTAATAAATGTCACACTTTCTACATTATTAAACAATATCTTGATAACTTGCACAGATTCTCTTACAGGACATAAAGTTATGCACCTTTAAATTTTGATCAGACCCCACGTTTTTGTGGTTGTCTACTTCTTCGTCCTGGTTCTAAGACATTTGGTTTCCAGATTGTATCTTAATTCTTAAGTATAAGAATATGAACCTCTTTGAAATTTTACCATAAGGTTTCATACAACAAAAGAATGATTGGGATAGACTTGAGGGTTGATGCCCAAATCATTTTGGAATGAGGGGCCATAAAGGTACCAAAAAACAAGGATTTTCTGGTTTCTAGACAATAATTTTAGTTTAAAAGAGTACTACAAGGTTCCTTCCAAGAAAGGTAATGACCTTACTTTAACTTGGTCTACATGTTGTCTGAAATGCAGGTTATGAATGATGAGACCGTGTCTAATGTAAAGAGGCCCATTTAGATACATGTACATATGATGAAATATATGGGTTTTCTATTAAATGTGCATTTTGATTACTTATATATGATATGTGTAGATAGATATTTAGACTTAACATTCTGGTTTGAAAAGAGACCAATTATAAAGAAATGATATCAGACTTTAGCTTAGGATTTTGTTTGGGTAAAAAAGAAAATGGGAGACCATCCTGTTTACAGCTGTTTCAGAACAGCCTAATTTTTTGGAATTTTTTAATAGGCACATGATTTATGAGTTTTTTTGGTTCCATGTGAATAATTTTACAAATTTTTATGATAACTAATTTTTAGGTTAGATTGAATAGAAAGTTATATAAATTGTTTTCAGTCATGTGTGTGAAAAATTCTGTTTAAAAGTTGTTATTAAATGGGCAACTTTTATTCAATAATATGATCATTTCTTTCATGATAATTGGTGCCTTACAATCTAGACATTTTATTTGTATTGCTTCTTGTTTATGTTGTCCGCAGTGTAATAATATTATTTTGCTTTTTGTGACTTTACTTTTTTCTGCTTTTTTCAGTTACTGGCTCTGGTTATGTTGGATCATTTGCACAATTCCTGCTCCCGTCTAAACTTGTACTCACCATGGCAACTGTTCTCTGGGCATGCTTAGGAATACTCTTGTAACCTTATTGACAGAAGAGTTCTGAAAGACTCTTTATCTTTCTTCCTTCTCAACTGAAGAATTCCATGCAGACATTATAGTGCCATAATGAATGAAATCTGAAAACGAATACTATGCATGTTTCATGCAGCAGACATTAGTTTACACCACCATGCATGTTCTACATACATATGAATGTTGTTTGCATATTATATTCATTATCAAAAAATTTGTTAGCTTGCATTGATATTAGCATACTTTTATTGAAAATTATATTATTAATTCCAATGGAACATAAAATGTCTTGCAAAAAGATATAACTGTACTGAATGTATATATACTTTTAATCTTGAAATTTAAACTGCTGTTTTATTTTTATTACTTTGATGAAACATCCCCGAAAATATAACTTCCATGGAATTAAAGCATTCAAGCCATGTTTCATTATCAGATAGCTAAAATAGGCACTAAGATTCTTTGTCTTATCACCTTTTGATGTTATGTACCAGTTAATAAGTATATAAACACTAGACTGATTTAGATGTAAATACAATATGGCTGGTATGAAAGGTTAACATATGTGATATGTGTATATGACTTCAGTCTGTCTCAGAGTCTCCACTATCCACTGGTGTTATTAAGTCATAAACAGTTGTTGATAGTGCGGCCAACATCACAGTTAAACAGAAATTTTGTATAATCAGAATTTCATTTAATATTTTTTCTGCTGATTTTTTTTTGTATTTTGCCATTGATATTCTACTTAAAGAACAATTGTATGTGTAAAACTGTTGAAAACTGTTGTTTTCCATTACATCATGATTTTCATTGGATAATTATTGTAATACTCAAATTTTCATGTATTTTCTTCATAGTGATTTTCCTTTTCTACAATTTATACTTTAATCAAACATTTACAATCATTTTGAAAAGCTGGTCTTCTAAACAACGCTATTGAAAAGAGAGTTTGAATGCATCTCCCTGTGAGTTTACTTACTGTGGAACTATTTGTGAGAAAAATCAGCAAACTGACATTTTTTTGCAATTTGCTGTTTCAGAATTAAGAGGCATTCTGGGTAATGATTTCAAAAGCAGGCATTAAAATGTTGTGATTGGTCTGTAATATTCTTATCACTGATAGCTGACCAATAGAAAACATTACCCATAATTCCTATATTCTTGAAGTCTTATTGCATAAATGTCATATTGTATACAGAGCTGTATATTTTTGGTTAAAGTGCTGTTGATTATTAAGTGCAATATTGTGTAAATTTTGTATTATTTTGTAAATCTTTTGTATATAATCATATAGATTTAGAACTGTTGTACCTCAATTATGTTGTATTGCTACGAGAGGCAAATATATATAAAATTTAGTTGATGAGTATTTGTTAATGAAAGACGAGGGTTTTAGTTAACAATTAGAATGATGTAATATACAAGTCTGTATTCAGATATGTTACAGATATTTCATTAGTTGAAACATAATTTATTCGATTATGATAAAAATACTTACGACGTCGATACATGTTGTCTAATTGTAATGGATAGGTATAAGCTTCAATTGAGTAAAGCAGGTAGTTAAAAACTTTTAAATTATCTTGTCCAAAACAAGTACGATTTTTATAGACTGTATAAAATATTTTTGCTAACAGTTAGCAGAATAAGTCTATTCAAGTCATCGTACATATATAAAGAACTAGAATAAGAAAAAATATGTCAACATCTAAGCCTGTTCAAAACTTTAACTCACATTTTTTCTTCAAATCATTTCTAGTCATTCGAATCTTTTAATTAATCAATTTTATGCACTTATATACTAACCTCAGGTTTCTTGGATGCAAGCTCATAGACATTTTAACCAGTTTAAGCTTAATTCTAGTTTAGGCTTAATTCTGATCATTTTTTTGCAGTGTAGCTATTTCATTTTAAGCTATGCCCAAGTTATTAGTAATCAAAATATTAAGTTAAGATTTCACTCAGGTTTTATAAAAAGAAGAAAATTCAGGAAGATTTTGAAATTTATGTTGAGATAAATTCAAGATTAAAACTGCAAGTAAATGTTGGAAAAATCCACTGTATCTAGATCTCAAAGAGAACCAGTTAAACAACAAATGATATTTTAAGACTTTAAGTGGTATCCAGAGGCGAATTTAGGGGGGGGCCCAGGGGGCCCGGGCCCCCCCTTTTTGGGAAAAAATTTGGTTGCTTATATAGGGAATCACTGAAGCGTGACTGGAGCGGGCCCCCTCTTAGGTCAGTCAGTGGGCCCCCACTTATGAAAATTTCTGGATCCGCCACTGGTATCATTGCTGGTAATTTTTCAGTATTTTTTGGTTTTGGATCAATATTGAAAAATAGCATTGAATTGAGTTACACTGTTTAAGATAAAGGCTGGTTTACAAAAAAACAACTGTACATTTACTAATCAAATATTTTCTTAAAATTTTAAGCCAGCTCTGTAATATATCCGGTTGCCTTTATAAGTAGTATCTTTCTGTCGCTGGTGTATGTCAAATCATGAATTTAGTAACAAACTCTTCAAGTGTCATTCCTTTGACATTATTCCCTCTTTTAAAAATTAAATTTTGTAAGAGTTTATTTCCCTTTGGGTAGGTAATTTAAATTTAAATAAAGTTAAATGTTTTTTTAAACTTGACTGTTAATTCAACATTTAACTTTATTTCCTTTGAATAAAGGTTTAGGTCACCTACCCTAAAAGAAAGATAACTCTGATACAAGCAAAGGGAAACAATTCTTGAAATTGGAAAAAGAGGGAATGATCAAAATAACATTCCTTTAAAGAATATTTAAGTACATTAATACATAGAAAATGAAAAGGATAATCTGAAATTAATAGATATGGATATAAGAAATGTGTCCTAATTGCAATAATAATATCTTGAAAGAGTTTTGTATGGGAAAATTAAGGAAAAAATAAGCTTCCAGAAAAAGCCATTAAATTTTGTGTCATGATTAATGTATACAAAATTATTGTAAAATTTTCTTAGCATAATGATAATGTATATATTTTTTGTATAGTATTTTGTATAATTTATTTAAATGCGGCAATCAAATAGAAGATAGTTTGCTTTACTTTTATAGTCCCTATTGAACATTTATACCTGAGCTATATATGTAAGCTAATTGCATCATTTGTTGTCCATCATTCCTGAATCCATTTTTATCCCTTCATCCTCATTTGGTGTCCCTAAGCACTCCCCATTCAATATCTTTTTGAATAGCCATCATCAAATATAATTAAATGGATACTGCAAAGCAGTAAAACCTACAATTATTCCTAATCTTCTTATACTATCCATTGAAAATTAACTACTTTATTTTTATAACCCTGCAGATGGCACCTGTTTGACACCTATCTTAATTGACGAGGATTGTCAGTTTTCCACAAAAAAAACTGACTGCCATGATATAGCCAATACTGTAAATTTCAGAAATTATTGCGTGCATTTATTATTGCGATTTTGTCATTTTAGACCTCAATGCGATTTTAATTTTTATGATTTTTAGAAATATCTTGATTAATTCATATAAAATATTTCAAAATGCAAGTTTAAATTATTGCATTTACACGTCCGTCGCATTTCAATAATAAAAACCTCACAATAATTTCTGAATTTACAGTAGTCTATTGTGTTGAAAGTGGTGTTCAAACCCTTTTTCTATTCCACAACCAACATTTAGAATTTAGGAAAAATGATTTGCATATATCCAATGCAAGACTGCAATAGTATTTTTTTTTAACTTTATTTTTAGAAAAGTTGAAACAATTAAAAGATAACAAACAATAGTATGACTCATTTTTTAAATGGTGAGCAATACACTCTTTATCATGTAGTTTCTACAATTTTTGTATCATTTTCAAATATTTTTATATTGTTAGTGTATTTTTTTTTTTATTTATTTCTTGCAGTTGTGTATTACTACTTAACTCTTATATGACTGTTTACACTTGTTAAGTATTCTCCTTGACCAAAAGGAATATGTCAATAAAAAAAGAAGAACTATACATTATCTCAAAATAGAAAATTTATTCATACAAGACTTAGGAACAGGTATTATGTGAGGCTTTCCTGGGCATTACTATTTTGTTTCGAGTCCAGAACTAAAAAGATTAATTTTTTGAGACAAAATATGGTTGATATTCTGCAACTCTTGTAAAAAAAAAGGTAAATTCTATTTGCACAGTGGTAATGAGTCAAGTTCAGCACCAAATGTTTTGAACTAAAGGTCATCCCCAACGTGTTAATGACTCAAGGTCAACATCAAAGGTAATGACTTTAGGTTAATATCAAATGTTAAATAACTAAAGGTCACCCCAAAGTGTTAATGACTCAAGGTCAACATCAAAGTTAATGACACAAGGTCATAACCAAAGTTAATGACTAAAGGTTAATACAAAATTCTAAAAGACAACTTTTTATTGTTTTGGCATTTTGATATGGTGGCTCAGTTTCAAACACATTTTGAAATTTTGTAAAGAGTAATTATTTGTTTCTTTAAAAAAAAACCAAGAAATTGAATGATATAGGAATAATTATACGACCGCAAAATTTGAAAAATTTTTCGTCGTATATTGCTATCACGTTGGCGTCGTCGTCTGCGTCGTCGTCGTCGTCGTCCGAATACTTTTAGTTTTCGCACTCTAACTTAAGTAAAAGTGAATGGAAATCTATGAAATTTTAACACAAGGTTTATGACCACAAAAGGAAGGTTGGTATTGATTTTGGGAGTTTTGGTCCCAACATTTTAGGAATTAGGGGCCAAAAAGGGCCCAAATAAGCATTTTCTTGGTTTTCGCACTATAACTTTAGTTTAAGTTAATAGAAATCTATGAAATTTTGACACAAGGTTTATGACCACAAAAGAACGGTTGGGATTGATTTTGGGAGTTTTGGTTTCAACAGTTTAGGAATTAGGGGCCAAAAAAGGGCCCAAATAAGCATTATTCTTGGTTTTCGCACAATAACTTTAGTTTAAGTAAATAAAAATCAATGAAATTTAAACACAATGTTAATGACTACAAAAGGAAGGTTGGTATTGATTTTGGGAGTTTAGGTCCCAACAGTTTAGGAATTAGGGGCCAAAAAGGGACCCAAATAAGCATTTTTCTTGGTTTTCGCACCATAACGTTAGTATAAGTAAATAGAAATCTATGAAATTTAAACACAAGGTTTATGACCATAAAAGGAAGGTTGGTATTGATTTTGGGAGTTTTGGTCCCAACAGAATAAGGGGCCCAAAGGGTCCAAAATTAAACTTTGTTTGATTTCATCAAAATTGAATAATTGGGGTTCTTTGATATGTCGAATCTAACTGTCATGACTGTGTATGTAGATTCTTAACTTTTGGTCCCGTTTTCAAATTGGTCTACATTAAGGTCCAAAGGGTCCAAAATTAAACTTAGTTTGATTTTGACAAAAAATGAATCAGTTCGGTTCTTTGATATGCTGAATCTAAAAAATGTACTTAGATTCTTGATTATTGGCCCAGTTTTCAAGTTGGTCCAAATCGGGGTCCAAAATTAAACTTTGTTTGATTTCATCAAAAATTGAATAAATGGGGTTCTTTGATATACCAAATCTAACTGTGTATGTAGATTCTTCATTTTGGTCCTGTTTTCAAATTGGTCTACACTAAAGTCCAAAGGGTCCAAAATTAAACTTAGTCTGATTTTAACAAAAATTGAAATCTTGGGGTTCTTTGATATGCTGAATCCAAAAATGTACTTAGATTTTTTATTATGGGCCCAGTTTTCAAGTTGGTCCAAATCAGGATCTAAAATTATTATATTAAGTATTGTGCAATAGCAAGTCTTTTCAATTGCACAGTATTGCACAATGGCAAGAAATATCTAATTGCACAATATTGTGAAATAGCAAATTTTTTTTTAATTAGAGTTATCTTTCTTTGTCCAGAATAGTAAGCAAGAAATATCTAATTGCAAAATATTGTGCAATAGCAAGATTTTTTTTTAATTGGAGTTATCTTTCTTTGTCCAGAATCAACTTAAATCTTTGTTATATACAATATACAATGTATATTCACTTTTTACTACCAACTGATAAATTAAAATAATCTTTACCATTCAGTGATAACAAGCAGTTTTTTTACATCTTAATATTTTATGATGTATTTAAATGAGTAGTTATTGTTGCAAACTCCATTAGAAATTTTAATTGAGATTAGTTTTGGAATAAGGGAAAGGGGGATGTGATTAAAAAAATTGGGTTCAATTTTTCTCATTTGAAATTTCATAAATAAAAAAGAAAATTTCTTCAAACATTTTTTTGAGAGGATTAATATTCAACAGCATAGTGAATTGCTCTAAGAGAAAACAAAAATTTTAAGTTCATTAGAACACATTCATTCTGTGTCAGAAACCTATGCTGTGTCAACTATTTAATCACAATCCAAATTTAGAGCTGAATCCAGCTTGAATGTTGTGTCCATACTTGCCCCAACCGTTCAGGGTTCAACCTCTGCGGTCGTATAAAGCTACGCCCTGCGGAGCATCTGGTTATTCATCAACTTATTTCTGTTCTTCATTATTAAACGAAATACTACAGACCAAAAGGTTTGGTAGCCCATCATCGAAATTTCTTTTTTATTAAACTACAGTACATGTATTGGTATGTCATAGAAGTTTATTTGTTAGAGACAACAAAACCACACAAAAAGTTCCTTTTACAAAATAACAAAAGAATCTTGGAATATTTTTGTATCACATTTTTCCCTTAATCAAAAAGTGATTTTCAAAGATTTATATTATCGAATCATCTTGATATGTAGCTGTTTGTGCTTTATTTAAGCAATCATAAATCAGTCAATCTATCAAAGATATAAGTATCTTTCAGATAATTTAATATAGATCATAATATTTCCAGAAAGGGACCAATTTATTTTTTTTTTCTGAAATATGAAAGAAAAAAAAAATCTTGTAGAGTATAAAGATGAAAATCCTGTGAATTTTAATAGTCAGTTGGCAATTTTTGAATTGACAGGCTCAAGAGAAACTATTGTCAACTGTCTTCAGTCGTATCATGCTGTGTCATGCATAGCTTACCATTAATTGTTTAGTGTTGAAAACATTTGAGATACTAGTTACTTATAACACATATAACAAGAATTTATATAACCTTAATCATTGTGCTTTAATTGTATACGCATAAAGTCATCTGTTTTTATTTTGTTATTAAATTAATGTCGGTGTGAGAAAGATTAATTGTAGTTCTTAGATGTTCTGAATACATGTATGTGTCTTGATTTAAAATACAGTATTTTACACTTGTGAAAAAATAAAAGCTGAAGATACAGCTGTTCAAAATATGCATTGTTGTTTATTATAGTTTTAGCAGTTAAAAAAAGAGAATTGGGGGAAATGTATAATTCAGGTCAAAAATGTTTGAAAATTTATCAGCTTATATCAAAATACACAATGGAAATTGTGGTTTAAAGAGTAAAAACTAGAAGAGAACAGACTGATAAGAGATATGTTGTAAGTCTCCAAAAACAAATGAAAAGTGATGATTGTTAAAATTTATGATAGATGATTGGTAACATTATGATATAAGATTTGGTAAATGTATGATAGAAGATTGGTGACATTATGATAGAATATTGGTAAATGAATAATAGAAAATTGGCCAATGTATGAAAAAAGATTAGTAATTGTATGATAGTTGTTTGGTAAATATATGATAGTTGTTTGGTAAATGTAGGATAGAAGATTGGTAACATTATGATAGAACATTGGTAAATGAGTCATAGAAGATTGGTAAATGTATGATAAAAGATTAGTAAATGTATGATAGAAGATTGGTAATTGTATGATAGTAGTTTGGTAAATGTATGCTAGAAAATTGGTAATTGTATGATAGTAGTTTTGTAAACCTTGATAGAAGATAAGATAATGTATAAAAGTAGTTTGGTAAATGTATGATAGAAGATTGGTTAATGTTTGATAGAAAATTGGTAAATATATGATTGAAGATTGGTAGTTCTATGAAAGAAGATGGGTAAATGTATGATGGAAAATTGGTGAATGTTGATTAAAGATTGGTAAATGTATGATAAAAGATGACCATCATCTGTACTCTGAAGATAATTGAATGCAGGTCATTGAAGTTTACAAAAATAAAAGGTAGATCAATTTATGTCTAGCTTCGGCTTGACAAAATTGGATACCTGTTGCGATTATTCATGGTTTTGAGATTTGGGTGAAGATGTAAATGTGATGCGAGTATTTTGCTTCTGAAGTGATCAAAAATTTGTGAGAGAGAGAGAATAAGGTAGTTAAGTTTTGTGGTTTTTGGTATGCCAAGAAATCAAAGGTTTCATAACAGTTCAGATATTTTTGTTGTTATGGCTTTTTGAGGGGGATTTTGTTTTGTCTTTATATCATGTCGTGGGTTCATGACTTTTTTGGGGTATTTGTCATTGTCTCCATATCAGGTCATAGTTTCATGGCTATTTGAGGTCAAGGGTTTGTGGCTATTTTTGTTGGTTTTCATTGGTTAGATCTGGCCATGGATTCACCTTTTCATTATATACATTATTAAGTATCAAATCAACATTTTGTGAATTTTTTTCTGTTACTTTTCTTCAGACCAACCAACAACAGAAGCACCAGTAGAAGAAAAAACTCCAAAACCAAGCAAAAAACCCCAAGACACTAACTCTTCTGGTAGATCCATCTAACCACTTTATGTAGAGTTTTGTTTTGAAATTTCTGTATGTAAAATGACTTGGTTAAAGTGACTTGTATCAGTTTTGTCCTGAAATTTTGTACAGAGCTGAAGTACCATTTTGGAAGAAAAAAAATTTCATCATTATTCAATTGCAAGAAGCAAGCCCCCTTATAAAATCAAAGATTTAAAGGTGAAAGGGTTATTGTATCATACAAGGCTGTATATCTGCCACAAACTTTCCCAATGCCTATCACTTTAGAAGTAGATATAGTTCAAGATTGACGTTTTGGTTTTGTTTAGTAACCAGGGATTGTGGGAATTAAAACATCATTAAAAACTTTATCATAGGGTGTCGGACAAAATGTAGGTCCTATATATGTTCTACGATGTTCTTCTGCAATAACCCTTTTATTGTATAGCAGTATAATATTTAAAAGTAAAAATTGGTATAAACTAAGATTTTGTCGTTGATGACGTCATGAATTTTGAAGACTTATTGCACGCTAACTTTTGGTTACTTTCTGTGGGAAATATTATATTGCTATACAATAATATATAATTTGCAATCTAATATAAAAATCAGAAGATGCAGTATAATTGCCAATGAAACAAACAGTCCATCAGAGACCAAATGTAGGTATTGCATTCTTTAGAAACTTAAAAGTATTAATACAATGAGCCAATGAAAAATGAGAATTGTGATCATGTGATCATAGTTTTGGAAGAGAAAAAACTAGTGCAGTAACAGTTTGTGCTATTCTTAAATGAACACATTGTAAACATTTCTTGATATTGAACAAGATCGAGTGACTCTTTCAACATACCCAAACAATTTGTGTACCGGTAATAACAGACTAAATTTTATAATGGAAACAAAGGATTGATACTACCGTAATTCTGGAAATCTAGAGACCAAGGTAAGATAACCCCTATTTGATGAATATAAAATGTCTTCTTTCTCTATTAAACTATGGTAAAATTTAAATAAGAATGTGGCTTAAAGATCTGCTGTTATCTGCAAGTTTCCAGTACAGTACATTTCTTTATTATTCAGAGCAAATAGTACTAAGTAATTTCAAATTAGCACATTGGATGTGTGTCAATTGGGCAATACATCAAAGACTAAATATGTTTAAAAAATATGACCAGTACCAAATTGTCTCCCTTTTGTCACATTACTAAGGGAGATAATAATGCTTCACATTTTATGAATTGAGAATCTGAAATAATCTCTGCGCTGCTTTGTGAATGACAAAGAGTGATAATATTTATCAGTCACTTTACATCAGAACTTCAAACAAACTCTGACAAAGAAAACATTTCTGTTATGACCTAATTGCTTAACATATTTTTATTGCGCTGCCCGCAAGATAAATAACTGCTGATTGTTAGCTTTTCTTAATAGCATAGGGTCAGGTTATTCAAAAAATACTTGCAGCTATATTTTATTTATGGATTTTGCTTAAAAAAATGATTAAATGCAAGCACTCCTGATAATTCACGTATGGAAACAATGCAGCTACAATTGTTTGCTTAGATAAGTTTTAAATTATTAATACATAATTTTATAGCTGAGACTTCTATAACACATTATAGTAGTCTCAGATTATAATAGGGTCTTGGAATATATCCATATTGTCTTGTAATTTTTGTAAATCTGAAGAATTTGTGTTTGCAAGATCTTTTTGAAAAATTGTAAGCTGTTTTTAAAACAAAATTGCTTACTGTGAAACTATGGAAATTAATGTGAACTAAATAAATCCTCCTTTATAATTTTAAGTTCATTAGCTTTATATATAACAAATTAAATGAAGCTAGACAAAATGGATATAATTTAACACAACTGAAAAACAAAATCTGAAATGTTTTTCAATAATTGTAATTTAACATCCAGGAAAAATTAACAGTAAATTAAAAAAAAAAAAGACTTTGAAAAAAATAGCTTTGCATTTCCATGCTTGTATTCCTATATATTTCACTAAGGCTTTTTCGTTGGTCCATGGCTTATACAGCTGGTTGAGGTTTCTGAAAGTTATTTGGTCTGATTTGGTTGGCTTTTTGTATTGCATTCCCCAACTGCATGTTTTGACGGTCAAAGAAGTTTAAAAGATAAGTTGTGTCAAGGAAATTGTTTTGTCTTCTATTTACTCTGCATGTTGTATATTCACTGACACTTGCTCTTTTATATGATGCACTTTTTGGTGATATATATTTATTGTTGTTATTAACAGTAGGAAAAAGTAGTTTATGCATGTTCTAATTAATCTGTCTGTAAAACAAAACATAAGAAATGATCATCCATTTAACATTTATTGCAAAAATGTCAATTAATATATTTTCTACAATTTGCAAGATTTTGTACTCAATTACTGTTCTCATATTGTAAATTTTAATTGTAAGTTAACATAGCAAAAAATCTTCTTATTTTTATTTACAAAACAATCTTATTTGCCCACAAGATATTGTTAAATTAAAAAAAAAGAATAGAAAAAAGAGATTACAAACTGTCAGAATTATTTAGATGTACCGGTAGTTTAAGTTGAGAAACTCCTGGAAAACAGACAATTCACTTATAGATATTAAATATATTTCTTGGAAATAAGTGACTATTTTGGTCGAATACTTTAAACCATCACAAAAAAACAATTGATAGATGATATTATTTTCCAATTTTATATTAAAGTTTATGCAATCAGTAATGTTTCAGAAATATCAAACTTTTCATGCAAAAAATCATTTTTTCTGAAATAGTTGAAAATGTTGATAGCATTTAAATTAAAGTTTTAAAAATAAATAATAGTTTTAGCTTAGCTGTAGTAAATATTGTTACACTAATATGTATCGTGATGCATTTTATCATATCTTTTTTAACTAATTTTTTGCATCGTTCTTTGAGGGCCCTCATGGGGTTTTTGATTATGTGATTACTTGGCCGTTTTTTTAATGATTATTTGATTATTAAGCCAAATATTTCATGATTATTTGATTACCTAGGACTGTATTTTTAGTTTATGATTATTTGATTACTAAAGATAAGCAAATATTTAATGATTATGTGATTATATTGGCAAAAAAATGGTGATTATGTGATTACTAGGACCCCCCATGAGGGGCCTCTTCTTTTATTTGTTGTATAGTATATGTTTATTTATTCTAGATATTTTGATGTTGTGCATATTTTGTGCATGTTGTCTGCATGTCTGTTTGCAGAATAACAGGGTAAGTTATGTGTAACTGATATGTTTCGTACAATGAGAAATGATTATTTCTTGGCATAAACTTTATGATATGTTTTCAGGGTTACATGTAAGTTTTTGTTTAGTCTTTTGATTTTGGTCTTGTCAGTAGGAGAGACTTTTATTTTGACAAAAGCAACTGGTTTAAAAAAAAAAAGCAGAAGATTCGAAATTGGAAATTAAAAACCACAATGAAAAGAAAAACAAACAGCACATGGCCAACAACCACCAACAACCACTAGACAACCCCTTTTAAATAATTTAATAGTGACAAATTAAACATGGTAGTCAGTGATCAACGTCCCACTAAAAGATTATAGGTTTATAGATATAAGAAGATGTAGTATGAGTGCCAATGAGACAACTCTCCATCCAAATCACAATTTGTAAAAGAAAAACCACATTATGCATTCTCTGATTTCTTATAATTTAACGAACTTCACTAATATGCACACTAGACTTACATTTTTATGTAAAAAAGTTATTAATTTTTAACACAGACAAAAATGTAGTCAAGAAATATGTTAATATATTATTGCCAATTAGTGAAGCTTTTTAAATTCCTTAGTGCAGAACATAAAAAAAATGATTTTAATTTGCTCTATTTTACTAGGGTTTGGCAAACACATCACATTACAGCAAATATTTTACAAATTCTCAATGAGAAAAAAAACAAATAAATCATTTATAATCCTGATGACACCATTCAATTGTGGTCAAACATGTAGACATAATATTAAAAGTCTTATCATTTTTGTATAACATGGGTGTTGATGTCTTTATTTTCTATAGAACATCTATAATTAAGTAAGAACTGCGTACACTTCAGTTTATTGGAGTTTGGGTTTTTGGTTTTTCATGAATTTACAAAAATCTTAACGTAACGGATAAGTTTTGGTATTTTTGAAAATTATATAATTGATTTATGCTGTAATTGTATTCAACTGGAAATTGTGCTTAAATTAATAATTTAGAAATTTATTGTTGTTTGAAATGTAAAACTCTTTTAATCATTTAGGCAGCAACCATTTGATTTTCTGGGGGGGGCTATGGTTTTTTTTGGAAAAAAAAGTTTGTTTCCAGTTTTTGGAGAAAAAAATAATTTGTTTTTGATTCTGAGAAAAAAAAATTGTTTGTTTCACCCTCAGCTGCCACTATATGTAATGCTAAAATTGAAAGAAAAAAATTGTTTTCGACTTGTCGCGAAAAAAATAGATTGTTTTTCGCCGCAGGCGAAAAAAAATATTTGTCCAGAAAAAAAACCCATAGCCCCCCCCCAGAAAATCAAATGGTTGCTGCCTTATTATGATCAACTTTTAATATTAACCTGTTTTATTTATAGCCCAACAAGTCCCACTTGGAATCGTGATTGCAATCATCATTATCGTAGTTATCATCTTGTTTATTGTGATTGATGTCACATGTTACTACAAGAGGAAGTGTGGGGTTTTCATGTGTATCAAAGAGAGGGTTGGCAGGACTGGTTCCATGGAAACCAGGAGTAAGGAGAAGATAATTGAGGAAGGAGATGCTGATGGGTAAGATAGAGCTCAGGTTCCATAGTCAAAATAGTACTGTGAAGATTACATTACTTTTATGTACAGTTATAATTAGGATTTCTTGGTCTAGTCAATGTTTGTTCTTACAAGGGCCAATGATGTTTTTTTTTTGTAATTTTACAGGATCAAACCAAACTAATCTAGCCTTTCTAGAAAAACTGAGATTACTAAAACAAATGACCAAAATATGAAATTAAATTAAATTAAACTTGATATATAAAAAGGCCCTAATTTGGTTCTTAAATGGATCTATTTCAAAAGATTTTAACCCTGATGTAAAAAATTGCTTCATAAAAGTAAATTATAGGCTTTCAAGTTAACCTTTTTTGGATAAAGGCTAAATATTGAATCCCTATAGACCAATTTTCTGAATCAGTGATTGGGGTCAAAGTTTACCATGCTAAAAATTGGTATAAAAATATTAGACCATAACTGACTTGTAATACCAGTATTGCATAACTTAGTAATTCATAATGTGATGTGCCAAAAGGAAGTTATTTTGTTGTATATAAGCAGCATTGAATAAAAAATCTGGAAAATTAAAGCTTTTTGAATATACCCATGAACTTCTAAAGACCTTACCTAGCAAGTAAATTGGATAAGTCATAAATTAAATCTTTCATAAGGACCTTATTGGATGGTAAACTCAAGGTAACCCTCTTATTCAACTGCGATCGACCGTTCAACCCAAGCTTTACCTGAACCATCACAAGAAGATTTAGTTTGAAATTATTTTCTCTTTTCTTTTCTTTATTTTTTGGTTGGGAAGTAACTTTTGCAAATGACAGATATGTTAATTATTGAAAAGTGAAGACTATATCAGAATCATTGCAAAATTAATGTTTCTCTATAGGCAAAATAAATACTATTTATTTTCTCTCAGAAATACTTTTAAAAATTATAATTATCTCAGGAAAACTGTAAAATCACAAGAACAGAACAAAAATGGAGTTAAATTACAAGACCTAAATAAGGAAGAAAAGTCCAAAAGCACTCCTGATGAAATTCAGGAAAAGAAAAAGGAGGAACCAGTCAGTGTAACTAAGGAAGCTGAAAAGAATAATGGAGTGAAGAAAAATGGCATTGCAACATCTAATTTGTCTTCTGAACCAAAAATTGAGTCATCTGAGAAACCTCTGGGTGACAAATTAGAGAAAGAAAGATCAGATGTGAAAACACAGTCAGCTGTTTCTAAGACAGAAGCACCAAAAGATCAGACACAAAATAACAAAATAAAATCTGATCAAACTGAAAAGGATGTAAAAAGTTCAAATATTCAATCTCAGTCAAAAACAACTAATCAGAAGCCAGAAAACAGCAAACAGGAAATAAACAAGGAACCAGTCATTTCTACAGTAATAAATGGTGAGCCAAAACCAGTTGAACCAAAACAACAGAAACCAGTTGAACTAACAAAGCTGAAACCAGTTGAACCAACACAACAGAAACCAGCTGAAACAACACAACAGAAACCAGTTGAACCAAAGCAACATAATACAGTTGAACCAAAACAACAGAAACAAATTGAACCAAAGCAGCAGAAACAAGTTGAACCAAAGCAGCAGAAACCAGTTGAACCAAAACATCAGAAACCAATTGAACCAAAGCAAACTAATACAGACGAACCAAAGGAAACTGTTGAAAAGAAAAAGACAGTCAAAAAGCAGTTAGACTTCAAGGATGATGAGTAAGCATTCACAGAATGCTGCAAATGTTCACAACTAACTGCATGTGATTTAAGATATGCAAAATGCTGCATTCAAACAGCAGCAACCCAATATATATAAACACCCTGGTTTTTCTTGTTGGAGCTGCATTTTTAAGGCATTTGTGTTATTGGTGGAGGAAACAATTTGTGCCTGAATGAGGGAACATGTAACTGCATGTGATTGACAAAAGATTGAAAGTACTGAAATCTAAACAACAACTACTTATTAATAATGCCCTTGTACCTTGTTGAGATTTGTTTTTGAAGCATTCCTATTGATGGTGGAGGAAAGTTTCAGTATTAATTTGCATTTGCAAATGTTTTCTACTCACTGCATGAAGTTGGAGGAAAATATATAAAGTTATAGATTCTAAGACAAAGTAATCATATAAAGCAGCATGTTGATATGTGCAGTTTTATTTTTTCCTAATGATGGAGGAAAATATTTATTGACAGGATGATATTTTTGTTATTATCAAATGTTTGTTGGCATGTAATACCAAGAAAAATGCAGTTTTAAGCATGGCTTACACATGGTGTTGAGCTGGTGTGTCATGTGATTTTACTAACATGATAAGGGATAAAAGCATAATATTATTAGTTACACAGTGTGCAATTCTCCTAATAAGAGAATTTATCAGGTCAATAAAATTCATATCGGGTGAGGCGATAAATTCCGTATTAGGACAATTGAACACTGTGTAACATATTTATCCTGATTTTGTTATATTACATATTTTCACATTCAAATTCAATATGAGGACAATATCGACCAAATATAGTTTAGATATTTAATCTAAAACTGTGAAAAATTAAAAATATAAGGACTATTAAGCAACTCAATTTTTTTTATTAGGTCAATGGTACAAGAGAGATAATTTCAATTGACGTAATAAATAAGGGAGATAATTCCAATTGACGTAATAAAAAATTGTACTGAAATTTAAAAGGACAATATCAGCCAATCAAATTGCGAGAAATTACTCTTTATCAGGATAATAAAGATTGTCTTGATCACCTGTTCCCATTGTAAGATTGGTCTGATTTCTATTATTTATAATTGATTGACAGATTTTTGACAAATCAAGTGATCTTGATCTTGTGAACGAAGTGAAATTGAGCTTTGAAATTAAGTGAAAAATTGAGCTTTGAAATTAAGTGAAATTGAGCTTTGAAATTAAGTGAAATCGAGCTTTGGAATTAAATAATATTGGTAGAATTGTGAATGGAGATAGGGAGTGTGTCAAAGAGACAACAACCTGACCAAAGAGCAGAAAACATACAAGACTACTAATGTGAATTCAATGTAGAGAGAAAATCCTGCAGCTCGAGGCAGGCAATGATATACTCTAGGGGGCTGAAAGTGGCACTTTAAAGCAAACTAACAAATATATGATCCAACTTACCACAGGTGGTTGATACCCTTAGAGACAGATAGTTATAACCCAGTGGTTATGAAAAACAAATGAAATCATTAACAAGCATACATGTGTTTCATTAAAATTTATCAGGAATGCTCATTGCCGAAATTTCAGAAAGCCAAATATAAAGCAGATTTTGGTGCATTTAATACTAGTAATTGCATGAAATTGAAGGTTGATTTGAAGTACTTATTTGCATGCATGAGAATTAGAAAAAGTGATATCATGATTATGTTATGTATTCCCATGAGGAAAATGTATTTTCAAAAGTAGATTATTAGGCTGCATCTCAATTGATTTTTGTCACTGTATATGCATTTTAAAATTTTGATTGTTGTGTAATAAGTGCTGGTTAAAGCCTACAATGAAAAAAAAATGTGTTTTTCTTTGTTTTTAAAAACTAAGTCAGTAAACTTTTGTATATATAATTTCTTATGTTAAATCTTTTCTAATGTAAAGATCTTTTTGCCTTTACCAGACCTGCCACCTTGCAGGATTTATTGGGGATTTCCCCAAAGAAAGTGTTGGTCAGACTTGTATACCCCATATACAAGACCAATTAAAAAAAAACAATTTCAAGGGACAAAAACGGCATTGAAGCACATACATAATTATTATTTAACAAAATAAATTAGATTATTAAATTAAAAAACTTCTGAAATTGAAATGTTTAAGAAATGCCTTAGGTGATCTTGTATTTAAAATCATCCATGGAGATTTTGAGAAGTTGGCAGATAGGTGATTGCTTTAGTTGTAAATGCATTTATGTTGTTTGTACATTGTAATACAAAATTTATTGAGTTTAGTCCTAAACTGATTTAGGGACGACATCAAAAGATCGATGTAGGATAAAAAACTTAAATCAAATAGTTTGGGGGTGGGGGGTCAATATTGCTGCAAGTTTTGTTAATCTAAAATTGATAATCAATTTTTCCCAAATTAAGTAAAGGGGGGGGGGGGTCCAGTGAAAAAACAATGTGAATTAAGTTTTTATCCTATTGAACTTTTGTGTCGTCCCTTATTATGAAGGATTTCCAGTGATGAAAACCACAGTGTACTGTTTCATGACTCACTTTATTTGTTACCATAATACCAAAACTATAAACAATTTTATTCATTATTTTATCTGTTACAGGGAAAAGAAGGTACCATTGCTGGCTGATAACAAAGACACTGAAGGTTCTGATGCTGACCAGGAAATAGGAGAGTAAGTACTGTAAAGACAAATATAAAATAGCTGAGATTTAAAGTCATAAATATGCATCCATCATGTTCCTAACATACCAAACAATTATAACAATGCTTATCTGAGGCTGTTTTTTCAAAAGGAATAAGTCATGTCTTTTTAAAGCCAAAACATAATTTGCTGGTTATACCCCCAAGGATGACTTGGGAATAGAAATATGATCTTCTTCAACCCTTGCAAAAGGGGAATCGTTCTAATGGTTGGGTAAAATGTACAAGTATGCAGCCACTTTCGCTCAAAATTGGGAGGTTTAATCCCATGCCTTGTGAAGAGAGTGCTGTGCATATTAAGATCCAATATACCCTCATTTCCCAGTTGCAGTCTAAATCCCCCTCCTCCCCATGAAATGTTTGCCACTGGATGTTTAAAGCAACCAACAAGTGATTTACAAATGCTGGTAATGAATTGACAACACAGTTAACTATCAAAAACAAGAATTATCTATACAATTTTATATAAAAAAAAAAACAATTTTGACTGTACAAATGTGTTGAAATGCACCTATACAAATCTTCCAACTGCACTGTGTTCAATTTTAAACATTTTTTTAACAATTTACCAGAACTGCACCAGCAAGTGATGAGAAAGAACCAGAAGATAAAGAAGAAAAACCTATTACACCAGTAAAGGAGGTAAGTTATATAGACTACAACTGCAACAAGTGTATACAATATTTCTCCCCTCGAGACAGTTAAATTTTAATATTAAAGTGCAAGGCTTGCCAAGCTTTCTTAATATTTAAAATTTAACTGTTGAGAGTGGAGAAATATCGTAATACACGAGTTACAGGGGTGGAATCTGTTTTTCTTCTGATTTTTATCCTTCCTTTTCAAAGATTTGAGGAAAGTTGTGAACTTTTGATGTGACGTCATCAGGCATGGTTGCCTTTTTTCATGACGTCACAATAAGAAAATTTGCCAAGAACAGATTTTTCACTAGTGAGGAGAAATATTTTTCTCACACTGGTCAAGAAATGTGAAAATAGCACAAAAATTAGAGAAAACCATATACATCAAATAATGCATTCCTCTGAGAAAAGAGATTTGCCAAAAACAGCTTACAAAAGAGTTTCATTGGTACTCATACCACTACTTTCTTATATCTACAGTGTATACCTGCCTGATCTGTCACCTGAGTATTTTAACATCCTGCTTTAACAGACACATTTTCATGGTTCCAACATATGCCTATCCTTGCAGAAAAAACCTGAGTATTCTGAAACTCTGCTTAATCTGGCATTTTTTCCTGGTCCCCCAGTGTGTCTGATAACACAGGTTACACTGTATATACAATGTAGATCCAGATATCCTGACTTGGTACTGGCACAAAATATGTTAGGGTTGAACAAATTTTATTTGTGCATAGACTTCCATCTACTTCTATCTTTTTAAAGTAAAGTACACGCACAATAAAAACCTAAACAGCTTAGCAACTAACAGGATGTCCACTTACATCAACAAGGAAATATAAGACCAAATTTTAATAATGTTCAAAGGTGAATATCTAAAAGTCTTCTGTTTGTGTTCACAATATGCAAGTCAAAGTACAGTACATCTAAGATATTTAACAAAAACTGAGATGGCTAAAAATAAGAATGAATGCTAAAGAATTGAGAAAAAAAAATATACTCAGGTTGTACATTTTTTAACTCTAATGACCACAAAATCAGAGAAATAAGGTTTGAGAAGTATGATTATAACATGTACCAAGTTTTTGAAATTAGAGGTTGAGAGAAAGTGGAAATATAATGAATATGATAAAACTTTATAGTATTTTGCTATGGCTTAATCACATTTAAATTTCTTGAGTTTTCTAAGGTATTTTCTAAAAAAAAATCTGAAAGATTTTACTGCTAAAATTTATCTTGAGATTTGTACATTCTGAATGTGATTTTCAGGTTGAGGAGGCAGAAGAAGCCAAACCAGAGGACCAAGATAAACCAGCCTCACCTAAAGAAGAAACAAAGGATGTAACTGACGGAGGCAAAGAATAAAGGAAAGAAATGAAATTTAATGTTTACTTTTACAATTTCTATTTAAACATTCTAATAGAAAATGGAGTGTGTGATTAAGGAAAGAACACAGAAATTTAAAGACAGAAAGAAACAAAAAACAATATACATGTTACATGAAGTGAAGACCTGTTAAGGTGTTTGTATTTTTCTTAAATTCTTAACTTTTAATACAATAATTGAATTGTTTTTTATTTTCAAACTTGTAGGTGTATTTTATACAATTTTGTTGTTCAAAATGATATATTTGCTGTAAAGAAAAAATCGTTTTCAATTTTCTTGCCTTTAATATTGGAACTTTGATTATTCCAAAGTATATTGCTTGTTGCAGGATTGGGCATTTTTTTTTAAATGATAGATATTTATTTTTCAAATCTAATGGCATTTTCGATATTAGAATTATATCATTTAAAACTAAACTTTATTATAAAAAATTAAAAGAAAAGGGATGATTTTGTTTATCTTCCAGTTTCATACCGCTTTCTTATTATTTTAAAGGAAGAATGCAAATATTTTTTTTTGAATGAAAATTTTTAAAAAGCATTTTAGCATGAAAAGTTTGAGAAGTTAAGAAATGTTTATCAACATATTTTATCGAAATAGAGGAAAACACTCCATGTTTCAGAAGAAACAGCTGTTGAGAAAGACTTCCATTTGTAGTTATTTATTATTAATAGCTTGAATTCAGCAACATAAAAAGGCTGAACAAATGTTTTGATCTTCGTATTTTAACATAACACAGGTTTTAATACTGGTATTTTTATTACTGATATTATTATAAAAAATATAATGATATGTTCAATTATAAATTAGTTAAACTTGTATATTTTTTTTAGATTTACCAAAAATAGTTATAAAGTAAGTAGGAATATTTCGTTAGTAGGTCAAATTTTTTTGTATATATTTGTTATATTTTTTTAACCTCAGGATCTTAACTATTCAATTCAATATTCAGGTGTTCAAAATTTCAAATGTTTCTTTTAGAATATTCATCTAGTACTGTAAATACACACTGAGATAGTTTAAAAGATTTATTTGTAAAGTTCTACAAGCGCTGAAAGTTTCTGTTATACACTTTTATTTGTTATTGATTTTTTTAAAGCAATACAGTAGAAAATTTAACCTAAGAAAGATTTGATTTTATGCAAAAATTAAAAAACTATTCATAAAATAACATTCCAAACATTGAAAACATTTGAAAGTTGTCTTCTTTATGGATTAACAAAGGGGTAGTAATACACAGCCTCCTTTTAGTCTCATAAGAAATAAAGGGAGATAATTTGAATTGTCTCCCCTTAGTTCTGCGGTAGGGAAGATAGCTACATATGTATTTAATGCCAATTTGGATTGAAAAGTTTGAAAGTTCTGAGAAACCTGTGTTTATTGTGTAAACCATTTATTTAAATCTTATTAGTTTATTACTATGAAATGATATATATAATTGTTTTGAGTGACAAACTTTAAACAATTTTTCCTCTGAAATGAGCCATTAAAATTTCATCCTTTAAAGAAAATATTGTTCTTCATTATATAAATATTTTTTCTATTTATTAAATCTATTCAGCGGTAAAGTTAAATTGTTCTGGTGAAGCAAATTTGATTTTCGTTTGCTGAATCTTAAATCACTTTAGTAACAATTTGAATAAATTTGAACAGTAGCAAAGCAAAATGGATATAGTTTGAACATTTTCACAAAAAAAAAAGCTTTTTTTTCTCAAAATAACTTTTAATCAGTTAATAACTAGCATGTAGGATTTGTTGTAATATTAGGGACCAAGTTCCTGTGTTGTAAGTTAAGGCTTATATGTAGAACAATGTTGTCCTGTTTTAATATGTGTGTAATTATATGCACATTATTTAATACTAATACTACATCATTAAATTATGACATCATCTCATGTATTTATCAGTTAGACTCATGTGCTCATAATGTTAAGTTTCTTTTTTGTAATTGGTATGATTGTATTTGATACATTTGATGTATATTTCTGTTGTCATGAATGTTAAAAGATAATTGTCTAAAGTTCTTTTTATCCTGGCATTGCAATATTACTTGCTTTTTGACATTTGTAAATCCTTCTGTAGCTATTATCACAGGAAAATAAAAAATCTTGTTGAGGAAAATGGTCCATAATTTATGAAAAATCGGTAGAGCTTGCAATTTTTTTTGTGTGAGTTTGAAATAAGCTACAGAAGGTTTTAAATATGAATATGTTTATATATTATTCATCAATATATCATATTTCATCTTTTAATTGCTGTATCTCTGAGAATTTTTTCTTAAAAAGGATGAAATTCATTGAAACTAACACACAGTATTGTTTTGAGAAGACAAATTCAATATCATTTATAAAAATATTCAAATATAAAAATCATTGAAATTTGCATTATGTAAGTTCAAAATTGTTGATATAAATTTAAATATACATGTAGTTCCAGCTTTAATATTGTAAAATAAGATTCATAAAATATTCATATAGCGTTGTTATCCTGTAATGGTTTTAAAAGCAGGGTAATAAATTTATAGTTGCTGACCGCTGACCACTGACCAATGTCTATCATTATCAAGCATTAACAGTTTTAGTTTATTTTATAGCATTGTTTATTACTTTATATACATTTATACCTCATATTCGAAACATATTATATAACAAGTTACACAATAGTTATCAATAAAATGGCACAAGAGAAAAAAGGCAAGGTTTATTTCTCTGACACATTACAAGCATGCCATAAATATCATTGTCTAGAATAATTATTGTGAACCAAATTATTTTTGTGAGCAATTTATATTTTTAGGAATTTCCCAAATAGAAAACTTAGTATATTAAGAGTCCAGTTAATTATGTGCTTGCATTGTTCTCTCTAGATAAATCATTTTGAAAAGATGAAAGTATTGTAATGTCCAGTAGAGTCCTAATATAGATTGGAATATTGATCTGTAGGCTAGATATGTAATAGCTATGAATTTTGAAGGATTTTTTTTTCAAGAATCAGTAGGATTATTTACTAAGTAGACAATTCTAGTTGGATATTTCTTAGTAAAAAGCAGAACAGCATTTCAAAACTATAGATTTGCTACATAGAGTAATCTAGGTTGTTTCAAAATACATACTAGAGTTGATCAATTTAAGAATAACAGAAAGATTTTATTGATAACTAAATGTGACTGTTTATTTATGCTTTTGTAATATACTCATGCACTTATTGATAAAGTTTTTTTTCTTCATGTATATATGTTAAATGTTAATTAACAAAGCTTTGAATATTAGCATATGTAATATTAATGAAAGCTTTATGAAATTTTACGTTTAAACTCATTTTATATGAGGACAGTGATCATAAGTTGATATTCGATATTAGCCTTAATCTTGATCTTCTGTGTGTTTACTTTTATGTAGATAAATACACTTATATAAGAAATTTCTCACCAATTAATAATCAGAGATTATCTAGTCTTGAGTACCTTCCAAATTGTGCCATAATTTTTTGCAACAATGTAATTTTACAGTAGAGATTTGTTGTTATTTGTATTTTCCTTATGGTAATTTTTATACGGTAGACCATGTGAAAATTCAGCACAGCACAGCAATCCTTCATACTGAATTCAAATTCACACAATGATTTTACTTACAGCTCACACGGTTGTTTTTTTCCTCTTAACAAATAAACAGAAAGTTCACATGAAAATTTGTTCATCTATAAAAAGTTTTAATGACAAAAAGAAAATAAATGTCACCCATGAAATTTCATCGTAAAAAAATTTCGGCAGTAACTTTGCTGGCCTGATTATGTGTTGAATTTCGGATGTTTATTTTTAGACTTTGATATTATTGAATAAAAAGTAATTTTCTTTTTATTATGACAATCTGTACTTAAGTTACTCAAAATTTCAGGGGAGATAATTTCCTGATTTTATAATAATAGGATATTGTTAGTAGCAAAATTTCTTAAACTTATGTTTGATTTTGTTAGTTACAAACTCCCTTTATCACTGAATTATCTCCCCTGAAATACTCTGCTCAAACATTGATTATGCATATTTACCTGTATAGGTCAATTGATGTAAACAATATTTTATTGTGAAAATATTAACATAAAAAAAGTGTTATAATTTGAGTTTTATAGGTCAGTTAATATATTACAAGATTCAACTTTTAATAACAAAAATGCAGTATTAATCATTAGTTGCTGTTTCAGCTTGCAATATGTTATATTATGAACAATTTGTTGGCTATGTGATGATCCAATATTGGTTGTGACACATTTTTTTGTAGATAGCCCCTACCTACCCTTAAATACAGTATGTGGCCATAATTTAGTGGTCACTTTCAAACCCACAAATTTTCATATATTTCATACAAAACCACATATTTTTAAGTGCTTTCTCAGAAATGTTTGTCTGATTTTGATGAAATTTTAACCAATGTATACATATATAAATCTGTAGTGTTGTGTTTAGTATTTATTAACTATCAAGACGAAATAAGAAATCAAAACTTATTTTTTAACATTCACATATAAATGAGGTAATAGAAATTCCAATAAGATAATAATAATAATACAAGGTTGATAATATCAAATATGAAAATAGAACCTTACAAAGAATTAAAACAAAATGATAAAAGTAATCAATTTTGGATTCATTAATTTTCATGGGAAACGACTTTTGTGGTTTGATAAAATACTTGAATAATAACACCCAATTAAAAACGCATTTGTTGAATACTTGAATTAGTGGTTTACATCTATCCACACACAAATCCACAAAAATTATATATCATAAATAATAATGAATTCACAGTACATGCTAAGTCATTTTATGAGTAAATAAATTCAATATTTCGTAAAGTAATCATATAGATATTTTTCTTGAACGAGATAAAGGTAACACATGGTTAAAAAAAAAACTGTCATGCTTTTTGATAAGAAAATAATAAAATGTTTTGTGATTTAATTATATAATCTTGATTTAACATGCCAGTTAAAATTTAGAATAATTGCTTTATAGTGCTTTTGAATAATTGCTTTAAATTGTGCTTCTACACAATTGTTTATAATAGTGCTTTTGAATAATTACACAAAATGGTGCTTTTGACTGATAAATCTAATAGTGCTTTTGAATAATTACATAAATAGCTCTTTTGACTGATAAAATTAATTGTGCTTTTGAATAATAATATAAATAGTGCTTTTGACTGATAAAATTAATTGTGCTTTTGAATAATAATATAAATAGTGCTTTTGACTGAAGAAGTAAATAGTGCTTTTGAGTGGTTAAATAAATAGTGCTTTTGACTGAAGAAGTAAACAGTGCTTTTGAGTGGTTAAATAAATAGTGCTTTTGATAGATTAAATTAATAGAGCTTTTGAATGATTACATAAATAGTGCTTTTGTCTGATTATATAAATATTGCTTTTGAAATTTTCTATAATGCTTCAAATAAATGTTCATAATGGTGTTTCTAAATATTTGTGTTTCAAAGTGCTTTTTAACAATTGCTTTTAATAGTGCTTT
Source organism: Mytilus galloprovincialis (assembly GCF_965363235.1). Lineage (NCBI taxonomy): Eukaryota > Metazoa > Mollusca > Bivalvia > Mytilida > Mytilidae > Mytilus > Mytilus galloprovincialis. The sequence continues at coordinate 41,162,219 of NC_134843.1, read as the reverse complement.
TCAATAGTATGTATAAAGACTTGCTTTTAATAGAGCTATTCAATTATTAATTGTGCTAACTTGTATCTAAATAATAGCTAAAATTTCATTAAAAAAACATAGTCTTAAAAATATTGTGGTTTTGTATGAAATTTAGTGATATTCTGATTTTATTACCAAATTAGAGCTTCATACTGTCCCATTATAATTCAGTTCAAACATTCCGTGTTTATGGTAGAATAAAAGCAGTTTAAACATTTTTTCCCAATTTTTTATTTTTCTTGGATCCTACATCGCTTACAGCTTATCATAAAAAATCAGAGCTAACAAGTTTTACTTTAAGAGATTTTACAAATGCTCATCCTGAAATTGTCTCAATAAAGACTACAGTATATTAAAGAATATCATTAGTTTTGTTATAAAACAGTTGGAAATGAAAAACTAACTATGTGAGAAAAATAAGTCAATTATCTCCCTTTGATATAACTTCCTGACAATGGGAGATAATTTGAATTGTCTCCCTTTATTTAACTTGTTCGAGGGACTTAATTGACTCATATTTCATTAGGTACTTCATTTCATTTTAAACTCTCAGAAGCATAAAGTGCCCATTATATTTTGTTGTATATCTCATTTGGTACTAAGAAAATTTATATATAGATTAGTGGTGCTTTTGTGCATACAGTAGCTTTGTATTGTTTCTATTTTATGAATCACATTTTTGTAAGTGTTGTGTGTAATAAAAAAACTATTTTAAATTGTCTTAGTTCAATTATGCCCTAATAGTTATGTCTCAGTGTTTGCTTATTGAAAGAGTAAAGTGTTTAATTAGTTATCAAAGGTACCAAGATTATAATGTTGTGAATAGCATTTGCAAAATGTGAACCTATTTAATGTTTGAAAGGTTAATTACACAAGAGTTTACACTCTCCAGTTTTCGAAGAGATGATAATGATACTTAAGGGATATTCTTACTCAAAACTGGCAATTTCAAGGCAAAAATAAAAAATAACGAAAAGACAACAACAGTTTTCAAAACACAACATAGGAAACTAACGACTGAGCAACATGAACCCTATATAAAAACAAGGATAATCTTAGGTGCTCCAAAGGGTAAGCAGATCCAGCTCCATGTGTGGCACCTGCATACCTGCCAACTGTCACTATTTGCGGGGGATTTCCCCCATGGAGGCTCCCAAATTAAAATTTTGAAAGAGCAATTTTGTCCACAATTTTAAACAAAACAATTAGTTTTACAATGACTTTAAGCTGATAAAAGTATGAAGAAGCCAAAAACCAACATTAAAATGTATTTGAAGACCCCCTTGAAGGTTTTTTATGACTATGGCAGCCATCTTGCACGGAAAACCCCTATGGGCATTTTGAAAAGTTGGCAGGTATGCACCTGATGTATAACTCATGTAAAATGCTGTAAAAATCAATTACTCATAAATCTATTAGTTTAAGTTTATTATCAAATAATGTTTGTCAGATAAATATAGATTCTACAACTGCATCAAGTGTTATACGATATTTATCCACTATAGACAGTTAAATTTTTAAATATTTAAAATTTAACTGTCTCGAGTGGATAAATATATTGTATTACACAAGATTTGGTGGTGGAATCTGTTTCTCTAATGATTTTCAAACAATATACAGGCAAACTTATTCCTTCTTTACGAATGATCTTCAAAAAAGATGTGTTCTTTCTATGTGATGTCATCAGGCATGGTCATCTTTTTTCATGCCGTCACAATAGGGAAATTCAGAGGAAAGCAAGAAAATTCGACGTCATAATCAGATTTTAACCAATGATGAACTGAAATCAAATGAACCACACATTGATTAAATTTTGTTATACAATGGGTGCAGAAAGGAATAAATTCACGAAGAATTAGAGAAATGTATATACATTCAAAATAATTCAACAGATAAAGAAAGTTTGCTTAATCTAGTATTGACAATGAGGGTCTGTTGTGAACCAAACTTTAATGACTATTTAAGGTAGATACATGGTATACCGCCATCTTGGATTGTACAATCACAGTACAAAATTGGTCTAGTTATTTGCCCTAATCTGCAATTTTTGAGACAGATTTACAGTTTTATGGTTAAACTGTTTGTTTATATAAGGAAAACTTGGTGATTTATTGTATTAACCAAAATATTTGAACAAATATTCATTTTCTTTTGTTTTTAGAATCATTTTTTCAAATGAGCCATTTAAGGGAAGATAACTCTTACAGTAAAAAAATTATACTGGACTTATAGGATTTTTTTTTATTTTTACTTGTAGCAAGAAAACAAGTTCGGTGACCCCCTTTTTTCTTTTTATTTTCTTAAAGCATGTAATAAAACCTCTCTTTTCACAATTTATTTCAAAATTCTATCTCATAGAATTCATTTTATACAAAATCAAATGTTACACTTACACGGCAGCAATCACAGTCAATACACAGGGTTCTATAGTGGTTATGCATGTTGTTTAAAAGAAACAATTAGAGCAAATCTAATTAAAAGTATTGTTTCAGGAGAAGATTTTTGAGACGTAGACCAGAGACACAACGTGAATGTTTTAGCTAACACTGGCTGTCAACTATACAAAATACTTTAGATTGACAAATTGTCCCGATACAAATTCACAAAGAAGATGTTAAATATCATCCTATTAAATATATTGCACCTTCAGAAACAAACTAAAGAATGATACTAAGGTCCAACTCAGATGACAATGAATGAACAAGAAAATCACTAGTAGCAACTTCCATAAATAAGATAAGATATTACGGTTTTTATAAGGTTAATAACACTGTAGCAGGAATCGAAACATCTTTTCCCTGCAGGAACAATATGGCAGGTGTACTAGTGTACAGCAAGGACGTATATTAGACGTCCTTGTGTACAGCAAAGCCGGTATGTCTACTTCAAAACTTTTAGTGTTGACATTCCAACAAATTTAGTCATTTATCCCTCATAAGGCAACAACCATTTTCTTATCTGGGGGGGCCTGGGATTTTTTTTTTAAAAATATTTTGATGGCCTAGCTGAACGAAAAAAATATTATGTTTTGCACTGTAGCTAAAAACAAATTATGCTGTTACCTGCTTGAAAAAAAATTTTGCACTGCTGAATTTGAGAATAGTGAAAATAACAACAGTTGAGACAGTGGAACAGCAGATTATAAACATCTGTCCAGTCTACAG